>NC_072008.2:123352500-123973750 GCF_028885655.2 Pongo abelii | reverse complement strand
TTTCATATGACTTGGTTTTGGAATATATGTGTGAAAATCTAGACTTTGTGGTCTCATGAGATCAAATATAGCCAGCTCTTTTAAATAGCTTATGGTGGCACACAGAGGGCATTCTGGGCATTTCCCAGTGTCCTGTGGCTTATCCTATACTTTTTGCACTTTTGAATAACACCTCACCCAGAAAGCTTCTCAGCAGTCTACCCACCACAAGGGAATTTGCTTTACTGGTTTTGCGTTAAGTTAGATCATTTTTATGGCTCTTCCTAAAACCTGTTTCTGGCTGCCTTCTTAGTGTTCATTTGAGAGAAGCCATTGTGTCTTGAGTGATATTTAATTTACTTATTTAGAAGGTTTATGTAATTTTCCCTAGATCCTGTCTGTTCACTGTTCTTAAACGGATCAGCATGGCTCTGATTGACTACAGTTTCCCTTTTAAATCACATTTCTTTTGGTTTGCTCCTGGGGCAAAATGGGTGGGTCTGTTAGTGGAGCAGTGAAGGGTAAGACTGTAATAAAGATCATAAATAACAAAAGTTAAAGTCAATGATGTTGTCAGATGACTCATCTGCATGGCATTGGGGTCAAGAGAGCAGAAAAGCAGTGAGAAATAAAAGCAACAACAAAAAAAGGAAAGGGCTTCTTGCTGAACTGTGGGGCGTGCGTGTGTGTGTGTGTGTGTGTGTGTGTGTGTGTGTGTGTGTGTGTGTGTGTGTGTGTGTGTGTGTGTGTGTGTGTGTGCTGGGTCGATTCCCAGGGAAGAAAAGCAGTCGCTGATTCTTCTGTGGCATACCTGCCCACAAATTGCCCAAGACTTCCCCTTGGTTATAGACAGAGCTTGAATCCCCTATCAAAAAATTGGACCAGAGCTTCTAATAACATGATCGTATCCCAATACAATGGAAAGTTGAATTTTTATTGTTACCTCCTTAATTCCTCTTATTATATCTCTGTCATTAGTGTCAGGAGATTTTTTTCAGGTAACATATTCTTTCTTAAGGTACAGTATAACTTTTTAAGTTTTCTTCTTTTTCTATTCACGAATCTTGGTTGAATGTTATTTTATATTTGTAGGGCTATGTGGGTTTTCTTCTCTCCTAACTTACAGATGCTCTCAGATCATTGTTTAACTTTGATAGCTTAACATTCTCTTTCTATATTCAAAAAATCAGTGACCTGGCCCTCTATCTGCCGGCTTAAGCATTCATACACTGATCCAAAGCTTGTTGGAACATGGCTATTTTAAACTATTACTCTCCCATATATCTACTTTTTAAGGGATTTTTAAACTTTCATCACTTTTAAATAAGTTTTGAATAACAAATACATGCATATGGTGCAAATCCCAAGCAGTAAAAATAAGTAAATACATTTAAAAAACTCAAAAAGTGAAAAGTTGTCCTTCTATTCTAATCACAGTCATTCGATTTCCTTTCCCAGGGCAATAACTACCACCAATTTGTATTTATTTTCCAAAGACATTCTAAGCATTTACACAATACAAATAATAACATACTTTATACACTCATCAACACTCAACTTTTTTCATTTAGCATTATTTTGGAGGTAGTTCATATCAGTACATGTAAAAATGCCCAATTCAATGTATGGATGAGCCATAATTTGTTGACGGACGTCTAGATGGTTTCAAAGTTTTTGCTATTACAAACATTGCTCTAATGCCTATTTTTGTAAAGGTCTTTTTGTATATATGGAAGTATATCTGTAGGTTAAATCCCTTGAATGGAAATTGCTGGGTCAAAGGGTGGGTATATTTTTAGTTTTGATAGAAATTACCAAATTGTCTCTGTTGCAATAAAAATAATTATTAATCCCATCAACAATGTATGAGGGTGCCCATTTCCCCACACTCTTGCAACAGAATATGTTATTTTTATCTTTCTTTATCTGATACATATTGTAGTTGTACATATTCTAGATTTAGTTTGCACATTTATGAGACTGAACACATTTCATATATTTAAGAGAAATAGCTATTTCCTTTTTAAGTAAATTATCTATATTTATCCATTGTCTAATTTGTAATTGGGTTCTTGGCCTTAGTTTTATTGATATGTAGGGGTCCTTTATATATTAAGGAAACTGGCCGTTTGTCTGTGGGGTGTGTTGCTATTTTTTCCAGTTTGTCTTTGATTTCCTGATAATGATTTTTTTGTGATACAATTTTTTTAGATTATATAGTCAAATTGATCAATCTTTGCTTTTATGGCTTCTGGGTTATATGGCATCTTAGATCTTTCCCACCCTGAAATTATAAAAAAATTGCCCACATTTTATTCTAGTATTTTTATGGTTCTAGTACTTCAGATTCAAATATTTAATCCATTTGGTATATGGCATGAGATTTAATTTTCTAAATATACTTTAAAAATCATTATCTTTCCCTCATTATGTAAATATAGCTGCACATTATAAAAATTTTAGAGGTACCAAAAAGCTAAAAGAAAGAAAAATTATCTGTCATGTTATCACCTAGAAATAACTACTGTTAACTTTTTTGTAATTCCTTTTTCTTTTTTACTATATATAGAAACAGCTTTTTTCTTACAAAACTAGGGTCATGTTTGTATATAGGGTCATATTATATATATAGTTTAGTATTCTGCCCTTTTTTCAACTTAATATTGTATCATGAGAAGATTTCCCATGTCAAATGTGCTCACTCTTGAAATAGAAACACTTATTGTCTATCTGGGCCTGTCCATCTGCATCTGCAGTTGATCCTTGAACAACAGGGGTTTGAACGGCAAAAGTCCACTTACATGTGGATTTTTTGTTCAATTAAACGAGGAACAAAAGTATTTCTGGGATGCAAAACTGCCTTTGAGGAGGACCAACTTTTCCTATATGGTGGTTCCACAGGGCCAACTGTGGGACTTGAGTATGCAAGGATTTGAGTATATGTAGGTGTCCTGGAATCAATCCCTCATGCATACTAAGGGACAACTGTATTTTAAGGCTTAGTTTGAAAGCTCTGGAGGGATAGAAACTGTGTCTGTGCAAATGGTTATGACTAGTGTTTGGGCATTCCCGTTTTTGATCGGCAGCCAGTAAATGCTTACTGATAATGTCATGCTTTCCCTTCCATCATTCTAATCTGTGATTAAAAGTTAAGTACAGAGATACTTAATTTGGGACCAGATTCCATTCTTTATATAATGCTCCAAGAATAAATCACAGTGTTGCATGTCAGGTAAATATTCAATAAAATTTTGATCTAATACCATCTTTATATTGAACTATACCAAATGATTATTTTCTGTGAACAATTTTACCATTAAGTTTATACCTCATTTAATGAGGTAATCATGTAATAATTAAACAGACAATGCAAGCAGACTATGATGGGAAAAGATTTGATTTCCAATGAGGGATTAATGCAAGCCTTCATGGAACAAGTGACATTTGATATGGGACTGGATGGAATTTGACAGAAATAGATATGGGAAAGACAAGACATTTCTGGCAGAGGGGATCAAATGTGCTAAAATCCAGAAGTGGGTATATACCAGACATTTTCAGTAGATTGTCAGTAGTCCAGTTTGGCTGGTGCAGAGGTTGCATGAGTGAGAATAGGGAGAGGCTAGGTTTACAAATTAGCTTTGTAAATGCAAAGTTTAACCAAGGCTTTGAAAGACAGACTAAGGAGTTGATACTTTAAAAAATTTTTTCTTTTTCTTTATAATTGTATTTCCTCTTTAGCCTTTCTGTCTTGAGAAGTTGATACATTTTTGGGCATTAGAGTGATTAAAGGTTTTCACCTTTTTACTATGGAAAATGTTGAACATATACAAAAGTAACAGAACAATATGACAGCTCCTCATGCAGCCATCACCCTGCTGCAGCAATTGTCATCTTATGACCACTCTCATTTAATCTCATGCCCCATTTCCCCCTTATTATGTGGAAGCAAATCCTAGGCATCCTATTGTTTCATACATGTGTCCCTAAAACATAAAGATTTTTTACGAAAACATAACCACAAAACCATGATCACACAAAATAGCTGACAATATTTCCTTAATATCATTTAAGAGTTTTGAAGAAGATGTGCCATGAGCAGTACAGTGCTCATCTAAGTTAATCAAATTAACTTCATGTTGCATAGACAACTATCTAAATGTAGCTAACATAAATGAGCTATTTTTTTATGAGTGATGAATGCTATTAGTCACTTCACTGACACAAAGTCATTTAGGGATTTTTTTTAAAAGCATGCAATTACGTCAGAAGCAGAGCTTGGAAATGATGTTTCTCGGAAACAAAAATGTCATAGTCAATTTTAATTAAAATAAAGCAGACAAAATATTTTCTCAACCTTTTAAAATCTTTCATAGAAATAACAGGGGTCCATTTTCTTCAATAGGGTACCTTTAGCTGGAACTAGCCAACAAAAAGAGAGTTTTTTTTTTTTTTTTTTTTTTAAGACTAAGGTCAAAGATAGATAATTAAAGGAAAGGAAGGAAATAAATAGCTCAGTATTGCAATAAATTGCGTCCTTCTAAAGAAACTGCATTACATTAGAATAGATTATTATCTGGGGGATGGTTGGAAAAATCCTGCTATCGTGGTGGAAATGCAATTACGTTCTGTTGGATGTTGATGAAGAGAAGGCCATTGAAACCCCAAAGCCTCCTTATTCCCCTGGGTGCCTTCATCCTTGGGACATTAGCCACCTGGAGCCCTGTTTGTTCAGTTGCCCATCTGATAGAATATCCAATCTCCTCATTTCCTGTGCTGTGGAAAATTATTTTATTCAGCAAGTGACTGAACTCTTCTTTGGAATGGAAATTGCTGATGTATTTGAGACAATGTATTTGGCACAAAGCAAAGATGAATCTTAGACTCCTTTCTCTAGCAGACCTTGCCCAAAACCCACTGATTTTTTTTTTTTTAAAAGGAAGACAATAGAAGGTCTGATTCTGTTTGGTAAAGCAGAGATTATTTAAGAAGGTAAGTAGTTTCTTTATTTTACTTGAATTTCTGAAGATTTACTCTTCTCTAACAAGGTGGAAGAGGGAAAAAAAAGCATCCACAGGAACAGCTGTTTCTACTGCTAAATTTTAGTTGTAATTCAGTCCCTCTGTGAGGTCACAAAGCCTTTCAAATCTAGAAGGACAATTGTAAATTGTAGTGAGAGGCTGATGTATGTGCTGAATGACTTTCCATTCAAGATGGATAGAAAATGGGATATACACACTTAAAAAAAAAAACTTGCACTTTCTTTGAAATACAGTAGTCCCAATGAGAAATAGAGGCTTTTGAGCGTAGGAGGCAGAACTTGGCATATATTTTATCTTCACTTATTTTCCTGTCCTAACAGGCCTTGCCTTTGCGCTTTGGGTTAATGGCTTGTTCTCTATTGTTCTGTTGTTAACTACATTAAGGTTATGCAAACCTAGTTCCCCTAGATCATAAAGCTCACTTGTCCTTCTGCACAGCATGGAGATAGAGCAAAGATTTCAACAGATTAGATTACGGTAGATGTGAACTGTGGTAACATCCCCATTATCTGTAGTTTAGACTGCCAGTAATCTTAGGTGGCCTTTCTGGAAGATGTCCAGAACCTGGAAGGAAACAAAGAAGGCCTTTAAGAGGTCAAAATAACTACCATAAAGACCATGGACGTTATCCGGTGGGAGAAGCATCAGGAGAGGCAGTCAGATCCTAACTTTAATCAGTAACCTTATTTTGTACACAATTCTAATAGACTTCATTATCTGGCTTGCTGGCCCACAGCAAATTAGATGAGAGGCTATTAGCAGCAGGTCCACTGAGAATCAGGAGAAATAACAGCCAAAATCTTGAATGCAGGGGTGGAGTAGAATTTTAAAAGACATATGCAAAAACTGGGAAAAGCTCAGCAGTCAGAGGCTATTGAGCAAAAGACAATCATATGGGCCACAACAGCCTTCAGTGTTATCTCCACCTGTAAGATAGGGACTCTCTTGCCTCCCTATATGTATTATTAGTACTTAGAACACAAAGTGGTATAAAGTAGACACAGCTTTTTTCCTCCCGGAAGCCAGACATTAAAACAGGATCCCAGTATAATCCAATAGTGCTTATAATGCTAGACCCAAGTCATCAAGCTATAATTAGATTATATTCACTTTACTCTGATTAAGAAGGCAGGAAAAAAAAACCCATCCTGGAAATGTGATTGAAAACACCTGGGTAAACATCTAGTAGTGGGATTGCTGGAATGTATGGCAAGTTTATGTTTAACTTTATAAGAAAATGCTAAACTGTTTTTCAAAGTGGCTGTACCATTTTGAATTTCTACTATTAATATTTGAGAGTTCCTGTAGTTCTGTACTCTTGTCACCACTTGGTAGTTTCAGTTTAAATTTTTTTTTATATTCTAATAGGTGCACAGTGGTATATCATCTTGGTTTTAATTTGTGTTTCCTTAACAATTAATTATATTGAGCATCTTTTCATGGGCTTATTTGCCATCAGTTTATCTTCTTCAATGAAATGTCTGTTGAAATATTTCAACTTTTTTTTTTTTTTTTACGGAGTCTTGCTCTGTCGCCAGGCTGGAGTGCAGTGGAGTGATCTCGGCTCACTGCAACCTCCGCCTCCCGGGTTCAAGCAATTCTCCTGCCTCAGCCTCCCAAGTAGCTGGGACCACAGGCGAGCACCACCACGCCCAGCTAATTTTTGCACTTTTAGTAGAGACAGGGTTTCACCATGTTGGCCAGAATGGTCTCGATCCTTGACCTCGTGATCTGCCTGCTTCGGCCTCCCGAAGTGCTGGGATTACAGGCATGAGCCACCGTGCCCAGCCAATATTTTGACTTTTAAAAAAAAATTGGAATATTTATTTTCGTATTATTGAGTTTTCCGAGTTCTTTATATATTCTGGGTATAAGCCTTTTATCAGATACGTATTTACCCACCCAAGTGAAATGAAAACTTATGTTTATACAAAACCCTGTAGGCCAATGTTTATAGCAGCTTTATTCATAACTGCTAAAAACTGGAAACCACCCAAACATCTTACAACTGGTGAATGGTTAAAAGTTATAGAACATCTATAAAGTAGAATCCTACTCAGCAATAAAAATGAACAAACACCTGATTCACATGACAAAATGGATGAAACTCAAATGCTGTATGCTAAGTGAAAGAAGCTACGTACTGTATAATTCCATTTATGTGACAATAGACCAGTGGTTGCCAGGAGCTGCAGGGTGGGGACAAAGGGGCAGCATGAGAGAATTGGAACAGTTTTCTAACTTGATTTTGTTGGAGGTTTGTCAACACTCATAGAACTAATTTAACAAAAGATGAATTTTACTGTATGTAAATGATACGTCTTTTTTTTTTTTTTTTACAAAAGGCAAAAATAACAGTTGAGAGTATTGAAAGGAAGTAAACTTTAAGAGTGTGGAAAATGTACTGCTGTGGCTGCATATCAGGGGGCTTTCAGTAAGCTGGAACATTAGGTTAGGCATTAGAATTTCATAAAAAGTTTAATCCTGTTTTTAGGGGGCGGAAATAGGAAATTGTAATCACTTGGATTTTAACTTTCAGAAAATTATGAATGCAGCAGTATCAGGCTTTTGCTTGGCAGTGAATAACTCATGTGATGGACAGACAGAGTCTTGGTGGAAGGAGGGGGGAGAGAAAACAAATTATGGGTGAATGATCGCCAGCTTCTCCAGCTTTTTCTTATTTTACACACGCACACACACGTGCACACACATACACACAGACACATACACACATATACATACCCACACTTACACACATACACACATGTGCACACACTCACATACATACATATGCGTGCACACACACATACATACACATACACATATGCTCACACATACAGACACATGCACACACATACATGCACACATACACGCACCCCCATATACACACATACACGTACACACATGTACACACATATACACACATACACAGGTACACACGCATGTAAACACACACAGACACATATATACACTTCAACTTTTTCCTTTCTTCCTCCTTCTCCTTATCCATATACCAGTCTATCAGTCCATCTTTCACATCAGGGCTAAATCTCTTTGTGATCCAGGCACACCAGCAGTACCTCAGCCTCACAGCTTAACTTATTTCCTATGTACATTCCTACCTGTGTGAATTTGCTCACATTGGTCCCTTTGCCAGATATAACCTCTCCTCTCTAACTCCTTTAACCTCTGATAGGCAGACTTGAAACTTTCAAGGTCCAACTCAAAATCCGCCTCTTCCATAAAGCCTTCTTTGATCACCCCAGTCAACTTTGATCACCCAGTGTCACCCAGGGCATTGAATTTTCCCTCCTTGTATTTGTGGAAATAGAGATGGAGAAAATTGACTTGACTCTAAAGGCAGCAAGTAGAACAAAATATCAAACATATGCACATTATAGAAGCTACATTAATGTTGGATGATGGGCCTGCACCATTAGCTTTGGTTGAAGCAGTATCATTGTAGTGGTTAAGAGCATGGAGGAGGCCGGGCACGGTGGCTCATGCCTGTAATCCCAGCACTTTGGGAGGCTGAGTTGGGTGGATCATGAGGTCAGGAGATTGAGACCATCCTGGCCAACATGGTGAAACCCTGCCTCTACTAAAAATACAAAAATTAGCTAGGCGTGATGGCATGTGCCTGTAATCCCAGCTACTCGGGAGGCTGAGGCAGGAGAATCGCTTGAACCAGGGAGTCGGTGGTTGCAGTGAGCCGAGATCGTGCCACTGCACTCCAGCCTGGCGACAGAGAGAGACTCCGAAAAAAAAAAAAAAGCATGGAGATGGAGGAGGCACATGCCTAGGTTTCAATACCAGCTTTGCTGTGTACTGGCTGTGTAATAATGGACAAATTACTTAACCTCTAAGTCTCAGTTTCCTCATCTATAAAATGCGGATACTAATAACATCTACCTGGGGTTATTGTGAGGAGTAAATAAATTACTTTATATAAAGTGCCTGGCACATATGGAGCTCCATATAAGTGTTAGCTGCCATTATTTTGGAAGCATAGAATTAGTTGAAAGTAATTCTAATCAGATGGGGTAAACATATTGCAAAGGATACATTGGTTTCAAGGGAAATATTACCATTAGGAGAGGCAGAAATGTAAGATAGTATTCACATTCATCTCGTTCAGGCATGTCAGAAAAATCAACAACACTCGTTCCATTGTGGATTCTAAAGTAACTGTGAAAATATAGAATTTCAACCTATAATGAGACTTTTAAGGGGGCTGCGTAGGCGAGGGCAGAGGGAGATGGGGAGGGAGAGTCAGCTGCTGTATGGACTTCTCGGAAGAGAGCCCTTATAGCTGGCCTGTCCCACTAGCAGCCTTTTGATATTCTAGGCAGCTGCCTGACACTGCACTTTGGTGCTCCACAGTGTAATTAACGGGCACGCACACAGCTTGTCAAACAATTGGCCAGACTTGGCAGTGTATGCTACAGAGGCGGGGTGGTAGCAGGGAGCACCCAGGATACATTTACCACCTTGGGCACTGGACTTTCCCAACAGCTCTGTAATAACACTGCAGCTGCACCCTGAGCACTTCTCAAAACAGTGTTCCCGCTAACTTCTTTTTTTTTTTTTTTTTAAATTTTTGTTTTATTTTTGTTGTTTCATAGACAAAATTCTCTCCATACCTTAGCAGGTTTCTAACTTATTTATTCCTGTCAGCTCCAGGGGTAGGCAGAATTCTAAGATGGCCCTAAAGATTCCTGTCCCATGGCGTGCATGCTTTATATAATGCCACTTCCTTGAGTTTAAGCAGACCTGTGAATATCATGAGGCATTATTTCCATGATTAGGTGACTAATAAATTGACTTTTAGTTAATCAAAAGGAAGATGATGTTGGGTGTAGTAGTTCATGCCTGTAATCCCAGCACTTTGGGAGGGCAAGGCAAGAGGATCACTTGAGCCCAGGAGTTCAGGGCTGCAGTGAGCGAAGATCACACCACTGCACTCTAGCCTGGGTGAAGTTAGCTAACTTCTTAGAGGGGACTATCCAAATTCCTCGATTCAGAATGTGTTTCCATTTTCTACCTTACACAACAACAATATCACTAGCTTGACCTCCTCCTTGATGCTATCAGAGTCAACTGTGACTGGCCCATTAGTTTTTTTTTTTTTTTCTTCTCTAAACCACACAAATACTTTTTCATCTCTATTACCATTGGCCAGATAAAACTTGTTCAGGGAAGGAAGTGTAAGAGGAAGTGTGATGTCAGGAAAAAAACACGGGACTGGGAATCAGAAGACTGCATTTTTTGTTATGGCTTATTAGTTTTATGACCTTGAGAAAGTCGTTCATTCACTCTGGAACTTTGGGTCTTGTGTACAAGTGAGATGGTTAGGTTGGAGAGGAACTTTCTGGGATATTTGTGGCTTTGAGGATTTAATACTCATAAGCCATTGCAGGGGCTCTAGATCTTGGATCTCTGATGTCATGGAGCCCTGTATAAGAATTTCAGAACCATCCCTACCCTGAAACTTTGCTTGTTGACAAACAACTGACTTAATCAGAATAGCATCCCTGTCCCTGAAACTTCCAGCCTACTGTGTTTTTCAGCCCTTCTTGAGGGTGCTGAATAATTTTAACGTGGGGTTGCATTTGGAATGCTACAGTGACTTTTGGTCCAAAGCTCCAGAATGACAAGACAGACCTGAGGATTAATTATAAGCCCAGCTTTGCCATTCCATATACAGGGTGTGTGCCCACCCTGTACTTGCTCATCTAGGTTATGTTTTCCACATTTTATCTGTGTCAGACATCAGGCTCCTAATTTGAGAAACGTACTGTTGGTTTTAGCTGAAGTCATTTAGCTCATTTCCTTGTTGGAGAAATGTTGTCTCACACATACAGACTTCCTCTAGAGATGGAGGGGATGGCCCTGGCAATCCTACTGTATGCCTTCTGCACATTTATATCCATTTGAAATCAGGTTGAGGAGAACACCAGGAACAGCTCAGAGGGAGTTGAGAAAGCCTAAAAAGGAGATCAACAGCCTCAGGGTGTGTGTGGTCAGAAGGTTGAGACTCAATAGCCCCCAGTACTGCTGGTTTTGCCTGAGGAGTGAGCAATATTTGTGGATAACAGCCAGTTGTGTGCACCTCTTCCTGACTAGGCATTCACTGATGTGTAGTTGGTACCTTGACATTGGCCATGGTGGAAATATTTTCAGATGGAAATCAGCAAACACTACAAATCAGGTATGTTTTTAAAAAATCTCTTTTCTTTCTCTTGTTCAATTGGATAATTTCTATTGATTCATCTTTCAGTTCAATGGCTCTTTCCTCTGTCATCTCCAATCTGCTATTGATCCCTTAGAGTGAGTTTCAAATTTTGGTTATTGTGTTTTCCATTTCTAAATTTTACATTTGGGCTGGGTGTGGTGGCTCACGCCTGTAATCCCAGCACTTTGGGAGGCCAAGGCAGGCAGATCACTTGACGTCAGGAGTTCGAGACCAGCCTGGCCAACATGGTGAAACCCCGTCTCTACTAAAAATACGAAAAAATTAGCTGGGCATGGTGGTGTGTGCCTCGGGAGGCTGAGGCAGGAGAATTTCTTGAGGCTGGGAAGTGGAGGTTGCAGTGAGCCACTGTGAGATCACATTACTGCACTCCAGTCTGGGCAACAGAGCAAGACTCTGTCTCAAAAAGAAACAAATCAATAAATAAATTTTATGTTTACTTCTCTTTTATATCTTCTATTTCTTTTAGAGATTTTCTATCTTTTCAATTATTGCCAGAATGTTTACAATTGCATACAAGAGCATTTTTTTTGTTTTTTGAGACGGAGTCTCGCTCTGTCGCCCAGACTGGAGTGCAGTGGCGCGATCTCGGCTCACTGCAAGCTCCGCCTCCCGGGTTCACGCCGTTCTCCTGCCTCAGCCTCCCGAGTAGCTGGGACTACAGGCGCCCGCCACCACGCCTGGCTATTTTTTTTGTATTTTTAGTAGAGATGGGGTTTCACCGTGTTAGCCAGGATGGTCCAGATCTCCTGACCTCGTGATCCACCCGCTTCGCCCTCCCAAAGTGCTGGGATTAGAGGCGTGAGTCACCACGCCCGGCCAAGAGCATTTTTATAATAACTATTTTAAAGTTATTGTCAGATAATTACTACATATGTGTTATTTTGACACTGGCATCTCCTGATTGTCTATTCTCATTTAAATTGAGATTTTTCTGGTTCTTCATATTCCAAGTATTTTTTTTAATTGCATCCTGGACATTTTGAATATGATGTTTTAAGACTCTGGGTCTTGTTTAAGTTCCATGAAAGACGTTGATATTTTAGCAGACAACTGACCTGGCTAGACTTGAGCTGCAATTTCCAACCCACCTCTTGTGGTTGTAGTTCAGTTCCGTTTTCAAACCTTTGCATTGCTATTTGAACCTGTCCTACACTTTTGCCACGCAGTGATTAATTTGAGACCTGAGTATTGACCCATCTTGTGGTTCAGTTCTTGAAGTTCTTGGCAGGGTCGTTAGGATCAGGGTGATTAGGATCAGATCCATACATGCACAGCTGGGGTGAGCCGAAGCATTACTTTATGGGGTCACTTTCTTGAGCTCCTCCCTCTCTGCAATCTCCCTGATACATTATGGTTCCTTGGGGCTCCTTTTTCGGTCCTTTAGCCAGGAATCAGGGGTTTTAGTTCTTCCACTCTGTTACACACTTTTGTGAGTAGAACAATAATAACAACAGAAGAGCATGGTTTGGATGTGGCATTACCCCACCTTCTTGGCGTCAGAGGTTCACCAATCAAGAAGGAAAGTTTGGGCCCATGCAGGCTCTTCTGCCACCATTGCCACTGAGTTGCCAGGGGATTAGGTCATTAGAGCATGGAGAGAGAGAGAGAGAGAGAGAGAGAGAGAGAGAGACTGAGAGAGAGAGACCTCTTTGACCATTAGGAGATCCTTCTCCTAGTCCTTAAGCCAGAAATTAGAGTTCTTCTTGGAGCTTTCTCTGTGCTGATGCCTACTTTCAGGTTTCAGGCTGTGTTGTGTTTAGGCTGGGGAATATCTTGGAGATGGAGGGGTGGGTAGATTGGGGGGTGGTAGTAAACTCACCATCGATTTGGTAATATTTGAATTCAGGTTTTCTTCCCCAAACGGCCTGCTACTATCTACTTTTCAGCATCTTCAAATAGCTGCCCCAAGAATTCTGTCCAGTAGGAAACGGAGGGTGGAAGCATGCTTACTCCATCTTGCCTGGAGCTGAGGGCCCTTTATTTCTTCCTTGGGGATCCAGTTGTGAAACACTTATCAACACGCTACAGGCTGATTGTACCAAGTGTTGGTATAAGCAAGGAGACTCCTTATGCAATCTTTCACATTACATTCAGGCAGGTCTACCATTTTCTATCTGTGCCTCTGAACAATTAGTTGCCACACCACGCTGGGCCTCAGTATCCTCATTTGTAACTTGAGAATAATAATAGCACATACCTCATTGGATTGTTGTAAGGGTTAGATGAAATAATACAGTACCTAGAACAGTGTCTGGCACATAGTACATGCTCAAATGGAAGCTATGTTATTTTTTTTTAAATAAAGAATAAACTCTTTGCATCTCAGTCTCTCTCAGAATCAGAGAGGTGTGTATTTACTGAGGAATAAAACCCAGAGATGGAGAGGCCTTATGGTCTGCAGTAGTTTAGAGCTTCAGCTTTAGAGCCAGTTGGTGAATCTCCAGCTCAGATATTTACTAGCTATATGACACTGGGCAAATCACTTTTCCTTCCTTCCTTCCTTCCTTCCTTCCTTCCTTCCTTCCTTCCTTCCTTCCTTCCTTTCTTCCTTTCTTTCTTTCTCTCTCTCTCTCTCTCTCTCTTTTTTGAGACAGGATCTCACTCTATTGCTCAGGCTGGGGTGCAGATGTGCTATTACGGCTCACTGCAGCCTTGGGCTCAGGTGATCTTCCATCTCACTCTCCCGGGTAGCTGGGACTACAGGCTCACCCCATCACACCTGGCTAATATTTTAATACTTTTTTGGTAGAGACAGGGTTTTTCCATGTTGCCCAAGCTGGTCTCTAACTCCTAGGCTCCAAGTGATCCTCCCAACTCAGCCTCCCAAAGTTCTGGAACTACAGGTGTGAGCCCTGCGCCTGGCCACCTTCAATTTTCTGTGCAAGCAGTAAAACGAGTACAATGAAAGTGCATACTTCACAAGGTTATTGAGAGGATTAAAGGAGATAATACATTAAAATGCTCAATAATTATTGGCTATTATTAATATTGGGTCAATTTAATTTAGTGATTCCTGTGAGCTAGGCCCTATAGGGCTATGGAAAGGATATCTTGTAGTTATAATGCCCATAGATGATTGTGTGTAAATACGCAAACACACACACCCAATCTTGGGGTGTTTTGGGGAACTCACTGACAGCACTACCTTCTCTCCCTGAGACACTGACCTGCCTCCTGGTCTCTGCAGCATTGCAGGGCGAGGAGCCACTGTCTTGATCTACTTTAAAACACTGGACCATGCTTATTGGACTATCGTGAAGAGAAATTAATGAGCATGCAGTTAATCTCTGCAGATTGATTGAGGGCTCTGTCACTTTCTGCTTATAGCTTGTAGTCCTCAATTCTTTTCAAGTTAATAGCTTGTGACTTTTTGGTCACTCTTTCTGCGGGCTGGGCTGACTGCTCACCCGGGTTCTCTGCGGGAGCAGCATGTGCATTGTTTCTGTTGCAAATGGTTCCTGGAGCTAGAATTAAGAGAAGTGGTTTTGCTGATACATTTTTGTGGTTTGTCTAACACCTTCTTTCTATAGCAGCACATTGCCTCTAGTTTTCCTCTTTGGGTGTCTGTGTTTTTAATTTCCTTTTTGTGGAGTCTTTTTTGATTAAAAATTTCTCTATGCTCAAAAGATGTTGAAATTCCATTTTAGCATTTTGATAAGGGGTGGCTATAATATTTGATATTCAAAGCAGCAGCAGCAGCAGCAGCAGCAAAGCTCTTCATGTGATACGATACTGTTTGACATGCCCCAGCTTCTGTTGCCTTTTAAAAGACAGCATGGTGTGGTAAACAGAGCTCTTCACTGGCAGTCAGAAAAACTGATGTCAAGTTCAGTGTCTGCTCCTTCCTTCCCTGGATTCACAGGGCAAGTCACATCACTGCTCTGCTGCTCAGTTTCTGTTATTTGAATACATTGAGGCTAGGGGCCACAGCAGCAGAGATGAGCTACGGCCACAAGTGGAGCAGATGCATACCAGCAACTGCAGAGGAAAATCTCAGTGACTGGCAAGAGCACATGATGCCGCCTGGGCCCCTGCTGGGGAAACCTGGGATTTAAGGAGCTGGTTTCTGGCCAATCCCCCTTTGCTTTTCCTCCCCCAGGTTGGTGAAAGTGTTGGAAACATGAGTTCACTGTGAAACACGGAGGCTTGAGCCAGATCATTACGGAAGCCTCTTAGCTCCAAAATTTGGGGATTACCATAGGAGGGACTGGACTAAGGCAGGTGCAGGAATATTGCTGAAGCTGCTGCTGTTATCTTGGGGGCCCCAGGCAGGAGGAACAAAAATCAACTTATTTAATCTTGCAGTTTTCGTTTCCTCATTTCTGAAATGGGGATAGTAATACCTCCTCGGCTTAGTGCTC
This sequence comes from Pongo abelii, assembly GCF_028885655.2. NCBI lineage: Eukaryota > Metazoa > Chordata > Mammalia > Primates > Hominidae > Pongo > Pongo abelii. The sequence goes on along the minus strand of NC_072008.2, from coordinate 123,958,112 downwards.
AGTGCAGCTGTGAGGAGCAAATGTGAGAGCGGCTGCGAATGTGGTCCTGGTAGCACTCCCAAGCAGAAACATAAGCCATGTCAAGGTCCCATCTGGGAAAATCTGCTCCTTTCCTGGTCTTCCCCCTCTGGGCATCAGAACTTTAACTGCATTTGCCAGGTGGAGTCCATACAGTTCAGCTAACAGTACTTTAACACAACAAAAAGACTTAGGTAAAAATGACTCAATGCAGGCAACATAACTCCTAGGCTGCAAGCGATCCTCCCAACTCACAACATAACATAATTATCTATAACAAACCACAGATCCTATATTGGCAGGTTTTAATTTTTTTTTTTTTTGACACAAGATCTCGCTCTGTTGCCCAGGCTGGAGTGCAGTGGTGCAAGCTCAGTTCACGGCAACCTCCGCCTCTCAGGCTCAAGTGATCCTCCCACCTCAGCCTCCCAAGTAGCTGGGACTATAGGCATGTGCCACCATGCTTGGCTAAATTTTTTTTTTAAATTTTTGTAGAGACTAGGTTTCACTATATTACCCAGGCTGTTTTGAGCTCCTGGGCTCAAGTGATACTCCCATTTCGGCTTTCCAAAGTGTTGGGATTACAGGCATGAGCCACTGTGCCCCGCCAGGTTCTAATGTTATTTTCAATTTCCTCTTCAGTAAGGAATTGGGGAAGACCCCTATCTTTTGTGATTAGGAAATTGTTGCTGTTCTGGTGTATTCTGGATTTCTATCTTTTCCTCTTTGTCTAAGTCCTACATATTCTCTTCTGTGTGTTCCATGCTGTTTTTGTCTCATGCTAAGCTGCACTGAGATGGGTCTTTTTTTGGTGTAAAGACACTCATTAATTAATACAGGAAATTCACAGTCATTCAGCAAACATTTATTGTGTCGGCCATGTGCCACGCACTATGCTGGAGAGTGGGAATACAGAGATTTTTTAAAAAGTTCTCATCTTTTAGGTCTTTACAGTTTAGCAGAAGAGCCAGACAATTATAGCAGTGAGATAAGTGCTCTGATCATTTCATAGAGGGCCATAGGAGAGTACAGCATAGTTGGGTATATTGATGGGGCTGGTCCCAGGGAAGCTGAATCTGAGTTGAGGTCAAAGGAGTAGTTGGAGTTTCCCTGGAGAAGGGGGCTGGGAGAAAGATTTTCTAGGCAAAGGTAGCATTATGTGCCACGGTATTGGGGCACTGAAGGGCATAGCATTTACAGGGAGCTTTAATAGCTTGGCTAAGTCAAAAGTAGGGATTAAGGAAGGTGTGGAGTGATGGGAGATGAGACTGAAGGAACAAGAAGGGGCTGGGGCATGAAGAGCCTTGGACATCCTGCTGGAAGAGAGTGGGAAACTAGTGGAGAGTTTTAAATAGGGAATCAACGTGATCAGGTTTGTGTTTTTGAGAATAAGGTATTAAAAGAGGACTCAAGATGCTCAAGCACAATGCATCAAACACAGTCAGGAAATGTGACAGAAACCCACAGTTTCTATTCAGGAGATGGCAAGATGATTGGCTATAAGGCAGTAGCAGTGGGGATGGAGATCCAAACTTGTTCCTGTTGTCTTGGTCCAAGTAGTAACTGGGGTCTTACAGCAATATTGGCTAAGTGCTGCAGTGGTCGGGGCTTATAAGAATGGAGAAAAGGCCCTGGATTTATCTTAAAAGAAGTCACTGGTTCCAGGGTGTGAAGGATGTGGATAGCAGGGAGTGATGATGGCAGTGCTTTCATATGCAGAGGCCAGGAGAGATTCAGCAAGGTACAGTATATTGAGGTCAAGTCCGTGATAGTTAATTTTTTGTGTTGTTTTTATTGTATCAAAGAGCACAAAATGGTGTTTGTGTTTTATTTGGCCTATACAACATTCCGAACATTTTGAGTCAACAATGAAAAACCAGGAGATTTTACAATTTACAAACTCACATTTCTGGTTTCTCTTGAAAAATCCAGACGCTCTGGCAGCACTAGGACTGCATTAGTTCACGTGGGTCAGCTGGAGCAGAGTAGCTACTGCACCCTTTAGATGGACTGTTTGCTCTCTAATCAACCACACACCCACCCCTCACACCATGTATGCAGACGCACTCACACTCTGCCTGCCTAGTCAGGGTGGGCTTTGAGTTTGTAATCCCCAGGTTATCTCAGGCCTAGCTTTTTTTTTTTTTTTTTTTTTTTTTTTTGAGGCAGAGTCTCACTCTGTTGCCCAGGCTGGAGTGCAGTGGCGCGATCTTGGCTCACTGCAAGCTCCGCCTCCTGGGTTCATGCCATTCTCCTGCCTCAGCCTCCCGAGTAGCTGGGACTATAGGTGCCCGCTACCACACCCGGCTAATTTTTTTGTGTTTTTAGTAGAGACAGGGTTTCACCGTGTTAGCCAGGATGGTCTCCATCTCCTGACCTCGGGATCCACCCATCTTGGCCTCCCAAAGTGCTGGGATTATAGGCCTGAGCCACCACCCCTGGCCTCTCAGGCCTAGCTTTAAGGGTGACTTGCAGCAGCCAGATTGCTCATACAGGATGGTCTTTATCATTCCAGTGAGAAGACTAAGCCATCAGCTGAGAATAAAGGAAATGGAGGACAGATTGGATTACAGAAGTCATGACTGCACTTGTAAGTGTTGTCTTGATAACAAACATAGTAGGCTTAAAAAATCTTTAAGTATGGAACTTTCTCAAAGTTCTTTTACAAAATATTTCTTATTGTTCTGTATTGTGATTTCTTATTGTTCTGTATTGTCTGTTTACATGAATGTCTTTCTCACTCATCTGGTGAACCTCTTATGATCAGGAACTGTGCCTTTTCCTTGGCTGTGGGTCTGATATAATATAAAGATATACATACATATATACATGTTGATATATGTATATATATATGTTGATATATATATATGTTGAAATATACATCTATATAATCAGACCCTTGAAAGGGGTTGATATCATAGAAGGATACACACACATATATATATATATACACACTCACATATATATGTTGATATCTATCTATATATGTTGATATTATATATATCTATTATATCAGACCCTTTCAACACACTCTCACACACACACATATATGTGTGTGTGTATGTGTATATATATATACACACATATATATATATGTATACACACACACACACACATATATATATGGAAAGGATAAAAGTGATGAAGGGGAGAATAAGACTGTCTCTCAGGGTTCTTGTCAGGAGACCAGATGAGACAATGTATGACCAAATGCTTAACACAAAGCCTAGAATGTAATAGACACCCAAATCGATTTTTCTTCCTGCATATGAAAGAGCTTAAAGAGCACATACTCAATAAAAGCTGGTTGCCTTTCTTTCCTCTTCCCCTTCTCTGGTGTCAACATTCCTGGGAGATTCACCTTTGACCATTTTAGCAGGGCTTTTACATGCAGTCTCTCTCACTCAGCGGGCACTCGTTTATATATTCAATCCATTGATTACAATGGTAGATTACATACCTACTATGTATACAGTCTCATACTAGATGCTGCAGGGATGCTAGAGGTAAGACCCACTTCTTCTCTCTTGTTTTTTGCCTGGTAGGGGGATTAGACACATATTCAAGGAACTCTATATATGAAAAACAAACTATTCGATGTGCCACAAAAGAGGACAGGCAAAATGCCCCTGCCATCCAGAGCAGTGTGGAACCCCATGAGGTAGGGGGAATCAGGAAAGGCTTCCTGGAGGAAGTGATACCAAAGACAGCATGGGACAGGGTAGGATTTCAGCATGAGGAGGTAGAGTCGCTGTGGAGGCAGTTTTCTGCCTACATGCAAAGTTTTCCTTGGAATTATGCCTAGTTGTCAAAGGCCTTTTAAAAATCTAAATAAAGTAGACACATTATTTCTTCTCTTGCCAACAGGTCTCTTTACCCTCTTAGACAACCCTATAGATGAATGATGCAAAAGCAAACCAAAACCTCAAAGTGCGACACTTCACTAGGTCATACCACCAGACTTACTTGAAATATCAAACTGGTATTATTTCTTTGCTTGTACCTGAACACTCATTGGCAAATATTTATTGAGTATCTATTATATGTGAGCACTGGCGCAGTTACAAGATACTGTGGCATATAAAAATGAATACAATATAGGCCATGGCCTCAAAGAGCCCAGACTCTATTGAGACAGATATGAAAATCATTTAATGTGGTAAGCAGTCTAGTGGTAAGTAAGTAGTCTAGTAGTATGGATCTGATGCAAGTGCAATGAATGTGCAGAGGAAGGCACAATTAACTATATCTGTAGAGAGGTTGAAGGAAGGTGTCACAAAGGAGGTGACATTTTTAGTGGGCCTAGAAGAATAAGAACTTCTCAAGGCAGAGAAGGCGGTAAGAGAATGAATTAATATTAATCAGAGCCAGGAACTTCAGGCTTAACCCTCAGTGAAACCTTGTGATCTAGCTATGATTATTTCCATTTTACAGATGGGGAAATTGAGGCTCAGAGAGACCAAATGAATCATCTAAAGTCACACAGCTAGTCAATGTCAGAGTTAGGCTTTGAACTCAGGCTTCCCTGTCTCCACTATATCAAGCTGCCTTCATGGGGAAGAAGCAGGGGGCAGTAAGGATATGGAAAGACATTCTAGGCAAAAGCAAACTTTGCTGGAGATGAACAGGGTTTGTGTCAGCAGGGTCTCACTTTAGCTATGACCATAACTGCCTGACTTTGGAGCGCTTTACAGATGATTATCTCCTTTTTTGGACCTGCTTTTGAAATTAGGGTTGTTCAGTGCCTGCTTATATTGACTATAACATGCAGTTCAGCAAGCATTTATTGACTGAATTGGCTGCAACAAGCGGTATTTAGGCTGTTTGACCATCTTTAAAATCATTTGTACAGTGATAGATTGGGACAATTCTCAGAAAGTTTACTTTATCACTTCAGTTAGCCAAAGTCACCGGATTGATAATGCTCTTTCCTGGTCCTTGCAGACAGAGAGACACGGCCTGAAAGTAAAAGCTGAAAGAACTTATTTTTCAAGAGGTAGCTCTCTTGATACTTATTTTTCAAGAGGTAGCTCTCTTGAAAGTACAAAATGTTATATATTTAGGAACCACTTTAAATCCTTTCCTGAACAAAAGAAAGTTTAAATACATAGATAGATAGGCATATAGGTAGATAAAGTGGTAGAAAAACATATATAGTCATGCATTGCTTAATGGTGGGGATATATTCTGAGGAATGCGTCATCAGATGATTCCTCTGTTGTACAAACCTCACAGAGTGTCCTTACACAAGCCTAGATGGAATAGCCTACTACACACCTCGGCCATATGTATAGCCTATTATTCCTAGGCTACAAACCTGTACAGCAAATTGCTGTACTGAATATTGTTGGCAAATGTAACACAATGCTAAATATTCAAAATACATGTAAACATATAAAAGGTAATGTGTGACCCTATGACGTTAGGATGGCTGTGATATCACTAGACAACAGGAATTTTTCAGTAATTTCCCATTATTATGAGACCTCCATCATATATGTAATCTGTCCTTGACTGAAATGTCCTTATGTGGGACACGACTGTGTTTATGTCTATAAACCCATGTACATTTACATATGCGTACATGAGTATTTCACTTATAAGAATTTGTACAGCGGCTTAGCTGATAAAAATGATCCCACAGCAAAGTCTACTATAGTCGCTCCCTATCCCTCTTAAAAAACAAAAACTTCTCCCCTTTCACCTTTGAGCAAAGGAAATATGCCTGGCTAAGGACTGATGAGGTTCTTAGTGAAAATAAAAATGCTGTAACCCTGCCTGTTTTGCTTATGGGAATATCAACTATTAGGAGGCACAAACCTCAGTACCGCAGTGCCATTGACCCATGCAACTGAAGAACTGTCCTGCCTGCTCTGGTTTAATGCTTTGGAGTGGTGTGCGTGGACATGTGGGTGCCCCCAAATTGCCAAGCCTTCTTGGTCCCTTTTCCAAAGCAATTTTTAACTATATTCTTTTCTTTCTGTTTGATTAGCTGTCACCCTAGGACAGATCATTATCATGGCACACCTACACTATTGTGATAGCTTCCAAATCATTTTCTCTGTTTCTAGCTGTGTTCAAATCCAACCATGCACAGCTGTTTAAAACTAAACACTATTTTGGCAAGTGACACTGGCACACACACAAAAAACTAAACTAAATACTGCTTTCTTCTTCCTGTCTTTTATTCCGTAAAAATAGACATTCTTTTTTTTCTGATTAGATAACTAACATGTTTGCAGTTAAAAATACAAAAATAAAATAGAGAAAAATATAAGGAATAAAGTGAAAAATCACCTGCAATTTCATCACCCTGAAATAACTACCATTAATATGTTGGTTGCTCTCCTCTCATTCACCTCTTGTGTGTATTTACACACACATGCAGTTTTACAACTTTTAGTTGCTTCCTTGTTACCCTAGTTAACCCAGTGTTAACAATTGGGTGTGTATATTCTTCGTCTCTTTCTTCAAGTTCATATAACTATGTTAAAAATAAGCAGATATAAAGCCAGGCATGGTGGCACATGCCTTTAGTCCCAGCTACTCAGGAAGCTGAGGTGGGAGGATTGCTTGAGCTCAGGATTTCAAGTCCAGCCTAGGCAACATAGCATGACCCTGTCTCTAAAAAAATATACATATATAGGATTTAAAAACAGTTGTTCATAAAAAAGTATCAAGTTATATACTTTACCTTGCCTCTAGCTTTTCTTTCTCAACAGTAAAATTCCTCCATGTTTACTGGTACAGATCTAATTAATTCCTTTTAATGCCTGTAATATTCCTTGGTATAGATTCACTATTAATTCATTTCTTTCTCTGTGGAAAGGCATGCCTTTTGTTACTAGTTTTCTGTCACTATAGAAACAATACTGCTGTAAATATCTTTGTGTATATATTTGTGTAACTCTGTTCATACTGGTATTTTTTTTTTTTAATTTGGGATAGATTTACAGGAGTGGAATTGCTCAGACAAAGGGTATGGATAGTTTTGATTTTTATAGATATTTCCGGATTGCTTTCCCAAAAGGGTATAACTACTCACATTAATATATAAGAGTATAGTTCTCCTTTCCTGTCCTCCCAAACAGTAGGTGTTAGCACTTAAACATTTGCCAATCAAATGAGGGAGAAATATCTCCTTATGTGTTTAAAATTTGCTTTTCTCAAACTGCTATTGTTTAATGAACATTAGGATTTGCACTTCATGTTCTTTGTTTATTTTCCTACCATGTTGTTTGTCTTATGAGTTCGAATGAGCTATTTGAGTATTTTAGATATTAATCTTTTATCTGGTGTATGTATGTTTTATTTCCCAACATATCATTTGTCTTTCAATTTGCTTATGGTATTTTTCATAGAAATGTTTAAAAAATTATATAACCAATATGTTTAGGCTTTGCTTTATAGTTTCTGGGTGTCCTATCTCAGTTAAAAGGTTGCCAAACCTACTGCATTACATATATGTTTGCCTAAATGTTCTTGCAGCCATTATTTTATTAAACTTATTCTTGTCCCACGTCTGAAATTTACTTTTAAAAGTGGAGTATAGTGGATAGTGAAACTTAATTTTAGTTTAGATGGTAGTCAATTGTGCCAGATACTTTTTGATTAAATAAACTAACCCTTTCCTACTCAATTGAATTACCATCTTTGTCATATATCAAAGTCTCATATACACTGGTCTCTATTTCTATACTTTTTTGTTCCACTGAACTATTTGTCTATTCATATGCCAATATTACATTATTCTGCAAAGTCTTCGTAATATATTTTAAACCTGGGATGGCAAATATCATTTACTATTTGTCTTTTCTATAATTTTATTAGATATTCTTAGACATTTATTTTTCTATCTAAGCATGAAGATAACGTACTGTTATAAAACAATGCAATACAAAAATGATGGAATCATAATTGGAATTGCATTAAACTTATTCATTTTGGAAGAATTACCATTTTTATTATAGTTAAACTTTCCATGAAAAAACATGGTATGTGTTTTTATTTATTCAATAAAACTAACCTCAACAGGGCTTACTTTATAGCCAATGTTATAAGCCAAGAGTAAAAACAAGAAGCCTAGCTATTGAACAAGGTGGAGGCAAGAATGGTCATTATTTAGTGACACTTTGATTTCCTTCTGTAAACTGTAAGAGAATGAACTGCCAGGTGCGGTGGCTCACGCCTGTAATCCCAGCACTTTGGGAGGCTGAGGTGGGCGGATCACGAGGTCAGGAGATCGAGACCATCCTGGCTAACACGGTAAAACCCCGTCTCTACTAAAAATACAAAAAATTAGCCGGGCCTGGTGGTGGGCGCCTGTAGTCACAGCTACTCGGGAGGCTGAGGCAGGAGAATGGCATGAACCCGGGAGGCGGAGCCTGCGGTGAGCCGAGATCGCGTCACTGCACTCCAGCCTGGGTGACAGAGCAAGACTCTGTCTCAAAAAAAAAAAAAGAAAGAAAGAAAGAAAGAGAATGAATGAACTGAAAGTCAATTAGTATTAATGAGAGATTTTTGAAACATGGTAAATAAAAAAAAAATACAGGTAGCTTTCACTCTCACTATCCAAATAGTCGCTAGACTGACATAAAAATTTATGCCCAGATTTCACTATCTGAATTGAAGACCTGCTATAATGGACCCATATGCATACATGATTTAAAATTTTACCACTATGTTTATTTTGCCAAATGTCATTTGTAACAATTATATATCTTTAACATATTTATTGTTTATTTACATTAAAGTATGTGATTGTTGCAGCTTAGAAGGAAAATTACTGCATCTGACACTGTACCGTATCTTTGCATATTGCATGCAAACATAGCCACAAATGGAGTCATTAAGGGTTAATTAATTAGGTAATTACTATTTTAAATGCTTTGCATTATATTGAAATTATTGATTGATGACTATACAGGTATCTAAGAGTGCTTTAGTGATATTTGAGGAAATTGGAATTACTAGATAGGCTGGGAATACATTTTTAAAATTTGAAACAATAAACTCGGCTGGGAGCAGTGGCTCATGCCTGTAATCTCAGCACTTTAGGAAGTTGAGGTGGGAGGATAGCTTGAGCCCAGGAGTTTGGGAACAGACTGGGCAACATAGCCACATTTGCAGCCCATCACTACCCAAGAAAAAAAAAATTGTACATGTGGCATGTGCTTATATTCCTAACTACTTGAGAGGTTGAGGCAGGAGGATTGCTTGAGCCCAGGAGGTCAAGGCTGCGGTGAGCTATGATGATGCCACGCATGCCAGCATGGGTGACAGAGTGAGACCCCATCTCTAAAAAACAAAAACAACCCCCCAATAAGCAATAGAGTATGGGCTCCTGCTTTTTGGAAATTTGTTAGCTAACATGTTTTTAGGCACTAAGTATGAGTGATGCCTGTACCCTCAAAACGGTAGCTTTCCTCTACTATACCAGCAAAAACAAGTTTGGAATATAATGGGAAAATATACATTCACAATGGCCAGTGATTTGGGGGGAGCCAGAGTAGTGCTTGACTCTGTTACCTGTGGTCGATAGTCTTTAAGATGGCTCCCAGTGATCCCAGCTTCCTGGAATTCCTGCCCTTATGTATCTTCCTACCCTTGTGTGTGGGTTCAACCTAGTGACTTGGACTTGCTTCTGTAAAACAGAGCCTTGCAAGCGTTATGGAATGTAACTTTTGAGATTAGATTGAAAAAAAAAACCTGTAACTTTCTTCTTGCCTCTCTCCCTCTTTGAGCCCTCACTCTGGAGGAAACCAGCTGCCATCTTTTGAGTAACCATATGGAGAGGTACATGTAGCAAGGAACTGATGTTTCAGGCCAATGGCCAGCAAGAATCTGAGGCCTGCCCAGCAGCCATATGAGTGAGCTTGAAAGCAGGTCCTCCCTCAATGAAGCCTTGAGGTGACTGCAACCCTGGCTGATACCTCAAGTGCAGCCTTGTGAGAGACCTGAGCCAGATGCATTCAGCTAAACCACGGCAATATTCCTGATCCACAGAAACTGTGAGATAATAAGTATTTGTTGTTTTAAGCCATGAAGTTTTGAGATAATTTGTTATGCAGCAATGGATAACTAATATACCACCAGAATGTAAGGGATATGAAGAGAGCCATCTGGAATATCTGGTTCACCACTCTCTCTAGCACTTAGTGCAGTGCCTAGTGCAAAGTAGGTTTGTGATAAGGATTTGTTGAACATATGAATGAAAAGATAGATGAAGAGGCCAAGATAATGGTCCTTTTCCCAACTCTGTTCCATTTTGTCATCGTGGCCCCAAAGCAGTTTATCTTATGTGTAGAATATCATAAAATATCCTCTGGAAAGAGTTGCAATTTACTTCTGACCCACTCCTCTAACTACAAGGCCCAAAATGGGTCCAGAGAATGAGGCAGGGGATGGACACTGTGCCACTTCTCTTCCACCAGAGACATACTTTCTCTCAATGTATCCTGGTCTACAGAGGTGTAGCTCTGCTTCCAAAGAGGGCACCTTTAACATTATAACCCTGAAAGGAGGAAACTGAATTCCCATCTTCACTTCAGAAGAAAGTCTTTGTTTAACATCTGCATAAAGGGTTCATTTGGGTGTTTTCTCCCAGAACAAAGGAAAAGTCTCCTTTAAAGGAACATTGACAACTCCACTACTTGCTAGAAAGAAACTGCTTGCCGTTTGGAAATAACATTTTGTTGTTGTTGCTTTTCTTTTCTCCCAGCTTCTATCTACTGAGGTTTCAAAAAAATATCTCAAGGGTTTGGATTTCCACATGGAACCCCTTGACATACTGCAGCCTATAGACCCCCAGGCTCAACTTCCCTGGCTCAATTTCCCCCTGAACTGTACAATTATACCATAAAAGTTTTGTTTTATTTTTCCTTTTAAATCTCTGTGAGAGGAAAGGCGATTTGACAATGTCAACTATCAAAAAAGGGATTTTTTTTTTTTTGAGACAGGGCCTTGCTGTGTCACCCAGGCTGGAATTCAGTGGCATGATGATAACTCACTGTGACCTCGAACTCCCAGCCTCATGTGATCCTCCCACCTCAGTCTCCTGAGTAGCTGGGACTACAGCTGTGAGCCACTGAGCCCACCAAAAAAGGGATGTTAAAAATGGAGGTTAATTCACATTACCAGATCTGGCCGTCATCACCTGGGATAGACAATTAAAATTTCAAGTGGTTATATTTTCTCCTAACTGTGGAAATGAAGCTCAAATAAAACAACCCAGTGAATTGTTCATTCAACACTTTTCATTGGTCCTCTTCCTGAATAGCAAAAATGACATGGAAAATTCCAACCCACTTTATCCGTTAGCTACATAATATTATAACTTAAGCTTGATCATATCCAAACAATGTACTTCTCTGTTCTAATTTCATTTAGATGCAAGCCTGTTTCTTTCAGAATAAATGTCGTGGATATAAACATTTCAGGTTTGTTTACATCAAAATTCAGAATTTAATTCAACAAACTTTTATAGAGTCTGCTATGTGTGGATATTTTCCATCCTCAAGGACTTTATAATCTACTATGAATTATAAGAAAAGTGGTGATAATGGCATTTTTTACTTAGTGCTCAGTAGTGCCAAATACCGTTTCCCTAGACTGCTTCCTCACAGGCACCTATTAGGTAGAATAATTATTATCTTAATTTTACAGATAAGTAAGGTGAGTCCTGGAGATGTCAAGTACTTTGCCCAAGGTCAGTCACACAGCTTACGGTGATGGTCTTGGGAATAAAGCCCAGGTTTGTCTGGTGCTGAAGGCCTTAATTGACAAAGGACTATAATACCAAACTTATTAACAATGACTCTGGCATGAAAACCTGCTGGGAAGCCTCCAAGAAACCAAAGCCTGTGGGTCCCTTGGGGCAGAGTGACAGAGAGTAGGGTTGCAGAGCTGACACTCAGAGGATCTGACGGAAGGGCACCACCAGGTGTGGAGCCTGAGGCTGAATTTGACTCAAGAGTGGAAACTTCACCTTGTCTGGATACGGAAAGGACTGTCAGGACTGACAGATTGATAGCTCTCTTGATTCTGTAGGAGACTGTGCATGATTATCTTAAATCAGTAGCGATTTACATGACCATTCCCATTAACAAGACAATACAGATGTGATAAGTGGCATAAGGGAGCTTTATATAAAATGCCGTTGTGATTCAGATAATAAAAAATAAAAGTAAAAGCTTGCATTTCCAGAATGCTTTCTCTGTATCAAGCACTTTGCTAAGCACCTTACAGGCATCATCTCACTCAAGCTTCGCAACACTTACCTTATGAAATGGGTAACTTTTCTCACGCTCATATATAACTCTGATACATTTAGCATCTTGTTCAAGGCCACATGACTAGTAAGTAGTGGAGCTAGGTTCAAACCCAGATCTGCGCCGGGTGCAGTGGCTCACCTCTGTAATCGCATTTTGGGAAGTGGAGGCGGGAGGATCAATTGAGGTCAGGAGTTTGAGACCAGCCTAGCTAACATGGTAAAACCCTGTCTCTACTAAAAATACAAAAATTAGCCAGGTGTGGTGGCGCGTGCCTGTAGTCCCAGCTACTTGAGAGGCTGAGGCAGGAGAATTGCTTGAACGGGTGGCAGAGGTTGCAGTGAGCTGAGATCACACCATTGCACTCCAGCCTGGGCAACAGAGTAAAACTTCGTCTCAAAAAACAAAACAAAACAAAACAAAACAAACCCAGATCTGTCTGACTGGCTTCAGGGAGTTTCTAGGTGGACAACTCAAAGCAGTCTTTAAAGCAGGTGGTATTTGAGGTGGACCCTAAAGGACAGGTAGATGGCCAGAGGCAGAGATCCATCCAAGCAAGGGGTCAGAGCCTGAGCAAAGGCATGCATGTGGGAGGGGGTGGAGCCAAATGCAGTAACAGCAAGTGGTATCATTTGGAGCTTTGGGTGGTTGAAAGTATATAAGGTAAGAGAATACTGGAGAAGGAGGTTGGGACCACATTTTGGATGTCCCTGAATTTTAAGCCCCATAACTTGTACTCTGTAGTTATATTAATTTTGCTAAGGCTGCTGTAACAAAGTACCACAAACAAGGTGGCTTAAAGAACAGAAATTTATTCTCATAGTTCTGGAGCCTAGAAGTCAGAAATCAGGGAATTGATAGGGCTTGTTCTTTCTGAGGGCTGTGAGAGAAGGATCTGTTCCAGGCCTCTCTCCTTTGGCTTGTAGATGGTCATCTTCCCCTGTATCTTCACATGGGCTTCCCTCTATTCATACCCGTGTCCACATTTCCTTTTCTTATAAGGACAGCAGTCATATTGGATTAGGTCCCACCCTATGACCTCATTTTAACTCCATTATCTCTGTAAAGACCCTATCTCCAAATAAGGTCACATTCAGAGGTACTGGGGGTTAGGGCTTCAACATATGAATTTTAGGGAGGACACATAACACTAGTCAGGCAGATGGTTCGGCGGTTTTATGGAGTCTGCTTTGTTTTGAGGAAACTGTTGTTTAATGTCAGACTTTCAAATTAGATACATAAAATCAAGTGATGCAAATCATATGAAATAAAGAGGATAATAAATCTCATAGGCATTGGTGTGGTGAGAAGAAAAAGAAACTCTTTTTATTTAAAACAAGAACCAACTGCAGACACTTTTACATCAAGAAAAGGGTCATCTGTGGTGTCAGGATTGTTACAGATATAGGAAAAAGAAAAAAAAAAAAAAGAAAAGAGGCATCATTCATGTCCAGGGAGACACCTCTTTGTTTAAGGAAATGTCTAGATGGCATGTTTGAGTTTGAATGGTGAATCCAACATCCCTCACCCCAACTCTGGGCATTGTTTGAAAGGGGAAAATAAAACACAGGAGAAAGAATTACATTTCTCGTTATAAAAATGGTTGGCTTGAAAAACAGGAGTTTAATGGAGGTGATGTGAGGTGGAAAGGAGGTAAGAATAATGAGAGAGGGGGAAAAGGGAAGGGAAGAGGAGGGAAAAAGAGGTGCAACATGGCAGATAGGAAACATGAGGAATAAAATTGAACAATGAGACACTCGGTGAGATGGGACTGGACAGGGATAATATTTCATGTTAAGTTGTTTACTATGTTGTGAGTAATGTCATCTTCTTTCAAAAGGCTTCTACATGTAATATCCTTTTGATAGGGGTGATTGATCGAAAAAGAGCTGCGTTCTATGTTTAGGTCTGTATGAGACATAGAAAAGAATAGCTATAAAAGTCAAGATGTTACTGAGATCAAGAGATTAGTGGAAATGAGAAATTGAAATTTCAGAGTACTGAAATTAGACCAAGTGGGGGGCCACTACTTACTAGCAGTGTGGCCGTAAAGAAGTCAGCTAACCCCTTGAGCCTCAATTCCTTATCCTGAAAGTGGGGCTAAAAATGGAACCTATTTCATAAAGTTGCTGTGAGGATTAAATGTGATAATGGTGGTAAAATGTTTGGAATAATGCCAGACCCATAATTGAGTGCACAATAAATATCAGCTGTGGGAAAGAGCAACGGACTTCTCTTGGTACTTGGAGCGGGGGCTCAAAATACTCCCTCACCCCTAACTATTGAAGGGAAGGAAGAGCTCAGAAAAAGGGTGGTCTTGGGAATACCCAGACTGGACACATCTAAGAAGTGCTGGCGGGTGGGGGCGGGAGGTGGGTGGCGGTAAGGAAAGATCTGTAGGAGTGTAGTATGCATAGGAAGACTGAATTTAACAAAATTTATGGAAGGACATCAAGGAAAAATATCTCTTTAGATTAATGAAATCAGTGATGAGCACTCCCCATTTCACTGTTGCTCTTTTCTTTATCTCTCTCAGTTTGGTTCTGTTTAGCAATTGTGCTGCTGGATGAGTGCCTTTCTCCACATCCATTTCTCTTTTATTATGACATCTTGCAAGAATGCAGAAAAGCATAGAGGAAACAGGAACACCTAGGTGTTCACCATCCACTTCTTTCAAATCTAACATTTTTGCCTTGTTTTCTTCTCTTCTTTTTTACTTATTATTATTATTTTTTTATAGATAAAACATGACAGGTACAATTGAAAGCCCCTGGCTGCATCTTTCGAGTCCCATCCTCTTTCCTTCCTTCCAGTCTGTGAATGGCTCTTCCTGAAAAACAATTCTGTGCTATACAATGTGAATTATTCTCCCTGGAGTTTTGAACAGCAGCCCAGGGTATTGTATTAGGTGTTTATCATTCTCATGTTTGTTTTAGTAGTTTTAACATCTGTGAAGGTATCCATAAACAATACTGTCAGGCCAGGAGCGGTGGCTCACACCTGCAATCCCAACACCTTGGGAGGCCGAGGTGGGAGGATCTCTTGAAGCTAGGAGTTGAAGACCAGCCTGGGCAGCAAAAAGAGACCCTGTCTCTACAAAAACAAAAACAAAAAAAATTAGCCAGATGTGGTGGCATGCACCCGCAGTCTCAGCTACTTGGGAGGCTGAGGTGGGAGGATCATTTGAGCACAGGAGGTCAAGGCTGCAGTGAGCCATGTTCATGCCACTGCACTCCAGCCTGGGTGACAGAACGAGACCCTGTCTCAACAAAACAAACAAACAATAAAACCCTCAAAATATTGTTTTACATGTTTTCAAACTTTACCAATGGGACCACCTGGTATTTAACTTTCCATAACTTCCTTTTTTTTTTTTTTTTTTTGGGACGGAGTCTCACTCTGTTGCCCAGGCTAGAGTGCAGTGGTGCGATCTCAGCTCACCGATACCTCTGCCTCCTGGGTTCAAGCAATTCTCCTGCCTCAGCCTCCTGAGTAGCTGGGATTACAGGCATGTGCCACCATGCCTGGCTAATTTTTTGCATTTTTAGTAGAGACGGGGTTTCACCATGTTGGCCAGGCTGGTCTCGAGCTTCTGACCTCAGGTGATCCGCCCGCCTCGGCCTCCCAAATTGTTAGGATAACAGGTGTGAGCCACCGCTCCTGGCCTATAACTTGCTTTTTTAAAATGATCACCATTGTGTTATTGAATTCAGATGAATTAATGGAGTTTTATTCATTGATTTGACTATAGTAAAATGAAATTCCATTGTATGACTATACCACAATTTATCTTATCTTCTGTTAATGGACATTTAGGTTACTTCTATTTTTTTTCTTTTGCTATTGTTGCAATGAGCATTCTTGTACATTGTGCATTGTATGAGAGTTTCTCTAGGGGATATACAGGAGTGGAATTTTGTATCTTCAACTCTATCAGATATCAACAGATTACTCTCCAAAGTAAAGGTAATAATTTAAACCAGTGTAATTGCACTAGTGTAGTAAATTTACCAGTCATGTGTGAGTTAATATAGTTTCACATTGTCATCAACAATTGGTATTGTCAGATTTTATAATGTTTGCCAATCTAGTAGCTAGGAAATATCTGTCATTTTAATTTAGTTATTCTTTTTAAAAAACTTTTGTTATTTTAATAGTTATTAATGAGGCTGAGTATATTTTCATAAATTATTGACCATTTGAGTTTCTTCTTCTGTGAATTACCTATTCATGTCCTTTAAGGATCAAATAAGGTAATATATATAAAAAAATTAGAACAGTGCCTAATACAAAGTAAACAATACATGTTAGCTATTACTATTTGCCAATTTTCGTATTGGATTGGTATTGATGTACAGGAGTTCTTATATATTTTTATAGAAATCCTTTGTTATGGGGGTAGCAAATATTTCCTCCCGATCTGTAGTTTGTATTTACATTTTTTATAGTGTGCATACATTTAGGATTTCAATGAGATAATATATCATTCTTTTCCTATATGTTTTTGTACATTTTGTATCCTGTTAAATTCTTAGCCTGAAGTCATAGAGATAGTTTCTTTTCTTATAAAAATGTTTGGGGGCTGGGCCTGGTGGCTCAGGCCTATAATCCCAGCATTTTGCGAGGCTGAAGAAGGAGGATCACTTGAGCCCAGGAGCTCAAGGGTGCAGTATGTTGTGATTGTATTACTGTACTCCAGCCTGGGCTACAAAGACCCTGTCTTTAAATATTTAGGTTTTATTCTCATATTTATATTGAATTGTGTGTGTGTATGTTTATGTTTATTTTTCAATTATTATATTTAATTTTTTTTATTTTTTGTAGAGACAGGGTCTCACCATGTTGTCCAGGCTGGTCTTATACTCCTGGGCTCATGTGATCCTCCCACCTCAGCCTCCCGAAGTGCTGGGATTACAGTCGTGAACCACAGTGCCCAGCCTCTGTGTGTGTTTTAAATGAGAAATAGCACCATTCACTGAATACTTCATTCTTTCCCCATTCATATGTAATGTTACCTTTATTATGTATCAAGTTAGTGTGAGTCTGTTTCTCTATTTGGTGACTCTGTTTCTCTATTGGGCTATTTGTCTGTCCTGCACCATTGCCACACTGTTGTGATTACTCTAGTTCTATAGTAAAATCTGCAAAGCCAGTTCCGTCTGCTTTGCTTTTCTTCACGTGTGTCCTCATTCTTGTTGGCTCTTTGCTCTTTCCTGTGAATTTTAGAATCAATTTACAAAATCTCTAAAAGAATCGTAATGGGATTTTGATCAGAATTACTTAACTTTAAGGATTAATTTGGCAGTATTAACATCTTTATGATATTGAGCCTTCTTTCTCTCTCTCTTTCTTTCTTTTTTTTTTTTTTTTTTTTGAGACAGAGTCTCTCTCTGTCACCAGGCTGGAGTTCAGCGGTGCGATCTTGGCTCACTGCAACCTCCACCTCCTGGGTTCCAGCTATTCTCCTGCCTCAGCCTCCCAAGTAGCTGGGACTACAGGCATGTGCCACCATGCCCAGATAATTTTTGTATTTTTAGTAGAGACGGGGTTTCACCATATTGACCAGGATGGTCTCGATCTCTTGAGCTTAAGTGATCTGCCTGCCTCAGCCTCCCAAAGTGCTGGGATTACAGAGCCACTGCACCTGGCCAGTTGTCTTTTTTTTTTTTTTTTTTTTTTTTTTCAGATGGAGTTTTGCTCTTGTTGCCCAGGCTGGAGTGCAATGGTGTGATCTTGGCTCACTGCAACCTCCATCTCCAGGTTCAAGTGATTCTTCTGCCTCAGCCTCCCTAGTAGCTGGGATTACAGGTATGTACCACCACACCAGCTAATTTTGTATTTTTAGTAGAGATGAGGTTTCTCCATTTTGGTCAGGCTGGTCTCGAACTCCCAACCTCAGGTGATCTGCCCGCCTTGGCCTCCCAAAGTGCTGGGATTACAGGCGTGAGCCACCGCACCAAGTGAGTCTTTCCATTCAAGGACATGATATAGTTCTCTCTTTTTAAGGTCTTTTGTTTTCCAGTAAAGTTTTATGATTTTCTCCCCAAAAGTCTTTTATATATTTTGTTATTTATTTTTTGATACTTCATAATTTTGTTGCTATTTTTAAAAGTTTGTCTTCTTTTTAATTTGCATATTCTATTTGCTGTGGGTATATAAGAATGCAACAGATATTTTCTTTTCTTTTTTTTTGTTTTGAGACGGAGTCTCGCTCTGTCATCCAGGCTGGAGTGCAGTGGTGTGATCTCGGCTCACTGCAATCTCCGCCTCCCAGTTAAAGTGATTCTTCTGCCTCAGCCTCACCACGCTCATCACCACGCCCGGCTAATTTTTGTATTTTTAGTAGAGATGGGGTTTCACCATGTTGGCAAGGCTGGTCTTGAACTCCTTACCCCAAGTGATCTACCTGCCTTGGCCTCCCAAAGTGCTGGAATTACAGGCATGAGCCACCTTGCCTGCCGATATCTTCATATTAATCTTTTATCTAACAGTATTGCTAATATCTCTTATTAGTCCCTTTATGCAGACAATCTAATCATATGATTTGAATATAATGACAGTGTTTTTTCTCCTACCCTTATATCTTTTAATCTTATATATATTTAATTTTTCAGTTTGAGAATATTTATTTAAGTGTGTGTGTGTGTGTTTCAATTCTCTGGTGAAATTCTCTACCTTTTCATCTGTTTATTTTTCCATATTTTCCTCTATTTTATTGAGTTATAAAATAGAGTTATTTTATAGTCATTCTTGGAACCCATGTCCTGGGTGGGTCCCAGACTCTAATCTTTGTATAGTGAACTTTACACTACTTTTCACAAGCTTGACCTATATCATAAAAGGCAAAATGAGGGCAAAATCAGCTGTGTGCTTGAGATGCCCAAAGTTTCTGCCAAGTCTCTTCCTAACGTTTATTAGTGTATCTAGAAAATAAACTTTTGGTTTTGTTATACCTCTTTACTATATATATATATATTTTTTGAGACAAGGTCTTGCCCTGTTGCCCAGGTTGAAGTGCAGTGGCATGATCTCAGCTCACTGCAACCTCTGCCTCCCAGACTCAAGCAATTCTCCCACCTCAGCCTCCCAAGGACTGGGCCTACGGGTACACATCACCATGCCCAGCTAACTTTGTCCATTTTTTTTGTAGAGATGAAGGCTCACTCTGTTGCCCAGGCTGATCTCGAACTCATGGCCTCAAAAGAGATCCTCCCACCTTGGCCTCCCTAAGTGCTGGGATTACAGTCATGAGCCACTGGGCCCGGTCACTATTTTTTTTTTGAATTATTTTATTAAGTTCTGTAATCTTTGTTACGTTTTTCTTTTTCTAACTTCTTGGGTTGGACAACATGGTCACTAATTTACTTATTTTTTATTAAGCAGAAAGAGGACTTGTGAACTAATTTATAGACTGTTCTTTTCAAGTGTTGAGAAATAAGTTTACTTATAATTACTGCTTTAGCTATGTCCCTCAGGTTTTGATACATAGTGTTTTCGCTTGCAGTTTTGTGCATTGACTAATTTCCATTAGGATTTCTTCTTTTTGGCTAATGAATCATTTAGAAATACTCTTCATTTCCAATGTTATTTTTATTATTGTGTTATTCTTTTCTAGTGAGGTCAGTAGGATATTGATTCTTTGGTGTGATCTGAAACTTCTTTATTGCCTATTACAGGGTCAATTTTTGTACAGTAGATGTTCTATATGTGCTTAAAAGTAAATGTGTATTTTAAAATTTTTGTGTCCAAGATTATATAAATATTCATTAGAAAAACTCTTCTATATAATTACTGGATCCAAAAGTTTTAGCTTTGAAGCCTTCTTTATATTTTGATAATAAACATCATTTCACTTTTGTTGATCATGAAATATGTAATGCATTTGGGTCGCTGTTTTTCTTTTAAGGCATGGATGAGATTTTATGTATTAGAAATCTTAAATTGTTAAGTATACATACTGAATAGTCTTTCAAGTATCTACACTTTTGTATTATTTGTTATAATGACACATTTAGATAGGGAGAACATGACATATGAAAATGCCATCCTATCATTTTTTCCTGGACTGTCTAGTATTCCCATAGCAAATTTTGAATCTTCCCAGCTTTGCTAAAGTCTCTTGTTCCCTTTTCACATTATAAGAATATTAAACAGAGCTAGAACTTGAAGTGAAAATTTAGTAAAATAGAAACCTCCAGAATATCTCCTGGGTCTTATTAAAATGAGATAGCAGGTGCTGTTGCTATAGCACTCAAAGGCCATGCTGCATTAAATTGCAGCTCTGTTACATGAGGCTCAAGCCTCAGTAGAGCCCTGATTTAACCATTACTGCATTGTATGGAACATATATTATCAAATCAGAATGTCCTAGAAATCTGAATATGAATGAGTCTTGGCTCAATATACTTATTTGGCTTATTTGAAATGCCTTAAAAATGAACTTGGTGTTTCTGGACCCAATTTAATTAGTCACAAATCTAAGAAACTGAAGAATCATTACCACGGAGTTCCAGAATGAAATAAATCTTGTTTTTGTTATTATTACATTTTGCCTCTATCTTTGATGTGATGCTTTTAAAGTGGAACAGATTATTAACCGGTTGCAAGCAAATGAAAACTATCATATTTCAAAATCTAGAAATTTCCCAGCTGCCACTGATTCACATTTAAGTCCTAAATAATTCCATATATTGCTTGGAAATTTAAAAGGTTTGTGGGGAGGGGTTGTTTTTCCTGGAGAGATGCTCAATTTGTCTAATAACTGTATTGGCTTCCAGAGTTTTTAGTGGGTTGGTGAGTATCATGACATTCTTTTTGGTGGTCAAATTTTGAATATTTGGTTGCCTGAAGCAATAATATTCTTGGTCTTCCTTTTACATCACAGACAGAGAATCATTATTTTCCATTATTTGGATATAGACAAAGAAATTATATTTTAAGTCATTTGAGGAGATGCTTAGGGGTAAGAACATGTAAGCCTTCATTAGGGAAAGGCCTTGAGAGAGACAATAATTCCAGGTTCCAATTTGCCTAAATGGGAATCTAAAATGATATAGTTGACCAGATGGGCAGGCCTCAAACTTATATAAAGGGACTATTCCCACATTTTGTTAGTGGCATACTTGGAATTTGGCATTTGGTCTCCCATAGAAACAATGCTATATTTGATTGGAGTTTGTGGTGTGCCCACAAAAACCCAATTTAACACAGAGTGTGACTGAAATATTGTTGTATTTAGATTTTAAACTTCTTTCTTTCTTTTCCTTCCTTTCTTTTCTTTTCCCTTCCTTCCTTCCTTCTTTCTTTTCTTTTCTTTCTTCTTTCTTTCTTTCTTTTTTTTTTAGATGAAGTCTCGCTCTGTTGCCCAGGCTAGAGTAGAGTGGTGCGATCTCAGCTCACTGCAACCTCCGCCTCCCAGGTTCAAGCGATTCTCCTGCCTCAGCCTCCCGAGTAGCTGGGATTACAGGTGCCCGCCACCTCATCCAGCTAATTTTTGTATTTTTAGTACAGATGAGGTTTTGCCATGTTGGCCAGGCTAGTCTTGAACCCTGACCTCAGGTGATCTGCCTGCCTCAGCCTCCCAAAGTGCTGGGATTACGGATGTGAGCCACCGCTTCCGGTCAACTTTTTTTCTTTTAAGCTGCATAAAGTATACTTAAACATATAAAATACCTTTAAAATACATCAAATCCCCAGAATCTTAACCAACCAGGCCAACAGTTAGGAATTCAACTGGGGATTTGTATGTTGCTTAATCCTCCAAATGCACCACTAGAAATTGGCCAGCAATGGGAGAGATTGGGGTTCTCAGAAATTCAAGGGGCAATACCACTCTGGATGTTCCAGTTTCTACCTTTCCAGTTCTCAGGAATCACAATGCATCTCTCATCAAGAGGAAGGGGAAGCATGAAGTGGACACTGGAGGCACATGGTTGAGCTACTGATATCAGCCAGCCAGCTACTCAAACAGCCAGGTGGAGCCCTGAGTGGCAGCAGCTGGGAGCAAGGCAACTGTTTTCTTTCAATCAGTCATGCTAGAGAGTGGAGTAAGAGCTCCCAGAGAGCTCCTATAAGCAGCAGTCCTGCCCTAGTAAGATGGGTGGGAAGAGGGGAAGCCAAAGTTCAGTTCAGTAAAATAACCAGTTAATTGGCATACTGATCAGCAAAATTCAGACCAAGGAACTCTATTCATCAAAGAGCCTGGGTTTTTCAACAGATGAATTATAAGGAAAAGAAAATAATGGAAGGAGAAACTGTAGATTAAAAGAGACTTAAAAGAAATATCAATTTTTAAAAATGAGCAAGACTAAAATATAGTATCTAAGGATGCACATTTATGTGATAAAACGATTTTTTTAAAAAAGCAATGAGTTGATTACTGTAAAAATCTGGACAATTGTTATGTATGAGCAAAGAGGGGACTTATGATCTGGGCAGCACACATGGAGGGGGCTTCTGGGGTGACTGACAAAGATCTATTTCTTGACCTGATGATGGTTACAAGAGTGTTGCTTTATACAAATTCGTTAAGCCATATGTCTGTGTGGTTTTCCTTATCTGCTTTACTTTACAATAGAAAGCATTTAAAAATAGAAGTGCATACCCACGGAGTCAAAACAGTCACTGAGAAACGGACATGTTTGCTGAAGCTGTTAAAGATAGGGAGCAGAAAATGCATTCCCATCAGAGCATGGATAGAGTGGACTGGAGAAAGAGCAGATGGCTAGGAAGGCACAGTAGTGACACAGAGAAGAGGAAGGGGAGGGATTCATGGCTTGGACAGAATAGAATCATTTGCCAACTAGCTTGCAGCAGAATTCAGAGCTGAGTCTACTGCTCCTCATTTAAGGAGACTGAGGATGCTTGTAGAGGTGCTGCCCCAGATGTGATGTGGGGCCAGAAACAAATATTTTACATGCTGTTTAAGTCTCATTTCAAAACAAGAATAATGTCACCAACCTGCCTCAAGATGTTATAAACTAACAAGACATGGTCTGATATTTTATACAACTCTTAAGAGTATGGGTCAAATGGACACAAGATTTCAGGTCAAGAAACACCCAATAAAATGGCAAGAAATTTAAAACAGGCAGCCAGGGAGTGGGCAAGACACAAGGGTGTAAGTAGGTGGTTAGCAACAGGGAGTGGGGGCCCAGAAGCTGGGCTGGGATTCAAGGTCAGGGCCCTAGTCTGAGTAAGAGTAAAGGCAAGCCCCTGTTTCAGAGCAACTGAGGCAGCAGGCAAATTAACCAGATAGGAATGTAGGAACAAAGATTAAGGCAGGTAACCAATAATTGGATCTGGGGTAAAGACAGTGTTATAGGAGGGTTAATAACCTGGTTGACCCCATGCAGTCATCTGAGTTATGGAAAACAGGCTCCTTAATTTCTGTTTAATGAATAAACAAGATTCATTCCAGAGCTTGGGGCAGACTGAGTCTATAGGAATAGATTTGGGGGCAATCAGATTTCCCTAGTTGTGGGGATTGTTCTGCTCTTTTATTCCTTAATAAAATACAAATAAAACTCTGTTTCCATGATTATCATCCCCCCACTAGAGATATGATTAGATTCGGGTTTGCTTTTTTTTTTTTCTTATGCACTTCCTTGGAATAAATCAGGTTCACTGTTTAGGGCAAGAATCCCTTATGAGTGGTGTTGTTTATTCTTTATTTCATCCCATCAGAAAGCCTATGTAAGTCTGGATGTCTCACTTTTTATAATACTAAGATTGATTGGCAGGGTTCAGGTGGTTTCAGCCTGATTCCTGCAGTAGAAAGTGCCCCATCAACCTTTAACTTAATGATTTTAGCATCCACTGATGATTATTGCCTAGATCCATTATTTCATTAGGGGTTGGAAATTAATGATTTTTCAGTGCTGTTATTTTTTCTGAATTTATTAGTGGGAATTCTTCTATCAAGAAGAATCCCCTCCCCCCCAAAAATTGGAAGGGAGCAGTTCCCAAAACAAGAAAAAAATGAAAATAAATTTAAAAAGAAGAAATTTCCCTCATCAATTATGTGGCTCTCATAGAATACAGTTCTGTTTTTTCCTCTCTTTTTTTAAGACAGAGTCTCCCTCTGTCACTCAGACTGGAGTGCAGTGGCCTGATGGTAGCTCACTGCAGCCTTGAACTCCTGGGCTTAAACGATCCTCCTGCCTCAGCCTCCTGAGTAGCTAGGACTACAGGTGCCACCATACCAGCTAATTGTTATTTTGTTGTTGTTGTTGAAACAGGGTCTCACTATATTCCCCTATATTCCCCAGGTTGGTCTTGAACTCCTGGGCTCAAGTGATCCTCCTACCTCAGCTTCCTAAAGCACTGGGATTACAGGCATGAGCCACTGCTCCCAGCTCTAAAGTACAGTTCTCATAGGAAAGGCAGGACAACTACTTGTTTCTTGCCTTTCACTTAAAACATTTCAGGATGATTTGGTGTCCTAGCAGGCTCCAATGATGACTAATGTGTTTGTATTAGATCATTATAAATTTATGGGCTTTTATGTATTTGATGTATTTCAATAAATCACAGTGATTTTTAATTTTGATATCCAAATTGACCCATATTAGGCCCGTGGGAGCCCTTTCAAGTTGGCTCCTGAGGCTTTTTGACATGATCATAGTAGTTGCTGATCACTTCCTTGCTTTCTAGTACAAGAGGACATTCCTGGTTCATCTAGTACAGTCCCTGCCCCAGACCTGCAGCCAGCCATTTCTCTAAGGAGTGGTGGTTTTATTTTGTGGGAAATGATATTCAGAGATTACAGTTTTTGTACTAGTGGTGCTCATCGCTATTAGTAGTTACTACTTTTAGATCTTTGTAGTGGTCAGAGACAGCAATTACCTTTCTGTTTAAAAAGAAAAAAAGAAATGAGTTTATAGTGCTATTTCTAATTCAAATTTAAGATTACAGTATTTTTACTTAAATTATTTGAATTTATATGAGTATCTCCTTTCTCTTATTTTGAACATCTTGGCTCTTAATAATATTAACATAATTACCTATACTAGTTCCAAAATAAAAACAACAATATGACCATTAACAAGAAAACTGTCTGGGCATGGTGGCTCACTCATGTAATCCCAGCACTTTAGGAGGCTGAGGTAGGTAGGTCGCTTGAGCTCAGGAGTTCAATACCAGCCTGGGCAACACGATGAAATCCTGTCTCTACAAAAACTAGAAAAAATTAGCTGGGTGTGATGGTGCGTGCCTGGAGCCCAGCTACTCAGGAGGCTGAGATGGGAGGATCATCTGAGCCCGGGGGAGGTCGATGCTGCAGTAAGCCATGATTGCACCACTCCACTCTGGCCTGGGCCACAGAGCCAGACCCTGTCTCTAAATACATACATAAATAAATAAATCAAATGGTTAACTCTATGAAAAAAAAATAAAACTACTAAATGGAGTTTAGAATTTCTTTGTGGTTCTCTGTGTCCTGAGAATATGTCCAATTAGGAATGAACAGTCAAAATTCTGTGTTTTAAAGTGAAGTTGAAATTTTTTTCTCCATGTGGATTTGTCACCAACTTATTGTAAAGTTAAGTTCATTTGTTTCGGTTTGCTTTCTATTTTTAGAGATTTTTTTTTTCTTTTTGATTAATTTTGTTCCAAAGTCAAACTACATAACAAGATATATTTAAAGAAGTCTCGAGGCCATCCCTCCCCTCCACCCTGTCACCTCCCACTGTGGATAACCATCTTTATTAGTCTTTGATTACCTTTCCTTCATTTCTTTTTGAAAATATAAGCAAATATGTGTATGTAGGGGTGTGTGTGTGTGTGTGTGTGCGTGTGTTTTCCTTTAGAGTAGGCTATTCAAAAAGTGGCATACTATGAGCGTTGTTTTACACTTGTTTTTCCCTCTAATGATAGATGCTGGAGATATATCATATCAGTATATAGAAATTTTCCTCATTATTTTATTTTTAACAGCTGTATAGTGCCAGTTGTGTGGATGTACCATAGTTTATTAAACTAGTCCTTTTAAATGTAAGTTTATTTATTATTTGTATAAATTTAAGTGGTACGAGTGTAGTTTTGTTACATGGATACATTGCATAGTGGTGAAGTCTGGGCTTTTAGTGTAACCATCATTCGAATAGTGTACATTATAACCATCAAGCAATTTCTCATCCCCCATCCGCCTCCCACCCTTCGGATTCTCCAATGCCTATTATTCCATGCTCTATGTCCTTGTGTACCCATTGTTTAGCTTCCACTTATAAGTGAGAACATGCAGTATTTTACTTTCTGTTTCTGGGTTGTTTCACTTAAGATTAGGGCCTCCAGTTGCAGTGAGCCAATATCGCACCACTGCACTCCAGCCTGGGAAACAGAGTGAGAGTCTGTCTCCAAAAAAAAAAAAAAAAAAAAAAAAAACGATCGTGGCCTCCAGTTACATCCATGTTATCGCAAAAGACATGTTTTCATTCTTTTTTTAATGGCTGAATAATATTCCATTTTCTTTTTTTCCCCACATTTTCTTTTTTTCCCCACTTTTATTTTAGATTCAGGGAGTACATATGCAGGTTTGTTACCTGGGTATATTGCATGATGCTGAAGTTTGGGATATGAATGAGCCCATCACCCAGGTACTAAGCAGGGTACCTAATAGTTTTTCAACCCTTGCTTACCTCACTTCTTCTACCCTCTAGCAGTCCCCAGTTTCTATTGTTGCCACTTTATGTCCATAAGTACCCAATGTTTAGCTCTCACTTATCAGTGAGAACATGTGGCATTCGGTTTTCTGTTTCTGAGTTAGTTCACTTAGGAGAATGGCCTCCAGGTGCATCCATGTTTCTGCAAAGGACATGATTTTGTTCTTTTTTTATGACTGTGTAGAATTCCATGTGGCATGTGTACCACATTTTCTTTATCCAGTCCGCCATTGATGGGCATGTAAGTTGATACCATGTCTTTGCTATTGTGAATTGCATGACGATGAACATACAAGTACATGTGTCTTTTTGGTATAATGATATATTTTCCTTTGGGTATATACCCAGTAATGGGATTGCTGGGTTGAATGGTATTTCTAAGTTTTTAGAGAAATCTCTGCACTGCCTGCCACAGTGGCTGAACTAATTTACATTCCCACCAACGGTGTCCCTTTTCTCTGTGGCCACACCAGCATCTTTTGTTTTTTGACTTTTTGATAATAGCTTTTCTGACTGGTGTAAGATGGTATCTCATTGAAACCACATTTTCTTTATCCAATCATCCATCGAGAGACACTTAGTTGGCTATTGTGAATAGTGCTGTGATAAACATACACGTGCAGGTATCTTTTGATATGATTTCTTTTCCTTTGGGTAGATACCGAGTAGTGGAATTGCTCGATCAAATGGTAGTTCTATTTTTAGTTCTTTGAGAAATCTCCATACTATTTTCCATAGAGGTTGTATTAATTTACATTCCCACTACAGTGTATAAACTTTCCCTTTTGTCCCCATCCTTGCCAACATCTGCTATTTGTTGTCAACTAGTTCTTCATTGGTGGACATTTGTTTCTAGTCCCTTGCTACTGCAAATAACACTGCCTCCAATGGCCTTGCACATATGCTATTTTGTATTTACTCAGTGTATCTTTCTGTAACATGAGTATAATTTTTAATGTGAGCTTCAGTTGAGCAAGACTATTTCTATGTTCTAGTGGCTGGTTACTAGTAAAAGCTCTTTGCTAATCTGGTGTTGATGAATTCTATCAAAGGAGAAATCCTGAAGATAGTAGATATTTTCACAAGTCAATTATTATTTACTGCCCCTCAACATTCCTCAAATACTTTATACTCATTTTTGTCTCTGGACCTTTGCTCTTCTGCAACTCACTACCCTTAGAGTACATTCCCTCCTCCATGAATTCTAATTTGAATGTTTCCTACCTTTATGTCTCTGTTTCCTCTGACCTTTGGAAGTATTTAACAACTTTTAAGTTTGTAGTCTGAATACTCAATAAATCTTTAAAACAATGCCTAGATAATTTTCCCTGCAATTAGGATATACTGCCACTAGATGACAGCAGTATCTTGGTTTTGTTCTTATGGTCCAAACCCCAAAGCATAGGTAACCTGGACAAGTTTCTCTGAGCCTATTTCCTTATCTAAATTGAAGGGAATGAGTTGGGTGATTTCTGGTCTCTGTCCCTAATTTCTATGAGTCTAAATAATTTTCTAAATGTTTTCAGTTTTCTCTGACTGCTTTCATTTCCTGTTGTCCAGAGAGAAAAATGAGCTACAGGCCTTTCCTAGGCTGAGGGTATAATACTCAGTAGTTATCTCTAGTTGAAAAGAAGCCATTTTCCACGTTATTCTGACCAAAGAGTGAAAATTCTGCTTTTGCCCAATCAGGCTTTTTCTTTTCTCTATCCCTCCCTCCCTCCCTCCCTCCCTTCCTTCCTTCCTTCCTTCCTTCCTTCCTTCCTTCCTTCCTTCCTTCCTTCCTTCCATCCTTCTTTCCTTCCTTCCTATCTTGTGCAGTGGCCCAATCTCAGCTCACTGCAACCTTCGCCTCCCAGGTTCAAGCGAGTTTCCTGCCTCAGTCTCTGAGTAGCTGGGACTACAGGTGCCTGCCACCATGCCTTGCTAATGTTTATATTCCTGTAGAGAGGGGGTTTCACCACGTTGGCCAGGCTGGTCTTGAATTCCTGACCTCAAGTGATCTGCCTTCCTTGGCCTCCCAAAGTGCTGGGATTACAGGCGTGAGCCACTGCATCCGGCCCAGGCTTGTTTTTTTGGTAGCTGCTGGCTAGATATTATTTGAATCTATGTTTGTTTCAGTTGATAATTTATTTACATATTCAACAAATATTTATTGAGGGTCTTTTAACGTGACTGACACCATTTGGTTGTTACTGGCTTTGTTCCTTTTGCTGTCGTTTTGTTTTTTAAGCAATATCTTGAGCTTAAAATCTGTTTTCTTTTTCTGGAGCTCCTAATTATAAATACAAACAATTCCCAGAACAGAACTTCTAAGTAACAAATGTAAGCAATTTTCTAGATTAAACTATAAACTGGATTAATCATATTCCTTAAGTAGGTGGTAAGTGATTTAGTGGTTCACATACATCTTGAGTTAACAGACCAATAAAATTCAAAGAAAAAAAATAGACTGACCAGCAGTTGCCAATTTTTTTTGTTATGCTAAGTGAGGATGTTAAAAAGAGACAACTGCCACAATAAAATAAAGAACATTTCATTGCCAAGAAAAAAAAATGGAAAGGAAATACTCATAATAGACTTGTAATAAAGGAAAGTCTTTAAAACTGAATATAAATTTAAAGTCATGAAACATTCCCTTCATTATCTTCTTTGTTTGTCTTTAAATTTTGCCATGGACTTGTGAAAACATTGTCACAGACCAGTTGAAGTCTGTGGACTGGTGTTCAGGACTCACCATTTTAGGACGGGAACTGCATTTTATTCTGACTTGTGTTCTCACTGTGGTAGGCTCCAAGAAATAATCGACAAATTCAATAGAAGTCCATCTTGGAGTTAATGTGTTTTAACAAAAGCATTATTGTTTTAACTTAGGAGGTGATGTGTTATGCTCTGAATGAACTGTTGAAGTATAAATGGCTTTGTACACAGTTTAAGTATTTGTAGCCCAGATTTTACAGATGATGAGACACAGAAAGGTTAAATGAGTTAGTCCCCTCACTTGGTGAGTCAGTAAAAGAGACAAGAATAGAACAAGACTCTGGACTTTAAGGACCACATAATCACTTAATTACAATCAGAAATTGGAACAGATTAACTGTTTATGTGATTTTCAACAGTGTTGGCTGACTAATTACCCTAATGACGCAGCATGACTTTTCTAAGAAATATGCATGAGTTTATACCCTAGTCCCCGGCTGAAATTAGCTTTATCCTCATTACACTTGGATGCAGACTAAATTCACATTTTGCTCCAGCTATGGAGAAGAGGATGAATTTTAGCAATGGTCTTTCAAAGTCCCAATCTGTGAAGATGTACAGATACATGGGATCTTGACAATGAGTGATTTTCTCTAGCATCCTTGAAGCTCACTACTGCAAACTGGACTAATCTTAAAAGACTCTCTCAGCTCAGAGTCCTAGAATTCTGTGATTTTCTACATTTTCTGACCTACAGGCCAATACTCAGAGTCCACTAAATCAGGGATTGTCCATTTTAACAAAGTATTTCCAAAATGTCTTGAAATGTGTGAAGATTTTGTGTATATTCGTGTCCAAAGCCATGTTTTCATCAGGAGAATCACTGGGAAGGTTTTGTTTTGTTTTAATTTTTATTCTTTCTTTTATTTTTGGCACGAAAATATGAAGAGTTTGCAGGGAAGTATGTTAGATCCCATGACATATTATTAGAAATAATATCATATTATTCTCTCTAATCCTAATCTAAGAATTCTATGAGATTAAATTTTGTCCCTTTTTGAGAAGAGAAAGCTGAGTCTCAGAAAGGTGAAATTTCAAGTAGCTCTTGGAGGATGGTAGGGCTGTCAATAGACGGGTGTTAAGCAATGACTACCACCCCATCACCCAACCCAGTCTCTCCTCATCAGAGGATGTGGTCCCTTTAAGACTAGGAGGGGCTACCAGGGAAGACCTGAGCTAAAAATAAGGCCAAGATCCACAGACTTTGTTGGCATGGCCTTATTTCTCAGTCATTCTTTCTTTATTTCTTTTTTTTTTTTTAACCGTAATTTCCCTGGCATGAATCCCAGTCAGTTTGGCCTAGCAGGTGCCAGCCTCAGCTTGTATTTGCTTATGTCAGCTTGAGAATCCTTGGTCGCCATTTTATCCTGAACCTACCTACATATTCACTCCCAACTCTTAAAGCTATGTCTGCCTCATCCTAGCCCTGGGTTTTATATAGTTTCCATTAGGTTGAGGAGCGTAATTGGTTATTTAACCCATATCTGTTCATTGACATTTATTTATACACATCCATTCATTCAACATACATTCATTGAGTACCTATTAGTCACTGTGGTTGGCACTGAGGACAAAGCAGTGAAAAAGACAGTCATGGTCCCTGCACTCGCGGAGTTTAAAACTTAGCAAGGGAAATGGCCACTAATCTAATAATCACACTAATGAATATATAAATATAAACTGAGACGACTTCTCTGAAGGAAAGTTTACTTTGATTGGGGTGGAGGGTTGGGGTCAGGAAAGGTGTCTCTTATAAAGTGATCCTTGAGCTTAGATTTGTGGAAGAAGAAGTGATAGAGAAGATACAGATCACGTGGGGGCCATTAGAATGTGCCTGGAAGACCTCCTAAAATAGAGAGTGTAATTGACAGAGGGCCTCAGCTGCTGTGTTCTGGCGCTTTCCATGGACTGTCGCCTCCCACAACTGAGTACTGTGGAGATAGTAAGACAGACTCATTCCTGGGCGACATGTGGACACCTTTGTTGGGCAAATTTGGCTCAAGAATTTGCAGAAGCTTCTTTAGTCTACACAATACTCTAGGATGCTTCCACCCAACCTCCTCTTCCTCTCCCTCATTCAGGGTCAGACTTTCATCATAGCTCCCTCCTGATTTTCTTTCATACGGGCATTTCTCCTGATAACATCTTTCCATGTTTAATATGGTCTTGACATATACTGCTTGGAGGAACTGGAAAAACACAAGTGAAGTGGGTATTTTAAATGTAGGGAACAGTGT
Source organism: Pongo abelii (assembly GCF_028885655.2). NCBI lineage: Eukaryota > Metazoa > Chordata > Mammalia > Primates > Hominidae > Pongo > Pongo abelii. The sequence goes on along the minus strand of NC_072008.2, from coordinate 123,926,171 downwards.
TTATTTCCAAGGGCTAGATACGACTTGCATGACCTGGTGTAATCCTGAAAAGAAGACGGAAAACTGTGAGACTCCAAAAAAACTAATTGTTGATAGCTGTATGTGCAGGGCCGGATTATCAGGAATAAAGTCAAGAGAGGTGAGGGGTAGATGCTGTGGGCTGACAGTAAGCCCTGCCATCCCTTCTGCCATTCAAAGGCTAGGGAAAGGTCTCTGAGTGGTAGCCTTGGGGACACTGCTGTCTTTACCCGCCACCATCTTGCATTTCTTGCTCTGGTCTGCCTTTTTGGCCACAGCTGATACTCTTTTGCTCCAGCTGAGTTGCTACAATTACCGAGTGAGGAAATACTGATAACAGAGAATTTAGAGTTCCAGGCTTTACTGCTTTCCTAAAGGTTATCTTAGTCAGAGCCTGCCTTTCAGCTTCCTAAGGTCTTTTTTTGTTTTTTGTTTTGAACTTTTCCACAAGTTCTTTGCCATATATTTTGTCTTTCTAAGCCTGAAATGTTTTCTTTTCTTCACTTAATTTAAATGCCCTTCGGTTTTCAACTCTCTACTTGAAGAGGCAGTGAGTGTTCTAGACAGAGTTCAAACTCAAAGTCAGACCAGAGATGAAACCCCAGCTCCATCTCTTTCTATATGTGAGTCTTTGGGCAAGTTATTTAATTTTTGAATCTAAATTTTGTTATTCATAAAATAGAGATATTGGGATTGCTGTGAGAATTACCTGTGAGAATTACACGAGTTATAGTATATAAAAGGGCCTGGTATTGGCACTCAGTAAGTGTTGGTTCCCTTTTAGCTCACTTCCACCCTTCCTCTTGGCATTCTTTACTTTTCTTCTCTCCTTGGATGCCTGGCTCTCACAGCAGATTTCCCCTTACCAAGACAATGAGAGCCCTGGGAGAGCTATTTCCTTTTAGATTTTTCCACGTCCTATTTATCTAAGCACAAATACGTCCTTTCCCTTACTCATTACTTTTCATTATTCAAAACTTTGGTGCATTCAAAACTCATATAAAAAGATTCAACTCATAGAGATGGAGCTTACAGGGCAGCAGAATTTAAAAATGGAAAACTACTGATTATAAAGAGAACTCATTCATTCATTAATTCACCAAATATTTCTTTTTTTTTCTTTTCTCTATTTTTAGCAGTCCTTATCCCAACACTGAAATATTTAATTCTCTATTATGTCTCCACTGCATAGGGCATAAATGTTACAAGCCTTACTTTTTCAGGATAAATCACAGTATAGAGTAGGAGCAATGTAAAATTTGATATAAAATATCAGGGTTCCAGAAGATTCCTGGCCACATCCTATTATAAAGAATTGTTGCAGTACTTTCTCCTTAGTTCAGCTAAAACTGGGCTCTTGTCACATAACCAAGAAAGATTAGGCTCACCGACACATAGAAGGGTGAGGAAAATGGAATTTATTAGGCAAAAAGGAAAAATAAAAAATAACTCTTAGCAAAGCGAGAGAGAGTCCTGCTAGCAGGTTTCCTGCCTCACAGATTGAATCCCAGGTCACTACACAGGAACAGGAAAGGCCAGGCTCCTCCCACCTGCAAGGGGTGAGAACTTCCCGAGGCTCCACCCTATGCTCCCAGTGCGCAGGTGGTGGCCTTATTCAGAAAGAATCAGTTAGGAAAGGGTAGGCTTCATCCGGGTCCAGCAGTCCAGTTTTTCAGCCTTCAGGCTGTTTTAGGCTTGAAGGCACAGTTTCTCTGGGGGACCTTTGGCTGTCTCCTGTCTCTATAAGAATGTCCTACTAGTAGCTTGCTCTCTTGTTAGGCCCTAGTATCCCATCATGTAGTGGGGGGCTGCTCTTACTCCACAGCTTTTCCATTTCCTAGCTAGGGCAAGTTGCTTAACCTTGAAGACTTCATTTTTTTTTTCATTTGTAAAATAGAGTGAATTAAAATATTTTCCCCACAGTGTTGTCATGAGGAGTAAATGAACTGACTTGTGTAAAATGCTTAGCACAGTGTTTCGCACATAATGAGCACCCAATACCTGTCAGCCTGTTGCCAACGTTGTTATCAACATTATTATTCAGGTGAAGTGAGCCTAAGAGCTTGTAGGCCCAGATTTTAAATGTTCACACTATTTCCCACTTTCCTTTGGAGAAGTTAGAGGGGGAGACAAGTATGACTGCCCACTCTGTTACTTAGTATCTGTGAGATCTTCAATAAGTCATATAATATCACTGAACTACGACTTACAGATCTACAAAATGAAGAGACTAATGGTCACTATTTCATAAGACTGTTAGGAAGATTGAATGAAGTAATGTGGAAAGGCACTTAGCCCCATGCCTGGAAGAACATAGTAAACATGGACTGAAGTTAGCTATTAGAATTACAGAGTTAAATTTTTACCATCTTCATCCTCTCTTCTTGCACTCTCTTTCCAGCTCCTATTTCTGGGGCTCTGTTCAGGGGAAGCAAAAATAATTTTGCACAAGAACAATCTCTTTATCCCGCGAAAGTTCTCCTTTCTACTTTATTATGCAGGCAGTTAGACCCCTTTGACTAAATCTCCCCATTTCAGACTGTGCCTCAGGTTTTGGCTTTATCACCAAAGCATGTATAACGGTGTTGTACTAGACAGAAGAACAGCATCTCTCCTCCTCCCTCCAGGTAAATTCTACTGCACCCTTTCCCATGTGGAATATATATGTATATAAAAATTTTTTTTTTTTTTTTATTTTTGACACCAAGTCTTGCTCTGCCACCCTGGCTGGAGTGCAGTGGCGTGATCTCAGCTCACTGCAACCTCTGCCTCCTGGGTTCAAGCGATTCTCCTGTCTCAGCCTCCCAAGTAGCTGGGATTATAGGCACCCGCCACCACACCTGGCTAATTTTTGTATTTTTAGTAGAGACGGGGTTTCACCACGTTGGCCAGGCTGGTCTTGAACTCCTGACCTCAAGTGATCCGCCCACCTCAGTCTCCCAAAGTGCTGGGATTACAGGTGTGAGCCACATACCCAACCTAGATTTTATATATTTTTAAGAGCAGTTTTCCCTTCATGCAATACAATGGATCAGTAAAGATGAGATTTCAGGCGTCAGTCTCAGACCAAGAGGCCTCATTAACTACACTGTGAGTTCTCCCCACCTTCACCAATTTCAATCTAGAAGCACCTCTGACCCATTAATGTCAAATGCAATGTGCTCAGCCTCCAACAATCTCCACCAGTCTGTATGAGGAGGCTTTGGCCTTCAGGTGCATTCATGCCATTCTGATGGACAGAAACCTTCTAGCCAGGCTGTGTGGGGAGAGAGGAGAAAAGTGTATATGTGGGAATGGGGGTGGGAGAAGAACAGAAATTACTGAATTATAAAGCACATACTTGCCAGGTTATAAGAAACATTAAACTAAATAGCCTGAACAGTCCATTTGCTGAAAAGACATTTAATTATTTCAGCAAGAACTAGTCAGAGATGAGAGCCCATAAAATAAACAAAAAGACACTAGTATTTGATTTTAATGTCTTTCTATTTTGCCACAGGCCACAATTTAATTAAAATTCTGAATAGAAATTTTAAGACAACATATTCTCCTCCCTAGAAGCCAGACAATGAAGATAAAACATCCCCAATATCTTCCTGGAATTTTGGATGTTTTAGCTAAATGCCCAAAGCTAGGCAATCTTTGCCAGCTGCCCCCACTCCCACCTCCCAATAACGAAGGCATTGATGAGAGATGTTTGCAGTTACTAAGCTCTATGTTTTAAATCTGGGCCAAGTGCCCAAGGGTCATAGAGTCATAGACACTTTGTTATTTATTTTAGAGAAAAATGTAGAACTGATTATTGAAAAACTGATTAAAAGAGGTAGTAGAGGTGAGTGCAGGTGTTGGGGAGAGATGTGGTTTTATTTGTGTGATTTTCATTGGTACAGAGAGTGCTGAATTCTGGGTTCTAACCCTGGCTCTAATAGGGTTGAAAGTTGTATTTTAAACTTCTTGTCACTTCAATTTTGCCATCTGTGAAATGGGATAGGATAGGCCAGTGATCCTTTATGGTCCCCCTGTCCTAATATGCCATGCTTTAAATATAGTAAGATAAATATGGCCTTAAATATAAATTACCACAAACCCAAGTATTTTGGAAAAGATGGCAGTTCTTCTAACTGTGTTGATCAAGTTTCAAAAAGAATTACATAAACATCATTTTTTTTTCTTGCTCGTTGTACCAAGAGCCAAAAATATATCTTTTTTTGGTGGTTGTTGTTAACATCCAGTGACTAGAGCAACGCCTGGCTCATATAGGTGCTCCATAAATATTTGTTGACTGAATATATGAATCATCCATGAGTTTTAGCTCTCAGTTTTAACTACATATCTTCCCAGCCCATGTTGTGAAGATGTTAAAGATGTGTTGATGTACTTAGTAAGAAAAATAGGCCAGGTGTGGTAGCTCCCGCCTGTAATCCCAGCACTTTGGGAGGCTCAAGCAGGAGGATCGCTTGAGTTCGAGATCAGCCTGGACAAGATGGTGAGACCCCGTCTCTAAAACAAACAATAAAAGAAATATGTTAAATAATAAATTATAGGCCTTTTTAAAGAGACAGAGTCACTTGCCATGTTGCCTAGGCTGGTCCTGAATTCCTGGGCTCAAGTGATCCTCCCGAGTAGCTGGGCCTACAGCCATGCATCACCATACCCGACTGGGCCACTGCATTTTGACTTGTTTTTTCTGTCAGTAAATTGCAGCCACACAGGATTTTAAAAATCCTATCTATACACCAATTCGGTAAAATCCTAGAAAGACAAATGATTTGTATCCTACCTTTGCATAAGTTGCGTTTTTGTTTAACCTTTTAGGCCTTTAAAAACCAAAGGCCTAAAAATGGTTTCTGTTGCATTCTCACTTTCCAATCATTTTTTATATTTACAGCAATAAATGTATTTAATTTTTTTTTGTTCCATCTTGACAGTTCAGGAAACTCCTCCGAACCTGAGAAAACCTTTATGTTGGAAGCTCCAGCCATATCACCCTTTATCGGCAGGAATCATAAAATCTGTGTCTTAAAAGTTATTTTGGCCAGTATTTAATCAGATACCTGGCTCCCTTTTACAACACCTCCAGTGGAATAGTATTTTCTGGCAATATTATATACCATTGTATGCACAGCCCCTTTTAGCTGTGGTTTTCCCCTCTAGATATTCTATTTCCTTTCTTCGTGCTCTAGCTAAGCTAACTACTTGCCTCTGCTTCCTCACTCCCGTTCAGTCTTTAATGTGTTGTGATCTAGTACTGATACTGTTCTCACTAAGGTCACCAGTGACCTCCATATTGCCAAACCACTGGACAGTTTTCTTATCTTGCAATGCATTACAGCATACGAAATATTAACCACTCCTTCTTTAAAAAATCTTCCCTCCTTTGGCTTCTGTGATAATCTTCGGTTTTTGTTTATTTATCTTACCTCTTACCTCATTCTCTGGCTCCTCTTCCTTGGCTGACACCTTCAGTGTTGTTTCACAAAGCTCTAACTTTGGCTTTGTACTCTGTCCTGTATTTCTCCCTGAACAGTCTAAACACGATCATTTATATACATGTGACTCTGAAGCTTACCTTTAGACCAGTTTTCTAAGCTCCAAACCTGCATATCTGACTGCCTATAGAATATCTCCACCTGGATGTTCTATAGGCATCTCATCAGGCCCCCGCTGGATCACTGCAGCAGTCTTCAGTTTCACCCCTATTTTATTAAGTTCTCCACACTGCTGGAAGAGTAATTTTTAAAAATACAAATCTGTTTGGGTCATTCTTGAACTTGAAATTCTTTAGTTTTGTGGTTCTCCATTGCCTATGGTATAAATCTAAACTTCTTTGTAGGTCATATAAAGTCCTTCATGATCTAGGCTTTATCTTTTTCTCTAGCGTTATCTCCTCATACGTCTATCTTTTCATGCTGTAGCAACATTGAGCTGAGTCCCCAGATAATTCCATGTCCTTTCATATATCCAAACCTATGCCAATGCTGTTCCCCCTTTTTTCTTTCTCTCTTTCTCTTTCTTTCTTCCTTCCTTCCTTCCTTCTTTCCTTCCTTCCTTCCTTCCTTCCCTCCCTTCCTTCTTTTCTTTTTTTTTTGAGATGGAGCTCGCTCTGTTGCCCAGGCTGGAGGGCAGTGGCGCGATCTCGCCTCACTGAAACCCCCGCCTCCTGGGTTCAAGCAATTGTCCGCCTTCCGAGTAGCTGGGATTACAGGCGCCTGCCACCATGCACGGCTAAGTTTTGTAGTTTTAGTAGAGACGGGGTTTCACCATTTTGGCCAGGCTGGTCTTGAACTCCTGACCTCGTGATCACCACCTTGGCCTCCCAAAGTGCTGGGATTACAGGCGTGAGTCACTGCACCTGGCCGCTGTTCCCTCTTTCAAATGAACTCAAGCACAGCTTCCTCTGGGAAGGATTTTTGCACTCAGATTCTCCTTCCTCTTGTATCCCATTGTACCATGTATTAACCTTCATTATAGTTGATATTGTTTAACGATTGCTTCTATTATGTGTTGGTTTGATTATATACTCATTCCTTCATTGCACAGATGAAGCAAAGAGCAATCTTGTTAGATGGGTGGACCTTTAGAGCATGACACAGATTCACAGTGTATGGAGAGAGTACAAGCAAATTGATGATACCCTCTATTCTCCTGAGGTCCAGTGGAGAAGATAAAGGGACATTCTCTAACCCAAAGGGAAAATAAGGGTGACATTTTCATTCTGCTTCAAGTAAGGCATGCTGTTAATAGGGTAACAGATTAGGTGGAGTTGTCCTAAATACCCCATGGGCTCTCAAACAAAGCTGAGTCCTTTCTTGGCCCTCTAGCAAAGTGATAGCACTTTGTCAGTAAGTTCCAACAGTGGAATAAACCTTATTTGTGTCTGTTTCCTCTGGATTTCCCTTCTTTTAGTGACAGCTGGATGTTGTTATGGAGGAGGGAGAGTAGTCAGAAAAATAGTCTGAGCAGCCTGAGCACATTGAAGATGGCAAAATATTTAGGGGTTGGGCTGCCCAAGTACATTGAAGAAGGTCCAATATTCAGGAGCTGGAGCACCCCAGACAAATCTAACTTCCCAGTGCTAAAAAAAAACCAAAACATAAAAAGACTATTACGTGAGATCAAAATAGTGGTTACTTCATTATGGTGCAGATGGGATTGATCTTGTGGTACAAGAGAGGTTTCTGGTGTGCTATAATATTTTCTAGCTTGATGTGGGCAGTGGTTACATGGGTATATACATAAGTAAAATTTTATTGAGTGATTCACTTGAGATTTGTGCACTTTACTGTATGTAGGTTATAGCCCAATAAAACTTTAAAAAAGTAGCCTATCACAATTTATATTTCAAACACAGCATTGGCACCTAATTCAAACTGCTGTATTATGTTTTACCTGAGGCCTTTTAGGCTTTAGCAACTTTAGGGGGAGAAACTGGTGACCAAAGAAAGAGAGATTCTTTACAAAATGATATTTCCTTAGAGGTGCTTAGGCCCTTGCAGGGAGTTGTAATTGTCTATTTACTCCCATTATATTGTCTTTCTAGTTCAGGGAGCCTGTCTTTCTACCTGTTTCAAGTGTGCAACACACAGTAAATGCTTCATCAAGTTCCCTCTGTAACAATTACACTCTGTTCTGCAAAAGAGTGAAGCAGACAAGACTATTTTTTTTACCTTTTACTTTTTTTGTATGATTTATTTGAGACAGGGTCTCACTTTGTTGCCCAGGCTGGAGTGCAGTGGTGCAATCACAACTCACTGCAGCCTCAAACTCCTGGGCTCAAGCGATCCTCCCACCTCAGCCTCCCAAGTAGCTGGGACCACAGGCACGTGTCACTATCACTGGCTAATTTTAAAACATTTTTTATAGACACTAGGTCTCCCTCTGTTGCTCAGGCTAGTCTTGACCTCCGGGCTTCAAGCGGTCCTCTCAAAGTGCTGGGATTACAAGTATGAGCCACCGCTCCCGTCTACTTTTTTGCCTTTTACTTTTCCATGTTCCTCTCCTGCATCTTGGTGCCCCTGTGCCCTGCCTGTCACCTCCAGTTCTCTGCTGTTACATAGAAACCACTTACCTGGTGTAGGGGCACTGTTCCTGTCACTTAACAGGCACTTAATAGATACTTGTTGACTGAGGCAGATAAGCAAGGATCTGGGGTGTTGCTGTAACTGGAAGGCTGAGTGAGTTGAGGAAGTCATTGGAAAGGTGTATTGGACCACAGGTGGAGCTGTTGCCAGAACCAGCACACTAGAGGAGAAAGTTCAAGAAAGAGCACTAAGACCTAGGACCTAGGACCAAGCCTGGGGCTCTGGAACCTGAAATGCCAATCCAGAGTATCCGGTCATAGAGGCCAAAGCCAAGAAGAGCCAGGGACAACCAGAGGAGATTCATGCTAAAGTGTTAGCCTGCCTGAAAGAGACTCAGTCAGGTGGTGGCCATCTCTGCCCGGGCTGACAGTTTTGAATTGCCTGTGACATAATTCGTGTGTGTGTGTGTGTGTGATGGGGTCTCACTATGTTGTGAGGCTGGTCTTGAACCTTGAACTCCTGGGCTCAGGTGATTCTTCCACTTCAGCCTTCTGAGTGGCTGGGACTACAGGCATGTACCACCATGCCTAGCTTGTGACATAATTCTGTTTTGGACTATGCCTTGTCGGTCTATCCACCTTAAACTGGCTGAATACATTTCTCTGGTTGTTAACTAACTTATCTAATCTTACCAGAGGTTTAGCTGATCACAATAATACCTTATAGTTGTATAATCTTTTAAAGTCTGTAAAATGCTTTTGCAACCATTAAATTCCAACGACAGTCCCATGAGGGAGTTGCAGAAGGTGTTAGCATTGCCATTTAACAGATAAAGAAACCAAGATCCACTTGTTTTGCCCAAGGTCACATAGGTAATAATTGACAGAGTCAGAATTAGAACCTGTCTTCTAACTGGAAGCCCAATTTACTGTTTTAAAAATCACACTGTAGATGCCTGATAATTATTTAAGAGATTACCTTTCTCAGTGATACCTTTTCATAGGGGATTTTTGAAAATGGAAAAGAATCTAAGATATAGAAAAGTGACTTCCTTTTTTTATTCTTTGAGACAGAGTCTTGCTCTGTCACCTAGACTGGAGTGTAGTGGCACGATCTCGGCTCACTGCAACCTCCTCCTCCCGGGTTCAAGCAATTCTCCTGTCTCAGCCTCCGGAGTAGCTGGGATTACAGGCGCCCAACACCACGCCTGGTTAATTTTTGTATTTTTAATGGAGACAGGGTTTCAGCATGTTGGTCAGGCTGGTCTCGCACTCCTGACCTCAGGTGAACCACCCACCTCGGCCTCCCAAAGTGCTGGGATTACAGGCGTGAGCCACCGTGCCTGGCTGAGAAGTGACTTTCTAATGGTGGAAATTTGGGGTATTTTTGCAGGAGGCGAGAGAGATTTTTGGGCAAGAGATCCTGTCCAGCTCTTCTCAAATTATAACATGTAGTTGGTAGCCTAGTATGTGTTCTTTTGATAATCACCCTGTTATCTGGGCTATATGTTATATGCCATCTGAACCAACGTGGATAATACAGGATAGTTAGTCCTTTGCCTCTTGCTCTACAGATCAGAAAGCATAATGTAATTGTTAAAAGCAAAAACTCTGGAGCCAGACATCTTGGGTTGAAATCGCCACTTTGCCATGTATTGACTGTGAAACTCATGGCGAGTCCCTTTACTTCTCTGTGCCTCAATTTTCTCATCTGTGAAATGGCAATAATAACAATATTTACCTCATTAGGATTAAATGATTTAATATATGTAATGAGCTTAGAATAGCTCTTGGCACACAATAAGTGCTACAGAAGTGTTACCTATTTTTAATTATTTTTAGTACATATTAGATGTCCTTCTGGTGAGAGCTGTGTTGAACACATGTGTAAATATGTGTGGTCTCTGGCAGGCCAAATCAGGTAGTGTGAGAAGTAGGGTCTTTAGACAGATATGCACATTGGGCAGGGAACCCAGCCTATGACCCCATACATACCTCAGTACTCTTGAACATCAGTTCTGCCAAGAGTTAAGGCACCTGAGCAAGTTATAGACACAGTTTCCCGGGCTACAGACAACAGGTCATTTCAGGGGCAGTTGCTTCCATCCTAGTGAAAGCCATGCAATTATAGTTGCCAATTATTTGACTCCTCTGGACCCCAAATGGCCAAATGTTTTCACTTATCAGGTATAAAGATTTAGATTTAATCTCCTGAAATTTTTATGAGATGGGATGTTCATTCATTTGCTGAGTAGCTGTATGGGAAACAGGCCCCCGTTTTACCAAGCTTCTGGGAGGGTAGGCAAGATCATTGAGAAAGAGTAGTGGAAAATAAGTCATTCAGGCATGCAGAATTCCAGCCTCTTCTCTGGCTTGCTCCAGGAAAACTTTCCCAGTTGCTGCAGTGCCCAGTGATCTCTCTGCCTCTGATCTCTGAGAGCACTGACTGCCACTCAGTTTGGCACTTAATTATTTACCACCTAAGGGGAATCTCCCCAATTACAGCCCAGTTCAAGTATACCCCTGTTCTCTCAGTGAAAGACTGACTGAGACAGTTGATATTTGAGAGGGAGAGTCAAAGGCATAAATTTACCACTTATTCCCCGGGATTCTCTAAGTTATATCCCTGTATTTAGTCCATTCACCAGAAATGCTACCCAGCTGAACTATGTTGCTTTGTTCTCCGCTCTCATTACACCCCATCCCCTTAAAATTGCCATTGTAGGATTGTGTTTCAGCTGGGAGCAGTGGCACATGCCTGCGGTCCTAGCTACTCAGGAGGTTGAGGCAGGAGGATCTCTTGTGGCCAGGAGTTCAAGACCAGCCTGGGCAACATAGCAAGATCTTGTCTCAAAAAACCCCCAAAGTTGTGTTTCTCGTTCTCTTCTGTTGTTTTCTGTTTTCAAATGAAAGCTATCCCAAATCCTTGATAGGAGAAAGTAGCCTATACATAAATATTCAAAGTGAATTATTGTTTAAATTAGACAAAATTAATCCTACCATTTGAGTCCTGTACATGTTAACAAAGATGAGAAACTCTGAAGGGTTTGTTTGGTGGGTAAGCTGGAAGCAGGCAGAGAGAGAGAGCTGTCAGGAAATGTGGGGCTTTTGGATGCCTGTGGCTTCTGAAATGTCAAAAAGTATAAAGAAGTTGTAAAAAGTAGAAAAAGCTTAGGGCAGTAAATGGGACAAGGTGCTGGCTGCCTGGGAAAGGGTGAGAAAACTTCTCTTTCTTCATCTCATTCCTTCTAAATATCCCCCAGCTCAGCAATTCTAAATTGGACTGCTGCTCTCTCCCTCCTGGCTTCCAGACATCCCCTATAGAAAATTTGGCTGCCGTTTACCAGTGACTCCAGTGTATGTTGGCCCATTCACACGTTGTTGATTGCACTAGAATGTAAGTGTCCTGCAGCCATCTTGGGTGCTACATTTGGTGCCACTTTTGGCACATGATTCTAGCATTTATCCCGCTGATTAGAATGTGTACCTTTATCTGGTATATGATCTGTGATCTGTGCTTGGAATAGGCATAAAAATATCTTTGTGGCCAGCTTGATCATTTTTTTGGTAGTCTTGGTTCTGGGGTGGCAGCTTATTTTAGATCTGTTGTAGAGTGGGATCCTGATTGTCAAGGCCTTTTGAGATTCTATGGCACTATGTGTCAGTAACCAGGAACTGAGACAATTCTAGCTGATTGTTGCTATAATGCAGAAATAAGATTCTGGCGTGACCTGGTCATGATTTTGTACTTCTGGGAATTGGTAGAAAATATGTTACCATTTTTCCCTTAAAGTAAAAGCAATGTGTGGAAATCCAAATTTTGCAAATAAATTAATGGTGGTTATTTGCTGTACAAAATGTCTGACAGAGATTCCTTTAAATAGCAAGCTCCTCTGGTGTGCTTAAAATGTGGGACAATTTATTTTTAAAAAGCCTTTTCACGTGCAGCACATTTAGAAACAAGTCTGTTATATAAAGAAAGATACATATGCATGATGGTTTGGGGTTTGGTTTTGAACCAACAGACTTCACTTGTCTGAATGAATTCACTTCTGTCTTTGTCCAGGAAAGTCTTATTTTGACTTGAGAACTGAAGGTAATTGGATTAGGATCCTTAAGAAAATCAACAGAGAAGTACCATTCATTCTGCCTCCTGTGGTGGTCTCAGACAAGCAGATTCTTGTTGCAGGAGAGTCATAATGGTCTCAATAGTCCTTTCTATGTACTTCTTCTCTGGGGGGTGTTAGTAGAAAGTGTAATATTTAAAATTTTTTGCTGAAATATCTAGACACTCGAAAGGAAGTCACAGACCTCTGGTAATGTGTGAATCACATGGAAAAAAATATGATTGCTTTTTAGACAAAAGGTAACCTTCTTGAATATCCCCGGAAGATTGGTACTTAGTCTTAAATTCTTTTTGAAGTTAGCGTTAAGATCTTTGTTAGTGTCAGCCACTCTGAAAGTCATGAGACCACCATTACCTTAATGTCTTGTTCTGTCTTTTAAGTCAAACCCATATGTACTCAGCTGTGAGGCATGCTGACATTCAGTGGAGATGGGGAGGAGGCCAAGATTGAGCTGAATCAGCAGTTAAGGCTCTCATCCAAGGATAGTTGCCTGCTATCCACATCCCAGCATCTGAGGAGATGGGGCAAGTTTCACCTGGAATTGGCAAGTATTTATGTCCAGAGGGTCTCATCTGATGGTTTCCGCCTAGTAGCACAGGTGGAGCTATGAGTGAGGCACATGGCAATACCATGCTTTGGGGTGGATGGCTGGGTGTGGATGACCATCTAATTTCAGCAGGAATTCAGCTAGTAGCTAGGGAGAGAGAGAGAGAGAAAGAGAGAGAGAGAGAGAGAGAGAGAGGTCTAGTGCAAGAAGAAAAGCAGTGGTTAGGGTTAGATGGGGACTGAGGGTCATAGCCAACCTGTTTGGGGTTCTGACAGAAGACATTGGGCATGATTCAGGAACTGGGGAAGAAGCAGTCATGCAACTAATAGTAATAGCTGTTCTTTATTAATCACTAATCTGTATATCACAGGTTATTTTATTTAATCCTCACAACAACTCTGTGAGGTAGTCTATTTTTTTTGTGTGTCTTGTTCTGCCTTTTAAGTCAAACCCATATGTACTCAGCTGTGAGGCATGCTGAGATTCAGTGGAGATGGAGAGGAGGCCAAGATTGAGCTGTATCTGGTGTCAAATACACCAAATACAGGATGTATTTTTTCAAACACACACAAAAAATTCTCCAATTCACTGTGGGCATCAACTGGGTGTCCAACAATTCAATTAAATTCTGACACTAGCTACCTGAAGTTAGTCCAAACCTCACGGTTTAAGGGCTTCATCACACAAAACTGTCCCCACTTCAGACACCAGCCACAAATGGGCTTCTCAGATGACCTACACTTCTGCCCAGCTGACTACCAATTCAGGGATTCCCACAACCCCTCTCAGGTTCAATAATTCCATAATTCACTGAACTCAGGCCAGGTGCGGTGGCTCATTCCTGTAATCCCAGCACTTTGGGAGGCCAAGGCAGGCAGATCACTTGAGGTCATAAGTTTGAGACCAGCCTGGCCAATATGGCAAAACCCTGTCTCTACTAAAAATACAAAAATTAGCGAGGCATGGTGGCGGGTACCTATAATCCCAGCTACTCGGGAGGCCGAGACACAAGAATCGCTTGAACCCGGGAGGTGGAGGTTGCAGTGAGCTGATGTAGTGTCCCCGCACTCTGGGCAACAGAGTGATACTCCGTCTCAAAAAAACAAAAACAAAAACAAAAACCCAACCAACCAACCAAACAAACAAAAACCCAAATAATTCAGGAAAACATTTTACTTATGATTACTGGTTTATTATACAACTTGGGAACAGCCAAATGAAAGAAATGACATGAGGGCCTGGGGTGGGGCCTACATGGAGCTTCCATGCCCTCCTGCCCAGCACATCAACATGTTAACCAACCCAGAAGCTCTCCAGATCTCCTTTTTCAAGAGTTTTTATAGAACATAATTTCCAGCCCTCTTCCCTTCCCTGGAGGTCTGGGAGTGGGACCGAAAGTTCCAACACTCTAGTCACATTTAGTCTTTCTTGTGACCAGCTCCCATCCAGAAGCTATCTAGGGATTCTACCCTGCATCAGTTGAATAGAATAAACCCAGGTCTGTTTGAAAAAGATTCGTTATGAATAACAAGACACTCCTATCACTCAGGAAATTCCAAGGGTTTTAGGAGCTTTGTGCCAGGAACCGGGGACAGAGTCGAGTATATTTTTTTCTTATACCACTGGTAGGTATTGTTGTTATTCTTATTTTATAGATAAGGAATCTTAGGCACAAAAAAGTGAAATAACTTAAGGTCACACAACTGGGAAGTAAGTGGTAGAGCCAAGAATTGAACCCAAGTCTGGTAGCTGTCAAAGCCCTCCACTTAGCTAGCATCTTGCCTGTACTATGTTGTGTATGTCATGGCTGAGGTTGGAGGGAAGGATTGCCAAAACTCAGGCAGCTTCCTACGCTTATACTGCTTAGGGCAGGCAAGGCCATATGTATCAGAAAATGGAGAAAATACAAACCCCAAGCCAACAAAGCAAAAACCAAAGTCAGCACTGCTAAAAATCCAGCATGTCAAAGGTCATAATGCTGAAGACCATCTTTCTTTTGCATTTATTTATTTATTTATTGATATGGAGTCTTGCTCTGTGGCCAGGCTGGAGTGCAGTGGCACGATCTCGGCTCTGCAACCTCCGCCTCCTGGGTTCAAGCAATTTTCCTGCCTCAGCCTCCGGAATAGCTGTGACTACAGGCACACGCCACCATGCCTGGCTATTTTTTTTTTTTTTTAAATTTTAGTAGAGACGGAGTTTCACCATGTTGCCCAGGCTGGTCTCGAACTCCTGAGCTCAGGCAATCTGCCTGCCTTGGCCTCCCAAAGTGCTAGGATTATAGGAGTGAGCCACCACACCCAGCCTCCTTTTCTTTTAAATTTAAGGATAACTGAACTCCATACAACTCCTAGTCACGTGTCCTGGAGAAGATTGGGAAGCAGATTTCAAGTAGCAAGAGGAAGATGAGTTCATTACACCTTTGTGAAGTGCTTGCCTGCTATTTGCCAGGCACTCTGCTAAGGTTGTCCAGTGAAGAAAGGTAAAATGAAGAAGAAATCAGGCAGAAGTTAAACCTATAAAAAACTCTAGTAAAAAGTGACCAGGTCAAAAATGTGTCAACTCGTTAGGATCAAAACCGGTCTCTCTCTCTCTCTCTCTCTCTCTCTGGTAGAGACAGGGTCTCACTATATTACCCAGGCTGATCTTGAACTCTTGGCCTCAAGTGATCATCCCACTTTGGCCTCCCAAAGTGCTGGGATTTAAAACCAGTCTTTTAAAAATTATTATTATTATACTTTAAGTTCTGGGCTACATGTGCAGAGCGTGCAGTTTTATTACATAGGTATACACGTGCCATGGTGGTTTGCTGCACCCACCAACCTGTCACCTACATTAGGTATTTCTCCTAATGCTATCCCTCCCCTAGCCCCTCACCCCCCAACAGGCCCCGTTGTGTGATGTTCCCCTCCATGTGTCCATGTGTTCTTGTTCAACTCCCACTTAAGAGTGAGAACATGCAGTGTTTGGTTTTCTGTTCTTGTGATAGTTTGCTGAGAATGATGGTTTTCAGCTTCATCCATGTCCCTGCAAAGGACATGAACTCATCCTTTTTAAGAGCTGTATTACTCATCATCAGTCATCAGCTTGTGAGTTAGTCTTGCCTTTCCTAAGCAATGAGCTCCCTAAGTCTCAACTTCTCAACCCCTATAGTTGCTGTTGTGTAGGAAGGTCCTGAGAATTGGGTCAATCTAAATTGGTTGTTATCCAAGGATGCATGAGGCTCCATTGTCAATACAGAGAGGCAAAGTTGTAGTTACTCATTTGATCCATTAGTCTGCAATTCCACACTGAATAGTTACTGAGGGCCAGATACCACAGATTATTACCAGGAGGAAAATAACATTATGTAGCTGTAAAGAGCTAGGTGGATACACAATATGATGAGTAGCAGAGCCAGCAGCCAGTATAGTTTAGAGGTGAATAGAGCTGGAGCCCTGGTGCAGACAAGGCAAACAGTTGAGAATGTATCCTTTTGGGGAGGCCCTGGCTGCTTAAAAGACCCTTAATGGTGTGTATACACATCTCAAATTGTTAGGCCAGACATGTTAATAATTTTTTACAGCCTCAAGCTCAATAGAGTCTATTCAAATATAAAGATGTGCCCAGAAGCAGTATGGTATAGAAGAAGGAGCACTGGATTGGGAGCTAGGAAATTTGGATGCTAATTCAACCTATGCCACTAATGTTTTGTATGATTTGGAGTAAATTTCTTAACCTTCATGGCTCCTAGATTTTCCCTCTGTAATAAGAAGAGGTTTGGGTTTGACTGATCTTTCCAAACAGCCAGTCCATAATAGAGCAAGTCAACATTTTAAATCAACTCCTGGCTGTTGCCTTGCCCTTCCTCACCTTCCCTATCTTATTCCTGCTGTCCAGGGTAAAGAATTTCAATACTAACCTGGACCACAATACAATCTAAGTTGGGAAATCTTGGACTCGGTGATATTGATATTTCAGGTACTTTCCAGCTCTAGAATTCCATGATTTTGTGTCAGTCTAACTGTGGGCTTTAGATACATTAATTTCATCATTTGTAAAGATTGGCAGTTGACCAGAAGTTATCTTCAGGCCAGATATGGGGTTGGGGGTGGAGGATAGGGCTGGCCAAGTAAAAGACCTTGCAGAAAAAATTGGAATTATTGTACCTAAGTTGATGGAAACACAGCAAGTGTGAGGATCTCATCTGTCCAGGTGGAGATAAATTAAGTGGAGAAAACTCATAATTGTCATTGCTGTTATCATTTTTAGTTATTTTTTAATAATCACCTACTGTGTGGCAAGCACCCAGCCAGGTTCTCTATATTAAAATTACATCTTTCATTCTCATGATAAATCTATGAGATATTTATTGTTTTCTTATCCCCATTTTTCAGATGAGGAAATTGAGACTTAGAGAGGATGGAAACTTTCCCCACACAGCAAGAGAAAGGAGGCTTGTTAAAGAAGGGCTGACAGCTCCAGGAACCTTGGTAGATCAGGCTTAGGTGACTGAAGAGAAGATGCCTTGTGTTTGAACAAGGATAGGACCTGGCATCCTCAAGGGAGGGCTTGTGTCTCCAATGACTGGGTTAAATGTTAGCTGATTAACCTGGAGAAGAAACAATAAGAATCTAATGGTTGTGAGTCAGACTTACGTGTGAAGATATCGAATTTGTTTGACTTTGTTTTGCTTGGAGGTCCTATCATTTTCTTCAAAAGACTATTTTTTGTTTTCATTGTGAATTCTTTGTTAGTAATGGAATACATAAACTGGATTTCTATGGCTTGCCTGTAGAGAAGAATGTACTGTTTCTGTACAGACATGTTTGCCCACGTAGATGAAGTATTGAGTCTAATGATAACTAATTCCCCGTTAGGGATACATTATACTAAATTTATTGTCTGACTAGATGTTCACTACAGTTTTGGTGCCATTTAAATTCATTGATCTTTAGAGTTATGTTTTGTAGCTTATGTCTGGGCAGCAATCAATAATTTTATATTTAGTGTGAATTTAACTGTAACCAAAAGATGGAGTGCTACTTTGTCATGGTTCTTTATTGTAAGTAGAATTTGTGCTTTCTATGTAGTGTCAGAATAAATGAAAAGTGAAGTTTTCAGTATTCCTACTATGCTCTCTGAAAAGTCACAACCACTCATTCACAGTCAGGCTAGGAGGTGGTGAATTCAACTTGTCATGAATATGAAATTTATAGATTCGGCTTAAGTGTGAAGGAAATTATTTAGGAATATGGTGCTCATCATACTACTGTATTTCAAAAGATCCTTTAAAAAATCTCTCATTAATACCTTTAAGAAAAAATGCATCTGCTTTGATAAGAGCTTGATTATACTAATTTGATTCATTGTTCATGAATATACTTTATAATTTCCCTTATGTGTTTATTTTTGTTACCTGCTGAAAAATGTCTATTTTCTCTGATCTTTAATGGATGCCAATAGGAGAGAGTATATACTATTCATGAATTTGTTCATATATTGATTGTAATACATTCTATATTCTACTTGTATAAAGTAATTTTCAGAATTCTCAACAAGGTTATACATTACTGCTAATCAGCTCAGCCTCCAACAATTTTGATCATCCTGAGAAGTCTAGTCTGGCCCACCTCTCCTCTGGTCACTCGCATTGACCCCCACTTCTTGATCTGCTCTGACATTCTCACCATAAAGTAACTCTGGAAGACCATGCTAGAAGAAAAAGATATTCGCTGGAAAAGGGAGGTGGATCCTGATATTGTTTTCTAGCCATTTCAAGATGGTTTATCAGATTAGCTGATTGTTACCGTGGAAGACACAAAGTGCTTAACCCTGTAAAGATTTGCTGTGTCATGAATGGTGGTTGGAAAATCAGGAGACCTAGAGTGTAGGCTCTGCCTGCCACTAACTAAGTACTTGACCTGGGCCAGGTCACTACCCCTTTCTGGACCCCAAACTTTTCATTTATTGTGGTAGGCCGAATAATGCCCCTTTCCAATATGTCCATGTCCTAATCGTTGGAAGATGTGACTGTTACCTTATACGGTAAAAGGGACATTGTAGATGTGATTAAATTAAGCATCTCGATATGGTGGGATCAGCCTAGATTATCTGGGTGAGACCAGTATAATCACAATGGTCATTATAAAAAGAGGCAAGAGGATTCAGAGGAGGAGGAGGAAGCAGTGTGATGATGGAAGTAGAGGGTGGAGTGATGTGCTTTGAAAATAGAGAAAGGAGCCACCAGCCAAGGAATACAGGTAATCACTAGAAGCTGAAAAAGTCAAGGAGAAGGGTTCTCTCCTAGAGCCTCCAGAAGGAACCAGCACTGCCAACACTTGGACTTTAGCCCAGTGTGACTGATTTTGGATTTCTAGCCTTGTGAACTATAAGAAAATAAATTTGTGTTGTTTTAAGTCACTAAGTTTGTGGGAATTTGTTAGAGCATCAATAAGGAACCAACACATTGTAAAATGAGGGAGTTGGACTAGGCAATCTCTAAAATTGTTTCTGGCTATAATGGTCTATGGTCTAGGATAAATCTAGGATAAATGTTTCGGTGGATAGGAACAAGGACCATTTGAATGGATGGAAAGGAATAAGATATAAAAACCAGGTATAGTCTTAGTAACCACTTATGGTTTTATCCATACCTGGCAGAACTAACTAATAATAAAAAAGACTATAGAAGAGGTAATCTTTAAAAAATAAGCATGACTGGGAAGAGTGGCTCATATCTGTAATCCCAACACTTTGGGAGGCCGAGGCAGGAGTATTTCTTGAACCCAGGAGTTTATGACCAGCCTGAGCAACATAGTGAGACCCTGTCTCTACAAAAAAATAAAAGAATAGCCAGGAGTGGTGGAATGCATCTGTGGTCCCAGCTACTTGGGAGGCTGAGGTGGAGGATGGCTTCAGCTCAGGAGGTTGAGGCTGCAGTGAGCTGTGATCGCGCCACTGCCTCCAGTTGGGGCAACAGAGTGAGACCCTGTCTCAAAAAATAAAAATAAATAAATAATTGAAAAGCATAATTAGTGTTAGCAAACTTCATAGTACATTGAAACATGGTCTACTCTAAAAGTAATCAAAGGACAGAATATGGATACCAACAAACTCTGTTCTCTCCAAAATTTATATTCTCAATTGTATTGTAAGTTGTTGGGCCAGGGTTGGGTGGAAACAGAGCCCAGTATTTTAGGCAGTGCCTTTTAGAACTAGTGTTCACAGGAGATGATTATGAGGCTGAACTAAGAGACAAATTACTGGTGAAACAGCCTGCTGGGGTGAGGTAGATCTCAGAGTAGCAGATGGCTTTGATCATGACTGACTGAATGGTCTTATATATCTGTATTTGTGTTGAACTAAGGAACTGTATTTATGCCTCATCTAAGTGTGAAAAACTCATTTTTTCTTTACTACCTTCACTTGCTTTTGTAGCCAGATTTTTAACTCCACCTACAGGTCCTCAAAGGAAAAATGATGAAGCAAGATAACAAAATGGTTAAGCAGTGATGGATGATGAGAGAGAGCCATTCATTCTCTCATCCATCCATCCATTGATCCATTCTCCATCCATCCATCCATCCATCCATCCATCCATCCATCCATCCATCCATCCAATATAGTTTGAATACCTGCTCAGGACAAGTCTCTGTACTATGTGCCATGAGAACATCAAGATGAACTAGACACAAATTATATTTTCAGCCAACTTGAGGTTGAATGGGAGAGTTACAAACTATCTAATACGTAATAGAAAAGTGATATATACCATAAAAGAGTTCTGGGCAAAATGTTAAGCATATAGGAGTATATCAGTGCTTGTCAGTATTTCGTGCCCTCTTATTGTGGAAGATACCAAAGAGCAGCATAGCATCATTTAAATTCCACCCTCAGAGTGAGAGTTTATTATACAGATAAAATCAACTAGAGGGTGTGTGTGTGTCTGTATTCCTTGTGGCATTAGATACATTAGATAATCCTAAAATGGATTAGATATGCCTACACAACTGGGGCATTTTAAATAAAAAGGATCAGCACCATAGGAAAGGTAAACAAATAAAAAAAAAAGGAAAGAGGTCTTTCCTTTTTCTTCATTTCTCTTCTTCCTTCCCTCCCTCCCTCCCTTCCTCCCTCCCTTCCTCCCTCCCTCCCTCCATCCCTCCCTCCTTTCTCTTTCTCTCTCCCCTTCCCTTCCCTTCCCTTCCCTTTCCTATCTATTTCCCCCCTTCCTTCCTTTTCTTGTAAGAGACAGGGTCTCACTCGATTGCTCAGGCTGGAGTGCAGTGGAACGATCATAGCTCACTGACGCCTCGAACTCCTGGGCTCAAGGGTTTCTCCTGTCTCAGCTTCCTGAGTAGCTGAGACTATAGGTGGGCACTACTCTGCCCAGCTAAGGAAAGAGTTTTATTGCCTAATTTCCTGAGTCAGCATCTGTTTAAATAATAGAACAGAAGAAAATTCTGGAATCTAAGTAGGCACTGTCCTCTTAGCTGCAAAGGGCACTAGGACTAATATTTGTTCATTTGAAGCAGAAGTAGCAACTCAGATGCCTGTCAGGGCAGATAGGTGATTTAAATGAGTGACGCAAGCCAGACTGTATTTTCATGAAAGACACATTTGTTTTGCATATTGAATATATAGTAATATTCTTCACTTCTGTAAAAAATGCTCTTCTCCCCATTTTTTTCTTGAAATACAGAGTCCATATTTATCTTTTGTTTTCTTATTTTTGTTAGGCATGGATAGGAGAAATATTTCACCTTCTTTACTGGAAGGAAAAGAACAGTTCAAAATGCAATGATAAAGGGCTCCTGATACCCAACTGCAGTGTCAAGGAGGCAGTAGGGAATGGCAAGGAATGTGGCTACCTCACCACATGCACAGAGAATACACGTCTGGTTTAATGGGGCAGCTTCTTTTCAGCTCTGGCCAATCATAGCCACAGGAAAATATGGGCTTAGTATTGCCTGACTTTCTGATTTTTCAAGAAAAGATGGAAATACAGATTTTCATGTGAAATCTCCCACTTTTTAAATGTTTTACAAAAAAGATAGAATAAACCATGTGCACCACATAGACAATGCCTGTAGGCCTCCAATTTGCATCATTTGATTTAAATAATATTTTATAATTTTTATCTTTTCTATGCCAGCTTCCATCACTGCCAAGTACAAATTCTAGTGTCTTAGTTTGAAATGAGAGTGGGAATAAAAGCCAGCCTGTGTTAGAGGTAAGAAATGAGGTTTGAGGCCCATTGCAGTGGTTTGTGTCTGTATTCCCAGCACTTTGAAAGGCCAAGGCAGGAGGATCACTTGAGTTCAGGATTTCGAAACCAGCCTGGGCAAGATGGTGAGACCCCTGTCTCCTCCCCGCTCCACCAAAAAAAAAAAAATTAGCTAGGCTTGATGCTGTGTGCCTACAGTTCCAACTAATCGGGAGGCTGAGGTGAGCGGATCGCTTGAGCCCAGGAGATTGAGGCTGAAGTGAGCTGTGTTCATGCTACTGCACTCGAGTCTGGACAACAGAGTGAGACCCTGTCTCTATTAAAAAAAAAATTTGAAGGGAAGAAAAAGGAAAAAAACCTGAGATACTTTTGTTCATCTCCTCACCAAATAAATATTGTCAGGACTGTCTTGTTCTCCTCGTGGAGAACTAATATATGTCTAGGCCTAGTACTTACATTTTTGAAACAAAAAATTGGGACACATGATGTGACAGTAGGACATAGTATTGAAATGTGGGAATGTCCAGGACAATCTGGGACACATGGCAGACATTCTTACAGAAACCCAAATAAAGTACCTTAGGGACTCACTACGTTGCTTACTTTCCAGGCGGCAGCCCTCTGTCACCAGGTCTTTTTGTATTTTTGTCTTTTTCAATATCTTGGTAACTAAAACCCCTTGGATGGACCTGCCTTCTAGTGAACTGCAAATACACAGAGGCTCCTGTGTTTGCATGACTGTCTGAACCTTCAGCTCTGGCTGTTGGCAGCACCGAAACACCTTGCTGACCCCACCGTGGCTTGCACTGGTCCCCTGTCTGCAATGGAGAGAAAGACCCATGGGTTAGTACATAGGCCCACTTGAAAGTGCTTTCCCACATTTGCTGCAACGCCAAAGTATAGAAGGAAGTGCAGGGGGAAGCACTGTCAGGCCCAAATTAAGAGTCTTCTCAGAGAAGGCTTGAGCTGATTTTGGATAGCGGCTGGTGAAAAGGCTGGTGGCTGCAAAGGGAGGGAGACTAGAGGGCAGCAATGGTGTCATGGGAAAGTCTGGTCTCTGAGTCTTAGCTCAAACTCAAGAGTGTTTTGGCCCCAGGCTATTCAGTGGAAGTCCAGGAGTGGTGACTACTGGGAAGAACAGGAGAGCTTGTGCTGTTATCAAATATATTTTTAAAATCCACCATTTCTTTAAATCTATGCTGATCTCACAAAACATGCTGAATACAATCCACTTGCTATCAGTTGGAGCCCTGGCCTAGTTCCTCTCTGAGGGCCCTCTAGCTATGACCCTTCATTATTTGGTAGTATTTTAAAAACCCAACCTGAAAGCTAAATCCTTTAAACCCCTGAAATGAGGTCAGGTGGGTGTGTGGCCAGACAGCATCTAGAAAGAAATGCTGTTGCTCTCAGAGAAAACTGAAGCGGAGCCAAGGACTGAGCAGGCATCCAATTCTTTTCCCATGTGGACTTTCTCACCTTCCTATGTGGGCCTGTGTTCTTCTTAACTTTTTGTTTAGACCATGGTAGATTTAAATCCAGATCATATCTCAATCTTTAATAGTAATTGACCACATTCTGTTCAATGCTTTCCCACATCTGCCAACATGCCAAGTGGGGTTTGGTAGATTGGATCTGGACTCGTGACAATCTCTGATATGACTTTTGAAGTGCTAAAGAATAATCTTGTGTTGGAATGGGGTGGGAGGAGGATGAAGTGGTGCTGTTTCTTGGAATTTGAACTCTTTCTCCTCTCTGTTGACAATGAGAATATGGAGTAAAGTCCATTTGTTTAACGGGGTTTTCCCTGACTGCTTATTCGCTTACACAGTGGTGGTGGTTGTTAACTGTTTCAGATATGTACATGCACTGAGTGGCTTGGCTATGAATGTGGGTTTTATAGACTCATAGAATATCAGAGCTACAAGGAACATTTGAGAGATCTCATCCACCGAAGTCCTCATTTTACTGATGAGGAAACTGAGGCCTAGGGAGGGAAAGTGACACAGTGATTTAGTGGCAGAACTAGTACAAGAGCTGGGGTTTCTTTCTTTTTTTCAATCCAGAGCTCTTCATCTTTATTATGTGCGACTGTGGAAGAGCTACATAGATCAGTTGTGGAGATCAATCATCCCCTTATCTATGACTCTGGTACTTTCCTTCCTAAGAAGTCAATAAATATTATGAACCCACTATAAATGATAGCCACTATGGAAAATGCTGCCAGTAAAAATTATGCTTTCTAGATGCAGACTTATTATAGCCAATGAGTTCACAGACTTATCAATCAGTAGGGGCACTTAAGATGTTCATATATTTGCCAGCTCCACTGTCCCTAATTGCTACCAGCACTGTTTTTAGTTGGTTAGATAACTATAATTGTGGTAACTGTTAAAAACATTTTCATGTTTAAAAAACCATGTTTGGTGAGTAGGTTGACCAAAAAAAGAAAAAAGAAACTTTCATGTTATACTTTTTAAATTTTAGTACTGAATGTGGAGTAGGTACTCAGTAACCATGTATTGAATGAAATAAATGCTTCACTGCAATTTCAGGCTTTGCTGTTTTTTCCACTGGCCCAGGCTTCTTTGGGGAAGCAGTTCTGCCTACATGCTCTTAAGGGCTCCAACTACAACATATTTTCTTTAAAAATTTTTTTAAATGTATTTTTTATTTTATCTTTTATTTATTTATTTATTTATTTATTTTTAGCAATGCGGTCTCTTTCACCCAGGCTGGAGTGCAGTGGTACCATCATAGCTCACTGCATCCTTGAACTCCTGGGCTCGAGCCATCCTCACACCTCAGTCTCCCGAGTAGCTGGGACCACAGGAACATGCCACTACAGCTGATTAATTTTTTATTTTTGTAGAGACAGGGTCTTGCTATGTTGCCCACATTGATCTTGAACTCCTGGGCTCAAGTGATCCTCCTGCCTTGGCATCCAAAAGTGCTTGGATTATAGGTGTGAGCCACTGCACTCAGCCTGACACCTCTTTATTTCTAATCTCCTCTGTTCCCCTCACAGTTTAGAAGTTTACCTGGACATAGTGCTTCTCAAATAATTCTACTTCTTCTAATGGTAAGGGAAATTATATACCCTCTGGCAAGTCAAGGAGTAGTTTAAAGTGGCTTCTTGCAAGTACATAATTTCTGTTAAAGCTTGTCTTTTACTGTCTAAATATATGAGAACTTTTTATTCTGCTTCATCCTTTGTTTGGATAGAAAATTATTATTTACTCTCAAATTTTGGGGTAAAATTGCTGCTCAGGAAAATGTGTCATTTTAATATTCCATGGCATTCCCTAGGACTCCCAAGCCGCATCATAGTATCCCAATTTGAGGAACATGGAACTAGAAAGTATCTAGTATAGCTGGATGCAGTGGCACATGCTAAGATGGGAGGATCACTTGAGGCCAGGAGTTCAAGTGCAGCTTGAGCAACATAGTGAGAGCCTGTCTCTTGAGGAAAATAATTTTTTAAAAAAGGAAGTATCTGGTGGATCCAGCCCTTGAAGCAAGGTCATTGTTCTTAGCCTGGGGAGGTTATGATATCTAATTTCTTTAGAATTAGAGCAGTAGTTTTCAAAAAAAAAAAAAAAAAAAAACTGGCTGGGCGTGCTGGCTCATGCCTGTAATCCCAGCACTTTGGGAGGCTGAGGCGGGCAGATCACGAGGTCAGGAGATTGAGACCATCCTGGCTAACATGGTGAAACCCCGTCTCTACTAAAAATACAAAAAATTAGCCAGGCGTGGTGGCACGCACCTGTAGTCCCAGCTACTCGGGAGGCTGAGGCAGGAGAATCGCTTGAACCCAGGAGGCAGAGGTTGCAGTGAGCCGAGATTGCACCACTGCACTCTGGCCTGGGCGACAGAGCGAGACTCCATCTCAAAACAAAACAAAACAAAAAATACTATCCAAGTAATGTTTCCTTTAAAATAAGGCTGGCATGGAAGACCAATATGTAAGATTTGGGTCTTTTCTGGTAAAGGCAGGGGATTGGAGGTCCAGAACCTTACTCCTTTGGGTCCCTTCCCCATGTAATCTGTGAAAGCAGTTTGAAAAGTTTTAAACTAGGGTGAAACCATTTTTCATTCAGATCTGGCATCTTTCATTCATTCAACATTTATTCACTTGATGTTTGTTGAGTGATTACTGTGTGTGGGCTAGCTTTGTGGAGATCTGGTGAAAGAGCCTTCCAGGTGGAGGGAAGAGCAAGTACAAAACCTTGAGGTGGAAGGGAAAAGAGAAAAGAGGAGACAAGAATGGCACTAAGGTTTGTTTTTTCCCCAAATATATTACCACATTATACACTAAAGTTTTTGATCTGAGCAATCAGAAGAATGAGGTTGCCCTTAGCTGAGATAAGAAGACTGAGGGAAGAGAAGGGTTTGTGTCTAGGGGGTGGGGTAGGTGGGGGCAGAGGGAATATCAGAAACTCATTTAGACATGTTAAATTTGAGATGTCTGTCCTATATCCAGTTAAAGATGTCTGGTAAGCAGTTGGATGTATAAATCTTGAATTCAAGGCAAAGTTCAGGCTGGAGATAGACATTTTCCCACATCCCTGTAATAAGAATGTGGTATATCAGAAATACATCAGCAAACTGTCTTTCCACAAATGGCATGCACCCAGAAGTTTCGTGGCTTCTAGTCCCAGTCACTTGAGGCTGCTGCATTCCAGTTGGCATATGTACAGACAATCCATTGCTTTCACCCTTAACAAGTGAGTTGGATAAACATGTCCACACTTTCTTTCAAGGATCCCTAGGGAAGACTTGTGAAGCTCAGAAACACAGTTCCAATGGAACTACATTTCATGATCTCAGATCCAGAACATTGCTTTTCAATTGTAATGGCCACCTTAGTGGGCCACAAAAACTTTGAAATAAAGCAAAGAAAATTTGTTTAGCCACCAAGGCTGTCCTGGCAGAACCCAGGACAGATCACAAAGCTGGCATTATCGCACATTATGAATGACTTATCAAGAGGAAATCCTCTTCAAAGGAATGTCAAGGGCAGGCTTGAGGGGAAAAGAAGTTAAAAAAGCAACAGGGAGCCCTGGGAGCAGGGGTGCAGTGTTGGGGGGTGGGGGGAAGAGTGGCAGATTGGCTTTGCCAAGATCACAGAAGGAACAGTTTTCTTGACTTGTGTGCAGAGGAGCTCCAGTTTTTACTTAGTATCAGAGCACCAAGCCACCTCCCTCTATCCCAGTAGCTGCATCCTAGAGTAACTGCTCAACCCCAGGTCCAAAGCGTGGGAACTGGAGAAAGGCCACTAGTCACTCAGCACTGACAAATATAGTAAACTCCTGCTGTCTTTGTTAGAGTGTGGGAGGCTGGGGAAGGGGAGGAGGTTGATACAGG
Organism: Pongo abelii; assembly: GCF_028885655.2. Lineage (NCBI taxonomy): Eukaryota > Metazoa > Chordata > Mammalia > Primates > Hominidae > Pongo > Pongo abelii. The sequence continues at coordinate 123,898,887 of NC_072008.2, read as the reverse complement.
ATAAGGGAGTAGATGAAGAAGTACAGGAAAGAGTATTATTGGGCGTTCTAGAAGGGAGAGCTGAAAATGGGTTAGAGAAGACTTTCAGGAGTAGGTGGCATTTAAATGATAAGCAGGATTTGACTAGGCAGAAATGGAGAAAAGGGAAATCCTAGCAAAGGAAATGGCATGAGCCATGAGCAGAGGGAGATGTCTTCAGGGAATAGTGAATTAAAGTGGGCAGAGTTAAAGTAAGTGAAAGAGGGCATGAAAAGGAAAGCCATACAGTGTTGTGGTTAAATACATAGTCTCTGGAGTCAGACATATTGGTGTGAAGCCAGGCTCTGCAATTTACTATGTGACCTTGGGCAAGTTACTCAACCTATTTTATCCTATATTTCCTTAATGTGAAATGAAAATAATAAAATTAATTGCATAATAGGGTGTTTGTGAGTATTTAATGAGATAATATCTAAGTGCTTGGCACAGTTCTATTTAAGTGCTTGGCATAGTTCTCTATAACCTATCAATCATACTATGAAGGAAATTACACTAAAACATTTATGGTAGTTGTACTTGGGTTTAGGGATTAAGGGGAATTTTTCTCTGTTTCATTATTTTCTTTTCTTACATATACATTCTCACAGCAATAATTAGAAAAAGCAAAACAACTTTTCTTTCTTTTTAAGCATGTGTGAAAGGGCCGGGCACAGTGGCTCATGCCTGTAATCCCAGTACTTTGGGAGGTCAATGCGGGCGAATCACTTGAGATCAGGAGTTCGAGACTGGCCTGGCCAACATGGCGAAACCCTTTCTCTACCAAAAAATACAAAAATTAGCCAAGCGTGGTGAGACATGTCTGTAGTCCCAGCTTCACTGGAGACTAAGGCATCAGAGTTGCTTGAACCTGGAAGGTGGAGGTTGCAGTGAGCTGAGATTGAGCCACTGCACTCCAGCCTGGGTGACAGAGTGAGACCCTGTCTCATTACAAAATATGTGTAAAAGGCAATGGAAAACAATAAGATAAGAAAAATAGATTGAGGCTAGACCGTCAAGCACATTCTTTTATGGCAAGGGTTTCAAATTACATTTCATGAGCTCTAAGATTCTATATAAGTGCTTCTGGGGTCTACAGATACTTGGTTTAAATTTCTCCTTTAAAAATATATGTTGAGGCCGGCATGGTGGCTTATGCCTGTAATCCCAGTACTTTGGGAGGCTGAGGCAGGTGGATGGTTTGAGCTCAGGAGTTCAAGGCCAGCCTGAGCAACATGTCGAAACCCTGTCTCTACAAAAAATACAAAAATTAGTTGGGCATGGTGGCATGTGCTTGTAGTCCCAGCTAGTCGGGAGGCTGAGGCAGCAGCATTGCTTGAGGCCAGAAGATGGAGGCTGCAGTGAGCCCAGATTGTGGCACTACACTCGAGCCTGGGCAACAGAGCCAGACCCTGTCTCAAAGTATATATATATATTTTCAAACTCTAATAAAATTAAAACTATGTAAAATACATAAAAATTAACATATTAGAGACAATTAAAATTATGCTACCTCTTGACTCATTTTGTGTAGACTTTATAGTAAAGTGTCTTGTACAAATAAAGTATCTTACAAGATGAACTGCTAAAATTGTTAGCATTCGCAGCTACTTATCTGTGGGTAAGAATTTTCTCAATACTGTACCACCAAAATAAAAAAACAGAAATAAGTGGGGCATGGTGGGGCACACCTGTAGTTGCAGCCACTTGGGAGATTGAGGATTGCTTAAGCCCAGGAGCTCCAGGCTGCAGTGCGCTATGATAGTGCCTGTGAATAGCCATTGCACTCCAGCCTAAGACCCAGCTCTATTATAAAACAAAAACAAAAACAGAATCAAATTGGATGTTAATATAAGAATGTAGTTCCCTAGCCCTTGATTTCAGGTTTTTGTGTTCATCAAAAGAGCCCCATTTTTCTCACTGATTGATTTCAAAATACATAGATGTAATGATTTTTAACTTACAAAAGAAATTCATGTTAATAATGTAATCACCCAGTGGGCTCACCTTGCCTGCTGCCTAGACAGAGCCAATTTCTCAAGACAGGGGAATTGCAAGAGAGAAAGAGTAATTCGTGCAGAGCTGGCTGTGCATGAGACTGGAGTTTTATCATTACTCAATTCAGTCTCCCTGAGCATTCAGGGATCAGAGGATAATTTGGTGGGTGAGGGAAGGCCAGTGAGTCAAGAGTGCTTATTGGTTGGGTCAGAGATGAAATCATGGGAAGTTGAAGCTGTCCTCTGTTGCTGAGTCAGTTGCTGGGTGGGGGACACAAGATCAGATGAGCCAGTTTATTGATCTGGGTGGTATCAGCTGATCCATCAAGTGCAGGGTCTGCAAAATATCTCAAGCACTGATCTTAGGAGCAGTTTATGGAGGGTCAGAATCTTGTAGCCTTCAGCTGCGTGACTCCTAAACCATAACTTCTAATTCTGTGGCTAATTTGTTAGTCCTACAAAGACAGTCTAGTCCACAGGCAAGAAGGTTTGTTTTGGGAAAGGGCTATTATCATCTTTGTTTTAAACTATATACTGTAAACTAAGTTCCTCCCAAAGTTATTTCAGCCTACACCCAGGAATGAACAAGGACAGCTTGGAGGCCAGAAGCAAGATGGAGTTGGTTAGGTCAGATCTCTTTCACTGTCTCAGCCACAAACCTGCAATGGCAGTTTCAATAAGATATCACTTTTGTGTGTTTTATACACTGGAGTTCTGTGACAGGTTTTTGTCTAAGATAGCATTCATTTGATTTTGAAAAATAAAAATGTCTGAAAACCAATATTCTATAGGAATTGGGGGCCTCTGAAAGTTTTGGGGTTGGGGAATATAAATCTTATATCTGTGCTTCTGGAAAGTTTATTTGGCAGCAATGTGAGAGATGGATTGATGGGGAGAAATTGGAGACTAGAATTAGGGAGAATAGTGCCTAACTAGAGGATAGGGCAGTGGATACGGGGAGAAGATGGATGACAGAGATGCTGAGGGGCAGATTGACATGACTTGACAGAACATGACAACTGATTACTTATGAGAAAGGGGAGTCAAAGATGATGTGCTGAAGTTTAAAACCCAACTCCCCAAGATGAAAGCATTGCTGTCCTCAGAGATCATAGACACAGGAAGAGGAGTAGATTTAAGGAACAGAGGCAGGAGATGATGAGTTCATTTTGGAGTATGTTGAGTCTCAGGTGTCTATGGACAGAAAAGTAGGAGAGATGCCATTCAGCAATGGGAGATATGAGTCTAGAACTCAGGAGATTATTCTGAACTGGAGATGGAGATGAAGATTTGGGAGTGATCCACTTAGAATAGATAAGGCCCAAAAATTGGTAATGCAAACTATGAATGGAAGTATAGTGAGATTATTGTTTTTTAAAAACTTTTTTTTTTTTTTTTTAGAGACAAAGTCTCACTCTGTTGCCCAGGCTGGAGTGCAGGGGCAGGATCACAGCTTACCATAACCTTGAACTCCTGGGCTCCAGCAGTTCTCCTGCCTTGGCCTGCCAAAGTGTAGGATTACAGACATGAACCACCATGCCTGGCCTTGGCCAATACTCTTCATGTAAAATTGCATCATGATGCCAATTTACAAAGTTTTGTTTCATCTTAAATGAAGTAACATAGTTGCTCTCAGCCTGTGCTAGATAGTGAGTTGGAATTGCACTGGGTAGTGTTTTTCCAGCTTAATTTTAGAGGCAGGACCTAGGTGGACCTTGGAAGACCCATGTCAGAGCATTGACTCAGCTTCACCTGGTAGAATTAAGTAGGCCTAAGTGGACCACAGATGAAGATAATACAGCTACATGCCCAATCTGCCACAGACTACAAGAGGTTTATGTTTCACTGGTAGGAGTATTTAGATAGATTCCAGAATGATGTGAATTGTAGATGTCATGCAAAAATCCCGGTGCTGCTAGAGAAAAAAATTATTTGCTAACAAAGAGCTGTCACTTAACATATTGAGGTATGCTTGCAGTTTAGAACCTGAAAAATAATGAAATTTTAGAACTCAAATGCCCTATGGGGTTCTTTTATTTCAACTTTCTAATTTAACGTTTAACCCAAAATTTTACTTGGTAGCAGAGCTCAGAACTGAGGTCAGCCCAGTGTGCCTCCCGTGGTATTGCATTCCATCCAGTTCCATTCCTTTAATTTTAAACTACAATACAGTAGTTCTCTAATTCAATGAGATTTGAGGCATATAAAGGAAATTAACCTTATCTCTAAAAGGATGTATATGTATCATGCAGTGCTTGACCTGAGGTAAGATGAGGAAGCTACAACTGTTCCATGACTTTTTACCTGTGTGATTAAATTACTTCCTTATTTCTCCTCATATGTATTTGCATTTATAGAATGCAGTTGAAGAATGTGGATTATACAAATGGTAGCTAAATTTGCAAGGAAATGATCTATGCAACTATGTCGGCTGGGTGTGGTGGCTCATGCCTCTAATCCCAGCATTTTGGGAGGCCAAGGTGGGCGCATCACTTGAGGTCAGGAGTTCGAGACCAGCCTGTCCCACATGGTGAAACCCCATCTCTACTAAAAATACAAAAATTATCTGGGTGTGGTGGTGCACACCTGTAGTCCCAGCTACGTAGGAGGCTGAGGTGGGAGGATCACTTGAACCTGGGAGGCGGAGGTTGTGGTGAGCCGAGATTGCACCACTGCCCTCCAGCCCCTGGACCACAGAGCAGACCCTGTTTGAAAAAAAAAAAAATCAATATGCTAAAAGTTAAGGGGTGGTTGGTGAGAAGGTGGTAGTCACGCTTGAAATGTGTGGAAACAAGCAGTGCGGCTGGACTACCTCTTCCTTCCTTCCTTCCTTCCTTTTTATCATTCTTTTCTTTCTTTCTTCCTTCCTTTTCTTTCTTTCTTTCTCTTTCTTTCCTTCCTTCCTTCCTTCCTTCCTTCCTTCCTTCCTTCCTTCCTTCCTTCCTTCCTTCCTTCCTTCCTTCCTTCCTTCCTTCCTTCCTTCCTTCCTTCCTTCCTTCCTTCCTTCCTTCCTTCCTTCCTTCCTTCCTTCCTTCCTTCCTTCTTTCTTTCTCTTTTTCCTTTTTTTTTTTTTTGGAGTTTCGCTCTTGTTGTCCAGGCTGGAACGCAATGGTGTGATCTCGGCTCACTGCAACCTCTGCCTCCCGGGTTCAAGTGATTCTTCTGCCTCGGGCTCCTGAGTAGCTGGGATTACAGGCATGCACCACCACGCCCAGCTAATTTTGTATTTGTAGTAGAGACGGGGTTTCTCCATGTTGGTCAGGCTGGTCTTGAACTCCTGACCTCAGATGATCCACCTGCCTCAGCTTCCCAAAGTGCTGGGATTACAGGAGTGAGCCACCGCGCCTGTCCATGGTCTCCCTCTTTCTTCGCTGACCCTTACTAAGCCTCTCATTTATAACATCTTAGAAATGGTACTTATTTCAAGGTAGTGAATGAAATGCAGGACAAACTTAAGTCAAGAGATGGTTGTGTGATCAGAGTGCAATTTGCAATTTTGTCTCAAAAAGAGTACTAATTGGGAGAGACTGACTTTTATTGACCCAAGTTAGAAGTAATCAAGTAGCATCTTTACACAATTAAAATAGTATAATCACAGTTAGATTTTCAGTGTCTCTTAACTTTTCTTTTGCACAATCTTTTTTCTCCTTTCTTTTTTCGTTTTTAGAGATGGTCTCACTGTTACCCAGCCTGGAGTGCAGTGGCACCATCATAGCTCACTGCAGCCTGGGCTCAAACAAGTCTCCTGGGCTCAAGCAAGTCTCCCACCTCAGCCTCCCAAGTAGCTGAGACTACAGCAACGTGCCACCATGCCCAGCTAATTTATTTTTATTTTTATTTTTTGCAGAAACAGGGTTTTGCTATGTTCCCCCAGCTGGTCTTGAACTCCTGAGTTCGATTGATCCTCCTGCCTCAGTCTTTCAAAGTACTGGGATTAGAGGCATGAGCCACCTCATCTGGCCTTCTTCTGATTTAAAAAACATATAATCATTATAGAACACTTATAAAAACACAGGAAAATATAAGAAGGAAAATAAAGCTCATTCATAATCCCATTTCCCTTGTTTTTTGGTCCGTCGGCATTTTATTTGTATGTATTTATTACACGCCTAGAAGAAAAAGTCTCAGGTTTTCCTTCCTGTGTGTTTTCATCTTGTTTCTTCATGGTCCATGATGCTAGCTGAGGTTGTCAGTACAATGAAACCTAACTGACAGATGGGAGCAGATTATTCTGTCATTTTTCTAGATCTTGTTAAGGTCTGAGCAAGAATACTATCTGCCCTCCCCCCTGCTTTTTTTTTTGGTTGTCAAATGATTCTTTGTTGAAATATTTTCCTTTGTACTTCTTAACTAGCTGGGCATTCCACTGTACCACTGTTGATGTCCTCTATGATGTCATGACAGTGGTGGCAGCCATCAACATTGCAGCCTACAGATTGGGAAGTCCCCAGGATCTCTTTAATGGTACCAGAGAGTTCTCTGGCTAAAGATCAGTGCCACACCTGTCCAGCAAGTTGATAATCTCATCAAAAGTCATATTTCCATTGTGTCTAATGCTTTTTGTTTCTTTCTGTCTTTTGCTGGTCCCTTGAGGGCTTCGATGACCAGGGCAGAGACAGAAGGTACTGCCTCAGTCTGGGCCTGTCTCTTCTGATGGTCAGTTTCACTGTAATCCTCAGACCCTTCCAGTCACCAGTTCCCTTGGTGATGTCATACTCAACCTTTTTCTGGAGACAGATCCAGGTTGCTGATCTTGGGAGCCAGGGCAGATGTGTCACCGACTTCATTACTAGTGCACCTCATGTATATGACTTAGATCTCATTGGGGTTGAACTTAGGTGGCATGATGAGGTAGCTGGTGTTAGATGAACCCAGATTCAGGATGACTGAAGAAGTTTGCACCTTGGCCTTCTCTGAGCTGGAAACTGAAAGGGTACCTTTCTGAAATGATAAAATTCACATATAGGAGTGATTAAAAACAGTAAACACAGAAATTCTCAAAGTAAAATTGCAGGCTAAATTTATAAAATAATAAAAGTCCACACTTTTATTGACCCAAGTTAGAAATAATTGTACTTAAATGATTATTTGACCTTTAGCGTACACATGCCATCCATCGCAGATCTCCTTCTGGTCCACCTCTCAGGCAGGCAGGAAGGAAGCAGAGTAATACAGAAGCTAGCTGGAGTGTTGCTAACCAGCAGGGTGATCTTTAGGGCCTAACAGCTCATAGGACACATTGTTATTGAGGTCACTATGGTGGCAGAACAGCCTGGTTCTGAAATGAATCTTTTATCCTGACTGTGTCCTCCCATTTCAACTTGAAGTCAGTCGGTTGACAGCTGTTTATTGAGCACAGCTAAGGTAGGCATTTAGGATAGAGAAACCATCAAAATCAGATATGTTTCCTGGCTTTATGGAGATTGAAGACTAGTGGGAGTGATAAGCATTAAATAATTACATCAATAAACAGAGTAACAGAATAGGTGCACTTCTGTGATTTCTGTTCTGAACATCCTTCTTTTTATGTAGTTAAAATATGGAAAGTTATATTTTCCCTATATAACCTATTATATATAGAATATTCCTGTTCACAGAATACATTTACATACAAGGTAGTACTCACAAACCAACTATATGCTATTTTATGGGAGATTTAAGTGGTTATTAATAGTAATCTTGACTCTGCTATTTTTACCCCATATGCTGATTTTAGAACTTAACCTTTGGGTAAACTGGAGCTTCATTGTGATAAAGGTCTTAGCACCTGAGGGAACACAGGTGCTAAGAGACAAAGTAACCAAATGGCTCTATTTAGATTGGGGAAACAGCAAAGTCTCACTGCTTCTACTCTTTGCCAATCCCTTTGTAGATTCTCAGAGACCCCAATTGGGTCTTTGCCAAGATCTGGAATAATTGTCTAAAATGTAGCTCTGAAGCAGCAGTTCAGCTTTGTAGGAAAATAAGGTATTAATAGGAATGAGACACTGAAGAAGTATCTCAGGCAGTAGTTCTGAAGTAGTTCAGAAATGTTCAACCCCACTCTTTATACAGAACTGCTCTTTGTTTCATGTCTGATTTCTTTTACATGAATAATACCCATTCTTGTATTCAGATACAACAATCCGACATTCATTGTCATGATAAAAATAGAAAATGACAGGAATTGATTTTTCATAGCAATTAGTCCTAGGTCTGTTTTCTGATTTCTTGAGCACATACAGTCAAGAGAGGCAGGGCAGTAATATGGAAGAGAGTGCCTCATGCATTTAATAGGAGATCGTTGTGTTGGCAATCAGGAATGATGAAGGATACTATATTTCAGAGAGTTTTTTCCTCATTTCAGATTTAATTTTTCCTCATATATAAGCAACATCTTCTGCTAAGAACAGATTTGTATAGTTAACAACAACAACTTTATCAGGTGTTTTAAAATTCTCTTTTCATGCTTACCATTTGAGGGACCATTTTTCAATCCCATGTGTTTTGATTGTACCAAAAGGACCTGATAAGATCAATTACAATAATGTATAGAGTAGCATTTTTGTAAACGATCACATGTTTTAGGATGATAAGGTACTATTACTCTTCATTCATTTTACAACTATTTATTGAGAGACTACGCTGCACCAAGCACTGCACTAGATGCTTGGAAAAATGCAAAGAACAAGGCAGGCAAAGTCCAATTTGAGACCTCAGAGAAATTACATTTCAGAGGGTGTGACTGCCAGTAACCCATAGTATGGGATAAATTCTGGAGACTTCACTCCATCATCTAGATAACTCGCCATTCAAAATGCCATTCAAGCATTACTTCCCTCAACTAGTATTCCTTTCTGCCATGGTGTGTGCACATTTGCATCATAGCACTTATCTCACTATAGTGGGATAGGTCTTGGTTTACCTACCTAGCTCCTCTGTTATATTGTTAGCTCCTGAAAGGCAAGGGACATGTCCCGTTATCTCCTTGGTATCTATAATTTTTTTACTAGCACATAGAATGTACTTAATTAATGTTTGTAGTAATAGATTAGTTAATGCGATGCATGGTGATTAACCTTGGCTCTGAAATTATGGACTATTGCACAAGAACTATAAAATAGGAAGTGCTATCCAAGATCATATAGTCTAGCCTCCCTTCACATATGAGGAACTTGAGCTCTGCCGATATGCTGTGCTTTGGGCAGAGCAAATCATTCTGTGTTTTAGTGTTCTCAACTGTAAACTACAGATAAGAGAATTTTGGAGCTGAAAGAAGGTTCACAAAGATTTCATTATCCAAACATTTCATTTGCGAGGTGAATAAGTTGAGGCCCAGAAAAATGAAGCAGCTTATCTAAATTTCCACAGCAAGTTAGTAGCAGAACCCAAAGCAGGTCTTCTGGCACCTATAATAATTCTTATTTCACAATCCCATGTCCTTTCTCCCTGTAAACCTTAGTATTGTCACAAGATTTCTGTGAAGTTACATGGAAAGAATAGGTATGGATACTGTGGCTAGAGTATAAATTAGTGTTACCACTTTCAAAAACACTGGTATTATCTAGTGAAGATGTACATCCTCTACGACCCAATGGTTCAACTCCAGGAAATACTCCTGAGAAATTCTTGTACATGTAAATAAAGAGGCATGTACAAAAATATTTAGAGCAGCTTTGATAATAACAGTAAAGAAAGAGAAATAAACAACCTCAATGTTCAACACTGATATCCAATGACAGAAAATAGATAAATAAATGTATGTATAAACATAAGATGAAACATGATGTAGGAAAGAAAACAAATCTCATAAACATAATATTGAGTGAAAAAGCAATTTCACCTCCAGTGTCAACATCCAGAATGTTTCATGTAGTATAATATCATCTATAGACAGTTCAGGCTGGGAGACCTTGTCTCTATAAAAAAAAAAATTTAGCCAGGCATGGTGGCACACATCTGTAGTCCTAGCTACTCAGGAGGCTGAGGTGGGCGGATCACTTGAGGCTGGGAGGTCGAAGCTGCAGTGAGCCATGGTTGCACCTCTGCATTCCAGCCTGGGCAACAGAGCAAGTCCCTGTCTCAAAAAAATTATATGTATGTATGTATGTATATATCTGTATCTGTATCTATATATATTTAAAAATTAAAAATGGAACGTTCAATTATGAGCAAAGCTAAGCAATATATGTGGTAAAACAATAAATAGCAATAAAGAAATGACAAATACAAAATACTAAAAGGTCTAGTGTAATATTCAGCCCAAACCAAATATCATCATTGTAGAATGAACTTCTGAGATAGAACAAGTCTGAAACTTCATTTAAAAAATGTATTATTGCTATACTTCCATTATTAAACCGTTTAATATCCAAATTGCTTTAGTTTTACCTTCAGTATAGGAACAATTTTTTTTTAACACTGTTAACTGTTAGATTGCTCCTATGGACAATGTTAACTGTTAGATTGCTCCTGATCTACACACTTATGAAACTAAATAGATGCTCACTGTCAACTGAGGTCAGTACAGAACCAAGCTATTTTTAGGGTGCTTCAATTTTCTTTAATATTTTCATCTTTGTTATACTCTGTATATTCTCTATTATGTATGTGGTTGAAGATGATTTGTCATGGATGTAGTTATAAATGATTTTGGAGTTTTCCTCCTTGTGAAACTTAGAGGTGACAATGCTGATTTTTAATTCATCCTCACAAAATACTAAGGCCTCAAATGGGACTTTTCCTTAAAAGGTTTATTTATGGTCTATATGGAATTAGATACTTGAAAGTTAAATTCATTCCTTAAAGATGATGTTGTTTCATGTGGGAAACACAAGTATGTCAAACTAATAAAAAAATTTGAATTACTTTCAAATCTAATCTATACTATTTGCTCTGGAATTATTATGTAATTTTTATAAACATTTATTAGCTTGAAAAGTATATAATTTTTTCATATAGTTATCAAGTAAACACACTCTTTTAAAATATTTATACTAACTCTCAACCTATTTGCCTATTGTTCATTTTTAAGAGATAGGGTCTTGCTATATTGCCCAGGTTAGATTTGAACTCCTGGCCTCAAGTGATTCTCCTGTCTCAGCCTCTGAGTAGCTAGGATTCCCTGTTAATTTAACTACTTGATGTGCATAGTCATTGTGCTTGTACATAAATTTAACAGCTTCCTCAATCATTATTTATTAGTGCAGCATTTTACTCCTGCAATAATAGATGTGTATTTAGGCTCCAAGTGATTGAGAATTTTGACATCTAGAGAACAGAGCCAATTTTCAGTCCAATTATCATCTAGAATGCTTACATTTGAAACTGAATATTTTGATATTTTGATATAATAATTCCAAATGTTGTTCTCTGATCATGCACAAGTTCAGGGAAACCGAAATGATGTTGATGTAGGCATTGGCTATTCAGCTTTCCAAAGACCTAGCCCAAAATCAAAACCAAATAATAGACTTGGCCAGAATACGGAGGCCAAAAGCAGACCTCCGTCATCTCCTTGATGGACATTGGGTTTACAGGTATTATGGCTATACTTTATAATTTGCATACACATTGCAGACATTCCATTGTAGGTATCTAATATTTAATAATTAAAAATTCTAAGGATCTAGAGGTATTTTGAAAAATAAGAATATCCTATAAGGATAATCCGAGTTGTAACCCATACCTCCTTTTCCCCCTTTCTTTTTGACATGTTGCAGACAGTTTCTTTCAAAAGGCCCGATCCACCATGACTCTCGTATTCAGCACTCTAGTGCTCCCCCATGTTACTCACATCTGGGACTGGCTGGCTCCCCTTGGCAACAGGTGTGCCACTTAGCAGCATTCATACTTAGGCTGTGCTCTGGTTGAGACTTACCCCATACTTCTTTGGGTACCACATATGCCCCTGGCAGACATACAGATAGGCATATGAACGTTAATAGACCCTCCCTTACTGCAGATTATTCCTAAGAAGATTTAATGAGCTAAGCATATTAACATTTAATAGCTTAATCACCATTCATATTTACAGTCATCTCCCTGGAGGTAAAAGAACATTTATGTAGGAATTAGCTGAATACCTTCAAGAAAAGTATTAATATCTGTTTGCTTGTGTTTATGGGCCCAAAGACATAAAGAACAAGCTGGTCAACTCTGTGAGGCAGCCAAGGACATACCACGTAATCCTCTCCCTCTTTTTTTATATTGGGGGCTGAGGACAAGAGAAGTTTTCTTTTCATGGAAGATGAACTGAGATAGCAACTAACAAGTGGAGAGGGGATTTTTTTTTGAGAATTTTCTATGGCCTTTGAACTTAAATGTATGCATTGGTAGCAGGAAGAGTCTACTGTGAATATTTTATTGGTATTATTAGGAGTATGGATTATTAGAAGTAGAAGAATAAACTGTTGTTCTTGTTTTTTCTAGAGACAGGATCTTGCTCTGTCACCCAGGCTAGAGTGCAGTGGTGTCATCATAGCTCACTGCAGCCTTGTCCTCCCAGGCTCAAGTGATCCTCCCACCTCTGCCTCCCAAATAGCTGGAACTGCATGCACACGCCACCACTCCTGGCTAATTTTTTAAATGTTTTTGTGAGACGGGGATCTCCCTATGTTGTCCAGCCTGATCTTGAACTCCTGGGCTCGAGGGATCCTTCCACCTCAGTTTCCTGAGTCACTGGGACTATAGGAGCATACCACCATGACTGGCTAATTTTTTCTTTTATTTTTTGTAGAGACAGGGGTCTCACTATGTTGCTCAAGCAGGTCTCAAATTCCTAGCCTCAAGTGATCTTCCTGCCTTGGCCTCCCAAAATGCTGGGATTACAAGAGTGAGCCACTGGCCTGGCCCGTCCCAGTATGTGTTCTTTATGTGAGGTACTTCTGGATAAAAAAGATCCGTTATAATCACATGTAGCAGTGGAATACAAAAAGCCAAAACCATGTTTTATTTATTTATTTTTTATTTATTTATTTATTTATTTATTTATTTGGTTGGTTTGAGAGACACAGTGTCTGTCACCCAGGCTGGAGTTAGTGCAGTGGTGTCATCATAACTCACTGTTGCCTCAATCTCCTGGGCTCAAATGATTCTCCCACCCCAGCCTTCTGAGAGTTAGGACTACAGGCTCACACAACCACAACTGGCTAATTGATAAATTTTTTTGCCTGTAATCTCAGCACTTTGGGAGGCTGAGGTGGGTGGATCACGAGGTCAGGAGTTTGAGACCAGCCTGGCCAACATGGTGAAAGCCTGTCTCTACTAAAAATACAAAAATTATCCGGGTGTGGTGGTGGGTGCCTGTAATCCCAGCTACTTGGGAGACTGAGGCAGGAGAATTGCTTGAACCCAGGAGACGGAGGTTGCAGTGAGCTGAGATCTCACCACTGTACTCCAGCCTGGGTGACAGAGCAAGACTCCGTCTTGGGAAAAAAAAGAATAATTTTTGCAGAGGTGGGGTCTTGCTATGTTGACCAGGCTGGTCTTGAACTCCTGGCCTCAAGTGATCCTCCCACCTCAGCCTCCCAAAGCTCTGGGATTACAGGCATAAGCCACACTCAGCCTTGAAGCCATGTTTTAAATCAAGAGAAAGAAGAGTCTGAGTTTTGGTTCAGACTTTCTTTGAAAGAAGAGTTGGCTAGGTGTGGTGGCTCACACCTGTAATCCTAGCACTTTGGGAAGCTGAGGCAGGTGGATCACCTGAGGTCAGGAGTTTGAGACCAGCCTGACCAACATGGTGAAACCCCGTCTCTACTAAATACAAAAAATTAGCCAGGAGAATCGCTTGAACCTTGGTGGCGGAGGTTGCAGTGAGCTGAGATTGTGCCGTTGCACTCCAGCCTGAACAACAACAACAACACACACACACACACACACACACACACACACACACACAAAAGAGTCTGAGCTGAGTTGTTGGGGGAGCAATGCTAGAGGAGGAACAAAAAGGAGAAAAGAGTTGACAGCCATCAGTGAATGATTTTAAGAAAATGGATAGAGGAGGAAGAGGCTGTCAACTCTGTCAACTTAACAATTTGTAAAATATATGAAAGTTTATGTAGAAATTGATAAGTTTTAGAGGGATTCAATGTGGTACTGGAAGGTCTAACAAGAGTAGTTAGGCTGGAAAAAGAAAAGGCATCCAAATTGGACAGAAAGAAGTAAAATGATCGCTGTTCATACATGACATAGTCATATATGTTGAAGACTCCACAAAAAAACCTGTTAGATGAATTTAGCAAAGTTGCAGAATAGAAAATAAACACCCCCAAATCAGTGGCATTTCTATACACTAGTAATGAACAATGTGAAAAGAAAACACTTTAATTTACAATAGCATCAAAAAGATACTATACTTAGATAAAATACTTAGGAATAAATTTAACCAAGGAGGTGAAAGACGTGTACACTAAAACTACAAACATTGCCAGAAGAAATTAAAAAAGACACCAATAAATGGAAAGACACCCTGTGTTCATGGATTGGAATTCATATGGAATTTCAAGGGACCCTGAATAGCTAAAATAATCTTGAAAAAGAAAAACGTTGGACATCTCACATTTCCTGATGCCAAAACATATTACAAAGCTGTAGTAATCAAAATGGTGTGGTTCTGACAAAAAGGCAAACACGTAGAACAATGGAATAGAATAGACAGCCCAGAAATAAGCCCTAGTGAATATGGTCAAATGATTTTTGACAAGGGTGCTAGATCACTCAATGGAGAAAGTACAGTCTGTACAAAAAAAAAAGGTTTTGGGAAAATAATATCTGCATGCAAAAGAATAAAGTTGGACCCCTACCTTACATTATATACAAAAATTAACTCAAAATGATTAAAGATCTAAATGTAACACCTAGAACTATAAAACTAAACTGCTAGAGGAAAACTTCATGACATTGCATTTGACAATGGTTTATTGGATATGGCACATAAGTACAGCCAACAAAAGCAAAAATAGACTAAATCAAACTTTAAAACTTTTGTGCATTATAGGTCACAGTCATTAGAGTGAAAAGGCAACCTATGGAATGGGAGAAAATATTTGCAAGTCATATATTCAATAAGTGGTTAATATCCAGAATATATAAAGAATTACAACTCAACAACAAAAACAACACAGTTATAAAATGGGCAAATGACTTAAATAGGCATTTCTCCAAAGATGATGGACAAATGGCCAACAGGCACATGAAAAGATGTTCAGCATCACTAATCAGTAGAGAAATGCAAATCTAAATGTTAATGAGAACCTCCTCACGTCTGTTATGATGATTACTCTTAAAAAAATAGAAAATAAAAGTATTGGTGAAAATATGGGGAAATTGGATCCCTTATATATCGTTGGTGAGAATGTAAAATGGTGTGGTTGCTATGGAAAACGGTATGAAATTTCCTCAAAAAATTGAAAATAGAACTACTGTATGATCCAGCAATCCCACTTCAGACCATATATCTACAAGAATTAAAAGCAGGGTCTCAAAAGAGATATTTGCACACCCACGTTTATAGAAGCTATTCACGATAACCAAGAGGTGAAAGCAAAGTAAATATCCATCAATGAATGAATTGATAAAGAAAATGTAGTGTAGACTGGGCATGGTGGCTTACCCCTGTAATCCCAGTACTTTGGGAGGCTGAGGCAGGAGGATTGCTTGAGCCCAGGAGTTTGAGACCAGCCTGTGCAACATAGAGACCCAGTCTGTGGGGAAAAAAAAAAAGCCAGGTGTGGTGGTGTGCTCCTGTAGTCCCAGCTACTTGGGAGGCTGAACCAGGAGGATAGCTTGAGCCCAGGAGTTCAAGGTTGCAGTGACCTATGATTATGCTACAGCACTCCAGCCTGGGCAACAGAGTGAGATCCTATTCCTTAAAAAATTATTTAAAAAAGAAAATGTGGGCCAGGCGCGGTGGCTCACACCTGTGATCCCAGCACTTTGGGAGGCCGAGGTGGGTGGATCGCTTGAAGTCAGGAGTTTGAGACCAGCCTGGCCAACATGGTGAAATCCCATCTCTACTAAAAATACAAAAATTAACTGGGTTTGGTGGCACACGCCTGTAATTCCAGATACTCAGGAGTCTGAGGCAAGAGAATCGCTTGAACCTGGGAGGCACTGGTTGCAGTGAGCCAAGATTGCACCACTGCACTCCAGCCTGGGCCACAGAGCAAGACTCCATCTCAAAAAAAAAAAAAAAAAAAAAGTGGTGTGCATACATAATAGAATACTATTCAGCCTTAATAAACAGGAAACCTATTATTTGTGACAACAAGGGTGAAACTTTAGGGCATTATGCTAAGTGAAATAAGCAGCCAGTCACATTTTATTTTTTCATATGGTTGATTATCAGCGTGCAGGAAATAAGCCAGTCATAGAAAGACAAATACTGTATGATTCCACCCATATAAGGTAACTAAAGTCAAATTCTTAGACACAGAATGCAGAATGACGGTTGTCAGGAGCTGGGCAAAGGGGGAAAATGGGGAGTTGTTGTTTAATAGGTATGAAGTTTCAGTCTTTCAAGATGAAAAATTTATGGAAATTGGTTGGACAACAATGTGAATATACTTGACACCACTGAACGATACATTTAAAAATGATTAAGATGGTACATTTTATGTTATATGTTCTTTACCACAATTAACATTTAAAAATATTAAAGGAAACTTAGACATTATCTATTTTAACTCACTCATTTTGTAAATGCTAAACTGAGTCTCAGAATAGGGAGGCAAATTGCTTAATGACCTATAGCTACTCTGTCAAAGATTTAGGATTTCTGAACAACATAATAATGAAAAATGTGTGCGTTTGTGCCCTAGGAAAACATTTATGGTGTTAAGTCTCAGTGTTGTTGTGCTCTTCTAAAAAATAATTTATAACAAATCTTGAAACTATAAATGACATATAGGAAGCAAAAAATAAAAAACAAACAAGCCAAATACCCCAATCCATGTGCTATATGCAACTTTAATTCGGTCTTACATTTCTCGCAAGATGAAAACAAAAAACAAAAAACATCTTTCAAACATAGTTAGGCTTTGTTATGGTCTCTGTGCAAACCATCTTTTTTCAAATGAATTTTGTAGGCATGGACTCAGGATAAAAACTCTCTGACATCAGCAACTTTGGATTCAAATCCTAGGCTCTTAGCTTGAATGTTTGCTTTATTATAAACTGCTATGGTGTGAGCTTCAGAGTCAGAAAAATACATTAGCTGCTCAATTTTTAAAAAGAATCCTTATTAATTTTTTTCTCCCTTTTTTCCCTAGATTTTTCTTTTCCCATCAAAAATAACTTAGGAGTGATTAAAAACCTGGAAAGTGAAGGACTGTTAAATGCAAATATGCATGTGTGTACACACACACACACACGTGTGTGCATACAACTTTAAAATCCTGCTTAGTTGTTTTGTCATGATTTAGTGGATTCAACAACCCTCTCTCTTCCACCCTGATTCTCTTATTAGTCTAAACTCCATCTTTCTCTGTCCTGTTTTTCTTTAAACACAATTTTGGTTTAAGAAGTTTAGCTTTGGCCAGGTGTGGTGGCTCATGCCTGTAATCCCAGCACTTTGGGAAGCCTAGGTGGATGGATCACGAGATCAGGAGATCAAGACCAGCCTGGCCAAGCTGGTGAAACCCTGTCTCTACTAAAAATACAAAAATTAGCCAGGCAGGGTGGCAAGCGCCTGTAATCCCAGCTACTCGGCAGGCTGAGGCCAGAGAATTGTTTGAACCCGGGAGGTGGAGGTTGCAGTGAGCCGAGATCCTGTCACTGCACTCCAGTCTGGGTCTGGGTGACAAAGGAAGACTGCATCTCAAAGAAAAAAAAAAACAACGAAAAAAGAAGTTTAGCTTCCACAGTCTGTTTCAAGGCTCAGACCATTTTACAATCTCATCTACAGACATGATTACAACTTTCAATTTCTTTTTTGCTTCCATTTGATCCTTATGCACAAGTGTGTTTCACTCATTCTTTCACTGAGTCTGTCAATTTGTTGAGCACTTATTATGTGCCAGATACGTGCTACATGCTGGTGAGGTAGCAGTGAACAAAAACAAGTTCCTTACTGTCATGAAACTTACCAACAGGTCAGGAAAGCAAAAACTAATCCTCTAATCATA
Source organism: Pongo abelii (assembly GCF_028885655.2). Lineage (NCBI taxonomy): Eukaryota > Metazoa > Chordata > Mammalia > Primates > Hominidae > Pongo > Pongo abelii. The sequence continues at coordinate 123,880,769 of NC_072008.2, read as the reverse complement.
CAAAGAAATAAAAAATGACCACTGTGATATACACAATATGGGAGAGGTATGTGGCTGCTTCAGAGCATTTTATACATCTTTGGTCAGGAAAGCATTCCTTGGGAAGTGAGGCTTGAGCTGATAACCAAAGGATAAGGTGCAGTTAAAAAATGGAAGCATTGGCTGGGCGCAGTGGCTCATGCGTGTAATCCCAGCACTTTGGGAGGCCAAGGCGGGTGGATTGCCTGAGCTCAGGGGTTTGAGACCAGCCTGGCCAACATGGTAAAACCCCATCTCTACTAAAAATACAAAACTTAGCTGGGTGTGGTGGCGGGTGCCTGTAATCCCAGCTACTCAGGAGGCTGAGACAGGAGAATCACTTGAACCCAGGAGGCGGAGATTGCAGTGGGCTGAGATCGGGCCATTGCACTCCAGCCTAGGTGACATGAGTGAAACTCCGTCTCAAAAAAGAAAAACAAAAAAGCATTTCAGGCAGGCAGAACAAGGCTATGGGAGGCTACGGGGTGAGAGGAAGCAGGTTGGGTGTAAAGGAGTAAGAGAAGGCTAGTAGGCTAGTAGGCTGTAGGAAGGTGAAAGAAAGTACAATGAAAAATTCATTTGTGACTTCATGCTGAAGAAATTCATGCACTGCCTTGTTCTAGTCTATGTTAAGCAGTTTTGACTTTATCTTAAGTGCACTGGGAATCCGTCAGAGTGTTCTGTGAGTGCTTGTGTGTAGTGGTGGTGGGGAGGATATGATCATATTTATTTTGGAAAATGCCACTTTGGCTACAGTGTGACTAATGAAGGGGGGTGAGTGAGAATGCAGATAACATTTTAAAAGCTATCATTGATGTAGCACTTACTGTGTTAAGCATTGTTGAAAGGGATTTATATATATTGTCACTGAATCTTTGCAACAACCCAGCAAGGTAGCTACTGTTATTGTCCCCACTTAACCTATGAGGAAACTGAAGTTCAGAGAAGTGAATAGACTTGCTGAAGAACACACAGCTGGAATGTGGGAGAGCCAAGATTCTATCCCAGGAGACTGTTCCAGTATTCAAGGTCAGAGGTGGTGGTGTCTGGGACCAGGTTAGTGATGATGGAGAGAAGTGAATAGATTAAAGAGATATTTACCAGGTAAATTTTATAGTAATTCATGGTAACTTAGACATGGCGCAGGGGTAGAGAAAAATTCTAAGTGTCTAAATTTCTGGTTTGCATAACTAGGTGGCTGGTGGTACTATTCTTTGAGCTAGGGAACATTGAAAGACAATAAAAGAAACTTGCAAGAGACAGAGAAGGAGTAGCCAGAGAGGCAATAGGCAAAGCAGGAGATTCTATCATGGAAATCTAGAGGAGCGACGGGGGGATGATTCAACAAGAAGTGATGGTGAACAACAACATCAACTGCTGCTAAGGATTTTCTGTTCAACTTGATTACTCCAAGTTCTGTTGCATTTGCTGTGGGTAATAATTCTCAAAGGTTCAGCCCAATTTGTCATATTCTCCAGGGTGCCAAAGTCAAGATGTCCCTTCATTTGTATATCTAGAGCTGTTTGCCTTTTTGGATGAAATTGCCATCAGGTGCTGCCTGTTTCGTAGCCCCATTGCTTGCCTCCATAGACAGGAACTAACTTGCTTGCCACCCACTCACAGATCCAATCCCACATGTGTCCCTGGACCAATCCTGACTTTAGACAGGGGCAAGTCAGGCAGTTCCAGCCTAGCCATCTGAGTTTCAGTATTGGGTTATCATTGTTGCCTTGACATTGTTTCACCATTTCTGACAACTGGGCTTCTTGCCGTCTTCCATGTGTCTGAGTCCTCATCACTGCCAGGTGAAATAATGGGTATGAAAATGCTTTGAGGGCTGGGCGCGGTGGCCCACGCTTCTAATCCCAGCACTTTGGGAGGCCGAGGCAGGCAGATCATCTGAGGTCGGGAGTTCGAGACCAGCCTGACCAACGTGGAGAAACCCTGTCTCTACTAAAAATACAAAATTAGTCGGGCATGGTGGCACATGCCTGTAATCCCAGCTACTCCGGAGGCTGAGGCAGGAGAATCGCTTGAACCCAGGAGGTGGAAGTTGCAGTGAGCTGAGATTGCACCATTGCATTCTAGCCTGGGCAACAAGAGCAAAACTCCATTTAAAAAAAAATTGTCATCCAGTATATAAAAAATATACATCAGCTAAAAATGTGTCTTTCATAGGTGTCTGATTTACAAACTAGGCACTGTTGGACAAATCTGGTTTAATATTGTATAGAAATGTATTTAAAATGATTTTATGAATCACCTTTGAAAATCTTTTTTTGTAGTACATTTTTCTGTTAAGATCATAATTTTAGAATATGTGATTCCCATACAAAGAAAGTCCCTTTGTGATAGAATTAAAGTGAGACTTATGAAATATATCACGTTTGTGTTGTTTATAGTGTATACTTCTCAGTTTTGTTCTAGAAGGTGTAGCTGAATCCACACTCAAATATGAAAATATGATATTCAGGAATCTGATCCTGCAGAATGGATGAGTGAGATTGTTCATTTCACAATTGGATCATTCATTTTTCCCTTTTTCCCTTTTCATATACTTCCATAATCTGTGCAAGCTGGCACAGGCTAGTGGAGAAGGGATAGAACATGAAAAAGGAAAAAAGAAATTAAAAGAACTAATGGTCTGTATACTGGCTCCCAAGGACAAGGAAACAAAGGGAGTGGTGTTTGGTGAGAAAGCTTTCTAAACAGCTAAACTGTTGTAAATTCTAGCCTTTAGGAACATCCATGTAGTGTTGTTTGGAGTTGGGTAAATAGTTACTGTTGGTAAGTTGAAACACCACCAATTCATGGGGAAAGGGGAGCATTTGGGCTCCAGTCAAGTAAAAGCTGGACTTCAGGGCAGGGATTGAACCTCAAATTGAGGAACTGGAGTGAAAAATCAAGAATCCAGGCCGGGTGCGGTGGCTCATACCTGTAATCCCGGTGCTTTGGGAGGCCAAGGCAGGAGGAATGCTTGAGGCCGGGAGTTCAAAACCAGTGTGGGCAGCGTAGCAAGACCCGTCTCTCCAAAAAAAGAAAAAAAAAAAAAAAAAAAAGCCAGACGTGTTGGTGCATGCCTGTAGTCCCAGTTACTTGAGAAGCTGAGGTGGGAGGATCGCTTGAGCCCAGGAGTTCAAGGCGAGGCTGCAGTGAGCCATGGTCATGCCACTGCACTCCAGCCTGGAGATAGAGCAAGTCCTTGACTTTAAAAAGAAAATAATAAAGAGTCCAAAGTTCAAAGCAGTGTGCTCAAGCTTCACTTCAGGTCTTCCAGCTTGAGAAGAGCAACAGTTACCTGATCATTAATCTCCCAGGTGTGAAGCATAGGGTAGCTGAATCTACCATTTATTGGGTTGTTTGCCTTTGTTTGGATTCCTCAAAAACTAGCAGGACTGGGGTACAGGTGGAAAGACGTTAGTGCATGAAGCCCCACGGGGCTTCTATCTATAAAAATTATATGTACGTACCACTTTCCAGGAATATCTCTATTGCTCAAGAAATATTTGTTGGTGATTGGTTGTTCTGATAGTTAATGTTATGTGTCAGCTTGGCTAGGCCTTGGCACCCAGATATTTGGTTAAACATTATTCTAGATGTTGCTGTGTAGGTATTTTTAAAAATGAGATTAACATTTAAATCAGTAGATTTTGAGTAAAGTAGAATATCTTCCACAATGTGAGTGGACCTCATCCAATCCGTAGACCTGAAGTGAAACCTGAACATACTCACTCCAAGTTATCCTTCTAACCCCGACTTGGTTTGCTCAGTCTAAAGAAGTAGCTTCCTGCTTTGGGTTCTTGATTTTCACTCTAGTTCCTCAATTTGAGGTTCAACCCTTGCCTTGAACTCCAGCTTACATGACCTGACCTACAGACGTTAATAAAGCAAAGACTCACTACCACCCTCCCAAGACGGAGGGACTCTGCCAACAGACTGCCTTCCACTGGAGCTTCAATAGCAACCCTTTCTTGGGTCTCCAGCCTTCCGTCCTCCACAATCAGGTGAGCCAATTCCTTAAAAATAAGTTTCTCTCTCCCTCTCTCTCTCTCTCTCTCTGTGTGTGTCTGTGTGTGATCTATCTATCTATCTATCTATCTATCTATCTATCTATCTATATTTCCCCTATTAATTGTATTTCTCTGGAGAACCCTGACTAATACAGTTGTGTAATATAAAGTTTACCTGAATTTCACTCCACTGAAAGGCATCACTTGCTTATGTTGCATTCCATCCAAACTATTCCATTAATAGTATCTCTACCTCCCCACAATCTGGTTCTATAAGGATAGCAGAAAGTAGCAGAGCTGGGAAACTTCATATGAAGTACATTTAAAAACAATCTACTTTAAAAACCTGCTTGCTTTTGATATCAAAATTTGACCATATTTCTCCTTGCAATTATATCAAAAAAGGAAAAAAAAAACTTCAGCATACTCACAAAAATGGGTGGAAAAGTATTCACTTGAGAATGAGATGCTGAACCCTGAAGGATATTTAAAGACATTGTGGACATACTTGAACTGATTCAGTTGTGAAAGCTCTTTCATACGACCAGGAGGGGAATACATGGATTCATAAATGTGAGTGGTGATCTCTCATGATTGACCAAGCCTTTCTTCTGGCATTGTGTGCAGCATGATGTTATGTAGTTGCTTTGCATTATGATTTCTATCAGGACATACAGTATTTAGTTTGCTAGCCCAATACAGATTAATATTAAAAATCCCATGTGGTCTTTGTTTTAAAATGTTTTTGTGTCCATCATATCACCAATGTAATTAAAAGCTTGAGAAATGAATTAGTATGAGGTAACCTAAAATATGAGCGACTCTATTGTGAATTTAGGTCAGATACTCTCTTAGTAACTAAACTGCTAAATATTGAAACTCTTTCCCTGAAGGCATTTAAATCTTAGTTTTGGTTGGACATCTTCCTGGTGGCTGAAAGCTAATGACTATGGACATTCCTAAAGCTATTTTCCCAAGTTTCCTGTATTTTTCTTTTAACTTCTCATTTACTCTTTCCAGCTGTTTGTATTTGATCAGTTGTTTTCTAAATGTTCACTTTCCTTTAACATATTCAGTAGAAAATTTGGATTTCTTGATTAGAGAATATTGCATTTATAAAAATTGTTTTATTACATATGAAATTAAAGTTTTCCATTAAAACCTAATTTTGGTTTCACCATAGTATATTGATAATGTTCTTATATGGAATACATTTATAGCCAGCACCTAGGATCATGCTTGAGAAGGGACTTAATAAATACATCTTCAGTTACTTAATAAAACCCAGTAGCAAACATGCTATGCAGAAATTGTTCTCTTTTAACAAATGCCATCATATCTTCCCCATTTTGCCCCATTTGCTACTTCAAAAACCATAAAATATAGTTTTGCTGATTTAGCTCTCAAATAAAAAATATAAATTCTGAAAGAATACATGAGAAATAAATAATAATAGTTATGTAGGAAGGTCATCCTAGGTGGATAGGACAGAAAATTTTAACTAGATAACTAGTTAGTTAACTAGATAACTGATTTTTATTTCACTGATTTTTTTCACTATGAAACTGATTAACTGATTTTTTTCACTATGAAAATGCTTTAATGGTGGTGTCTGTACAGCATGGGATGTGGACAGGGAAAACAGCAAGTGCACACACAGCAGGACAGGCCACAGGAAAGACTGGGAGTGAATAAAGAGTTCACACCGCTTCCCTGCTTTCCCGGGTGACTGCAGGCTCTAGGCCATCTCCTCCTCGGCCCCCTCCTTGAACTCATCCTCCCCTCGGCCGTGGCGTCCTGGTACTGCTGGTATTTGAACACCAGGTCGTTCATGTTGCTCTCGGCCTCGGTGAACTCCATCTCGTCCATGTCCTCACCCGTGTACCAGTACAGGAACGCCTTGCGCCGGAACATGGCGGTGAACTGATCCGAGATGCGCTTGGACAGCTCCTGGATGGCCGTGCTGTTGCGGATGAAGGTGGCGGACACTTTTAGCCCCTGGGGCGGGATGTCACAGGCAGCATTGTTTTCTTAAAATATTGATAATAAACTCAACTCATAACTGGTCAATTCTGTACACAAATGAAAACTAGTGATAAGTATAACTATTGCTGTACTCAGACTTAAGATTTTAGCATCACTTAGTCATTTAAAATACTAAGACAGATCATATCATTGCCTTGCTCCAAAGCTTTCTATGGTTTCTTTTTATTTTTTTCTTTTCTTTTTTTGAGATGGAGTCTTTGCTTTTTTGCCCAGGCTGGAGTGCAGCAGTGCAGTCTTCACTCACTGCAGCCTCCACCTCCCGGGTTCAAGCGATTCTGCTGTCTCAGCCTCCCCAGTAGCTGGGATTACAGGTGAGCGCCACCGCGCCCAGCTAATTTTTGTGTTTTTAGTAGAGACGAGGTTTCACCATGTTGGCCAGGCTGGTCTTGAACTACTGGCCTGAAGTGATCTTCCTGCCTCGGCCTCTCAAAGTGCTGGGACTGCAGGTGTGAAACACTGCACCCGGCCTTTCTATGGTTTCTTATTGCAATTAGAATAATATCAAAATCTTCTGATATGGTGCACAGACCCTAAATGATTTTGTTTTGATCGACCTTTACGACATCATGTTCTACCACTCTGCCCATAATTTACCATTCTTCAGCTATAATGGCTGTTTTTTATTTTTTCAATGCATTGAATTCATTCCCACCTCAGGGCTTTTCATTTGCCATTCCTTCTCTGGAATGATTTTCCCTCGGATCTTTGCTTGGATGACTTCCTTTCAACATTCAGGGCTCAGTGTAAATTTTACTTCTTAAAAGCAGTTTTTCCTGACCACCTCTTCAGAATTAGTTTCTCCCGTCCCAGGTCACTCAGTATGTATGCTACTCACTTACGATAAACCATTTCCTTGTTTTATTTTGTATGACACATATCATTACCTGGAATTATCATGCTATAGTATTTCTTGATTATTATCTTACCCTCCTAGAATATAAGCTTTTCAAAGTCATAATTTTGTCTCTTCTGCACCATCTCGAATACATAGTTTGTACTCAATAAATATTTGCAGAATTAACTAACTAACTAAATGCCTGGCATACTGAATGTTGATCCAGAGATCTTCACCTGTAAGATAAAGAGGTTGGATCATCTTTAAGGTTCTTTCCAACTCAAAAATTTAACACTATTCATATAATTTTTTAAAAATTAACATTATTTTTTAAAATTAAAATCTATCTATCTATTAAATATCTATCTACCCATCTATCTATCCATCCATCAATCTGGAGACAGGGTCTCACTCATTTTCCCAGGCTGGAGTGAAAATGATCAAATGATCCTTCTACCTCAGCCTCCCAACTAGTTGGGGCTACAGGTGCACACCACCATGCCAGGTTATTTTTGTTTTTTATTTTTAGTGTAGACTAGGTCTGGCTCTGTTGCCCAGGCTGGATTTGAATGCCTGGGCTCAAGCAATCCTCCTGCCTCAGCCTCCTGAGTAGCTGAGATTGCAGGCATGTGTCACCACACCTGACATAACTCAGTTTTTATTTTTATTTTTGAGACAGGGTCTCACTCTATTGCCCAGGCTGGAATGTAGTGGTGTGATCTCGGCTCACCACAACCTCTGCCTCCTGGGTTCAAGTTCTTCCCTGCCTTAGCCTCCTGAGTGCCTGGGACTACAGGCGCCTGGCACCATGCCTGGCTAAATTTTGTAATTTTAGTAGAGACAGGGTTTCACTATGTCGGCCAAGCTGGTCTCAAACTCCTGGCCTCCAGTGATCCACCCACCTAAGCCTCCCAAAATGCTGGGATTAGAGGCATGAGCCACTGTTCCTGACCTCAGTTTTTAAATGTTAAGTTTGAACACGGAAAAAAGAGCTGTCAATAACAAGGAATGTGGGGATAAATTGATATTCTATATATAATTTTCATGTTGTAAAGAGAATCTTCCATAGTAATTTTCAAATACATAGAGTATAGGTAGAGATTAGGAAGAGGAATGATGATGAAACTTAAATTGAAAAAAGATAGATGTTCCATTGGCTATGTTTATACCCAATTATCTCAAGTAAAAGTAATATAATTTATTAATTTTTCCTGTTTCACTGAGAAGGCCAGAGCAAGGTGGAAGGTGAGGGGAAGCCCTCCCCTGAGTGACACCAATATACTAACATTTTCATAAAAATGTTGTAGCATAGGCTCTGGAGCTGCCCTGCCCAGGATTGAAGCCCATCTCTGTCTCTTAATACTTGTGAAACCTTAAGGAAGTTATGTAACTTCCTGTGCTTCAGATCTCATCTCTGTGAAGTGGGAACATTAACGGCATCTACCTCACTGGATTGTTTCAAGGACTACATGAGATAATGTTTTTAAAGGGCTGAGTACAGTATCTGCCATATCATAGCACTCAATAAATAATAAAGTCAACTCATTATTCCCATTATTAAGAATAATCAAGGAAATATCAGTAGATGTCAAACCCAAGAACGACAAGTACTGATTGGTGAGCAGGTTGGGGTGAGGAGTGAGATGGGAGGCCTGGAAGAGTTCAGGACCTTTCTGACACTCAAATGAGGCTACATTTCTAATTAGCATAGTGTTGACGTTGGGCAAGATGAGTGTGGGTACTTAAAGAGCAGCCTCTGGCTGGATATAATTTATAATGCAAGGAAACAGTTATAAAAAAAGCAATTTTACTAAAAGTGCCAATAAATTACAAATGCCATTGAAATGTAATTTCCTGTATCTTGAATGTATGAATATGGGATTTATACCAAAATTCTGTATTTAGGCAGGTAAGGTACACAGGGCCTGAATCAAAAAGAGTTGCATAGTTAAAATCATTCATGTTGAGTAGACACATCACATTCTGAAACTTTTTAATCCCTGAAATGAAGTGGTTGTTATGAAGTTTCAAGAATCATCTAATCAGGATGCAGTATAGCTTCATTAATGTATACTTCACTAGTTCAGAATCTGAGAATATTTAGACAGAAACTGAGATTTTGCCCTATCTGTGGAAAAATAAAGGCGTTGCCAAGAACATCAGTATTATAGACAAGATTGTATCAGGAGAGTATAAATAACTTAGAAGAATAAATACTGTTGATGTCCTCTTTTAGGTACAGTTGGTATGCCAATACAGTTAGTCCATCACACAATGTAATTCTTTAGTGACTTGAGTTAATAAATTAAGTCAACAATATTTATTTGTGCAGTCCCAATGTGACAGGCTTTATTTTAGACACTGGGATTCAGTAACGGAACAAGACAGACCTGGTCTTCATGGGGCTTACATTCTAGCAAGAAGATAAATAATGGTTTACATTAACAGGATGACATTATGATTTGAGGAGTACAGGGTGCTTTGGGAATATTACAGAAATACTCATTCTAGTCTAAGGTATCAGGAAAGGTCTTCTGGAGAAAAGCCCTAAGCTGAGACTTGAAGACTTGTAGAAGTTGTCTAGGCGAATAGGGCTGGGGAATAGTGTCCTTACAGGAAACAATATATGAGAAGACTTGGATACCTTACTTGGCTGATTATCTTTCTGATTAGTATAGCGGGTCTGTTAAGGGTTTCTATGAATTCTTAGCCTAATTTGCATTTCTCTATATACTTGAAAGTAATGTAATATTTTTTTTTCTTAAAAACATTCTGTGGTTCCAAATCTTCACAAATGTAGACAGAATATTGTTTTATTTTAAAAATGTGTGCAGTTCTGAGCCAGGCGTGGTGGCTCACGCCTGTAATCCCAACACTTTGGGAGGCTGAGGCGGGCAGATCACGAGGTCAGGAGATCGAGACCATCCTGGCTAATGCAGTGAAACCCCGTCTGTACTAAAAATACAAAAAATTAGCTGGGCGTGGTGGTGGGTGCCTGTAGTTGCAGCCACTCGGGAGGCTGAGGCAGGAGAATGGCGTGAACCCGAGAGGTGGAGCTTGCAGTGAGCCGAGATCGCGCCACTGCACTCCAGCCTGGGCGACAGAGCGAGACTCCATCTCAAAAAAAAAAAAAAAAGTGTTCAGTCCTAAACTTTATATACTCAGTAAGCAGCTCTTGCTGCCTATTTCTCTTCTGACTGGTCAGTAATATAACTGCTGGTGTTTCATGTGCAATGCAAACCCTTTATAATTTTCATTTTTTTCTATAGAATTCTTAATATTTGGTATAATATGATGCCACTGTAATTTATGAGTGGTATTTAGCAAAATCTCTAATGTATGGACAAGAAAATGGTATTTTCTTTACTTGGGAGGCGGGGGAGGAAGGCGGGGGAGGAAGGCTCACTTGAGTCCAGAAGTTCGAGGTTACAATGATTGACTGATTGATTGATTGACTGATTTTTGAGACAGAGTTTCACTGTGTTGCCCAGGCTGGAGTTCAGTGGCACGATCTCGGCTCATTGCAACCTCCACCTCCCAGGTTCAAGCAATTCTCCTGCCTCCGCCTCTTGAGTAGCTGGGATTTTAGGCACGCACCACCACACCCAGCTAATTTTTAATTGTTAGTAGAGAAGCGGTTTCACCACGTTGGCCAGACTGGTCTCAAACTTCTGACCTCAAGTGATCCACCCACCTCAGCCTCCCAAAGTGCTGGGATGAGCGTGCCCAGCCTACAGTGAGTTCTTATTATGCCACAGCACTCCAGCCTGGGTGACAGAGGGAGACCCTTTCTCTAAAAATAATAAAATAGCCCCCTGAACTCCAACATTGTCCATGTCATTTTCTGTGTTCATAGGGTGTTGTGTGAGGGGAGCAATGACCCTTCTTGTATTAGGTGGCATCCCAGATTTCTTGCTACTTACAACAGTGTAGTTACTTATAGTGAGAATGATATGCCCTTTGTTCAATTTGATTAAAAGCTAGTCTTTCCCATTATTCTCTATTTAATGGTCCTAACTTCAGAGCATGGGTGGAAAACTATGTGGTAGGGTGAGAACAGAAGATAGGAGGCTTCCTTTTTCTTAAATTTCTGGTTGCCCCTATTATGTATTCTACTAAATATGGTAGAATTTGAGTTTACAATGAGAACCATGAAATACGTTTTTATAGCAAGAGGAGGCGTCAGGAGGTCTTTTGGTGAGACCTTAGAAATTGTGGTTGCCTACTTGATGTCTCTAGCTTTTACCTGATATCTCCATTACAAATGCTAGGTGATTTTGTTAGAACTCTTTTGGTTGCAAATAACAAAAGCCTTCTTGGAGCTAACTGAAGCCTCAATACTGACTTGAAGTCATGACCACTATATCCTCAAGTTATTATTATTATTATTGTGACAGGGTCTTGCTGTGTTGCTCAAGGTGGTTTCCAATTCCTAGCCTCAAGTGATCCTCCTGCCTCAGCCTCCCTGCTAGCTGGGATTATAGGTGTGAGCTACCATGCCCAGCTTGTTTTCCCAAATTCTTAACAGCTAGGCTAAGACTTTCTCCATCTAGTTTAGATTCAATCTAGGCCAGAGATTAGTTCATTGATCCAGAATTGGGTACCTGATACCAAAATGGCCAGTCAGAGAGCTTCCAGTGGAATATAGAGTTAGGTTTCAGAGATTTCAGCCTCAGTCTGTCTGATCTGTTGAATAGAGGAGATAAAACCCAGGATAAAACCCAGGGATATGTGACCAACTGAGTCCTATCATGCAGCCTGGAAAGCACAAAATCCTCATCTGTGATAAAAGAGAATAATGAAGTAGATTTCCTGGTACTGTGCAGAAAAGAGACAGAGATAGTCCTGCCAGCACTCTAGTCCCTGATTCCAAACCATTCCTGAGCCTTGACTGTATTCCTGTCTTTGTATTCTTGTTCACAAAAAGGGAGTAAACCAGAGATACTGCAGTTTGTCAAGGCACATGACTAATTTTAACAGCTTAATTGAGGTATCACTGACATACAATAAACTGTGCATATTTAAAGTCTACAATTTGATAAATATTGACATGTTTTGTGAAAACATTACCATAAAAGCAGTAAGGAATATACTTATCATCCCTAAAAGTTCTCTTGTACCCAATTGTCCTTTCTGCCCTCCCTCCAATCTCATCCCTAGGAAAACACTGATCTGCATTCTATCACTACAGATTCATTTTCATTTTATAGACTTCTATATAAATGGAATAATACAGTGCATACTTTTTTGTGTGGCATCTTTCGCTTGGATATAGTTATTTTGAGATTCATCCATATTGTTATGCATATCATATTGTAGTATATTTGTTCCTTTTTATGGCTGGGTAGTATTCCAGTGTATGGATGTACTGGTTTATCACCTCACTTGTTGATGGACTTTTGGGTTGTTTCTATTTTTAGTTAATAACTAATACAACTGCTATGAATATTAATGTACAAGTCTTTGTATGGACATATGCTTTCATTTCTCTTGAGTAAATACCTAGGAGTGGAATGGCCAGATCATATGGTAGCTGTATGTTTAACTTTTTAAAAGACTGCCAAATTATTTTCCAAAATGAGTGTACCATTTTTCATTCACAGTAGCAGCATATCAGAGTTGTAGTTCCTTGCAAAAACTTATTATAATTATTCTTTTTAGTGCTAGGTATTCTAGTATATTGTAGTGTTATCTCATTGTGGCTTTGATTTGCGTTTCCCTAATGACTAATGATGTTGAGAATCTTTTCATGGGCTTGTTTGCCATGCTTCTTTGATGTAACTTCTTTGGTGGTGTCTGTTCAAATAGTTTACCTTTTTTTTTTTAAATTTGTTGTTCATCTTCTTGTTATTGAGATTTGAAGGTTCTTTATGCTGTTTGCAAGTTTTTTAATATTAGATATAATTTTTGCATATTTTCTACCAGTCTGTAGTTTCTTTTTTCATTCTGTCAACAGTGTCTTTTATAGAAGAGTTGTTTCTTTTCAATTTTGATCAAGTTCAACTTATTAACTTGTCTTTTTGTGGATCATGCTTTTCGTGTCATATCTAAAAAATCTTGGCTTAACCCAAGGTCACAAAGGTTTTTGCCAAAGTTCTGGAAATTTTATAGCTCCAGATTTTACATTTAGGTCTATGATGCATTTTGAGTTAATTTTTGTAGATGGTATTAGGTATGGATCTTAGTTCACATGGATGTCCAGTTGTTCCAGCACCATTGTTGAAAAAAGCTACCCTTCCTCCACTGAATTGCCTTTAAATTTTTTAAATGGACAAATAATGATTGTGCATATCTGTGGGATACAATGTGAGGTTTTCGTCTATGTATACATTATAGAAAGATTTAATCAAGATAAATAACGTATCCATCACCTCTCCAACTTATCTTTTTTTTGTGGTGAGAATTTTAAAAATCTATTTTAGCAGTTTTGAAATATACACTATTAGCTGCGGTCGCCATGCTGTGCAATAGGTCCCTAAAATTTATTCTCTAGTCTAACTGAAACTTTGGACCCTTTGATCAACATCCTCACTTTCCCCATGCTTCCTCCTCCTTCCCCTGCCTCTGATAACCACTTTTCTACTTTCTGTTTCTATGAGATTGACTTTTTTAGATTCCACATATAAGTGAGATCATACAGTATTGTCTATGTCTGGCTTATTTCACTTAGCATAATTTCCTCCAATTCTTTCCACGTTGTCATGGATGCAAATGACAGAATTTCTTTTTTAAGGTTGTATAGTATTTCATTGTGTATATATACTACATTTTCTTTATCCATTCATTCATTGATGGATTCTTAGATTGCTTCCACGTTTTGACTACTATGAATAATGCTGAAATAAACACTGGAGTGCAGATATCTCTTTAACATACTGATTTCAATTCCTTTGAATATATACCCAGAGGGGGGAAAAGGATCTGAGCAGACATTTCTCAAAAGAAGAGATACAAATCGCCAACAAATATATTAAAAAATGTTGAAAATCTCTAATCATCAGGGGAAACGCAAATTAAAACCACAGTGAAATATCACCTCACAGCTGTTAGAATGGCTATTGTCAAAAGGATGAATAACAGGTATTGACGTGGATGTGGAGACTGTTGGTGGCAATGTAAACTGGTGCTCTCACTATGGAAAGAAGTATGTAGGTTCCTCAAAAAGCTGAATTGCTTTTGAATATTTGTTGAAAATAACTTGCCCATATATGTTGTGGGTCTGTTTATGAACTCTATTCTGTTTCATTGATCAATACTACACTGTCTTAAATATTGTAGCTTTACAGTAAAAATTGAAATCAGGTAGTATTATCCCCCAATGCTCTTTTTAAAAGTTGTTTTGGCTATTTTAGTCAATTTCCATATGAACTTTAGAATCAGCTTGTCAATTTCTACAGAAAAAGTCAGCTAGGACTTTGATCGGGGTTGTGCTGTAACTATAAATCAATTAGGAGTGAATTGACATCTTAATGATATCAATTCTTCTGCCCTATGAATACAGTATATTTCTACATTTATTTAAGCCTAAAGTTTTCAGGACAGGTCTTGCACATCTTTAATCAGATTTATCTCTAACTTCTAAAGCAAGACCCTTCTGTGTATGCTACCCAAAGCCCTGTGAGGGTTTTTTTTTTTATAAGAGATTCCATTCAATAATAGGCTCCATTCAATAATTGATGAGTGTTTTGAAGAAACACAAATTTACCAGAGAGACAAAATGTATCCTAAATAGTTTTCAATTTGTTTTTTAGTCAGAGTTAATGCAGTTGAAATCTTTTAGTTTCACATTAGGCACACAGCAAGCTTGCAAATGCTTTTAGACTGATTAGGGATCAGCTACCAGCTCTGTGCACTTTGGTGTGTGTGTGTGTGTGTGTGTGTGTGTGTGTGTATGTATGTTATGTGTGTGCCCACATCTGCTTGTATGGTCTCTTAGTTAATTTTTATAATTGTATAATTAATTGGTGCTGTCAAATCTTTGGGGCATGGTAGGGAGAATTCTAAGATGGTCCTAAGATTCTTGTCTTCTGTTATACATTCTCCACTTAGGTATGGTTGGGACCTGTGAATATGCTGGGCTATCACTCTTGTGATTAGGTTACATTATGTGGCAAAGGTGAAGAGATTTTGCAGATGTAATCAAGGCACACAGTTAATTTTTGAGTTAATCAAAAGGGTGATAATCTTGGGTGGGCCTGACTTAATCTGGTAAAAGACCTTAAAAGAGGCACTGGACCCCTCCTGAGGAGAAAGAAGTCTTTCTGTTGGCCTTGGCTAAGCAGAACAACCATGTTGTCAACTGCTAACGGAGAGGGGCTGCCTCTAGATCCAGTAAATGCTACGGGTCTTAATTCTGTAACTGCAAGGAACTGAATTTGGCCAACAATCTGAATGAGTTTGGAAGAAGATTCTGAGTTCCACATGAGAACACAGCCCAGCCAAAAACTTGATTGCAGCCTTGTGAGACCCTGAGCAGTGCACCCAGCTAAACCATACCTGGACTCCTGACACATGGAAACAGATAATTGATGTGTGTGTTTTTAGCAATGAACAATAACTAAGTCAGCAGATACTCTAGCTGGCATTTGAAATGCTTCCTATTGTGTTCGTTTGCTAGACCTGCCATAACAAAGTATAACACCATAGGCTGGGTAACTTAAACAACAGAAATGTATTTTCTTGTAATTCTGGAAGATCAAGGTGTAGGTAAGTTTGGTTTCTTCTGAAGCCCCATCTTGTCTTGCAAGTGGTTGCCTTCTCACTGCATCCTCACATGGTCCTTCCTCTATGTGCATATATGTCTAAGTCCTAAACTCTTCTTAGAAGGACACCAGTCATATTGGATTCGGGCCCGTCTTAGAGACATTACTTTAACTGAATTACCTCTTTAAAGACCTTTTCTCCAAATGCAACGTACTCTCCCATGTGTTATCTTATTTGAAACCCAAAACAATGCTGTGGGGCATATCAGACCAGTATTATTTTGCTCCCCACTGGAAATTTGGGAAAACACTCTCAGAGCACTAACTTAATGTCACATAGCACATAAATTGTCTTCTGACTCTGAGTCTAGTGCTCTATCCAGTAGATTAACTATTCAGATAAAGCATCCGAACCCAAACAGCAATGGACTTCTATTGGATAAGTATATTTGTAATATCTTATTGCCAGTTCTTTTTTTCTTTTTTTTAAACTGAGAATCTGTGCAAGCTACTGGCAGTTCAAATGCAGATCCTGTAGTTGCCCCCATCTCAACACCCTTGCTATGAGGGTTTTCTCTTTGTGTAGATAAGGGCTGCTTGGCCCACACTGGATTATCCCATTTTTAGTGGCATTTCTGTGGGAGAAACTTATTATAAAGTAACCCCACTTGAACCTTTTTATGGCAGGACAAAGCAGTGACTCGAGTGTACACCAGCTCAGTTTGTACTTATTTTTTTTTAACCTGTGTGCCAGGTTTTTGATACATGCTAAAAGTGATTGTTTGGAATATATCACCTCAGTGAGATTGTAAACTTCTGTAAAAGGTGCTTTCTACCTAATAAGCATTTAGTGTGTAAGGTAGGTATACAATAATTATTGAATAAGCATAGTGGAGAAGCCAATGGATGCATTCCTGTTAACAAAGGGGAATTGGGTTCAATACACTTGCAGGTAAAAGGTAATAATGCAAATTTTATGTATATTTGGAGTTCTTTGATTATTTGGTAAAGTCCAACAATGTGGTATTATCTTTAGTTCTAGCAAGTTTTTGAGTAGCTGATTATTCTCAAATTTACCTAAAACCTACTACTAGAATTTCAGTGTATGTAAGTTGAAATACAAAGTCAGCAATGTTGAAGATCTCAGATCCCAGAGGGAGAAATCCTAGAAAACATAAAGATTCCACACTCACCGCATCACTTCGTTAAGAAGAAGAAGAAAAAAAAAAAAAAAAAAAAAAAACAGCCAAAGAAAAAAAATCACAATAGTGATTAAACTGGTTGCTAAGAGCAAACTCCCTTTATTTTCCCAAGGAGGAGTCTGGAATTATAAGTAGAAAGGGCAAAGGAATAGGTGTTAAGAAGGTGGCCCCAGGCTGTAACCGTCAAGAAGGCAAAGAATGAATAGAAGACAAGCAAGGGGAAAAACAGGCTTGACTAGGGTTTTTTTGGGGGCTAGGCTGATAGAGCAGAATCAAGATTCTGACCTAGAAGAGCAGTCCCACCAGAGTTTGGAAGCAGTTTGCATAGTGGTTAAGAGCCTGGGTGCCAGAATCACACCGCTTGTGATCCTGAGCCTCGCTCTGCCACTTACTATTTATGTAACCTCTGGCAACTTGCTTAACCTATACACCTCAGTTTTGTCACTTGTAAAATGGAGACAATAGTGTGTAACTTATAGAGTAGCTGTGAATTAGGTAAGTTGATGCTTCAGTGCTTGGTTCCTAGCAGACGCTCAGTAAAATGTTAAACTGTTATTTGTAGTTTTTATCCTTCCTCTTTCTTAATGTTGTGTACTGCAGCAGGGAGGGGGAGGGATGAAGCGCTTATCCCACTAGAAGAGTGATATTTGTGTGAGAGCCTGGGTCAGGCTTATTTTGAGACGTGGGCCCCATTGAGGTGAGGTGGCACCGCTTCCAGAGCACACCCTTTGCTCGGGCCCCGCCGTGACTATGAGGAGGCCGAGGCCACGGCTGGCAGAATGCACGGGTAGACCTCCTTGGAGTGGCTAACCCGGGGCGGCTGCACGGTTGTCCCTGGATACTTGACACTTTTCACTTTTTCTGCCTCCCGGCACTAGAAGCCATGTGGGCTCACACCCGAGCCTCCCGGTTTCGGAGGCGTGAGGGCCACTTATCGGTCATTCAGCTTCAGGGTCCGGCCCTGTCACGCTTTGGCTACAGCCTGGGAGTTCCGTTCGGACCCCACACACTGTCCTAGCCCCAGCTCCCCACCACCCTGCCTCCCGCGCAGGCGCCGCCGGGGCCACCCCCGCCGCCATGTTTCCACCGCCCGCGCGCTCCCCCCCCCACTGCCCCCTCCCTCCCCAACTGGGTTCCCGCCCCCCTCCCTCAGCAGCCCCCGCACACCCTGGTGAGGTCAGGCGGAGGCTCTGCCGCTGCGGCCGCAGTAGCTCAGCTCCTATTCCCGGGAAGCCTGGAACGGGGACTTTTGAAAATAACTGGAGCGGCATTCGGGTTAGGGTCCGTGCTCTCCGCCTGCGCCAGGACAGGGTGAAGTGGTCGGGGCGAGCAGAGGGTGCGAAGGTGCGGGTGCTGGTGCCTCGCAGCAGGAGGGAGCCCCGGCTGCGCCGCGCGACTCCCTCTTTGGCCCTCGGAGCGCAGCACCCGGCGGACAAGCGGCGGGACGTCAGGACGCGGCGAGCAAGGTGAGGCAGGGTCCTGAAGTCACAGGGGCTCCAGCCGCTTCCCTGCCTTCGGACCCGGCGCTGCGCAGTGCGCGGCGAGGAGTTGCGATCTGTACCAGGGGCAGAGGAGCAGGGAACCAGCTTCGTTTTGCCCGCCGCCCCCTCTTTTTCTCCCGCGTGCTGGTGCGCGCCCTCATCCTTACACCTTCGCATCCCTTTCTGCCGGTCCCTCTGGCTCCGTCGGACGCCTGGGTTCTTCTAGGACCCCAGAACCCGGCTTTCCTGTGCTTCTTTGTCATCTCTCCAAGATCTTCTCCTCTGGGCCTCGCTGTTGCTGCCCTGACGGTCTGGGGTCCCGCTGCTCGCCCCAGCCCTACTGTCTTTTGCCCTCTAACAGTTTCTGCTTTGTGCCTCCTAATCCATCTCTCCTTCAGAATCTTCTAACTTAGGAGGCTCCTCTGCTGGCTCCCAAGTCAGGAGCACACTCCTCTTCTTCCTCGAAGCTTTTAACTTAGCTCTGAATGTCTTCAGCTCTGAATATTTTGACTTTTTTGTTGGTTTGTTTGTTTAATTACAGTTGACTAATGATTTTCTTGGAGGCTTATAGTCTAGGCTACAGTTTACTGAAAGTGATGAGATCATTCCTTCACTAAATAGCCTTAGTAAATATCAAATAGGGAACTTTAAAGTTTCTTTCTAGGTTTCATTAACTTAGTCCAAGAACAATAGCCACTTAAAACGTATGTATATATGTTGATACCCAGTCTTCGTATATGGTCCTAAATCTGATTCTTCCCTGGCTGCTGAGCAGGCCTGAGAGAGAGGATTGGTGGGAATTGTGATGCCTGGCTCCATTTCTCTAATTGTAAACTAGAATGTTAATCGTTTTAATGTAGTCAGAGGACTTTAGTGGTTTGGGATAAAGTCGCTCAAGTTAGCATAGGCTGGTAACTAAGCACATTGAATGGAGACTAAGAGACGCTGGAATTTAAAACTGTCTCTGGAGGGCACCTGCTTTTTTTTTTTTTTTTTTGAAGCCACAGTTTCTTAACAGTAGATTTCATGTTTGTATAAACCCTCTAAAAGCAGCATATTTTAAAACCACGTAGTTACAAAAAAGACTACTCACTCTTAGCGATATCGCTTTCTCCCCATGTAGTTGTGGTGTTAGCTCCCATACTGAGGTTCATTTGCTCACTTTCATACTGCAATTAGTGTGTGAAGAAAGCTGAATGGAGAAGCACAAAGTGGAGGCAAATACCAGTGAACAAGCATATGCTGACATATGCAGCTGTGTTTTTGGAAATAGACTGTATCTAGTGTTCAAATTTAAAAACTGAGAAAAATGAAATAATTCAGCATTTATGACATCATTTTACATCTAAAAATATTAGCTCCCTTAACTGCAAGTTCTTATTAATATCCTCATACTTAATGGTAAAAGAGTTCTTTGCCTGATGTATGACCAAGTGTTGTCATTGACACAGTGTGCACTAATTGGCAGCAATCTCAGAAGAAACCAGGTTGTGAATGAAGATAATGGCTAAATTTCACTGTCCTGGTAGCACTTCTTATGGCAGTGAGATGAGAGTAGTTTCTGCTGCAACATCAAATGATGTATTTAAAAAACAGATAAATAAGAGCTTCAATTATTAAAAAGCCCAAGGTTTTCAATCTGCCATTTTTATAAGCACACTTCAAAAAGTGTAGTGTGATTATATAAGGCTTAGTTGATGTTCTGAAGAAAGTAGTTTTCACAAGAAAAGTAAAGCCTATTGCTTATCAATTTAGTTAGATAACTTGCAGATGATTTGTAGTTTCCCAATTGATTTGGTAAATTCCTGAGTTTACTTGGGGTTTATTAAAAAATGGAATGTAGTAGGGAAAGGGTACTTATTCTAATAGGCCCACCTTTCTAAATCTGTAATTTTCTTAGCAAACCATTCTCAAAATACATAAAAACTTACAACTTTTTCAAGGAAAAGAGTTTATACTATTTTCTTACTTTTTTCTTTTCATGCTTATTATTGATACAAAATCTAAGCTAAGATTGCTGCTGATGTGATTGCATAGTAAGACTATTTATATTTGCCAGGAGAAGAGTAAAGATGGATGTGAGTTAGCCATAAGCATTTTGCTCTGAATCTTCAATATGACTCAATATGTGTTTGATAGTCCATCTGGTACACCTAGAGGTTATCAGACTGGATATTTCTGATATTACTAAATGTAACTGCACTTACTTATTGGATTATCTTCTTTCTCATTTTATTTACATTTCAAATTATGCTTCTTCATGTAATTTGACTTGCAGTAGTGAAATGAGACTGACCAATTTTCAAATTGTTTGATTTTTATTGATGTTTGATAAACCACTAAAACCTCTTGAAAATTTTTTTTTCTTAAATCCACTGATTGAAACCGATGTATTTTTATTGCTATGAAATAATACAACAAATTTCCAGGAATTATTTCAGAAAATGTGGAAAGACTGTAGAGAAATGAATAGCCCTAGAGAAAATATCTCAAAATTATAAAAAGGCTTTCTCAAGTTACTGATATTCATAACAATCAGGTTTTTATGTATCATTCATTCATTTACTAATTCATTTTACAAAATCTACTGGGTACTTGTGTGCCAAGGCCCTGTGTTAGGCACAGTGATAAACCTTATAAGGCATGATCTTTGCTCTTGTGGAGTATCACAGTGCTTATATTCTACCAGAGAATACAGACAATAAACAAGCAAACAAATGAAGAAGATCCTTATAGACTGTGGTAAGAGCAATGAAAATAAGTAGGGGAATATGATACAGATAACTAGGAAGGGCCTACTTTAGTGTGGGAAGTCAGAAGAGGCCTCTCAGAGAAGATGATTGAGCAGAGACCTGAAAGAGAAGAGAGAATAGGCCTACCTTGTCAGGATCTGGGAGAACATTCCCGAGATAACATTCTTGCAGAGAGAAGAGTAAGAGCCAAGGCCTTGAGGGGGGGAAAAAGAGACTTGGCGTTTTTGAAGATCAGAAAGCAAGCCAGCATGGCTGGATCCTAGTGAGCTGGTAGTGATTAAAGAAGATGTTACAGAGCCTAGAAGCAGCTCAATAACAGATAAATAGGACTTGGAGGTCCTGAGAAAGAATTTGGGTTTGATTCTCAGAACAATAGGAAGCCACTGAAGAGTCTTTCCTGGGGAACGTCATTGGCTTAAAAAAATTATCCAGGGAAATTAAAAAAAATGTTTTGCAGAGGATAAATAGAATATCTACTCATTCAGTCATTTATATTAATACCTGAGAATAAAAAAATCTCTATGATCAGTATGCTAAATAATCATGTAATTCGGTTCCTCTACTCTGTTTAGGTAAGGGGATGGGGGAATAGGAACACTGAGGTGAGTATGTTAAAAGGCAGTTTACTTTCCACTGTCACATTGTGACTTGTGCTACAAGGTAAGTTGTCACCAACTTTATTAAAAATCAGATCATTGTTCAACTTAAGAATTTATTTTTCAAAGAATGATATCTTATTTTCTCATGGAAATATGTTTCCTTTGGAAGGTTGGAAATTTTATTTTGTATAAAGGAATAACCTAGGTTTTAGAAAGGGCCTTTGGAATTTTAAGAAGGGCTTATCATTTTCTTTTACCTGTTGCCTCTCCAACATTTTCAAATGGCCATACCTTTATTCCTTGAGAGATTAGGGTTACTGTGTTTCCTGAGGCTTAAATGAATTTATTGTCCTAAGCCCTTCCTTGAAAGCAATCCAGCTTTGAGGTCTAGTTGGTCTCAAATAGGAATGCAGATGATTATTGACATTCCATAGGAGTAAATCCTAATATTGTGGGGGAATAACCTGCAAAATAACCTTCATCAGTGCCTGCAGGGTCAACTTGATTTGATCCCAGCCTACTTTCCCATATGTCCTTATTATTCCCTTTCACAAATCTCTATTGGTTTAAACTGATTTTCCCCAGTTTGGAACTTTTGTGCTTAGCATTATTCCTGGCATAGAGTAGGTGCACAGTAGGTGCTTGTCAAATGGATGCCATGCCTTTCTTTTTTGTCATTTCAAATCCCAGGTCCTATTACACTATTCCCCATTGAACTAGATCTCCCCCTCTGAAGGTGAACAGCAGTCACACACTTGCCCTGTTGTGTCATAATTATGCTTATTTGATGCCTGGCCATCTCCCCACTTGCCTCTGGCTTCATGAAGGCGACCTAGACCTTATCTGGTTTGCTCATTGTTGTATTCTGAGCACCCAGCACATGGTATGCACTTTATAAATAGTTATTGAATAATGAATAAATGCTGTCTTGTGATGTTTCTCCTATTAATTTTTTGATATTAGATCATTTAATACTGTTTTACTTTTTACGTGTTTGGTGTTCCGAAGTGGTTTCTGAGAGAGGCTGTAGAGCATACTTGTTAAGAGCTCAAGCTCTGGAGCTAGGCCACCTAGGTTTCAATTCCAGCTAGGAGACTTAATAGTTGTGGGACACTGGGTGAGTCAGTAAATCTCCCTGTACCTCAGTTATCTCATATGTAAAAAAGGGATAATAGAACTTGCCTGTTACGGTACTTGCAAAGATTACATGAATTAGCTAGGCCCACTTTTTCTTTTTTCTTTTTTCTTCTTTTTTTTTTTTTAGATGGAGTCTCACTCTCTTGCTCTATCGTTCAGGCTGGAGTGCAGTGGCATGATCTCGGCTCACTGCAACCTCTGCCTCCCGGGTTCAAGCGATTCTCCTACCTCAGCCTCCCGAGTAGCTGGGACTACAGGTGCGTGCCACCACGCCAGGCTAATTTTTTGTATTTTTAATAGAGACAGGGTTTCACCATGTTAGCCAGGATGGTCTCAATCTTCTGACCTCGTGATCCACCTGCCTCGGCCTCCCAAAGTGTTGGGATTACAGGCGTGAGCCACTGCTCCCGGCCTAACTTTTTATTTTGAGTAGAGACAGGGTTTCACCATGTTGGCGAGGCTGGTTTCAAACTCTTGACCTCAGGTGATCCACCCACCTCGGGCTCCCAAAGTGCTGGGATTGCAGGCATGAACCACCTCCCCCGGCCTAGGCCCACAATTTGTTTGCAATTTTTAAATTTCTAAAGCTCTGAAAACTGAAAAAGATTTTATTTGGTAACTTAGATGCCAAAACTCATGTGGTGGCAAAACCTGACTTAAACTGACATAGGGTATTTATAGTCTTTATTCTACTTAATGTTGATCTTTATTTTGTTTTGCTATAGAATTACTAATATGTTTATGGGGTTGCACCATAGACCCTAATGGTGTATTACATAACATATGGTATATGAAGTATATTTCCTGTCTAAAGGTCTGGACATTTCTAAATTCAGAAACACATCTGGCACCAAGATTTTTCAATGAGATTGTCCACCTTGCAGTAAACTGCTTAAATCAGGGCCTTGCACATAGTATGTTGTTCCTGTGGGTGGTGGAGATTAGGGAGGTAAATAAACTACTTTATGTTTCCCAATAGCTTGCTCATAATAGTTACCATGTAAATATATACTGATTTACTCATGCAATAACTCTGTGAATAGAGGACTGGCTGTGTGGTTCTCATGTCATAGGAAAATAGATATGGCAGGGTCATGTAATTGAAATGAGCCAAGACTCGTCTGTTAGTACTCTCATCTGGTACCATTCAGAGCAGTTTAGTTTTTGTTTTTCTGTTGTTATTTAAACCAGCCTATGCTTCTTTAGCACAAGAGAGTCTTTTGTGGGGGTGGGGGTAAGAAATTCAGTTAAGAACTTATTTAATGTGATTAGACACTTATTTTTTGCAGTTGTTGAACATTTATTGAACTGCTAATGTGTATAGAAATCTGTATTAAGAGCAAGAGAAGGCCGGGCATGGTGGCTCACGCCTGTAATCCCAGCACTTTGGGAGGCCAAGGCGGGCGGATGATAAGGTCAGGAGATCGAGACCATCCTGACCAACATGGTGAAACCCTGTCTCTACTAAAAATACAAAAATGAGCTGGGCGTGGTGGCATGTGCCTGTAATCCCAGCTACTTGGGAGGCTGAGGCAGGAGAATCACTTGAGCCAGGGAGTTGGAGGTTGCAGTGAGCCAAGATCGTGCCACTGCACTCCAGCCTGGTGACAGAGTGAGACTCAGTTTCAAAAAAAAAAAAAAAAAAAGAAAAGAGAAAGGTAGAAAACAAATGTGAGACATGATTCCTGACCCTCCTTAGCCCCAGCGCCCTGCATGGTTACATGGGGACATGAGTGTGCGTTACAATTCTTTATTTTCCTCTGTAAACTTGACATCATTAAGACTAAAAATATGCAAAGGAAAACCCAAGAGTTAATTGAAAACTCTTCTTAGCGTCCACGATGTGAATTGGGTTTTAATTATCCTAATACAACCCCCCTCAGTATTATCTTTATATAACATCTTGACAGCCTTTTCCTTTCCAACTAAACTAAAACAACATGGATTTTCTTGTTCTTTACCAATATACAATAGGTGTATTTTCTTAAGTTTTTGTTTTTGGTAGAGATGAAGTCTCACTATGTTGCCTAGGCTGGTGTTGAACCCCTGGCCTCAAGTGATCCTCATGCTGTGGCCTCCCAAAGTATTGGGATTACAGGCATGAGCCACCGTACCTGGCCTGTTTTTTTTTTTCCTTTGGTTTTGTGGGGTTGCCAGTAATTACATGTCTCAAAGGATTTTTTCTGCAATTTTCTTGCAGTTGAAAACTAGTCCTTGAAACTATTCTGCCAATTCATTCAACAAATACTTATTAAGTGCCTATTATATTCCAAGCATTGTGCTAGTCTAAACAAATAGAATCTCTGTCTAGTGCTCTTTCCATTACTTTGGGTCCTTCAAAGTAGAGCACATGTACTGATTGAGCAGGGTGGTGACAAGGTAGTGCGCCCAGGAGCCACAAAATAAAGCAGCTTGTATTTTCTTGAAGCATCTGTTTTACACAGAGATTTAGGGGAACATTAACTGGTAGCTATTTAAAAATCTTTAAACAAATTCAGATACATTCTGCCTTAGAATGCAATATTCATAGAAAATTTGAGGCAAACCCCAATATTTCAGAGAAAGTCTCTGCTTGCAAGGGTAGCTGTGGTAACCCTGAGATGACCCTTTGGAAAGCACTGAGGTGGTGCTGTACTGCCCGAATCTGTTCTTTTAGTCAAACACCCAAACATTTTCATAGCCGTAAATTCCCATGATGACCTGTGGAAAAGTTAATGGACATAAATGTTTTTCTCTGTTGCGCAATTTCAAAGGTACATGTTGGTTACCCTTGGTCTAATGGTCTAAATCTAAACGTGTTGAGTTCTTACAGAGTTTTTAATGTTGGTGGGTAATGGCTAAGAGTGACTATGAAGGACCTGCCTAGGGAATGATATCTTCAGAATAGAGGTTATCAGGCCAGACGCAGTGGCTCACTCCTGTTATCCCAACACTTTGGGATGCCTAGGCAGGAGCATTGCTTGAGCCCAGGAGTTCAAGACCATCCTGGGCAACAAAGCGAGACTCTGTCTCTATAAGAACAAAAAAAAATTTAAAAATTAGCTGGGCATGGAGGCACACGCCTATAGTCTCAGCTACTCGGGAGGTTTAGGCAGGAGGATCCCTTGAGCCCAGGAGTTCGAGGTTGCTGTGGGCTACAATCACACCACTGCTCTTCAGTCTGGGTGACAGAGTGAGACCCTGTCTCAAAAAAAAAAAATTAAAAAAAATTTTTAAAAAGGCTAGAGGTTATTAGAACACGAGGACCACAAACTTAAAGCAGCACAGTTCATGGTGTCAAAGCTTTGCCTTGTTCTGTGCACATTTGCCTGTCTCACTGATTTGAAGTTCACTTTTGCTAACTTTAAAGCTGCTTTCATTTACAACATAGTATACAAATTGGTTTGTTAATTGCTGGCCACTGAAATAGTTAATACTAGAAGAAAGTTGTCAAGGATTATGTGCTTTGAGGTTGATAAAAGGTTTCTACAGTTTGAGATGGTTTTGAAAATAGGCCAGCAGAGCACTGGAGGAATGCCTGTTACAACGTGATGGTTTAATTTGCTCCAGATGAGAAAGATGAAGAAGAAAAAGGCAAGTGAAGAAAGGGGGTGAAAGTAAATGGAGTAAGTCAAACACTAAATCTTTCAACTGATTTTCATTATTGCAGTCCCACTTTCATTGTCGTTGTTCCATGCCAGACATAGTTCACAGGGCCCGACATTGTTATATTGTTGTGTTACTGCTCAAAGCTTGTAAGGACATGGGTATAGAGGATTGTGATTAGTGGATGGTCTTTATCGTCTACATGTGAAGTGCTTTTACAGTCTATTCTGTAAAAGGAGATAAGAGTTTTGCTTGTAGTTTGTAGAGTTTTCTTTCTTGGTCCCACTTTTAAAAAAATGGTGATACATTTCTAAAGATCACTTCATTTCAACAAAGTTTTCTGTTCCACTCTTGGATGTTTCATTTTTCTTTTAAGACAGGGTCTCATTCTGTCACTCAGGCTAGAGTGCAGTGGTGCAAAGTCAAGGCTTACTACAGCTTCAACCTCCCAAGTTCAAGTGATCTTCCCACCTCAGCCTCCCAAGTAGTTGGGACTACAGGTGCATGCCACCACGCCTGGCTAATTTTATGTATTTTTTGTAGAGACAGGGTTTCACCATGTTGCTCAGGCTAGTCCTGGGCTCAAGCAATCCTCCTGCCTCAGCCTCCCAGTTTGCTGGGATTACAGACATGAGCCACTGCACCTGGCCTCACTCTCAGATATTTTCTTAGTGGAAAGGCAGTAGAGCTTAATGGCTATGATCTTGAACCCTGGAATCATAGGCTTGGGTTCAAATCCTGACTGCCTTTTGTTGGGCAACTTGCTTCACCTCTCTGAGCCTTGTTTATCTCCCTTGTAAACTATCTCATCTAGTTTAAGTATTAAATTAATAATGCGTATAGAGTGCTAAGCACACTTAAGCCACATATGAAATATAACTATACTTATTATTGACTATTTTCATAGATTTGTGGCTAAATTAGTTGATAACTTGGAGAATACTATAGGACCTTGGCCAATCATATATAAAGCAGAAATGTGAGGGGAAATTGTGTGTCTTCTTTGTTTATATTGTCTTAATCCTAGCTGGAATGCTATTTTTCGAATGTGCATCTCGTAAATGGTGAGTAGACTGTTTAGAAGTAACACTAGTTTTCTGGCAGACAAGAAAGTTTATGGTGAATGTTGGCTTATTACTTACTCAAATATGGCATCACATCGCTTCCAAGAAAAATGTCAGTTTTTAATACAATTAACCCAATATATATTTAAATGTGATACTGTTTGGTTTAATAGGATTTTAAACTTTAGTATCCATTTTGAAGGAAAAGGGATATGCAGGATAATGTGTACTATAAACAATGTTATCTTTTAAACATGAAAACATTTGGTTTTCTGATAATCACAGAGGTCACACATTTTTCTGATTTATCTCTAATTGTTCCAGATTTTAAGTCCCCAAAGAAGAAAATACTGAAGCATTTGTAATAGTTAAGCCATTGGGAAGAGGAATAATTCTGTTGCGAATAATGTCTTTCTATGGATTTTGAGTTGTTATGGTTATTTCAAGTTTTTATCATGGTTACTGTAATAGCAAATCAAATAATACTCTAAGAGAAGATAAAAGTTTGATAGTACCTTTGATAAATGAATGGATAAGTCTAAATGGAGTATTGAGAACAGCTTTAGGTGTTAGAGGGATAGACTAATCTTTTAAGTTGAAAGTATGTGAATCTACCTTTCCTACTTTCTTACATGATGCCCTTTAGTTCCAATGTCAGACAAGTGATGAGACAGATAATCCTTGGTTATGAAGTGCCACAGGTGCACAGAAGGGGAAAAGAGCAGGTAACATATTGGTCATATACTATATATTCACAGGTTTTCGTGACTGTTATTAAGATAATGTATATTCAAGTGCTTGAAAAGCTTAGCTCACTATATTGATGAAATATATTATTTATTAGCAGTGATACCTACATTTATAAATAGTGATCATTCTCAGTATCATTTGATGATAAAAAGACAATATTCAAATTTATATATTTTTTAGAAAAATTAGACTTACTCTACCATTAGGTCATTAGCTCAAACCTTAAATAAAGATAATACCCTTTATTTTTAGAGCATCTTTCTTTTGAAGCATGATTAACTGTCCTTATTCTGTTTATTCCTGTGGAATATGCACAGTGAGTTCAAGTAAATTGCAGAAGGGTTACATCCTGTGAGGTGGAGCTAAGAGTAGGCCTTTAGTTTCTAATCCAATGCTTTTGTACTAATGATATAAAAAGCTCTTGGCCGGGCGCGGTGGCTCATGCCTGTAATAGCACTTTGGGAGGCCAAAGCGGGCGGATCATGAGGTCAGGAGATCGAGACCATGGTGAAACCCCGTTCTGCTAAAAATACAAAAAGAAAAAAAAAAAATAGCCGGGCGCGGTGGCAGGCGCCTGTAGTCCAGGCTACTCGGGAGGCTGAGGCAGGAGAATGGTGTGAACCTGGGAGGTGGAGCTTGCAGTAAGCTGAGATCGCACTACTGCACTCCAGCCTGGGTGACAGAGCGAGACTCCATCTCAAAAAAAAAAAAAAAAAAAAAAAAAAAAAGCTCTTTAGACCAAAGGATCCTTTAATATCTGTAGCCTTTCAATTGATGGGATTAAAGCAAAATGTCAGTAATTGTGATACCTACATTCTATACCTATACACCTTCTTGCACAATTTGGTATTTATCAAAATGAGTTTTGGATTCAGTAAGAATTTTATAAGTACTTTTGGTATCATATAGGTACAGTATCCACGTGAACATTTATGAACAAGCAATTATACGTAAAGCACTCTACTAGGAGGGAGAAAATGTATTCACTGCCCTGAAATAGGTTACAGTCTTGCCAGGGGCAACAGAGAACATGAGTCAATTTGATATCAGCCAATACTAATATTATTACCAACCAGGCAGTGACTAATAAATCATTATTGCACTCATTATGAGCCTGGGACCCTTCCAAGTGCATCTGATGCATTGATAACATTTAAACCACATAACAATACTATAAGGTAGGAACTATTATTAGCCCCACTTTACAGATGAGGAAACTGAAGCACATAGACGCTGGATAACTTGCCTGTGGTTACACACCTAATAAGTATAAGAGCTAGGAATAAAATCCATGTAGTCTGATTCTTGAGTCTATGCTTTTAACCACAACACTTCCTTTCATGCTATCTCTGACAGAGGCCATTATATAACAGAGCATGATATCTAAAAAAGGCATGTTAGAAAACAGATTCTAGAGAAATACAGAGAAATGATCAGATGAGGGTGTTAAAGTTGGAAAGATAGTTTGAAGAAGGCACTTTTAAAGGAGGTCTTATTGAAAAGCAAGGAACGTATTTCTGAATATTTCAATGCCCAAAGCTATGTGTACATATGTGCATGTGTGTGCACAGGTGCGTGTCGGTATGTGTGTGTGGGAGTGTTTATTTTAAACTGGAAAAAAAACTTTAGAGGTTAAAACAAATTGAGAATCTTTTTACTGACAGCTAATCAGAGCTCTGTTTTTGTGTACAATATTTTGACTTCACAATCCTGTGTCGAAAAAATATTTAACGGCTTTATTAAGATATAATTCACTCATCATACAATTTACCTGTTTAAAGTAATATAATTCAGTAGTGTTTAGTATACTCACAGAGCTGAGCAACTGTCACCACAATTTTAGAACATTTTCATCACCTCAAAAAGAGAAATTTGTTTTGAAACAAATGTGGCCACAAAGAGGATAGAACTAGTGTGTCTGTTGGTACTACTGCTTCTCTATCAAAATGTTCATGATTTATGCTCAGTCTAACACAGACCTCATGCTGTTTTTCGGCAGTCTAGCTCCAAATTGCTGTAGAGCTCCTCCTCCTTTGAATTTAATTTTGATCGGTGACAGTCTTTCAAGGCATTATGTATTGATCTAATTTTGAATTCTCAATTCAAGTTGATTGTATATTTGTATTTGTCATAAAGGTATTGGTCTTAGTTCTAAATAGCAAAGCCAGACTCGTATTTAAAACAAAACTGCTAAACCCATTAGTATGAGTGGCTACCTCCTTGTCTGCATATGCTCTATAGTGGGCCAGAGCCAAAGATTTCTGAGAAATTTTATGTGTATACACTGATATTTTTAATTACTTCTAAAAGTTATACCTGATATAGGTTACTAGTGGACAGATGGTTGAGGTAAAAGCAACTCCTCCACGCCATTTTTTTGGCTGGGGCATAGTATTGGGGTGGTGTGTTATGGAAAATGTCTTTTTTTTGAGACAGGGTTTCATTCTGTTTTCCAGGCTAGAATGCAGTGGCATGATCACAGCTTACTGTAGCCTTGATCTCTGGGGCTCAAATGTTTCTTCCACCTCAACCTCCTGAGTAGCTGGGAACACAGGCGCACATCACCATGCCTGGCATTTTTTTTTTTTTTTTTTTTTTTTAAGTAGAAATGAGGCCTCGGTATGTTGCCCAGGCTGTTCTTGAACTTCTGGGCTCAAGTAGTCCTCCCACCTTGGCCTCCCAAAGTGCTGGGATTACAGGTGTGAGCGACTGCATGTGGCTGAAAAATGTCTTATAAAATGTATTCCATGATACTGTGTACAGATAGTATGAAATAACTGGAATTAAAAAAAATTCGGCCACTGACTTTTCAGCTATTTAGGTTTCAAAAAATATACAGTTAGTGTTTATAGTCAAGGACTGTGTTTCTGTCCAGTGAGAGTTACCAAACCAAATATCTCTGTGTGTGTTGGGGGAGGCAGGCTGTTCCCAGGTCTTCATTAAAGTAATAAGCTACAGTCAGTGTTATCTTTCAGACTAAATAATTACTATTTCCTTTCTATTATTAAAAAATGACCTTCAGACATAATTAAATGTCTTAAAGAATATAGGTGTCTTTTAAAATCTGTTAATCTTAGGTTGCTCTCTTTTTCTTATGATTTTTCTTACTTTTAATTTTACTGAATTTTTCTTTCATAATGATCTTGAAATGTCATTTTACACTTTTTCGGTATTTTTAAATGCCTATTATCTACTTGGGTTGTTTCTACTCAGGGGCCAAAGTAGTTTTAGTTGAAGTTAAAGTGAGTTGATAAAATGATTTCCTGTGAATCTTAAGTAAATTTTTTATTTGCATAGATGGAATTTCTGCTTTGCCGTGTATGGCAAAAGGTGTAGTGATCTCACAGCTAGTAGGTAGGATGAAGTCAATTAAGGTGGCACTGCTGTCACTAGAATAAAAAATCTAAGCATACCTTTATATTAATTAGGTGGAAGCTCCTCTTTATCACTAAGCTCAACAGTTGACATCACCTGGAGTCAGGGAGTCAGGTGCCGTGGAGTTAAAAACAAAAAGCATGCTTGATTTAGAAATTCTGGCTTATATGTATGATGCTACCTTTTCTTACAACTAGATTTTGGTTATTAAGCCATTGTGATATTGGGCTGTGTTAAAAGACGTTAGAAACCTGTTCATTTAAGGCAAGCCAAATTGGTCTGGTATAAGAGGGGCATGCTGAATGAGAAAGTATCACATCATTTAGGAGAGAGGAATTTGAGTAATGTGAATATTGAGTTTTCTGTGACTTGATATATCATTTATTGATTTTAACAGATGAACCCATTACATTATACTCATAAACTATTACTTCACAATAGTTTGATTTTCTGCTTAAATCAGTGCCTAAAATGGTAAAGTCTTAAATGGTTTAGAATGACTCTGCATGTAGGTTAGGTCCATCTACCTGTTTTATATGGGGATCTGCTTTATCTGCACATAAAGAAGATTCGCTAGCTTTAATTAGCCTTATTATGTAGGGCAGCACTTTCTCTAATGAGAGAAAATGCGGTATTTTACACAAATTAATTCAACAGAAATTGGTGAGTACTTTCTTTAACCCAGGTGATGGGGATGCAGTGGTGAACAAAGTTCTGTCTTCATTCTATGAGGTACTCACAGCATTGTATGCACTCTCTTTGTTCTTTTCTAGGAACATTCCATTCAAAGGAATAGGAAAAGCGGCAGGAGAAAACACACTCCTTTCCTTTAAGGATGTAGTTTAGCATTTGCACACATCACATTCACACATATCCCACTGGCCAGAACTTAATCCTATGGTGATACCTAAGCTGGAAAATGTGGCCCTTCACTGCATGGATATGTGCCAAGCAAAAAAAATTATTACTATATGAGCCGGGAAGAACAGATATTGGGGAATAACTGTCTCTGCTATACATTGTCCCTAATGTAAACCTTTAATTATTCATCAATTTCTTGACTTATCTGGAGATATTATCTCTATGACATCAGCTACACATTTGCTTCAGGGTAAAAATTAAAACTTCTCAGCAGAGTATACAAGCCCATCATGACTTGACTCCTGCCTGTCCCTCTAGCACCTCTCTCGCCCCATCCGAAGTTGCAGCCTTATAAGGACTACTTGGACTTCCCCATACTGGCCATGCTCTCTTACCACACATTTGTACTTGCTACTTGTATTAGTTTGTTTTCACACTACTATAAAGAAATACCCAAGACTGGATAATTTATAAAGGAAAGAGTTTTAATTGACTCATAGTTTTGAGGGGAGGCCCTCAGAAAACTTACAATCATGGTGGAAGGTGAAGGGGAAGCAAGCACCTTCTTCACAAGGTGGCAGGAGAGAGAAGAGTGAAGGAGGAACTGCTAAACACTTATAAAACCATCAGATGTCATTAGAACTATCACGAGAACAGCATGGGGAAAACTGCACCCGTGATCCAATCACCTCCCTCCCTTGACACATGGGGATTACAGGTCCCTCCGTCCACACTTGGGGATTATAAATTGAGATGAGATTTGGGTGGGGACACAGAGCCAAACGATATCACTACTCATCCTAAACTGCTGCCTACTTTTTGTCCTTCAGGGTTCAGTTTAGATAGCACCTCTTCTGGGAAGGTTTTCTTGAGCCTCCTGTACCCCACACCCCTGTTATGTGTTTCTTTCATGTATTTCCATAGTATTGTTCATGACTCTCTTTAGCAACCTGTATTACAAGTAGTGTTTTTCCTTCTCTGTCTCTCTCCCTGGATTATGAATTCCTTGAGGACAGGGGCTAACTCAGTTATCTGTATTGTCTGGCATGATACCTGCTCCAGAGTTGAGTTTAGTTAATGTTTGTTGGTAAGAAAATGAATGAATTAATATTTAGTTTACTAATTATGACTCCTTGATTAAGATGTCAACTCTTCCTATTTACCATCTGGAAATTGCAGTACTTAAGAGTATTTTCCAGTAGCTAGGACTGGGTAATTTTGTAAGAGGTATTGATAAAATAAAATAATTTGAAATAAACATCAGATGATTAATATATGAATTATAGAAGGCACAAACAATTGATGTGTAAGAGTTAGGAGGAGCCCTAGGGATCATTTAATCCAACCCTTCTAGAAGATTTTAAAAGGACACACGACTAATATATAGAGAGAAGTTAAATTACTTGTTCAAGGGCCTCCACTTTCAAGGATCTTGTAATATCGTTAGACAGATGATATGTATAGACATGAAAGAGGTGATTGAGAAAAAATTGCCGAAGGAGTAGAAATGATTGGAATAGTCAGGGTAGGTTTGACCAAGGATCTTGGCTTTGCAGTGAGCCTTGGTCACTGGGTAGGATTTTGATATGAGAAGACATTCAAGATATAGGCAATGTATAAATAAAAGTGGAAAAACAAGGATATACGGGAGAATTTTGAGATCTCTTTAGTTGAGTGATATTTAGTAGTAAGAGAGAATACAGAAAAATTGGGCCAGAAAATTGGAGGGATTTAAATACCAGGCTGCTGAGGGAAACCATTGGCAGTTTTAAATAGGCAAATAATACAATTTTTGTATGTTGTATCTGACTGATAGGTGGGCTGGGTTGAAGGCTGAATGGGTCATGAAACTGGCATATTGTCTAATATGCCAATTTAAAAATATGAACTTAATGGGTTCTCGTTTTTGCTCAAAAGCAAAAACATGATATACTATCAATTCCCATGATAATTAACATAACAATATCAGTGTTTTTCTTAATGGAGAAAGTGAGTGTAAGTAGCAAGCTTATAGTATTAGTATTGCATATGTATTAGTCATGACATACTATAGATAATTGTATAGATTCTCACGTTACGCCAATATTCCAGAAGTAACTGAGAACGTGGTAGCAGCTGCAGCATCAGCCCATGCTATTTTGCCAGCCATTTGGAGACTGGGTAAATTAACTAGTGACATGAACTCTCCTGGTGCATTTTGGAGCCATTTTATTCAAGAATTGTTTTGTAGAAAGTGAAAATGTTATACTGTTTTTTCGCAAAAATACAAAGAACAATAAGCAGAGCTCTCTTTAGTATATTAAGCATCATCTAAAAATGAAAAGTGTGAGGGGAGAACTTTTACTTCATGTGCCTGTGAGGAAATTTTGACTTTGTATAGACAAAAAGTATGTACACAGAGAAAGATTTGTTATATAAATAGTATAGCTCATTTGTATAGTCAAGGGTGTCTTCCTTCCTTCCTTCCTTCTTTCCTTCCTTTCTTCTTTCCTTCCTTTCTTCTTTCCTTCTTTCCTTTCTTTCTTTGTGACAGAGTCTGGCTCTGTCACCCAGGCTGGAGTGCAGTGGCACCATCTCAGCTCACTGCAACCTCTGCCTCCAGGGCTCAAGGAATCCCCCACCAAGTCGCTGGGACTACAGGTGTGTGCCACCATGCCCAGCTAATTTTTTAAAAAATTTTTATTAGAGACGAGGTGTTGCTGTGTTGCCCAGGCTGGTTGGTCTCGAACTCCTGGCCTCAATTGATCCACCTGCCTCGGCCTCCCAAAGTGCTGAGATTATAGGTGTGAACCACTGTGCCCAGCCGAGTGTATTTATTTAATAGCTGTGTACACTTGGACTTTACTCATGGCTTTAACCCATGGCTGGCTATAACTTAGCCTTTTGAAAGTCTCTAAGTTTATAGCTTCAGACACATATTGATACTTACTTTTTAGGACCTAATGAAAACAGTTTATATTATCATTTGTCTTTCTCCTAGTAATTGGAAGGAAATTTTCAGTTTAATGAAGTTTTAAGTTGTATTAATTTGAGTCTAGAAAATTTGTACAACTTTTTTTGGGAAACCTTCAAAAGTATTTGTTTCAGATGGTGTACAATGAAATGCATAAATACCTATTTCCATAACATCTTTGTACTTGAAAATAATATAAAGTTAACTTTATGTACCCTTCTGAAAATTAAAAGCATTTAATAAATAAAGTATAATTTTTTAAATTTTATTATTATTATACTTTAAGTTTTAGGGTACATGTGCACAATGTGCAGGTTTGTTACATATGTATACATGTGCCATGTTGGTGTGCTGCACCCGTTAACTCATCATTTAGCATTAGGTATATCTCCTAATGCTATCCCTCCCCCCTCCCCTCTACCACCTACCCCCACCCCACAACAGTCCCCAGTGTGTGATGTTCCCCTTCCTGTGTTCCATGTGTTCTCATTGTTCAATTCCCACCTATGAGTGAGAACATGTGTTGTTTGGTTTTTTTGTCCTTGCGATAGTTTGCTGAGAATGATGGTTTCCAGCTTCATCCATGTCCCTACAAAGGACATGAACTCATCATTTTTTATGGCTGCATAGTATTCCATGGTGTATATGTGCCACATTTTCTTAATCCAGTCTATCATTGTTGGACATTTGGGTTGGTTCCAAGTCTTTGCTATTGTGAATAGTGCCGCAATAAACATACGTGTGCATGTGTCTTTATAGCAGCATGATTTATAATCCTTTGGGTATATACCCAGTAATGGGATGGCTGGGTCAAATGGTATTTCTAGTTCTAGATCCCTGAAGAATCCCCACACTGACTTCCACAATGGTTGAACTAGTTTACAGTCCCACCAACAGTGTAAAAGTGTTCCTATTTCTCCACATCCTTTCCAGCACCTGTTGTTTCCTGACTTTTTAATGATCGCCATTCTAACTGGTGTGAGTTGGTATCTCATTGTGGTTTTGATTTGCATTTCTCTGATGGCCAGTGATGATGAGCATTTTTTCATGTGTCTTTTGGCTGCATAAATGTCTTCTTTTGAGAAGTGTCTGTTCATATCCTTTGCCCACTTTTTGATGGGTTTTTTTTTTCTTGTAAATTTTTTGAGTTCATTGTAGAATCTGGATATTAGCCCTTTGTCAGATGAGTAGGTTGCAAAAATTTTCTCCTATTCTGTAGGTTTCCTGTTCACTCTGATGGTAGTTTCTTTTGCTGTGCAGAAGCTCTTTAGTTTAATTAGATCCCATTTGTCAATTTTGGCTTTTGTTACCATTTCTTTTGGTGTTTTAGACATGAAGTCCTTGCCCATGCCTGTGTCCTGAATGGTATTGCCTAGGTTTTCTTCTAGGGTTTTTATGGTTTTAGGTCTAACATGTAAGTCTTTAATCCATCTTGAATTAATTTTTGTATAAGGTGTAAGGAAGGGATCCAGTTTCAGCTTTCTACATATGGCTAGCAAGTTTTCCCAGCACCATTTATTAAATAGGGAATCCTTTCCCCATTGCTTGTTTTTCTCAGGTTTGTCAAAGATCAGATAGTTGTAGATATGTGGCATTATTTCTGAGGACTCTGTTCTGTTCCATTGGTCTATATGTCTGTTTTGGTACCAGTACCATGCTGTTTTGGTTACTGTAGCCTTGTAGTATAGTTTGAAGTCTGGTAGCGTGATGCCTCCAGCTTTGTTCTTTTGGCTTAGGATTGACTTGGTGATGCGGGCTCCTTTTTGGTTCCATATGAACTTTAAAGTAGTTTTTTCCCATTTTGTGAAGAAAGTCATTGGGAGCTTGATGGGGATGGCATTGAATCTATAAATTACCTTGGGCAGTATGGCCATTTTCACAATATTGATTCTTCCTACCCATGAGCATCGAATGTTCTTCCATTTGTTTGTATCCTCTTTTATTTCCTTGAGCAGTGGTTTGTAGTTCTCCTTGAAGAGGTCCTTCACATCCCTTGTAAGTTGGATTCCTAGGTATTTTATTCTCTTTGAAGCAATTGTGAATGGGAGTTCACTCATGATTTGGCTCTCTGTTTGTCTGTTATTGGTGTATAAGAATGCTTGTGATTTTTGCACATTGATTTTGTATCCTGAGAGTTTGCTGAAGTTGCTTATCAGCTTAAGGAGATTTTGGGCTGAGACGATGGGGTTTTCTAGATATACAATCATGTCATCTGCAAACAGGGACAATTTGACTTCCTCTTTTCCTAATTGAATGCCCTTTATTTCCTTCTCCTGCCTGATTGCCCTGGCCAGAACTTCCAACACTATGTTGAATAGGAGTGGTGAGAGAGGGCATCCCTGTCTTCTGCCCGTTTTCAAAGGGAATGCTTCCAGTTTTTGTTCATTCAGTATGATATTGGCTGTGGGTTTGTCATAGATACCTCTTATTATTTTGAGATACGTCCCATCAATACCTAATTTATTGAGAGTTTTTAGCATGAAGTGTTGTGGAATTTTGTCAAAGGCCTTTTCTGCATCTATTGAGATAATCATGTGGTTTTTGTCGTTGGTTCTGTTTATATGCTGGATTACGTTTATTGATTTTCGTATGTTGAACCAGCTTTGCATCCCGGGGATGAAGCCCACTTGATCATGGTGGATAAGCTTTTTGATGTGCTGCTGGATTCGGTTTGCCAGTATTTTATTGAGGATTTTTGCATCGATGTTCATCAGGGATATTGGTCTAAAATTCTCTTTTTTTGTTGTGTCTCTGGCAGGCTTTGGTATCAAGATGATGCTGGCCTCATCACATGAGATAGGGAGGATTCCCTCTTTTTCTATTGATTGGAATAGTTTCAGAAGGAATGGTATCAGCTCCTCCTTGTACCTCTGGTAGAATTCGGCTGTGAATCCATGTGGTCCTGGACTTTTTCTGGTTGGTAAGCTATTAATTATTGCCTCAGTTTCAGAGCCTGTTATTGGTCTATTCAGAGATTCAACTTCTTCCTGGTTTAGTCTTGGGGAGAGTGTATGTGTCAAGGAATTTATCCTTTTCTTCTAGATTTTCTGGTTTATTTGCGTAGAGGTGTTTATAGTATTCTCTGATGGTAGTTTTTATTTCTGTGGGATCGATGGTGATACCCCCTTTGTCATTTTTTATTGCGTCTGTTTGATTCTTCTCTCTTTTCTTCTTTATTAGTCTTGCTAGCAGTCTATCAATTTTGTTGATCTTTTCAAAAAACCAGCTCCTGGATTCATTGATTTTTTGAAGGGTTTTTGTGTCTCTATTTCCTTCAGTTCTGCTCTGATCTTAGTTATTTCTTGCCTTCTGCTAGCTTTTGAATGTGTTTGCTCTTGCTTCTCTAGTTCTTTTAATTGTGATGTTAGGGTGTCAATTTTAGATCTTTTCTCCTTTCTCTTGTGGGGATTTAGTGCTATAAGTTTCCCTCTACACACTGCTTTGAATGTGTCCCAGAGATTCTGGTATGTTGTGTCTTTGTTCTCGTTGGTTTCAAAGAACATCTTTATTTCTGCCTTCATTTTGTTATGTACCCAGTAGTCATTCAGGAGCAGGTTGTTCAGTTCCCATGTAGTTGAGCGGTTTTGAGTGAGTTTCTTAATCCTGAGTTCTAGTTTGATTGCACTGTGGTGTGAGAGACAGTTTGTTATAATTTCTGTTCTTTTACATTTGCTGAGGAGAGCTTTACTTCCAACTATGTGGTCAATTTTGGAATAGGTGTGGTGTGGTGCTGAAAAGAATGTATATTCTGTTGATTTGGGGTGGGGAGTTCTGTAGCTGTCTATTAGGTCTGCTTGGTGCAGAGCTGAGTTCAATTCCTGGATATCTTTGTGAACTTTCTGTCTCATTGATCTGTCTGATGTTGACAGTATGGTGCTAAAGTCTCCCATTATTATTGTGTGGGAGTCTGAGTCTCTTTGTAGGTCACTCAGGACTTGCTTTATGAATCTGGGTCCTCCTGTATTGGGTGCATATATATTTATGATAGTTACCTCTTCTTGTTGAATTGATCCCTTTACCATTATGTAATGGCCTTCTTTGTCTCTTTTGATCTTTGTTGGTTTCAAGTCTGTTTTATCAGAGACTAGGATTGCAACCCCTGCCTTTTTTTGTTTTCCATTTGCTTGTTAGATCTTCCTCCATCCCTTTATTTTGAGCTTTTGTGTGTCTCTGCATGTGAGATGGGTTTCCTGAATACACCACACTGATGGGTCTTGACTCTTTATCCAATTTGCCAGTCTGTGTCTTTTAATTGGAGCATTTAGTCCATTTACATTTAAGGTTAATATTGTTATGTGTGAATTTGATCCTGTCATTATGATGTTAGCTGGTTATTTTGCTCATTAGTTGATGCAGTTTCTTCCTAGCCTCGATGCTCTTTACAATTTGGCATGTTTTTGCAGTGGCTGGTACTGGTTGTTCCTTTCCATGTTTAGTGCTTCCTTCAGGAGCTCTTTTAGGGCAGGCCTGGTGGTGACAAAATCTCCCAGCATTTGCTTGTCTGTAAAGTATTTTATTTCTCCTTCACTTATGAAGCTTAGTTTGGCTGGATATGACATTCTGGGTTGAAAATTCTTTTCTTTAAGAATGTTGAATCTTGGCCCCCACTCTCTTCTGGCTTGTAGAGTTTTTGCCGAGAGATCCGCTGTTAGTATGATGGGCTTCCCTTTGTGTGTAACCCGACCTTTCTCTCTTGTTGCCCTTAACATTTTTTCCTTCATTTCAACTTTGGTGAATCTGACAATTATGTGTCTTGGAGTTGCTCTTCTCGAGGAGTATCTTTGTGGTGTTCTCTGTATTTCCTGAATCTGAATGTTGGCCTGCCTTGCTAGATTGGGGAAGTTCTCCTGAATAATATCCTGCAGAGTGTTTTCCAACTCGGTTCCATTCTCCCCGTCACTTTCGGGTACACCAATCAGACATAGATTTGGTCTTTTCACATAGTCCCACATTTCTTGGAGGCTTTGTTCGTTTGTTTTTATTCTTTTTTCTCTAAACTTCCCTTCTCGCTTTATCTCATTCATTTCGTCTTCCATCACTGATACCCTTTCTTCCAGTTGGTCGCATCGGCTCCTGAGGCTTCTGCATTCTTCACGTAGTTCTCGAGCCTTGGCTTTCAGCTCCATCAGCTCCTTTAAGCACTTCTCTGTATTGGTTATTCTAGTTATACATTCGTCTAAAGTTTTTTCAAGGTTTTCAACTTCTTTGCCTTTGGTTTGAATTTCCTCCTGTAGCTCGGAGTAGTTTGATCGTCTGAAGCCTTCTTCTCTCAACTCATCAAAGTCATTCTCCGTCCAGCTTTGTTCCGTTGCTGGTGAGGAACTGCGTTCCTTTGGAGGAGGAGAGGCGCTCTGCTTTTTAGAGTTTCCAGTTTTTCTGCTCTGTTTTTTCCCCGTCTTCGTGGTTTTATCTACTTTTGGTCTTTGATGATGGTGTTGTAAAGTTGGGTTTTTGGTGTGGATGTCCTTTCTGTTTGTTAGTTTTCCTTCTAACAGCCAGGACCCTCAGCTGCAGGTCTGTTGGAGTTTGCTAGAGGTCCACTCCAGACCCTGTTTGCCTGGGTATCAGCAGTGGTGTCTGCAGAACCGTGGATTTTCGTGATCTGCGAATGCTGCTGTCTGATCCTTCCTCTGGAAGTTTTGTCTCAGAGGAGTACCAGGCCGTGTGAGGTGTCAGTCTTCCCCTACTGGGGGTTGCCTCCCAGTTAGGCTGCTCGGCGGTCAGGGGTGAGGGACCCACTTGAGGAGGCAGTCTGCCCATTCTCAGATCTCCAGCTGCGTGCTGGGAGAACCACTGCTCTCCTCAAAGCTGTCAGACAGGGATGTTTAAGTCTGCAGAGGTTACTGCTGTCTTTTTGTTTGTCTGTGCCCTGCCCCTAGAGGTGGAGCCTTCAGAGGCAGGCAGGCCTCCTTGAGTTGTGGTGGGCTCCACCCAGTTTGAGCTTCCAGGCTGCTTTGTTTACCCAAGCGAGCCTGGGCAATGGCGGGCGCCCCTCCCCCAGCCTCGCTGCCGCCTTGCAGTTTGATCTCAGACTGCTGTGGTAGCAGTCAGCGAGACTCCGTGGACGTAGGACTCTCCGAGCCAGATGCGGGATATAATCTCCTGGTGCGCCGTTTCCTAAGCCCGTCGGAAAAGCGCAGTATTTGGGTGGGAGTGGCCTGATTTTCCGGTGCAGTCTGTCACCCCTTTCCTTGACCAGGAAAGGGAACTCCCTGACCCCTTGCACTTCCCCGGTGAGGCAATGCCTTGCCCTGCTTTGACTCGTGCATGGTGCGCTACACCCACTGTCCTACGCCCACTGTCTGGCACTCCCTAGTGAGATGAACCCGGTACCTCAGATGGAAATGCAGAAATCACCCGTCTTCTGCGTCGCTCACGCTGGGAGCTGTAGACCGGAGCTGTTCCTATTTGGCCATCTTGGCTCCTCCCTGAATAAGTTCTTTAGTGATGATTTCTGAGATTCTGTTGCACCCATCACTCAAGCAG
Organism: Pongo abelii; assembly: GCF_028885655.2. NCBI lineage: Eukaryota > Metazoa > Chordata > Mammalia > Primates > Hominidae > Pongo > Pongo abelii. The sequence goes on along the minus strand of NC_072008.2, from coordinate 123,838,912 downwards.
TGTACACTGTACCCAGTGTGAAGTCTTTTATCCCTCGCTACCCCCAACCCTTTCTCCTGAGTCTCCAAAGTCTAATGTATCATTCTTATGCCTTTGCATCCTCATAGCTTAGCTCCCACATATGAGTGAGAATTCATGATGTTTGGTGGTTTTCCATTCCTGAGTTACTTCACTTAGAATATTCTGGTATATACATAATGATGCTACCTTCATCCAGGTTGCTGTGAATGCCATTATTTCATTCCATTTTATGTCTGAGTAGTATTCCATGGTATGTGTGTGTGTGTGTATATATATATATATATCTCTCCACATTTTCTTTATCCTAGAGTGGATTTTCTTAGGTATATTCTATTTGGGATTTGCATGGCTTCTCAATTCTGTAGGTTTCTTATCTCTTTGAGTACTTTTTCAGCCCCACCCTCTTTCTCTCTCCTTCTCATCTCTCGTATTGCAAATGTTAGATCGTTTGTTATAGTCCCTAAAGTCCCTAATTCTGTATTCATATTTTTTTCAGTTCATTTTATCTTTGTTTTTAAGGTTGGATAATTAGTGTTCTTCTATTTTACAGTTCACTGATTTTTCCTTGGTCTTTTCCATTCTGCTGTTGAGCCTGTCTGTTGGGTATTTTATTACAATTATTGTATTTTTTGCTTTTAAAAGATCTATTTGGTTCTGCTTTATATCTATTTCTTTACTGAGACTTTATTTTTTTGCTGAGACTCTTGGTTTCAAACGTTTTCATAATTGCTCATTGAAGCATTTTTATGATGGCTACTTTAAAATCTTTGTCAGATAATTCTAACATCTCTGTCATCTTGCTGTCAACATCTGTTGATACTTTTTTAATTATACTTTAAGTTTTAGGGTACATGTGCACCATGTACAGGTTTGTTACATATGTATACATGTGCCATGTTGGTGTGCTGCACCCATTAACTCGTCATTTAACATTAGGTATATCTCCTAATGCTATCCCTCCCCCCTCCCCCCACCTCACAACAGGCCCCAGTGTGTGATGTTCCCCTTCCTGTGTCCATGTGTTCTCATTGTTCAATTCCCACCTATGAGTGACAACATGCAGTGTTTGGTTTTCTGTCCTTGTGATAGTTTGCTGAGAATGATGGTTTCCAGCTTCATCCATGTCCCTACAAAGGGCATGAACTCATCATTTTTTATGGCTGCATAGTATTCCATGGTGTATATGTGCCACATTTTCTTAATCCAGTCTATCATTGTTGGACATTTGGGTTGGTTCCAAGTGTTTGCTATTGTGAATAGTGCCACAATAAACATACATGTGCATGTGTCTTTATAGCAGCATGATTTATAATCCTTTGGGTATATACCCAGTAATGGGATGGTTGGGTCAAATGGTATTTCTAGTTCTAGATCCCTGAGGAATCGCCACACTGACTTCCACAATGGTTGAACTAGTTTACAGTCCCACCAACAGTGTAAAAGTGTTCCTATTTCTCCACGTCCTCTCCAGCACCTGTTGTTTCTTGACATTTTAATGATTGCCATTCTAACTGGTGTGAGATGGTATCTCATTGTGGTTTTGATTTGCATTTCTCTGATGGCCAGTGATGATGAGCATTTTTTCATGTGTCTTTTGGCTGCATAAATGTCTTCTTTTGAGAAGTGTCTGTTCATATCCTTTGTCCACTTTTTGATGGGGTTGTTTTTTTTTTTTTCTTGGAAATTAGTTTGAGTTCATTGTAGATTCTGGATATTAGCCCTTTGTCAGATGAGTAGATTGCAAAATTTTTCTCCCATTCTGTAGGTTGCCTGTTCACTCTGATGGTAGTTTCTTTTGCTGTGCAGAAGCTCTTTAGTTTAATTAGATCCCATTTGTCAATTTTGGCTTTTGTTGCCATTTCTTTTGGTGTTTTAGACATGAAGTCCTTGCCCATGCCTATGTCCTGAATGGTATTGCCTAGGTTTTCTTCTAGGGTTTTTATGGTTTTAGGTCTAACATGTAAGTCTTTAATCCATCTTGAATTAATTTTTGTATAAGGTGTAAGGAAGGGATCCAGTTTTTTTTTTGAGACAGAGTCTTGCTCTGTTGCCCAGGCTGGAGTGAAGTGGCGTGATCTTGTCTCACTGCAACCTCTGCCTCCCCGGTTCAAGTGATTCTTCTGCCTCAGTCTCTCGAGTAGCTGGGACTATAGGCGCACGCCACCATACCTGGCTAATATTTGTATATTTTTAGTAGAGACAGGGTTTCACCATGTTGGCAAGGCTGGTCTCGAACTCCTGACCTCAAATGATCCCCCTGCCTTGACCTCTCAAAATGCTGGGATAACAGGTGTGAGCCACCATGCCCAGCCCTATTGATACTTTTTTAATGCAGCTGAATCTTCCGGGTTCTTGGTATGGCAAATGATTTTTTTGATGGCAACCTGGACATTTTGGGCATTATGTCATAAGATTCTGGATCTCATTGAAACTTTCTTCCTTCCTTCCTTCCTTCCTTCCTTTCTCTCTCTCTCTCTTTCTTTCTCTTTCTTTTTAAAATCTTGCCCTGTGAATGAAACTTTCTGTCTTAGCTGGCTTCATCTGATACTGCTGTGTCAGGGGAGGGAGGGCACTGCCTCATTACTGCCAGGTGGGTCTAGACAGCCAGGTTTCCTAATTGACCTCTCTTGATATCTAAGAGGGTGGTTTTTCCTTACTGGTGGGTGAGGGCGGAAGTCCTGGTTCCTCACTAGACCTCCAGTGATATCTCTCTGCCTGAGAGGGCTAAGAGTGCCTTGTTACTGCTTTACAAGTAGCCTTCACTGACATCATTAGGGGGATGGTCTCGCAGCCACTGGATAGTGGTGAAAGTCCTGGCTCTCCACTGGGCCTCTTCTGACCCCATCCCAGGGCAGAAAGGAGTGTGTTTCATTACAGCATTGTGAAGGTGGAAGTCTAGGATTCCCACTAAGACTTTGGTGATGTGGATGAGGGTGCAGCCATATTTTTTTCTGTAGTGTTTAGCTGGAGTAGAGTAATTATTGTCTAAAAATTTTCTGTCCTGATATTCTGCCCTTTTTATGATCCTCTGGCTAGAGAGAGCAGACTTTCCTTCTTCTGTGTTTTTGGTTTGTGCTCACTGTCATTTCTAGGTTGCCAACTTCTTCAGCTTTATACCTTGAATATATTAGGAAAAAAGAATGCCCAGGAAAATCTCCACTGTGCTATTCCTTGGGTCCTGAGGTCCCTAGCCCATCTGCTTCTTCCTGCCACCTTTCAGAACCATTTTATGTTTTTATATACAATATCCATGATTGTTAGCCATATTTTGTAGGAGAAATATGGAAAAAAATGCATCTACCTCATCTTCCCAGAGGAAGTTTGACTTATTTTGGCCTTGCTGAAGTTTTTGTAAGTTATTATAGTTTAATTATATCTTGAAACCAGAAACTATTCCTTGTCCTAACTCAGGAGACATTTTGGAGTGGCTTTATATTCTATTTTGCTGCTTTGTCAATAGAGTTATTTAAAGTTATCATTATGTAGGCAACAGTTCCTTAGTTTGTAAGACAAAATGCTAAATCTAAGAAACATGTACCACATATGTGTCTGTTATATCTTTAAGAATTTACTTATTTAAAATCCTGTTTGCGTTAAGGGCAATAAAAGTGAAGTGATATATAGATGACAGATTTCATGAGAGAAAAATTTTGAAGTCAGAATGGGGATGAGTGTCATACTGAATTCAGTAATGTATTATATATAATGCTTAAGTAATGATTAATGTACACATTATTGCAGTACCAGTTAACTAGTAATCACATAATTCTCATCAAAATTGTTTAGAGACATAAAATATTGGCACAGGATATTGTTTTACATTCTTTGAAACAGTAAATGTAGATTGGATTGAGGGAATGGCTATCTGCTTTAACAATAAATTTCCTAGGTACTTCAGTAGCTTACTGTGAATTTACTTTGCCTTGTCTGTTGTATTACTCTTAAAGGAGTTAGAGAATATGGCTTCAAAATAATATCAGTGGCATTGCTTTCCCCTGCTCTTGCAGGTGAAATCCACTGATAAAGGGGAAGAAGATCCATTGATGGTCATAAATAAAATTTATCCTAAAAGTGTAAAATATTCAGAGCTGAATACAGCTCTCTGTATATCAGCCCTCTGAGTTTATAGATGAGGAAACTGAAGCCCAGCAATGTTAAGAGACCTGGGAAAAGTAACAAGCTACTTAGAAGGAACTGGGACTTGAATTCAGATTCTCTGATCCTGGGGCCACTATATTTTCCATTAGCTGGTACAGTGAGAGAAGAATCAGACATAGAAGCTGCCCTCAAAGAGTCTACTGGAGCAGATGGGAAGGGCAAAAGTAATTGTAATACTTGGTAGAAGGTGACCTTTCCCATAAAAGATATTTGGATAAAGTTTTTTGAAATGTAATTCTTTAAGCATTTAAACTGTACTTTAATTTTGTACTATGCATACATAAAGAAAAGGAAAGAAGTCAGAAATCTTATTTCCAGACTCTTTTAGATAAAGAGGTCCCCAAATTTATTAATTTTTATTTTGAAAAAGTATACTCGGGATAAAAATATGGATGATTATGTCTGGTTTAGAGTGTTTCATAATTTAATTAACCTATGATAAATTTATATAAGTAAATAGATCAATGAATAAATGTACTCACAGACGATATATATATATATGTATATATATATTTTAAAGAGTGGATTCAGTGGATAGAAGTTTCAAAGAGTTAGATGTCACCTCAGTATAAGGAGATTTTTCTGATAAAGCTATTGAAGTACGGAATGGGCCATCTCAAATTATAGGGAGTTCACATTACTAGAGGTGGTTAAGGGAAGGGTAGTTAACTTCTTAACAGGGATGAGAGTTTAGAGGGAAATTAAGCATTGTGTAAGTGGCAGGGCCCATTTGATCTGTAAAGTTCCCTTTGAACTTTGAGATTTTATGATTTGAATTATTTCAAATTTTGTCTAAACTGGAGACTTGGGCATAGTTTAAATATTGTATTTTTCTCATTTTCAATAAGAGAAATCCTTTATTTTCCAATTTTCAGAGTATTTAGGTGTCATATTTAGCAGTAAAAAATAAAAGTTTTTTTTTGTAGAGTAACATCCTTATTTGTTAAGGTTATGTTTTATGATTTCACCAAATTTGTATCTCATCATAGGTACATATAGGACTAACACATTTTAATACATGCCTCATAGACTGGAAGAATTTCAATCTACATATTTCATATGCTTTCTATTTTTTTAAATTATAAAGGCATCTAACACACATGGCAAAACACTTACAGAAACCCAAAGTATCCATGAAAAATAAGTCTTCTCTCTCTGGAGGCAGCCATTGTTATCGTTTTGTTTATTTGCTTTGCTTACAGATGTTTTCTATGCAAATACAAGCATGTGTGTATATCCTCTTTTAAACACAAATGGAAGTACATGATACACATTGATCTATGGCTACTTAACAAAACTTTATATTATAAATATTTCTATGTCAGGACATAAATACCTACCTTATTCTTTTATTTCTCATGTAATTAAAAAAATTGAGATATAATTCACCTACCGTACAATTCACCTTTTTAAAGTATTCAATTCAGTGTTTTTTTTTAGTATGTTCACAAAGTTGTGCTGCCATTACAGTGATCTGATTCTACAACATTTTCATCAGTGAATGCCTATATACTGTTGGTGGGAATGTAAATTAGTACAACCTCTAAGAAAAACAGTCTAGAGATTTCTCAAAGAACTAAAAGTAGATCTACCATTCAGTCTATCAATCCCACTATTGGGTATCTACCCAAAGGGGGAAAAAAAAGCCATTATATAAAAAAGACATCTGGGCGTGGTGGCTCATGCCTGTAATCCTAGCACTTTGGGAGGCCAAGGCAGGCAGATAATTGGTGGCAGGAGTTCAAGGCCAGCCTGACCAACGTGGTGAAATCCCATCTCTACTAAAAATACAAAATTAACTGGCTGTGGTGGCGCACTCCTGTAGTCCCAGCTACTTGGGAAGCTGAGGCAGGAGAATTGCTTGAACCCGGGAAGCAGAGGTTGCAGTGAGCCGAGATTGTGCCATTGTACTCCAGCCTGGGCAGCAAAGCAAAACTCCGTCTCAAAAAAAAAAAAAATCCATCTTCATGCATGTGTTTACTGCAGCACAATGCACAACTGCAAAGATAGGGAATCAAACTAAGTGACCATCAACTGATGAGTGGATGAAGAATATATGGTATATATATATACACCATGGAATATTACTCTGCCATAAAAAAGACTGAAATAATGTCTTTTGTAGCAACTTGGATGGAACTAGAGGCAATTATCCTGAGTGAAGTAACTCAGGAATGGAAAAGCAAATATAATATGTTCTCACTTTTAAGTGGGAGCTAAGCTATGGGTATTCAAAAGCATACAGAGTGATATCATGGACACTGGAATCTCAGAAGGAGGGAGATTGGGAGGAGAATGAGGGATGAAAAACTGTCTGTGGGGTACCATGTACACTATTTGGGTGACAGGTACACTAAAAGCCTAGACTTCACCACTACACAATTCATCCATGTAACCAAAAGCCACTTGTACCCCCAAAACTATTGAAATATATATATATATATATCCTTTTACTCATCCCATTTGTTCTATAATAAAGTCTATCTCCCCTCTCCCCAGTTCCTGGCAATTATGATTCTGCTTTCTGTTTCTATGGATTTGCTTATTCTGGACATGTTATATAAATGGAATAATACAGTAAATGGCCTATTGTGTCTGGCTTCTTTCCCTTAACATAACGTTTTCAATGTTCGTCTTAGTTATAGCATGTATTAGTACTTTCTTGTTTCTATGGATGAATCATTCTACAAGGTATGAATATACTACTACTTACGTTTATTCATTTATCGGTTGATGGACATTTGGGTTATTTGCACTTTTTACTTATTAATAAAGCTGCTGTTAGCATTTGTGTATAATTTGGTATGTGGTATGTTACCTCATTATTATTATTATTATTATTATTATTATTATTTAGACAGAGTCTTCCTCTGTTGCCCAGTCTGGAGTGCAGTGTCATGATCTCAGCTCACTGCAACCTCTGCTTCCCAGGTTCAAGTGATTCTTTGCCTCAGCCTCCCGAGTAGCTGGAACTGCACCACGTGCCACCACGCCTGGCTAATTTTTCTACTTTTGTAGAATGGGGTTTCTCCATATTGGCCAGGCTGGTCTCAAACTCCCGGTCTCAGGTGATCCATCCGCCTCGGCCTTCCAAAGTGCTGGGATTACAGGTGTGAGCCACCATGCCTGGCCTATTACCTTGTTTTTAATAACTCCATAGTACTGTGTCATTTGGATGTTTTATAATTTATCTAAATAGTCTCCTACATAGAGACATTATGGTTAGGTATGGACTTTGTGATTGATATTGAAAACAGCCTTGCACATTTGTGTGTACAATTGTGAGATAAAAGTTGAGAGTTGGAATTTCTGCAGCAAAAGGCATGTGCATTTATAAATGTATCCTCATTGTCCCTCAGAGAAGTTTCATCAGTTTATTCCTCTAAGTACCTGTTTCCTCACAACCTTTCTTAAAATCTTTTGAATCTCTGTTGCATTGTGATGTTCATTTTTATTTCTAATATATTCATGCTATCTCTCTTTTTCTGGATCAATCTTTTAAGAAGTTTGTCACTATTATTCAGCTAATAAAATCCTCAGCAACCCAACTTTTTTTTTGAGACAGGGTCTCACTCTGTCATCCAGGCTGGAGTGCAAAGGTGCAATCATAGCACTCCTGGGCTCAAGGGATCCTCCTGCCTCAGCTTCCCAAGAGCAGGTAGGGCTACTTCCTGCATGTGCATGTGACCACTTCCAGCTAAGTTTTTAAACATTTTTTTTTTGTAGAGACAGAGTTTCATTATGTTGCTCAGGCTGATCTCAAACTCCTGGCCTCAATCCGCCTACCTTGGCCTCCCAAAGTGTTGGGATTATAGGCGTCAGCCACTGCAACAACCCACATTTTGATTTTCTTGATCATTTATTGTTTTAGTTTTCTATTTCATTTATTTTTGTTTTTTTATTATTTCTCCATTTGTACTTTCTTTGATTTTTATAACATTGTTTTTCTAGCTTATTAAATTAGATGCATAGTGCATCTATTTTTAGCCTTTTAAAACAGTTTTATTTTGTTTTAAATTGATACATGATAATTGTTTGTATTTTTGGGGTACAATATGATGTTTTGATACATATATACATTATGTAATGATCAAATCAGGGTAATTAGGATATCAGTCATCTCAAATACATGTCATTTCTTCGTGGTGAGAACATTTGAAATCTTCTCTTCTATTATAAAATACATTATTGTTAACTGTAGTCATCCCGCTATGCAATAGAACACCAGAACTTATTCCTCCTATCTAACTGTAACTTTTTGTTGAGCAACCTCTCTTCATTACCTGCCCACCACTCTCGCCCAGCCTCTGATAACCACTATTCTACTCTCTACTTCTATGAGACAAACTTTTAAAAAATTCCTCATTATGAGTGGAATCATATGGTATTTGTCCTTCTGTTCTTGTCTTACTTCACTTAACATAATGTCCTCTAAGTTCATCCATTTTGTCACAAATGACAGGTTGCATTCCTTGTTATGGCTGAATAGTATTCCATTGTGTATGTATACAACATTAAAAATTAATTTATCCATTGATGGACACTTAGGTTGATTCCATATTTTGGTTATTGTTAATAGCGCTGCAGTAAACATGTGGGCGTAGGTATATGATGATAGATACATATATATACTTGGAATTGTGATTGTTAGATCATATGGTAGTTTTATTTTTTAGTTTTTTGAGGAACCTCCATACAGTTGTCTATATTGGCTACCCAAGGTGATCCATAGAGTCAATGCAATCCTACCAAAATACCAATGATAGGTTTTATAAAAATAAGAGAAAAACAATCTTACAATTTATATGGAACAACAAATGACCTAGAATAGCCAAAGCTATCCTTAGCAAAAAGAAAAAAACTGGAGGAATCACATTGCCTGAGTAAGGAAAACAGCATGGTACTAGCATAAAAACAGACACATAGACCACTAGAACAGAATATAGAACCTAGAAACAAATACACATATTTACAGCCAACTGATTTTAACAGAGGTGTTAAGAACATTCAGTGAGGGAAAGGAAAGTCTCTTCAATAAGTGGTGCTGGGGGAAATAGGATATCCATATGCAGAAAAATGAAAAGTAGACCCTTATCTCTCACCGTATACAAAAAATCAAATCAAAATGGATTATAGAATTAAATCTAAGACCTGAAACTACTACAAGAAAACATAGGGGAAGTGCTTTATGAAATTCTTTGGGGAAAGAAATTTTTGGCTAAGCTTCAAAAGCATAGACAACATAAGCAAAAATAGATGGGATTACATCAAACTAGAAAGCTTCTACACAGCTAGGAAACAATCAAGAGTGAAGTGACAACCTACAGAATGTGAGAGAATATTTTCAAACTGTGCATCTGACAAGGAGATAATATCCAGAATATATAAGGAACTCAACTCAATAGCAAAAAAGAAAATAATATGATTAAAAAATTGGCAAAAGAGCTGAACAGCTGTTTCTCAAAATAAGATATAAAAATGGCCGACAGATATATTAAAAAAATGCTCAACATCACTAGTCATCAGAGAAATGCAAATCAGAACCACAGTGCAATATCATCTCAACCCCTGTTAGAATGGCTATTATCAAAAAGACATAAAATAAATGCTGGGGATGATGTGGAGAAAAGGGAACTTACATATTGTTGGTGGAGTTGTGAATTAGTACAGCCACTGTGGAAAATAGTGTGAAGGTTCCTAAAAAATCTAAATAGATCTCCCATGTGATACAGCAATCTCACTGCTGACTGTATATTCAAAAGGAGGGAAATCAGTATATTGAAGAAATATCTGCACTCCCATGTTTATTACAACACTATTCACAATAGCCAGGATATGAAATCAACCTAACTGTATGTCAAAGGATGACTGGATAAAGAAAAGCTGAGAGATATATACACACACACACACACACACACACACACACACACACACACACACACACACACACACACACACACACACACAATGGAATACTATTCAGCCTTAAAAAGAATTAAATCATGTCATTTGTAGCATCATGGATAGAACTGGGGGTCATTATGTTAAGTGAAATAAGCCAGGCATGGAAAGACAAATATTACATGTTCTCACTCATATACAAAAGTTGACTTCATGGAGGTAGAGAGAAGAATGATGGTTACTAGAGGTTGGGAAGGGTAGCAGGAGGAATGAAGAAAGGTTGGTTAATGTGTACCAACATACAGTTAAATAGGAAGAATAAGTTCTAGTGTTTAATAGCACAATAGAGTGACTGTAGTTAACAATAATTTATTGAATATTTCAAAATAGCTAGAAGACTTGAAATGTTCCCAGCACAAAGAAATGATAAATGTTTGAGGTGATAGATAACTCAGTTACCCAGATTTGAACACTGCACATTATATGCTTGTATCAAAAATATTGTGTGCACCCCAAAAATATGTCCAATTATTATGTATCAGTTAAAAAAAACAAAAAATCAACATCACTGTAACAAATGGTATTTGTATTCTTATTTTTTTATAGATATTGACAAGTTGTTCCAAAACCCATGCTCCCATGATAAGTGAGTTTAACTATCTGCCCACCCCCTTGACATATCTGATGTGCTTTTTTTGGCACTGGTGTGCACACAATTTGATAGAGAGAAAAATAATTTATTCTTGTTAGGGGGTATTTAAAAATATTTTCAACTTTTATTTTAGATACAGGGTGTACACATATGCAGGTTTGTTACATGGGTATATTGCACTCAGGTAGCATGCACAATACCCAATAGGTAGCTTTTTAACCCATGCCCCACTCTGCCCCTCACCCCTCTAGTAGTCCGCAGTGTCTATTGTTTCGATATTTATGTCCATATGTTTAGCTCAATGTTTAGCTCCCACTTCTAAGTAACAATATGCAGCATTTGGTTTTCTGTTCCTGTGTTAATTCGCTTGTGATTATGGCCTCTAGCTGCATCTATGTTGCTGCAAAGGACATGATTTTTTTTTTTCTTTTTTTTTTTTTTTTTGAGTTGGAGTCTTGCTCTGTCGCCCAGGCTGGAGTGCAGTGGCGCAGTCTCGGCTCACTGCAAGCTCTGCCTCCCGGGTTCACGCCATTCTCCTGCCTCAGCCTCCCCAGTAGCTGGGACTACAGGCGCCCGCCACCGCACCCGGCTAATTTTTTGTACTTTTAGTAGAGACGGGGTTTCACCGTGTTAGCCAGGATGGTCTCGGTCTCCTGACCTCATGATCCACCCGCCTCGGCCTCCCAAAGTGCTGGGATTACAGGCGTGAGCCACCGTGCCCGGCGATTTTTTTCTTTTTTTTTATGGCTGCATAGTATTCCTTACTGTCTGTGTACCACATTTTCTTTATCCAGTCCACCATTGATGGGCACCTAGGTTGATTCCGTGTCTTTGCTATTATGAATAGTATGATGATGAACATACAAGTGCATGTGTATTTTTGGTATAATGATCTAATTTCCTTTGGGTATGTACCCAGTAATGGGATTGCTGAATCAAATGGTAACTCTGTTTTAAGTTCTTTGAGAAATCTCCAAACTGCTTTCCACAGTGGCTGAACTAATTTACATTCCCACCAACAGTGTGTAAGTGTTCCGTTTTCTCTGCAGCCTCACTGACATCTGTTGTTCTTTTACTTTTTAATAACAGCCATTCTCACTGGTGTAAGAGGGTATCTCATTGTGGTCTTGATTTGAATTTCTCTGATGATTAATGATGAGCATTTTTTTTTTCTCAATTGTTTATTTTCTTTTTTTTTCTTTTTTTTTCTTTTATTGTAATTATTATTATTATTATTATTATTATTATACTTTAGGTTTTATGGTACATGTGCCCAATGTGCAGGTAAGTTACATATGTATACATGTGCCATGCTGGTGCACTGCACCCACCAACTCGTCATCTAGCATTAATGAGCATTTTTTCATATACTTGTTGGCTGCTTGTATGTCTTCTGAGAAGTGTCTGTTCATGTCCTTTGCCCGTTTTTTAATGGGGTTGTTTCTTGCTGGTTGATTTGTTTAAGTTACTTATAGATTCTGGATAATAGATGTTTGTTGAATGCATAGTTTGCAAGTATTTTCTCCCATTCTGTAGGTTGTCTGTTTGTTGATAGTTTCTTTTGCTGTTCAGAAGCTCTTTAGTTTAATTAGGTCTCGTTTGTCAAATTTTGTTTTTGTTGCAATTGCTTTTGGGGACTTATCCAAAAATTCTTTGTCCAGGCTGATGTTGAAAAGAGTATTCATAGGTTTTCTTCTACAATTTTTATAGTTTGAGTTCTTAAGTTTTTAATCCATTTTGAGTTATTTTTATATATGGTGAAAGGCAAATATCCAGTTTCATTCTTTTGCATATGGCTAGCCAATTATCCCAGCACCATTTATTGAATAGGGAGTCCTTTTCCCATTGCTTGTATTTGTTGGCCTTGTCAAAGATCTGATGGTTGTAGGTGTGTGGCTTTATTTCTGAGTTTTCTATTCTGTTCCATTGGTCTGTGTGTCTGTTTTTGTACCAGTACTATGCTATTTTGGTTATGTAGCCTTATAGTATAATTTGAAATCAGGTAGTGTGATGCCTCTGGCTTTTTCTTTTTGCCTTGGCTATTTGTGCTCTTTTTTGGTTCCATATGAATTTTAGAATAGTTTTTTCCAATTCTGTGAAGAATAATGTTGGTAGTTTCATAGGAATAACGTTGAATCTGTAAATTGCTTTGGGTAGTATGGCCATTTTAATGACATTGATTCTTCAAATCCACGAGAATGGAATGTTTTTCTATTTATTTGTGTTGTCTTTCATTTCTTTCAGCAGTGTTTTATAGTGCTCCTTGTAGAGACCTTTTACCTCCTTGGTTCTCGGTGTTCCTAGGTATTTCATTTTCTTTGTGACTATTGTAAATACGATTGTGTTCTTGATTTGACTCTCAGCCTGGGTGTTATTGGTGTATACAAAGGTTACCGATTTTTGTACATTGGTTTTGTATCCCAAAATCTTGCTAAAATGGTTTATCAGTTCTAGTAGCGTTTTGGTGGAGTTTTTAGGGTATTTTAACAATAGAATTATATCATCAGCAAAGAGGGATAGTTTAACTTTTTTTCCTATTTGGATACCTTTTATTTCATTCTGTTTAATGATTGCTCTGGCTAGACTTCCTATACATCTTTTAAGCCTTATTTTATGTCCTGATATTTAGCTAGAGATGGCTGAATCTTTTCTTATGCTTCTCAGATATTCACATTTCATTTTCTGCGAATTTACAATTTCAAATCATTTGCCCTATTTGTGCTTTTCTTTTGAATTTTATGAATTCGTTTTCTCCTTTGAATTTTTATTGTTAGTCACTTTTGTATGTTACTATTATTTTATCCTTCTTTGTTGATTGTCTTTTATTTTTAGATGATCAATTTTACTGTGGTATAATTTACCTGCAATAAAATATGAGATACCCCTAGGAACCTACTAGAATGTCTTAAAATTAAAAAAAGAATACCTAACTGACAATGCGAAGGTGCTGGCAAGGATTGTGAGCAAGTAAAACTCTCATACATTGCTGATGGAAGTACAAAATGGTACAGCTACCCTGGAAAACAATTTGGCAGTTTCTTGCAAAGTTAAATATACACTTAACATATGATCCAGCAATCTCATTCAAAGATATTTACCATAGACAAGTAAAAGCTTATGTTCACAGAAAAATATGTATACAAATGTTTATGGTAGCTTTATTTATAATTGCCTTAAACTGAAAACAGCCTGAGTGGTTTTCAGCTGGTGATTGAATAAACAAACAGTGGTATATGTACACCAAAATATACTACTTAACAATAAAAAGGAACAAAGTACTGATACATACAAAAATTTGGATGAATCTCAAAGGTGTTAATGCTAATCAACTAAAAGAGGTCAGACTCATTAAGGCTAAATATATTATGATTCCATTTATATGACATTCTGGAAAAGGCAAAATTATAGGGACAGAAAACAAGTCAGTGCTTGCTGGAGAATGGGGGTGAAAAGTGGATGATTCCACATCAAGGAAATTTGGACAGTGATGGAATTGTTCTGTGCTGTATCTTGATTATGGTTGTAATTATGACTATTATATGCTTGTCAAAACTCAGCTGTACGCCTAAAAAGTGTGAATTTTTCTATATGTAAATTACACCTCAATAAACCTAATTAAAAATTTTAAAATTAAACCCATGTGATTTGTATTATAAATTGGACCACCATTTGTGATTATGAAATACGAACTTGCCAATAAACTGCTACAGGTGACGCTAAACTATAAGGAGCCCCTTCTGCCACCTCTACTAATTAAATCCTTTGAATGAGGTTCAAAAATGGCCAATTTGAAAATAAAAGTAACTTTTAAAACAAAAGTTGTTACACAAATATTCAATTGCAGAAAGAGTAAGAACTTTGCTCAAAAACTTGAATATGACATTCACATAATATCCACTGTTTCTAGAAAAAAAACACAATAATGTCTGCATCTGTACATTACTTTAGAGTTTGTAAGATACTTTTATATATGCCATCTCATTTTGAATTATTGCAAAACAATGCCTCACTAACAACGAATAAATGTTCCCATGAAGCTGCAAGCCCCTATGACTATGAATACAATTGTGAAGTAGGGATTGTCAGACCCCAAGGTTCATTTTCTCCCTGAGTGACACTTAACCCAGAGGTAAAAATCAGTCTCAGATAGTAGAACAGGCCAAGTTATATGGTAAGGCTGTGGTGTCCCCAAACAGAAGCAACTTTGATGGAAGAAAACAGAGAATACATGTAAACATGTATTTGTGCACATTTGTATTACATGGCTGCTGAGAGAAAACAGCAGGCTGTCTCCTTTCTAGGGCCTGTTTATTTCTGAGCATATCTCCTTGGTGAGTGCTCCCCACAAAATACTGGTGCACAATATGTAACATCTTTCCTTAATCATAATGCACCCCCTACGTCCCTGGTCCCAGGCCTTTTCTCACCATGTTCCCTCGTTTTTGAATATACTTTTATACTCCCACACCCTCCACAACAAGGCCGCAATTTAAACCTCATCCATCCTTAAGGACCAGCCCCAAACGTCCTCATTCACCCAAGCAGAAGTAATTACTTTTTGTAGATTCCCACTGCATGCTGCTTAACTTTCTCTTATAGAATTGATCACATTTGGCATTGTCTCATAGATGTTTGATTGCTTCCAGTTGTAAACTCATTAAGTACCTAGCCTAGTACATTGGAGACCCACCACACCAGCTAGCAGTGTGCCTTGCTATACTGTAAGGTCTTAGCACTTTCACTGAAGTTCAGCCATAATCAAGTGTGCCACATGATTCCAGAAAGCACCAAGCCAAGAGGCAACACAGAGGTGGATGTGGAAAGCAAAATACACTAATAAAGCAAAAGTATGTTTCTCTCTGTGTTAATCGGGGTTGTTCAGAGAGAAGCGGAACCATTAGGAGATTATCTGTCAAGGGGTGGGGGTTGAGAGAAGGGGAGAGAGGGGGAGAGAGAGAGAGAGAAGAAGAGAAGAGAGGAGAGAGGTGAGAGAAAGAAAGAAAAGAAAAGAAAGAGAAAAAAGATTTTAAGGAAGTGTGGAAGCCTACAGGCTGGAGACCCAGGGAAGAGTTAATATTGAAGCCCCAGCCAAAGGGAGTCTTCTTGTTTGGGGGTGGGGGACAGAAAAGGAGCAGTCATTTTTCTATTAAGGCCTTCAAATGATTGGATGAGACTCATCAACATTAGGAAGGATAACCTACTTTATTCAAAGTAACCTACTTTACTCAGAAACATCTAGAATAATGGTTGACCAAATAACCATGTTGACACATAAATTAACCATTAGACCCTTTTTTCTCTACAAAATGCTCCACAAGTCTCTTCTTCCCAGTCCTTCTCCCAATGCAACGACTGCAGTGGGAGCCACCTCCTTAAAAAGGAAGCAGTTTTATCTAAGGCATGCTAAACAAATTCCTGGAAAGGTCTAACTAAATGATAATGCTTCAGAAACTATAGTGATCACATAACCAAAAAAATTCCAAGTTATTTTAAAGTTGCAGATAAATCCCAATTGTGTATAACAATTTATCTTGTGATTGGTGAGTTTTGTTACATTGCAGTCACATTTAAAAAAAATCTCTCAGAAGAATTAATTTCAAAATAAACCTCAATCCTGGAACACATTACAACATTCTCTTCTTATGCTACTCTTTCTAAATAAGGTACCAGTGACCTCAACTGAAACTGCAGTTTAACTTTATTAAGGAAGAAGAAATAGAAGAGACAAAAACTGTTGTAAAATAAAGTATAAATATTAATAATCACTAATG
Source organism: Pongo abelii (assembly GCF_028885655.2). NCBI lineage: Eukaryota > Metazoa > Chordata > Mammalia > Primates > Hominidae > Pongo > Pongo abelii. The sequence continues at coordinate 123,822,409 of NC_072008.2, read as the reverse complement.
CTGAAATTTCTAGTGGTCAAATAAACATAAAATTAGAAACTGGTCTGCCCTGCCTATGGAATAGCGATTCTTTATTCCTTTACTTTCTTAATAAACTTGCTTTTACTTAAAAAAATAAACTGTCTTAACTATTTTAATGAAGTATTTGAAAACAGTTTTTTTCCCACAAATATCTTATGACACAGAAATAGAACCTAGCAGACTATTACACTAGTGAGCAAATAATGAACTTTTGGTAAAGCATACCCAACCTTCAGTTAGAATATCTCCTGATAATAAGAAAGATCTCATTGAAATTTATTAATTCTTTTGTGTCTAGTAGATAACTTGGATGGCACACAGTGCCTTGATTTTAACCTGCCCAGAATTTAACTCCTCATCCTATCCTACATGATCTTTTTCCTCTCCCCCTTCCTCTTTTATTCCGTGGCACTGGGAATGGCAGGTCTTGCACCAAGTAGTGCAAGCCAGAAACCTGAGCTTTATTCTTTATTCCTCCCCACTTTTCACTCCTGCATCCATTCTAGTAGTGAAACCGTTCAATAGCTTTCAATTCATCCTTCCTCTCTCTTTTTTCTTAGTTCAGATTCTTTAGTTTGAATTACTCTATCAGTTTTCTAACTGATCCACTGACTTCAGGCCTTGCCTTCCTTCAGTTTGTTCAACTGCATTTTGAGAAATACTGCTAATGCTATTCTGAACTCAGTCTTGCTTGAAAGTATTTCAGTGGCTCCCCAGTATCATCAGTATAAAAAAACCTTTTTTTTTTGAGTTACACATAAACCCTTCAGTGTGGACCTGGTCACTTGCTAATTCTCATCGTCTTCCACACACAGCAAACAAACTGACTTTTCTGCTCTGGTTTATGTTTTATCTCCCTTATGTGGCTCCCTCTGCCTGGAATGCCCACTCCCTTCCCCACTTTGCCTAGTTAACCCATACATGTTGTCTAATAAAGACTGAAATCAACCTTTGTCACCTCTCAGAAGCTTTACAGACACAAGAATATTAACTGTAGTGTATTGAATTTGGGAAAAGAGCAATGATCTGAGATACTGAGTCAAAAAGCCTCACAGATCATCTAAACAATTTCCAATCCAAAGGGGCTGAACCAGTAGTTTACAATGTATTATTTCCCCCATACTATTCATATGTGTAGTGCATTCTATCAGTAACTCTCAATATAAGTAGTGAATCTCTAGAAGGGAAGGGAACACTTCGGGAGGGATAATTCAATGTGCACATGTTGGGACAGAGGAAAAGAAAGAAAAGAAAGAGAAGCAGCCTCACAAACCTAAGAAAATCTTATCAAATTTTTATAGTGAAACAGTTTGGGGGTGGATGGCATTGAATCAAAAATGACTTTACTGGAGGTCCAGTTTTCAAATGTAGATAATAATTAGGGGCACAGAGATTTTATATAGAGTTTACAACTTGACAATAAGCTCTTACAAAATCACCAGTGGAAAATGTTTGCCACGGTCATAAATTCAGTGACCTGCTTGAAAGACATGTGGTATTTACCCTATCTTGCTCCAGCCAGCTCATACAGAAAGCAGTAGCATAATCCAAAGGAGTGGGGACATCCATGGAAAATTTCCTGGCCTGGCAGTTTGCATGATAAGTGAAGAAAACACGATTTACTAAGAAAAATGCAGGTGGAATCCCCCACAGCAGGATGAGGCCAACAAATTTATTACACTAGGTGAAATACACATGAATGTCTGCTGCCAGGTCAGACTCATAAATATGCATTAAAAGAGATTCTGAACCCTTATGAGAACCAGTTTTTTCTCAACCTACAAGGGCTGACAGATTTATGGTTGAGGGTTTTACTTCACAAACAAATCCTTAGGTAGAACCTACATTTCTGCTAAGGTCATAGTGTTCTTTCATACCAAGGAGACTCCTAAGAAGAAACAAACAGTTTTTTAACAGTTTATATAGGTAGAACATTCCAGTAATCAGCAGATAGCAAAATCTGTGACTATAATGAGCAACTAAAATGGAAAAAAGCAGAAAAAATAGGACAAGGGAGTCAGAAAGGGGAGACATTGTTTCTAATCTCTACTTTGCTACAAATTAGTTAGCTATGAGGACCCCAGGTTCCTCATTTATAAGGTATGTTAAGGGTAGGAAGATAATAAAATCTTTTAAGGTCTGTTTCAGCATTGAAACAGTATGATTTGATCTAGAGTGACCTCCCTGACAGATACGAGGGTGAAATAGAGGCAGGCTCACATGACAGTTACTGGCAAGGAAGAGAAATGGGTAGTCATGACTGGTGGAAGTGAGTAAAAGTTATAAAAGTAAGCTGGACATACAGTCTGGGTAGCCAACTTTATATTGTTGAAAGTTTAACCATTCTTTTCCAAACATCCCTTCCCACAACTTTCAAAATTATTCCTTAACTCTTCTATGACTTTCTGTTGCTGTATTCTACATTTGTATCACAATAATGTTAACATCAACCCCTAGTATAGATAGGGCTGAAATTTCGGTCAATCTACTCTTATATCCAAGGCCAAGTATATGTAGAGAGGATGATATTGGGGGGTGATATGGTTTGGCTGTGTCCCCACCCAAATCTCATCTTAAATCCCACGTGTTGTGGGAGGGACCCAGTGGGAGGTAATTGAATCATGGGGGCAGGTCTTTCCTATGCTGTTCTTGTGATAGTGAATAAGTCTCACAAGATCTGATGTTATGTAAAGGGGAGTTTCCCTGCAGAAGCTCTCTTTTTGCCTGTCGCCATCCATGTACGACGTGACTTCCTCCTCCTTGCCCTCCACCATGATTGTGAGGCTTCCCCAGTCATGTGGAACTGTAAGTCCGTTAAACCTCCTTATTTTGTAAATTGCCCAGTCTCTGGTATATCTTTATCAGCAGCATGAAAACAGACTAATATAGGGGAGAAGGGAGAAATAGAGGGAATGAGGACTTCTTTCTTCATTTGTGGGGTTTTTTTTTTTTTGAGAGAGTGTCTCACTCTGTAACCCAGGTAATAGTGCAGTGGTGCAGTCTTGGTTCATTGAAGCCTTGACCTCCAGGGCTCAAGCAATTCTCCCACCTCAGCCTCCTGAGTAGCTGGGAATAGAGGCACACACCACCACACCTGGCTAATTTTTAAATGTTTGGAGACATGGGGGTCTCACTGTGTTTCCCAGGCTGGTCTCAAACTCCTGGGCTCAAGTGTCTTCCCACATCAGCCTCCCAAAGTGCTGGGATTACAGGTATGTGTCACTATGCCCAGCCTCTTTCTCCATTTGACCACATCATGATATAGGCTTCAATTCATCAGGAAGAGAAAACAATTCTAAACTTTTGTGGATCTATTGCATAGCTTCAGAATACATAAAGCAAAACTGAGCAATAAGAAAATGACAAATCTACCAATTAGAATAGAAAATTGTAAACCACCTCTCTCAGTAACTGATAGAACAAGCAGGCAAAAAGAAATCTAGTATGGTTATACATAATTTGAATACAATTATCAAGCTTAATTTATTGAGTATACATAGAATATTTCAGCAAGTGGAGAAAATGTCTTATCACAAGTATGGACAGAACATTTATTAAAATTGATCGTATACTAGGCCATCAAACAAGTCTCAACAACTAGTAAAAGGACTGAAAATTAGAGTATATTCTCTGGTTACTGTGCAATTGTGCTAAAAATATGAAACAAATAACTAAAAATGGCCATGTATGGATATTGAAAAACATTTTTAAACAACACATGGGGTCAAAGAAATCCTAATAGAAATGTAAACTACTTAAAACTGAGCAATAACAAACACTGCATAGCAAAACGTGTGAGGTGCAGCGTAAGCAAAACTTACAGGAAAATTTGTAGCCTTAAATGCTTACACAGCATTCATCACTTAACAACAGGTATATGTTCTGAGAAATGCATCCTCAGGCAATTTTGTCATTGTTTGACTATCATAGAGTGTACTTACACAAACGTATGTGGTATAGCCTACTACACACCTAGGCTATATGGTATAGCCTGTTGCTCACAGGCTACAAACCTGTAATGCATGTGACTGTACTGAATACTATGGGCAGTTGAAACATAATGATCTGTATTTGTGTATCTAAATATATCTAAGCATATAAAAGGTATGGTAAAAATATGGTATAAGAGATAAAAAATGGTACACCTGCGTAGGGCATTTATCATGAATGGAGCTTGCAGGACTGAAAGTTGTTATGGGTGTCAGTCAGTGAGAAGAGAATGTGAATGCCTAGGATATTATTGTACACTACTATAGACTTTATAAACACTATACATTTAGGCTCTACTAAATTTATAAAATTATTTTTTCTTTAATAATAAATTAACCTTAACTTACTGTAACTTTTTACTTTGTACATTTTTTAATTTTTTAAAACTTTTTGCCTCTTTTGTAATAACACTTAGCTTGAAACAAAAACATATTGCACAGCTATACAAAAATTATTTTTTTATATCCATACATATATACATATAATTTTTTTATATAAGCATTTTTCTTTTTTCATGAACTGGAAGAATTAATATTGTTTTTTATTTGTATAAATGTAAGGGGTACAAGTTCAATTTTGTTACATGGGTATATTGTATAATGGTGAAGTCTTGGCTTTTACCATATATATGCCTTTTTCTATTTTTACAATTGTTATTTTTTTTTTTTAATTTTAAACATTTTTTGTTAAAAACGAAGACACAAACATATACATCAGCCTGGGCCTACGCAGGGTTAGGATAATCAATTTCACTGCCTTCCACTTACACATCTTATCTCACTGGAAGGTCTTCAGGGCAATAACGTGCATGGAGCTGTCATTTCCTATGGTAACAATGCTTTTTTTCTGGAATACCTCCTGAAGGGATGTGCAGCTGCTCAGCTCAGCAAAGGCACCAACTCCCAAGGGGGCAATTTTCAGTTTTAGTTCAGGTGAAGGGGTGTGTGTGTGTGTGTGTGTGTGTGTGTGTGTGTGTGTGACTCTTCTGGGTGGCCCTGTTTTCACCATTATGCAGGGCTCCACCAAAGCGCTGTTTGCTCAGCAGCAGAGTGCAGATTCAGCTCAGGTCCCTAGGGGCAGGGGGCAGGCATGGCTGAGAGAAGATGGAGCTGTTCTGCCAAAGTATGGGTTCCCCAGGAGGGACTGTGCAGCCTCAACTCTGCCTGAGGGGATGGGGGAAGGAGTGGGTGGAGCAGTTCCACCATTTCTTGGCCCCACAGGGAAGGGACAGTTGTTCACAGCTGGACTTGAGGATGTAGGGCCACTAAGCAGGGGTGGTTTGAGGGCAGTTTAGTCTCAGAGAAGAAGATGTGCTGTGACTACTCGTACTCATCCTGGGGCAAGACATACTCTAGCATTAGCTCTCAGTGCGGTAGCCCTGTGGGCCACTTGGGGTGGGGCACAGTGTTGGCTTCTTATCTGTGGGGGGAGCACAGCTTTGTGGTCTCTAGGCAGCTCCCTCAGCTGAGCTTAATGCTAGTGAGGACTGCAGGGGACCCCAGTAGTGAGGATTGTAGGTATCCAAAGGGTTGATGGGGGCTGCTGGGATACTCTTGCCTACCTTTGCACCATAGAGAGAAGTTCCTTCTGGTTCCCAGGTGATCTCACATGGGGGATGGGGTGATGGAGTCCTAGTATTTCCTTCTGTTCTTTATGTGACTATCCTGAGTTTCTGTGCTCACCAAGGTTTGTGTTACTCCTTTGACGTACGCTGGTGTTCTCCATTAGTTATTTTCGTTAAAATATAGCTGTTTATTTGTTGTTTTGCTTGTCTTTATGGAAGGGAGGAGGGCTGGGGGCTTCTAGTCAGCCATCTTCGTCTCTACCCATTGTGCTTTTCTAGTGATACTGTTCTGAAGGCTGGATCCAACAGAAATTGTGTGTGTGCAGAGATGTGTAAATAAGAATACGATATTATAGTCATGTGTCACATAACCTTTCGGCCAGTGATGAACTACCTATGAAATTGTGGTCCCATATGATTATAACGGAGCTGAAAAATTCCTATTGCCTGGTGAAATCAGATCCCTCCTAATGTTGTAGTGCAAAGCATTCTTCACGTGTTTGTGGTGATGCTGGTGTAAACGACCCCACTGTGCTGCTTCTAGTGGTATAAAGGTATAGCAATACTGTTATATATATAGTATATAATACTTGATAATAAATGACTGTGTTGCTGGTTTATATATTTACTATACTTTCTATTGTTATTTTAGAGTGTATTCCTTCTATGTATACAAAAACCTAACTGTAAACAGCTTCAGCCAGGTTCTTCAGAAGGTATTCCAGAAGAAGGCATTATCATCATAGGAGATGACAGCTCCATGCACATTATTGCCCCTGAAGACCTTCCAGTGGGATGTGATGTGGAGGTGGAAGACAGTGGTATTGATGATCCTGACCCTGTGTAGGCCTATGTGCTTGTGTCTTAGCTAAAAAAAAGTTTAAAAAGTAAAAAAAAAAAAAAAAAAAAAAAAGTAAGAATAAGGATTATAGAATAAGGATATAAAGAAATAAAATATTTTTTTACAGCTGTATAATATGTGTTTTAAGCTAAGTTATTACAAAAGAGACAAAAAGTTAAAAAAATTAAAAAACATATAAAGTAAAAAAGTTACAGTAAGCTAAGGTTATTATTGAAGAAAGAGAAATGTTTTTTATAAATTTAGTTTACCTAAGTGTACAGTGTTGATAAAGTCTACAACAGTGTACGGTAATGTCCTAGGCCTTCACATTCGCTTACCACTCACTTACTGACTCACTCAGAGCAACCAGCTTCCAGTCCTGCAGGTTCCATTCATGCTAAGTGCCCTATACAGGTGTACCATTTTTTATCTTTTATACCATATTTTTACTGCACCTTTTCTAAGTTTAGATATGCTTAGATACACAAATACTGACTATTACGTTACAGTTGCCTACAGTATTCAGTACAGTCACGTGCATTACAGGTTTGTAGCCTGTGAGCAATAGGCTATACCATATAACCTGGGTATATAATAGGCTATATCATCTAGGTTTGTGTAAGTGTATTCTATGATGTTTGCATAATGATGAAATCACCTAATGACCCATTTTTGAGTACCTATCCCCATTGTTAAGTGATGCATGACTGTACTTATAATGAGAAACTATTGGAAACTCTCTATGTATATACCAATGGGAAGAATAGAGAATTGTCTCATTGTGTTCATGGGCACGTACCTTAATGACTAATGATTTTGAGCATCTTTCCATATATTTATTTGTTATTCCATATATCTTTGAGTATGTGTTCAGATTTTTGCCCATTAAGGAAAAAAAACTGGATCGTCTTTCATTGTAGAGTTGTAATTTTTTTATTGATTCTGGATGTAAATCTTTCATCAGATGTGTGGGTTGCAATTTTTCTTCCTGGTTTGTGGTTTGTCCTTTCATTTTCTTGGTAGTCTTTCTCAGAACAAAATATTTTAATTTGATAAAGATCATTTTGTCAGGTTTCTCTTTCGTGGGTCATGTTTTTCATAGCTACAAGATCTTTGCCTAACCTAAAATCCTGAAGATTTTCTCCTGTCTTTTCTTCCAGAAGTTGTATATTTTTGGGTTTTATATTTAGATCTGTGATCCACTTTGAGTTAACTTAAAGCAAATAAGATTTATTTGCTAGGAATACTTTTATTTGTTTAACTCATAAAATAAATATGTTATGGAAATGTGTTACTAGGAGTTATTGCCTCCAGTTGGTATTTTGGAAGCATGGGATTGTTAGTGACATTTAAGCTCTTTTGACCCTGGCCAGAAGTTAGAACTATAGTTGATTTCGTAATTTAGTGACTTAAAAGTGTGTAGTATCTGGAGCAAATCGTTTCATGAAAGAATACTTACCAATATTTATTCTTACTATTTTACCCCTGTAGTTCTGTTTCATTAAAAATAAACACTTGTCCTGACCCACTAAACAGATTTCATGTCTCATGACTGGTTCCAGATAATTTAAAAAGCATACTGGCTTAACTGTCTTCCTGAATTGGAACTCACAATCTTCACCACCTCCACTACTAAATAAATATTACCTGTCATTACCCTTTTCTGTCTGCTTTGTAACAATTCTACTTGGTTTTTCTCTAAGCACAGTTTAATTTTTGTTATGACTTTACAAATTTTTAGATAATATACTATCAGCTATGTTGTCAGAAAAAAACAGTAAATGGAGTAATAGAAGGAACTTATTGTGATACTGTAGAATTTTAGTATCTATTAAAATAGCGATATCCAGCCCTGGAGGAGCTATAACTCTTCCGTATTTGTGTTTCATTACCTATTCCTGTCTTAGTTGAGTTTCTTTTACTTCTATGTAGCAGAAACACACTGGAGCTTGCTCTAGCCTAATGGGGCCTAGGGAGGCCAAGGGCAGGAAGCTAGAAGGGCTCAGTAACCTTGGAAGCTATTCTTGCTTCTTGTATCATTTGTGTTCCAGGCTACATTGGCTCTGTTTCTTTTTATGTGAGTCCTTTACACCTCTCTCTTTCTGAAGACTGGCTTTCTCTGATTCTCTGTGCATACGACTGCCCTGAGACCTTGGGATTACTTCTGGCCAGACTAGAATTGCTCTGCTCCAATTCCCAGGAGAGATAGTATATATAATTAGTTTAGGACAAGTTCCACTTCTGGTCTAATCAGCATGGCCCAAAGGTAGTTAGATCGGAAAGAACAACCCATGTTTGCCTTGTGGGTAGATGGTATGCAGTTCTCAGAGACTGAGAAGGGTGTTGGGTCTACTGCAAGTTCACAAAATGCTGGTTGGTATACATTTACCTTTTAAAATCAATTTTAATTAATTTGGTTTTCAGAATGTAGAAGTTTATAAAAAGTTCATTGTGTATTAAAAACTGAGTTAAGGATTACAAAACTAGAAAAGTCACACTGACATCAAAGGATGACTATTCTTTTATTACTTTCATGTTAAAAATAATTAAGCTTATATAACAAATTTAGTCAAATATATTGACCACAGAGTACTCTTTATTTTCAAAGGTGGTAGTCATCCACATACTGAACGTCTTGTCGATCCAGCAGTTGAAGGTGTTATAGGCTAAAGAAAATTAATATTTAAAATATTAGACGTGCATTACAAATTTACCTCTGAAGAGTTTTCATTTAGATATATTAAAATTCCAAGTTGCAGGGAAGGGAAGATATGAGACCCAACATTTATTGTGTTTCTGCCTAGTCAGTCACTTAACATATTTTATTCCATTCAGACCTTATAGCCACCCTTTGAGAAGTAGGCATTGTTATCCTAGAAGCAGTGAAGAAATTAAAACTCACAGAAAACAGCTAGCAAATATGTAGTGAGGCTAGCATTTAAGCTCAAGTCTGTGTGACTCCACAGTTTCTTCTCTCTTCACTCTACTGTTTGGGGGTATGAAAGTATATTTATTAAACTTTTCTAAAAGAGGCTATAAGTAGGACTATACAGGAGCTATTCAGTTCATTTTCTTGTCTGTGTGCTTAAGACAGTCTCAGTGTCAAACATATGATAATCATTTTTCCATATCTGGAGCAAAAAGAGAGTCATATCAGTTATCTAATGTTAGTTACTTAAGCACATGGATTTTTTAGAGGTCATTACAGTGATAAATCAATATTTAAAAATAGCAGTCGCTTCTTCAGTTTGGAGAGAAATGTTTTTTAACCTTATATTCTAAACCTTAATGCATGCTAAATTGGGAATTGGAGGGAAAAAGGGAAAGCTGACCTTTCTTTTTTAGTCTGAACCAACAGGAAGAGGAAAGCAAAGACTGGCTAAATAGTATAAGGCAGTATATTAAGCTTTCCATGTTTATCCACTTGAAACCTGTTATTTTTCAAAAACACATTTTTAAGTGAAAAATCAGAAAATATATATGCTTTAGAAATTATTGTTAAAGACAAATTTTGTAACATAAATGCTTTATGTAATAGTTACATAAAACAAGTTTAAGTTGTCTGGTATTGATGATATAGAGGAAAAACTATCCTTCAAATATTTGTGATTTTTACCTGTGAGTTAATGATGGTTTACCTTCTAATTTACCAACCTAAATGGCCTTGTCCAATACAATTAAAATGAATAATTATTTGGTTTATTGTAACTTCAGACTTAGTCGGAAAAAAATATATAACAGCTGCTAGGGTGTAATTGCTAAAATAACTATAATAATTTTTGTCTCTGCATGGTGAAGAATATGCATTAAGACTTTAGCAAAAGATAAGACTGTACTCTCTTTGTAAGTAGTCCGATCAAATGTGGCTCATGACTTAAAATTAAATTGATATAAAGTAAATCTAGCTTAATGCTTTATTAAGAATTCACAATGACCTTTTTGAAATAGAGGAATTTGAGATGAGGATGAGCTAGATGCTCCAGAGTTCACATTGCTGCTATCCTTTAGGGCATAAAAGGAGCAACCAAAATCATGCTATTTTAGTTCTTTAATAGTTTGGCTATTCCTTTACAAGCTATCCTTTCTAGGGACAAACTAATATAGCATGACATACTTTAAGCATCAAACATAAAAGAGTTTTGACCAAACTGCTCTCAGCATTTCTGTTCTGAAAGTACCTAATTAAAAGTAACCCTGAGTTACTGGCCCAGATATTGATTGGCCCAGCGTAGGGAAAATGAAGCCCACTTAGAGTTAATGGGTTGAACCAATTGTCCTCTGTAGTTCATTTCAGTACCTCTAGTGTTTTTCTCATTGGTAAGCTTTGAGACAGGATAGGAGCTTATTAGTGACACAGTTTTCTTCTTCTGAAGCTAAACTCTTGGTATTGTGATCTTTTGACCTTTTATTCTCTCTAACTTCTTGATTCCCTTTTTCCACTCCTCTAAAGTACAGCACATATACAGGTTTGTTGATGTACAACCAAATTTTACTGTAGTGGTGAGCATGGTTTATGGATTTAATTAATTGACCTATTAGTCAAATCCAGCTTATTGGCAGTCTTTCACGATTGAAATTCTAACTAGTCTCTCTTCATATCTATTTAGATCATCCCTTAACCCCAATGCTAGGCTGCTGCTAGGTTAGATCTAAAAGCACTACCGGCAGTCAGTTTTGCATATTCACAGTTAATTATTTGGTTTCTTATAAACCACTTCTCTATTTTTTTCTTTTACTTATTCTTTGCTTCCAATTTCTTGGCTACAGTTCTGTTTGCTGTTTAGTCAGAGGACCAGTAGAAAAGAGCATTTTCCTTTTCCTTTTCACCAGATTCAGGGACAGTTTCTGTGTTCTCCTGGTTCAGGTCTCTGTAAGTCACCATATGTGGCTTTCAACCCCGTCAGACGTTGACCTTACCCTTTTAAACATTTTGTAGCAGTTTTTTTAATGAATGGGAAATAGAATTCATAGATAATATGACCTACTTATATACATATAACAAAATCATAATACCATGATTATAATATAAAGAATAAATAAATATAATTTATAATGAAACTGTACATATTTCAGGATATGACTGTCAGGGCCCAACTGTACTAGAAGATGTAGTGAAGTAGTGAATGCTTTACCTACTTTTTTTTTTAAAACAAAAAATTTTTTAATGTCTGTAGCCTAATCTTGGAAATGAAGCTTGTACCTACTTCTAAAGAATAAGTTCAGGTTTATGAGAAGTAACAAGGTAATTCTGTATAGAAAACTACAGAAAATGAAAAATTAGTGGTACATGTAGACCATAAAATAAAAATGTTAGAATAAATAACCACAGACGAGACTTGCTTGTATATAATAAGAGAAAGAAGGAAATACTTGAAGCCGAGAAAACATGTCATGACAAATTACAGACTCTCAAAATCAAGAAAATGAGGAAGTACGATATTCTCACAAAGGACTTGGGCCATATTTATAAGGGTACTGAGAAAGTAATTTCCTATGTTGTGATAGAGAACAAGACCCTGATGAGGTATCACAGAAAGCATATTTCCTATTTTGAAATACTACCACTTTAAGACATGGTTTAGATTCCTGGCACCTCAAAAGACCTTGATGACCAAATTCTTCTCTAGGTGATGAGAAATAGAGAGGATGGATTAGAAAGAGAAACAGTAAAACAGTAAGGTATGGAGAAGATGGGGCAGTAGATGTCTCTATACAGAAAAGATAGAAAAATAACAGGCAATCACCAAATGAATACTTTCAATATGGGTTTTTACAGGATATGTTTCTTAGTGTTACAAAACATTTTTTTAACACACAGGATTTTGTAATTTGAAACATTTAAATAATTTTTATTCTTTTAAAAAATTTGCTCTTCAGAATTCAACTTTAGTAATTTTTATTGAGATCCCTGTGGTTCATGTGTCTCTACGAATTTAATAACGGTTTGTTTGTAATCTTTAAGAATGGACTCAAATATCCTCTGCCATTTTTGCAGAGGTTCCATTGCTTTTGCAGTAACTGCACTATTGTACTAAACTCTTTTCAACAAATATATAATTAGAAATGCTCTAGTATGTAGTGCATAGAGTGGGTATATAATTTAGTTTTGAGACAACATCTTTATTTGATTCAAGCTTCTGCCTCCATAAAGACTTTGTCCTAAATTATTGGGCTTTTTTCTTAACTTCTTGTCAAATCTACCTGTATTAGTATACACAGTTCGTATACTACCTGTGTATTAGTATACACAGTTCCTGGTGTTTATTGTGTTAAGTTTCACCGGGCAGGGTATTTCCCTCTTCTGGGGTATGAGGCCATTCTTTATTGTTTGGGACTGCTCCATGTATTCCATAATTCTTGCCTCGGCCCACCAAATGCTAGTGGTTTCTCTCAATAATTTTGAGTGGTAAAAGTACCCCAGCACATTTCCAAAATGCTCCTCAGGGGCATTGGACTCATTGGCTATTCCTAGCTAAATGTATATGCTTACATTTCTTGAAAAACAGCCTCCACAAATTTTATTTATGATTTAAAAACACTTAAGGTTAATCCCCATTTTCTCTTGGAAGAGGAGCCTTTTTTCAGTGTGACTGTTGTGGATTGAATTGTGCCCTCCTGAAACCCAGATGTTGAAGTCCCAACCCCACCAGTATCTCAGAATGTGGTGATGTGTGGAGATAGGGTATTTCATGGTAGACTCTAATTCAATGTAACTGGTGTCCTTTTAAGAAGAGATTGGGACATAGGCAGGTTCAGAGGGAAGACCATGTGAAGATGGCCATCTGGAAGCCAAAGAGAGAGACCTCAGAAGAAACCAACTGTGCTGACATGTAGAATCTGTTGTTTAAGCTGCCCAGTTTGTGATACTTTATTATGGCAACCCCAGCAAACTAATACAATGACTGATTGATACTTCTTACTATGTGTTATTTCCATGTTAGTATACCAAGATAGCAGTATAATTTAGTGGTTGCAGTTCAGATTTTCAAGGTTAGAATTCTGACTCAGTCACTTAGCAATGCTGACCTTGAGCATATTAATAAGCTCTGAGAAGCCTCTGTTTTTTTTAATCTGTAAAATGAGGGTAATAATACTTTCTTCTCTGGGTTGTTGTGAGGATTTGGTAAAGTAACTAATGTAAAGTGTCTGGTACGTGGAAGAATTCTATAAATAATACTTCTTTTTCATCTGCTTCCATTTTTAGGTGTACTTTGCATTTTCAAAAATGGTATAATGGCATACTTGTTAGATGGACATTTATTGTGGGGGTTTCAGGCTGCCTGATTGGTGGATGAGGGAGAGGTTTGCGGGTCGTAGGGCTTTTTCAATACCTTTATACTCAATAATGTGCATTTAACACTTTATAAAGTCATAGTACCTCACATCCAGGTCTACATGATGCACAAGGATTACCCTCATTTTGCCTCAGGAGATATTATTGTAACCTTTGTTTTGCTTACATAACTTCCTTTAAGACACAGTATACCTGTCCCCTGGGAATATGCTGAGATAAGTATTCTTCCTCTGTATTCCATAGTGCCATAGCACACATACCTTCATTCATAGCATTTATATGCTCTGTTATTTCTGTTTTCTCCATGAGACTGAACTCTTTGAATGTAGTGACTGTTCCTCATTCATATTTATATTCCTAATGTTCTGCATGGTGCCTGATTCTTTGTAGATGTGCTATAAATTACATATTACCAACATTTATGAGTAATGCTAAGTGCTAGATGCTGTCTCTGTCTCTGTCTCTGTTTTACAGACAGTAGTTAAGTGCTCACGATAACACAGTTCAGTGGTAGAGCTAGAATTGAACACCATGATAGCTTATTTGCAGGATCCATGCTCTTAACCATTATGCTATAATGTCTCTTCCCTGAGAATGGAAGGGTCATCATCTGGTATATTGTAGGTCAGTGTAGCCTAGAGAGGGAGTTTGGAGCATTTAATTGGTAGGACCAAGAACCTGAAGCACGCCTTACCTGAAGGCAAGTTGGCGGTGTGTGTGCATGTCCTGATGCTTGGAAAAGAAGTTATATTTTAATGCACATAGTCTGCTATATTATTTGTACTACTGGTATTGAAGGTTTAGATAAAATTTGTATCTCTGAAATGCACTTTCTTCATTAAAAATATATTTCTATAGTGGTATAGAGTGAAATTTCCTAGTAAGCCCCCAAATCGCTTAAAATGGATGTCATCATTGACTGTGCTCCCTTATACATTGATAGCGGGGTTAAGATGATTGATATAGCTTTAGGGAATTTGCTATATTTGTAGTGGAAACAGCATGAGAAGAAAAGTGAAGATGCTGCTCGTAACAGTTAAAACTTCAGATTTCTTAAATGCTTAGGAGATGAACTGTTCCAGAATTTTGTTTTATTGTATTTTTATTTATAACTGATTTTATCTCCTTAACATCAATGTATTTTTCATTTTCAATACTTTGGTTAAATTTTTTCCTGCTGACTCATAGGTGTCATTACAGCTCTTACAGTAAAGTGTTTTAGAGATGCTGTAGGATCTGTTGAGACTTGTAGAACTATTTGCTTCTACAATATATGATCCCGGATTGTTGTACTCTTCTTATGTTCCTTGAACAGCTTTTGCATTTTCTTCTATGTCATACCTTAGTGTGCCTTCCTTCAGCTCCTTATCTCCTTCTGATTTTTTGCATGCTCAAAACCAGTTGGCCAAACAGATTTAGAATTGTACATGAAGGACTAAGGTGTGTCAGTTACTAACATGAATGTGCGTTTGTGCTTGAGCTTTGTGATATCTATTCTGTCTCTGAGGCCTCTTTTTGACTTCTTTACTGTGTTTTGAATAGATGAAGTTACTGCAAAATTGGTTCATTCTAGACATTATATTATAAAATGCTGTCAATTTTCATTCGGTCTGTTAAAAGGGATAGTTTGGCTTAATAGTCAGAATTTCAGTTACTTTTCCAGTAGATTGTTTTAGTGACATTTTGCAATTGATTACTATTGGAAAGTAAAATTCTTTCTACCTTAATGAAAGAAATTGTGCTTTAATTTATCCTGTTTAAAAGGAAAAGTCAACAAATATTTTGGGTGATAAATTCATGACCAGCATTCATTTGGGCACGTTGCATAACTGAGCTATAGTTATTGACCCAGAAGAAGTAATACCTCATCAGGATAGCAAAGGATTATAATTGTTTTGAAAGATCAAGACACTAGCCATGGATTTAAGAGTAGAGAACTATTAAAGCACTTGGTGTTTAGGAACTCTGAGAGGAACTGTAGAATGAAATAAAATAGAGTGTAATAGGAAGGTGGAAGCTGATAAAGACAGAGCACTAAATTAGTGTGGCATACTTTAATTAATTAGTGTGTGTAAGAGAAATAAAAATGGGGGGGAGTAGGGGAAGGGATTTCTGGAGATATTACTCTGTAGTTTCATATTTAGAAGACAAATCAAAGCTGTTAATAGACTGTTGACTTTGAGCTGCAATTATTGATATCAGTATGAGAAACAGTGGGCTGACATCAGAATTTAAAGGACTAAGGTGGTAACACTATGTAATGGAGAGGCTTTAAAATCAGAGAGTCCTGGGTTAGATTCCTGGCATCATCCCTTCTGGCTATTTTGACATTGGACAACTTCATGTTTTCTAAAAAGCCTGGAAAACGTGTACCAGTGCCTGTCTTTCTCTTTATATTCATCACTTTGGCAGATTACTGGAAGATGACTGTTTGGGCCTAAAGGAAGCTGTCCAGTTTTAAATTGTTGTTGTTGCTGTATATCCTTACATATAATTTATTGTCAGGTATATGATTTGCAAATATTTTCTCCTATTCTGTAGGATTTTTCACTTTTTTTTTTTTTTGAAATGGAGTCTCGCTCTGTTGCCCAGGCTGGAGTGCAGTGGCACAATCTCGGCTCACTGCAAGCTCCGCCTCCCAGCTTCACACCATTCTCCTGCCTCAGCCTCCCGAATGGCTGGGACTACAGGTGCCCGCCACCACACCTGACTAATTTTTTTTTTTGTATTTTTAGTAAAAATGGGGTTTCACTGTGTTATCCAGGATGGTCTTGATCTCCTGACCTCGTGATCCACCCACCTTGGCCTCCCAAAGTGCTGGGAGTACAGGCATGAGCCACCGCACCTGGCCGATTTTTCACATTTTTGATAATGTCCAGTGATGCACAAGTTTTACATTTTGATTAAGTCCAAATTATCTATTGTTGCTCATGCTTTTGGTGTCATGTCTAAAAAGCCTTTGCCAAATGTGAGGTCATAAAAATTTGTTTTTATCTAAGAGTTTTATCTCTAACAGGTTTTTGATTCATTTTAGTTATGATTTGTATATGGTATATACAAATGTATATGTATGTGGTGTATACCTCATTCTTTTGCATGTGACTATCCAGTTGTGCCAGCACCATATGTTGAAGAGACTTTCCTCTCCTCAATGAACAGTCTTGGAACACTTATGGAAAATAGTTAACCATAGACACATGGCTTTATTTCTGGACTCTCAATTCTATTCCATTGATCTATCCTTGTGCCAACACCACACTGTTTGATTACCACTGCTTTATAGTAAGTTTTGAAATTGGGAAGTGTGAGTCTTCCAGCTTTGTTCTGCTGTGATTACCTTTAAAGATTAATCTTTGCTGAAAAAAAGTCCCAAGAAACAGGGACAAAGTACAGTGTGGTTTTGACAGGGGAAGAAATACTCTGGGAGGCTGTAGCTGAAATAGATAAAGTGCTTGAAAGCTGATAATAAAGAAATGAATAAAAAAGTAAAATATATTGAACACCTATTATATGTCAGCTGTTCATATATCCTCACAACAAACTTGAGGAAGTGGGTATTGGCTCCCCATTTTTACCTAGTAACATTCTGAGAATTAATGAGATGAAGTAATTTGCTTGTGCAGCTAGAAAGTGACAGCTGAACCTATGTCATTAAGCTTCTAAAGGCCTGTTAGCATGCTGCCTTGATAATGAAACTACATGAATAAATGTATCAACCAGGGTCTAATCAAGAGAAAGAAATCACATGAGTTATTTGAACAAAGAGAATTTAATATAAATAATTATTATGTAAATATATTATCTACTGTAAATTAATTGAAAGGGTAAAAAGGTATTTTTTTACCCAGGACAGATAAGGCTTTCCTGTCCAATACAATAGCCACTAGCTACATGTGGCTTTTGAGTACTTAATTGTGACTTTTACAATTAGCTAGTCAGTTTCTACAAATAAGTCAGTTGAGAGTCTGATGAGGATTGTGTTAAATCTGCAGGTCACTTTGGGGAGTATTACCATCTTAACAATATCAAGGCTTCCAATCCATGAACATGGTATGTTTTCCCATTTATTTAGATCTTATTCTGTTTTTCAGCAATGTTTTATAGTTCCCAGAATATAAATTTTGTACTTTTTCTGTTAAATTTATTTCTGAGTATTTTATGTTTACATTGATGGAATTGTTTTAAATTTCATTTTCAGATTGTTTATCGCACATGTATAGAAATAAAATCTATTTTTGTATATTGATCTTGTATCCTGCAACTTTGCTGGACTCATTTTTTTAGTTCTAATAGTCTTCCATTAATTCTGTAGGATTTTCTACATACAAGCTCATGTCATCTGCTCTGAAAAAATAAAGCAAAAATAGTTTTACTTCCTCCTTTCCAATATGGGTGCCTTTTTTTCTTTTAAAAATTATTTCCCTGAGTTTTCCAAGATGAATTTCATTCCTTTTCTTGGTTAATTGCCCTGGATAGAGCTTCTAGCACAATGTTGAATAGAGGCAGTGAGAGCAGACATCCTTGTCTTGTTCCTGATTTTAGGGGACAAGCATCTAATGTTTTATCAAGTATAGTGTTGTAGACTTTTTAAAATATTACATTAAATTATTATTCATCTTTCTTTCTTAGAACCGAGGGTCTTGCTGTGTTGGCCAGGCTGGTCTCAAACTCCTGGGCTTAAGTAATCCTCCTGCCTCAGCCTCCTGAGTTGCTGGGATTTCAGATATGAGCCACTATGCCCAGCATATTCATCTTTATTACTGAATTTTTTTTGCAACCCCTTAAATTTCTGTGGTTGAGGTGAGAACCTCACTTACTTTACATCAGTTTTGGCCCTGTGGTTATAGAAGATTTGGGGGAAATTGTAAAAAGTCCTAAAGATTCTGAATTCAGATTGTTTTGCAAGTGTCTTTATATTCTATATCTGTTTTAAAGAAACCAAATCTGTAACTGACAGTTCATGCATTCATCATGGTAGTGAGGTTAATTTTAAGATGCCATGCCAAGATTTAATTAACAGGCATTTGTGCAAATCAACAGCCTTAGTTCTATATCAAATGATAAAGTAAACCATATCCTACTTTAACTTTTTTGATCTATTGTTGAACTGTGGGTCTGAATGTGTTCCATAAGATGGTTTCTACTGTGGCTATGAAGATTGTAGAAAAGATAGAGCTACCTACACTTCTCTTTATGTCTTCTGTCATTTTCTTAAATTTGCTAAAAATATTTGTTATAGATCCAGAAAAACTGTTACCTTTATTCAGACCTGCATGCTGTACTCCCTTGAATCCCTTGCACAGTAAAAGTAGAGTGACCTAATTTAGTAACATGGTGATTTCTGCTGGAAGGATTTGTATCTGAAATACTGCTTTCTAAGGAGTTCTGATTGGTGATTTGCCAGTTTTTTTTTTTTTTTTTACCATATTTGAAAATCACTTACTAAAAAGAGTTAAAACTCTAGTACATTGACTATATGAATTTTATCACAACAGGTTTTAATTGTTTTACATTTAATTGACTTGTGGCTTTTGATCGAATAGGATGTTAAACAGTATTTCATCTATTTAGAAGGAAATGCTTTGTCTTTTTAATGTAATATTGAGGAATATGATAAACTCCTAAGGAGGCAGTTTATAGTTTAATACAGTACTCACAATATTTCTAAGACTGATTGTGATATATAAATCGGAGTGGACCTTAAAGAGGGTTCTTAATTCATATTAGCTTATGTCATTTCAGCAAATGATTAATACTTATTTTTTAAGAAATGCGATAATAAACTTGTCATTGGTAAAGAAATACTTTTATGTCTTCTTGTTGTTATTTAGATGTTGCTTAGTGTTTGAGCACGGACTTTAGATTTCAGCTATAGATTCACTCAAAATCCAGAATCCTTCACCTTAAAGACCTCTTGTACAAAGAAAGCAAAATGATGTTTTTTCTTTTACTATACTAGAAGAATATCATGTTATAAAAATGCCGCTTGCATCTAGATTTCAAGAGTTACTTGGAACGTAATCATATTTTATTATATTAGAGATATAGGCATTTTTGTTTTAAGATAGTTTGTGAATCTCATTTTGCTTGGATAAACAGCTTTCTGATAAGGTGATTACTGTAATATAAAAGCACTTAAGAATTTTACCCTTTGGAACATGGAGGACAAATTGAATTATAGCTTGTTAGCATGGACATGAGGAAAAAAAGAAACAACCTGCACCTGCTTGCTTAAACTCATCCCAAATTGAAAGCTTTAATAACGTGAAGCCACTTAATTTTCCCTATAAAATGCCAACAGTTTTTTATCTTCCCTCAATTTATCTATAGATTTCCATTTAAAATCTTTTGTAAGCGTTTTTCTTCTTTCTCCTTCATTGTCTTTTTGTTGTTCGCAATTTATTGTGGGAGAAATAGGATTTTGCATGGTAACTAGGACCCTGAGAGGTGTTTTATATTCTATGGTTTCAGATTTTCTCTTGGTTTCTGTCTCTCTCTCTCTCTCTCTCTCTCTCACACACACACACACACACACACACACAAATTGAGATTGGACATCTTTTCTTATGCTTATTCTTTTTATTGCCATTCTTCTGTGAAAGGCCTGTTGAAATATTTGCTCACAGGATTGCTCACCTTTGTTTCATTATGTTTTCTTTTTTTTTTTCATTATTATACTTTAAGTTTTAGGGTACACGTGCACAACGTGCAGGTTTATTACATATGTATGCATGTGCCATGTTGGTGTGCTGCACCTATTAACTCTTCATTTAACATTAGGTATATCTCCTAATGCTATCCCTCCCCCCTCCCCCCACCCCACAACAGGACCCGGTGTGTGATGTTCCCCTTCCTGTGTCCAAGTGTTCTCATTGTTCAATTCCCATCTATGAGTGAGAACATTCGGTGTTTGGTTTTTTGTCCTTGCAATAGTTTGCTGAGAATGATGGTTTCCAGTTTCATCCATGTTCCCACAAAGGACATGAACTCATCATTTTTTATGGCTGCATGGTATTCCATGGTGTATATATGCCACATTTTCTTAATCCAGTCTATCATTGTTGGACATTTGGGTTGGTTCCAAGTCTTTGCTATTGTGAATAGTGCCGCAATAAACATACGTGTGCATGTGTCTTTATAGCAGCATGTTTTATAATCCTTTGGGTATATACCCAGTAATGGGATGGCTGGGTCAAATGGTATTTCTTCATTATGTTTTTAGAATATTTTATGTATGATGAATATTAAACTTTTGCCTATGTTGCACATTTCCTGGCTTCTAACCTCACACCCTCCTGCCTCTTGTTAATTATGTTTATGGTGTTTTGTACCACATAGAATTGCAACTTTTTGTAACCAGCAAACTTAAACATTATTTTCTTTATGGGCTCTAAGTTTTGTGTCAGCCCTTAGAAAGATTTTGTGACTCATTAAAAATTGTTTTAAAAAATTCTCCTTTATCTATCTTCTAGTTTTTTTTTTTTTTTCTTGAGATGGCGTCTTGCTCTGTCGGCCTGACTGGAGTGCAGTGGTACGATCTTGGCTCACTGCAACCTCCACCTCCTGGGTTCGAGCAATTCTCCTGCCTCAGCCTCCTGAGTAGCTGCGATTACAGGTGCGCCCAGCTAATTTTTTGTATTTTTTGTATTTTTTTTTTTAGTAGAGACGGGGTTTCACCATGTTGGCCAGGCTGGTCTCAAACTTCTGACCTTGTGATCTGCCCACCTCAGCCTCCCAAAGTGCTGGGATTACAGGCGTGAGCCACTGTGCCCGGCCTCTACAACTGTTTTTTTTTTTTTGAGATGGATTCTCGCGCTGTCGCCCAGGCTGGAGTGCAGTGGTGCATCTCCGCTCACTGCAAGCTCCGCCTCCCAGGTTCATGCCATTCTCCTGCCTCAGCCTCCCACATAGCTGGGACTACAGGCGCCTGCCACCACGCCCGACTAATTTTTTGTATTTTTTTTTTTTTTTTTTTTTAGTAGAGATGGGGTTTCACCGTGTTAGCCAGGATGGTCTCCATCTCCTGACCTTCGTGATCCGCCCTCCTCGGCCTCCCAAAGTGCTGGGATTACAGGCGTGAGCCACCGCACCCAGCCCTCTACTACTTTTACGATTTTATTTTTTCATATTGCAATATTTAATCTATCTGAAACATATGGTATAAATAGGATTTTAATTTCCTCTCCCCAGCATAGCCAGTTTCCCCTAAAGTGTTTTTTGAGAAGTTTTATCTTCCTACTGATTTCAACTGCCACATTCATGATATAGTTAATAACTGTATGTATTTTGATCTGTTTTTAGATTTGATTCTGTTCATTCCTCTGTTCCCACACTAGTACCACACTGTAATAGTTACTATATATATTTTTTACTACATTTTAATATCCACTGGAAAAAGTTTCCTTGCCTCTGCCTCCACAACCACCCTCCCCAAACACCAGCCATGATGTTTATTGCTTATTTTTCTTTTTTAAGCTTATTGGACAATTTTTATGTGTTCAGTTCTCCCAATGAACTGTAGATTCAGCGTACAAAATATCCACCTTCTCCACAAAAAATCTGACTCTTTTAGGGAATTGGATTGAAATTGTATTGAATTTGTATATTGAATTTGAGGGAAGTTTGCATCTTTATGATTTTGAGTTTGTCTGTTCCTGGATATGGTGTGTGTGTGTGTATGTGCACGTGAGCGTGTGTGTTTCCATTTATTCAGGGTCATTTATTCTTTTATGTGCTTCTGTAAAATTTTCTTTTTCTTTCTATTTATTTATTTATTACTTTTTTTTGAGACGGAGTCTCACTCTGTCGCCCAGGCTGGAGTGCAGTGGTGCAATCTTGGCTCACTGCAAGCTCTGCCTCCCGGGTTCATGCCATTCTCCTGCCTCAGCCTCCCGAGTAGCTGGGACTACAGGTGCCCGCCACCACGCCCGGCTAATTTTTTTGTAGTTTTAGTAGATACGGGGTTTCATCAGGTTAGCCAGGATGGTCTTGATCTCCTGAACTTGTGATCTGCCCACCTCAGCCTCCCAAAGTGCTGGGATTACAGATGTGAGCCACTGTGCCCGGCCATAAATTTTGTTTTTCATATGTCTTTCATACATCTTTTAAAGCATATTTGTAAGTTTTTTTTTTTTTTTTTTTTTACAAACTTTGCTGCTCTCAGGTAGGTTGTATTTTTTCCAGTACTTTTAGAATATGATATTGGTGGAATATAAGAAATCCTTGTTTTCATGGACCTGACATTCTTGTAATGGGCCTCTCATCGTGCTAGTTTTTCAGTTGATACTTTTGCATTTTCCATAAACCTTATGTTACCTATAAATAATTAATTTTTAGACAATCATTTATGATCCTGCAGCAGCAACATTCCTCAGGAACTTGTTAGCAATGCAAATTCTCTAGACCGATCCCACACCAACTGAAGGAGAAACTCTTTCCAGCAATTTGTGCTTCACATGTCTCCAAACTCTGATGTATGCTCAAGTTTGGAGACCACTGATGTAAATAATAATTTTATGCTGTCTTGCTCATATTTTCATTTCTCACATTTTTTAAATTGCAAAATGTGTGTGTATCAGGGCTCAGTGGATTACATAGAATGAGCACTGACTGAGTAGGCTGAGACAAATCGCTAACATCCATGGGTAAGATGGGAGGGGAATGATGAGCCATGAATTATTCCTTAATTTCTTAATTCCTTAATTAGGTGAATAAGGAAAAAGTAAATCAGAGAGAGAGAGAGAGAGAAGGAAAGAAAGAGGGAAATTAAGTATACAATTTAGGGTGAGGATTTTAGTGGTTGACAGAGGGAAGTCTGATTCAAAGTAGGATCACTCCTATAGATAAGTAAGAATTGTAACATTATGAAATTGCAAGAAATAAAGACAGCTAAGCCTAAGCCTGGCATTTGATACTTAATGAATGTTTGTAAGATGAAGTTCAGTCTTTGCAATATGAGGGTCACCACCATTAGAAAATCATATAGAATTGCATTAATACAAGGATAATACTGTCAATATTAGCAAAAAAGCCAATTGCAATGATGAGTCAGATGATACCATGAGCCAACAATATACCTCAAAGGCATTCCTAAAGCCTATTATGAATGACAACATGAGAAGGGACTACCAAGGGGTCTTGTCAGGAAAGAAGGAGGCCAGGTGTGGTGGCTTATGCCCATAATCCCAACACTCTGGGAGGCCGAGACAGGAGGACTGCTTGAGGCCAAGAGTTTGAGACAAGCCTGAGCAATATAGTGAGACTCTCCTGTCTAAAAAGAAAAAAAAAAGAAAGAAAAGACGGGAGGAATGATATTAAGCAGTGGAACTGCATGGTGTATGGTGTATACCTATAGCCGACATGAAGTACAATGATAGTGACCGCATGGTGGTGACATGGGCAGATTGCTTCAGTGACTATAGCAGGGAAGCTGAAATTGTTGAGAAGAGTGTGTCAGCCACTCTGGCACTTGGCCAGGAAAAGGGAGAAACCTAAGAAACGTGGGAATCCAGTCTTTTTGGTAGGAGTTTAGACCTAAAAGTAGCTGTGAACATACCTCTCTGGACCCGCTAGTATAAGATGCTGGTCAAGGGGAAACCAGGCAGGCTGATCATGTACTTAAAATGAGGGTTCTGAAATAGGCTTTAGCTGCAACCTTTAGTATAGTGCAACTGCTATTTTGTTAGGGTGCGTATGTGGGAGCATACCAGATAGACCTATCAATTTTTAGATTTACTGTAGTGAAAAATCACCACTCAATGCAACAGTTAGTGCTCAGGTATTTTAGGATAAGACCTCTTTAGTGCCACAGGTGGGAGGGGAGAATAAGCTAAATGATTCTATGATCTAACACTCTGGGACATTTAAAAAAATCAACTTTTGTCTAACAAACTGTATTTTAAAGAACACAATTCTGTTAAACTTCAGATTTTGCATTTTCAAGATGATTTTGAATTTTTGTGATGCTGCTATATATAACTTAATTTAGAGGAGTGCAATTATGTGCAGTTTTTCTGGATTTTGCGGTTTTTTGATTTTGTCGTGTTTAGCATTTTTCACTAATCCTTTCTGTCAGCTTTCTTTTCTTACCACAGTACTTATCCAAATTTTATTTGAAGACAGAGTACTAGAGAAACTCCTAAAATTTCTTTTATATAGCATCAGTTTAATTCATAAGTGAGACTTACCTTATGTAGTGTGAAATTGGCTAAGGATATCTCAAATCTGATTATTTTAAAGCTATTAGTTTTTGGACAGAGTAGGAAAGAGTGATACAGTGGGTTTTAATTAAACGCTAGGTCATAAACTGGAATCTTTATTTGAAATATCTAAGATAGGTGCTTGAGAAATATTGGATTTGTGAATTACTTAAATACTTATGAATAAAATTGCTTGAACTTATGCAAGATATCTCAACTATCATAAGCAGTTTTGTCAGTTTTGTTTCTGGTGAGCTATATTGAATATTTTAAGAGCAAAACTACAATTAGGTCGTTGGCAGGTATGTGCTCTGAGTAATGATTAGTTTCCCTTTTATTCATGAGGGTGTCATGGCCAGGGGAAATTGTGCATTTTTAATTATAATACTTGTCTCGTTATATTTTTGTTCTGTCTGGTTTTCTTTGAAAGCTCTTTAAAAAAAAATGTTGGCCTTTCTATGTCATATCCTGTCTGCACACCTACATAGTCCCGACTTCAGGGCAGAAATAATATTTTCTACTTTTTTTGTTTCTTCTTTATTAGAAAATTCCAAACATGCAGAAAAGTACAACAGTTGCCCATGTAGCCACCATGTAGCTGTGTAAAACCTCAAAATTTTGCCATTTTTGTTTTAGATCCTCAACAAAAAAGATACAGGTGCATAAATGTCTTCTTTTGAGAAGTGTCTGTTCATGTCCTTCGCCCACTTTTTGATGGGGTTGTTTGTTTTTTTCTTGTAAATTTGTTGGAGTTCATTGTAGATTCTGGATATTAGCCCTTTGTCAGATGAGTAGGTTGCGAAAATTTTCTCCCATTTTGTAGGTTGCCTGTTCACTCTGATGGTAGTTTCCTTTCGTATGTTTATTGCCGCATTATTCACAATAGCAAAGACTTGGAACCAACCCAAATGTCCAACAATGATAGACTGGATTAAGAAAATGTGGCACATCTACACCATGGAATACTATGCAGCCATAAGAAATGATGAGTTCATGTCCTTTGTAGGGACATGGATGAAATTGGAAATCATCATTCTCAGTAAACTATTGCAAGAACAAAAAACCAAACACCGCATATTCTCACTCATAGGTGGGAATTGAACAATGAGAACACATGGACACAGGAAGGGGAACATCACACTTCAGGGACTGTTGTGGGTTGGGGGGAGGGGGGAGGGATAACATTGGGAGATATACCTAATGCTAGATGACGAGTTGGTGGGTGCAGTGCACCAGCATGGCACATGTATACATATGTAACTTACTGCACATTGGGCACATGTACCATAAAACCTAAAGTATAATAATAATAATAATAATAATAATTACAATAAAAGAAAAAAAAATCAAAAAAAGAAAAAAAAAAAAAAAAAGAAAAAAAAAAAAGATACAGGTGAAGCTCCTAGAGTATCCTTCCACAATTACATTTTCCTACTATCCTCTCCTGGGGGAACTACTGTCCAAAATTTGGTATTTATCATTTCCATTATTATTTTTGTCCTTTTTCTATATCTGTGTGTATGTGTGTGTGTGTGTATGTATATGTGTGTACATGTGTGTACTTGTGTACTTGAACTTCTTCAGTTTACATTTTTGTCTAATGTAATGCTATTCAGATTTACCTGCTCTAGTATCTCCTATTATGAAAACAAAATAAAACAAAACATTAACTACTTGTACATTATGTCTCATCCAACTGCCACGCATTTCTCTACTGTCTATTAAAGGAACACTCCTTGTAAGAGTTGTGTACTTATTTCCTCTCTCCCTTCTAATTCTTAAACTCTCACTAATCAGCTCATCTCCATCACTCCACGCAACCCAGTCTTACTTAACAAGGTCTCCAGTTGCCTCTCTGTTACTACGCTAAGTTGTCATTTCTCACTTCCTTACTTAATCTCTCAGCAGCATCTGACACACTTGCTTACTTTTTTCTTCATATAACACCTTATATTGTCTTCTGGGTTACCACACCTTCTTGGTTTCCCTTCGAGCCCACAGCCTCTCCTTACTCTTTTTACCAGATCCTTTTTGTCTTTTTATTTCAAAATAAATTGAGCAAAAAAGTACAGGATTAAAAGTAAACATCTCTCCCATCTCATATTCCTTCTCACAAATAAAGGCTATAAACAGGCTTTATGTGTTGTGCGTGTGCATGCACGTGTGTGAATTCATAGGTGAAAACAGTGCCTCAATTAAAATAGCATTTATTTGTTTCTTATTTCTATTATGGTTGGTGCGAAAGTAATTGCAGTTTTTGTCATTAAAAGTAATTGCAGTTTTAATGGCAAAAACCGCAATAACTTTCACACCAACCTAATATTGGTTTTATATGTGCTTCTTGCTTATATTATTTCCTTACTTTACCATTATATGTTATTGTTTTCACTAATTTGTGTAGGTTAAAATTATTAGCCCTTTGTTGCCTGTCGTGTGTTATGAATTATTTTTCCTAGTTTATCAGTTGCCTGAGGGCCTTGGCATATTTGAAGTACAGAATTTTAATTTTTTTCTATGATCAGATTGAATAGTCTGTTATGATTTCTGATATTTGGGTGCTGCTTGCCTTCTTCACTGCATGATTATAAATAATTTCACTTAGGTTTTCTTTTGGTACTCTTTCAGCTTCATTTTGTTACCTCTAAATTTTGATCCTTCTGGAATGTATTTCAGGGCAACAAGTGAAATAGTGGATAACCTCTGCTTTTTTAAAAAAATAAACACAACCAAATGGCTACCCAGTTGTCCTGAAATCACTTATTCAGTCATCCCCCCTTCTCTTACTTGTTTGAAAGGCCATCTTAACCCCAGAGTAACTCCCTGCTGTATTTGCATTGCTCACAAGATCTTGAAATAATTTATTTATTTCTGTTTTATTTTTCAAGCCACTGCAGTAAAGTTCTCCCCACTGATGTTGAAACTGCTCTTGGTAAAGGTCATCACTCATATTATAATTGTTAAATCAAGTAGATGTGTCTTACTTGGTCTTGAATTTGTTGAATGCTCTTGAACTACTCTTCTTTTTTAGCTTTTATCTCACAATTCTCATAGTTTCCCTTCTACCGTTCTCTCTGTTTTCCTTACTAGTTTGTCTTCTTCCATTTCTTTGGGATTCCACCTTCTCATGGTGAATATATTCATTTTCTGCTTTTTATTTATTTATAATTTTTGTGGGCACATAGTAAGTGTATATATTTATGGGATACATGAGCTGTTTAGATACAGACATGTAATGGGAAATAAACACATCACGGAGAATGGGGTGTCCATCCCCTCAAGCATTTATCCTTTGAGTTACAAGCAATCTAATTATACTCTTTAAGTTATTTTAAAATGTACAACTAAGTTGTTGTTAACTATAGTTGCTCCTGTTGTGCTATCAAATAATAGATCTTATTTATTCTATCTAATGGTAGTTTTGTACTCATTAACCATCCCCACTTCTCCCACTTCTCCCTACCCAACTACCCTTCCCAGCCTCTGGTAGCCATCGTTCTACCATCTGTCTCCATGAGTTCAATCATTTTAATTTTTAGCTCCCACAAATAAGTGAGAACATGTGAAGTTTATCTTTCTGTGCCTGGCTTATTTCACTTAACACAATGTCCTCCAGTTCCATCCATGTTGTTGCAATTGAGAAGATCACAATCTTTTTGTAGTTAAATAGTACTCCATTGTGTATATGTACTACATCTTCTTTATCCATTCATCTGTTGATGGACACTTAGGTTGCTTCCAAATCTTGGCTATCGAATAGTGCTGCAATAAACATGGGATTGCAGATACCTCTTTGATGCATAGATTTTCTTTCTTTGGGGTTTGTAATTAGCAGTGGGATTGCTGGATCATATGGTAGCTCTATTTTTAGTTTGTTGAGGAATTGCCAAACTGTTCTCCATAGTAGTGGTACTAATTTACGTTCCACCAACAGTGGACAAGGGTTTCCTTTTATCCACATCCTCGCCAGCATTAGTTATTGCCTGTCTTTTGGATAAAAGTCATTTTAACTGAGATGAGATGATATCTCAGTGTAGTTTTATTTTTATTTTTATTTTTTGGAGACAGAGTCTCACTCTGCTGCCCAAGATGGAGTGCAGTGGCTCAATCTCAGCTCACTGCAATCTCTGCCTCCCGGGTTCAAGCAATTCTCTTGTCAGCTTCCTGAGTAGCTGAGATTACAGGCATGCATCACCACACCCATCTACTTTTTTTGTGTGTACTTTTAGTAGACATGGGTTTTCATCATGTTGGCCAGCTGGCCTCAAACTCCTCGCCTCAAGTGATCCACCAGCCTCAACCTCCCAAAGTGCTGGGATTACAGGTGTGAACCATCATGCCTGGCCCTCAGTGTAGTTTTGATTTGCATTTCTCTGATGATCAGTGATATCAGCCACCTTTTTATTGGCCTGTTTGCCATATGTATGTCTTCTTTCGAGAAATGTCTATTCAGAGAGTTTGCCTATTTCTTTTTCTTTCTTTCTTTTTTTTTGATGGAGTCTTGCTCTGTCACCCAGGCTGGAGTGCAGTGGTGCAATCTTGGTTCACTGCAAGCTCCACCTCCCAGGTTCACGCCATTCTCCTGCCTCAGCCTCCCTAGTAACTGAGATTACAGGCACCTGCCACCATGCCCAGCTAATTTTTTTTGTATTTTTAGTAGAGACAGGGTTTCACTGTGTTAGCGAGGATGGTCTCGATCTCCTGACCTTGTGATCTGCCTGCCTTGGCCTCTCAAAGTGCTGGGATTACAGGCGTGAGCCACTACACCCAGCCTGTTTTGCCCATTTCTTAATTGGATTATTAGAATTTTTTCTATAGAGTTGCTGAGCTCCCTACATATTTTGGTTATTAATAACTTGTCAGATGGATGGTTTGCATGTGGGAAAAAATAGATGCAAGTTATCCGTCTATCGTTGTCTCTTCATTTTGTTGATTGTTTTCTTTGCTGTGCAGAAACTTTTTAACTTGATGTGATCCCATTTGTCCATTTTTGCTTTGGTTGTCTGTGCTTGTCAGGTATTGCTCAAGAAATCTTTGCCTAGACCAATATTCTGGAGTCTTTTCCCAATGTTTTTTTTTTTTTTTTTAGAAGTTTCATAGTTTGAGGTCTTAGATTTATGTTTTTAATCCATTTTGATTTGATGTTTGTATGTGGTGAGAGATAGGGATCTAGTTTCATTCTTCTGCATATGGATACCCAGTTTTCTCAGCATGATTTATTGAAGAGACTGTCCTTTCCCTAATGCATATTCTTGGCACCTTTGTAAAAAATGAGTTCATTGTAGATGTATGGATTTATTTCTGGGTTCTCTATTCTGTTCCATTGGTCTATGTGTCTTTTCTTATTCCAGCACCATGCTGTTTTGGTTACTGTAGCTCTAGAGTATAATTTGAGATGAGGTAATGTAATTCTTCTGATTTTCCTTTTTTTTTTTTTTTTCCTTAGAGTAACTTTGGCAATTCTGGTCTTTTGTGGTTCTTATTAATTTTAGGATTATTATTTCTATTTCTGTGAAGAATGTCATTGGTATTTTGATAGGGATTACATTGAATCTGTAAATAGCATTGGGTAGTATGGACATTTTAGCAATATTGATTCCTCCAATCCATGAAGATGAAATATCTTTCCATTTTGTTGTCTCCACTTCAATTTTTCATCAGTGTTTTATAGTTTTCATTGTAGAGGTCTTTAACGTCTTTGGTTAATTCTTAGGTATTTTCCTTTATGTGTGGCTGTTATAAATGGGATTACTTTCTTGCTTTCTTTTTCAGATTGTTCACTTTTGACATATAGAAATGCTACTGATTTTTTATGTTGATTTTGTATCCTGCAGCTTTACTGAATTTATCAGTTCTAATAGTTTTTGGGTGGAGCTTTTAGGTTTCTCCAAATATAAGATCATGTTATCTGCAATCAAGGATAATTTGATTTCTTCCTTTCCATTTTGTAAGCCTTTATTTCTTTCTCTTGTCTGGTTGCTCTATCTAGGACTTCCTGTACTATGTTGAATAACAATGGTGAAAGTGGGCATCCATATTTTGTTCCAGATCTTAGAAGAAAGGCTTTCAGTTTTTCCCCATTCAATATGATACTAGCTGTGGGTCTGACATAAACAGCCTTTATTGTGGTGAGGTGTGTTCCTTTTATACTCAGGTATTTGAGGGTTTTCTTTTTATCATGAAGTGATGTTGAATTTTATCAAATACTTTTTCATTATCAATTGAAATGATCATAAGGTTTTTGTCCTTCCTTCTATTGATACTATATACCACATTGATTGATTTATGTATGTTGAACCATCCTTGCATCCCTGGGGCAAAACCCATTTGATCTTGATGAATGGTCTTTTTAATGTGTTGTTGAATTCAGTTTGCTAATATTTTGTGGAGGATTTTTGCATCAATGTTCATCAGATATATTGGCCTATAGTTTTCTTTGTGTGATGTGTCTTTGTTTGGTTTTGGTATCAGGGCAATACTGGCCTGGTAGAATGAGTTTTGAAGTATTCATTCCTTCTCCATTATTTGGAATAGTTTGAGTAGGATTGGCATTATTTCTTCTGGAAAGGTTTGGTAAAATTCATCAGTGAAGCCATCTGATTCTGTACTTTCCTGTGCTGGAGACACTTTATTACAGTTTCAATCTCATTACTTGTTTTTGGTCTGTTCAGGTTTTGGATTTTTTCATGGGTCAGTGTCACTAGGTTGTATATGTCTAGAAATTTATTAATTTATTCTTGATTTTCCAATTTATTGTCATGTATTTGCTCATAGTAGCCAGTAATGATCCTTTGAATTTCTGCGGTATCAGTTGTAATGTCTCCTTTTTCTTCTTTGATTTTATTTATTTGGGTCTTCTCTTCATTTTTCTGTCTGACTCAGGGTTTGTCAATGTTGTTTCTCTTTTCAAAAAACCAACTTTTCATTTCATTGATCTTTTGTATTTTTTTTCATTTCAATGTCATTTATTTCTGCTCTGATCTTTATGATTTCCTTTCTTCTACTAAGTTTGGGTTTGGTTTGCTTTTTTTCTATTTCTCTAAGATGCACTGTTAGGTTGTTTATTAGAATTTTATATCTTTTTGATGTAGGCATTTATAACTATAAACTCTCCTTTTAGTACTGCTTTCACTGTATCTTATAGATTTTGTATGTTTTGTTTACATTATCATTTGTTTCAAGAATTTTTTGAATTTCCTCCTTAATTTCTTTTTATAAAATCTGCTGTGAGAGAACAGCTTCTTAATTTCTTCATTGACCCACTGATCATTCAGAAGCGTATATTTTAAATTTCATGTGTTTGTACAGTTTCCAAAATTTCTCTTGTTATTGATATCTAATTATATTCTATTGTGGTCAGAGAAGATGCTTGATGTAACTTCAATTTTTTGAATGTTTTAATATTTGTTTTGTGGCCCAACATATGGCCTGTCCCTGAAAGTGATCCATATGCTGAGGAGAAGAATGTGTATTCTGTGCTGGTGGATGAAATGTTCTGTAAATTTCTATTAGTTCCATTTGTTCTATAGTGCAGATTAAGTCCAATGTTTCTTAGTTGATTTTTCAGTCTGGGTGATGTGTCCAATACTGAAAATGGGTTATTAAAGTCTCCAGCTATGATTGTATTGACGTCTATTGCTCTCTTTAAGTCTAATAATATTTACTTTATATGCCTAGGTGCTCCAGTGTCGGGTGCATATATGTTTACAATTTTATATCCTCTTGCTGACTTGACCCCTTTATCAGTATAAAATGCCATTTTGTCTCTTTATAGTTTTTGTCTTGAAATGTGTTTTGTGATATAAATATAGCTATCCTTGCTCTTTTTTTGGTTTCCATTTGCATGGAATATCTTTTTCCATTCCCTTATTTTTGAACTAAGTATGTCTCTACAGGTTATGTGTACTTTTTGTAGGCAACAGATCTTTGGGTCTTGTTTTTGAAAACCATTCAGCCAATCTATGTCTTTTGATTGTAGGATTTAGTCACGTAGATTCAATGTTGAAGGACTTACTCCAGCCATTTTGTTATTTGTTTTCTGGTTGTTTTATGATCTTCTCTTCCTCCTTTCCTTCCCTCCTGTCTTCCTTTAGTGAAAATAATTTTCTCTGGTTGTATATGTTAATTTTTTATATATCTGGTATATGTTTTTTGATATGAGGTTACCATGAGACTTTCAAATAATATCTTATAACTCATTATTTAAACTGTTGACGGCTTAATACTGAATGTGTAAATAATCAAACAAATAAGAGAAAACCAGAGAAAACCAATAAAACTCTACACTTTAACTTCTTCCCCTAGCTTTTTAACTTTTTGTTGTCTCTTTCTTTTCTTTTTGAGACAGGGTCTCACTCTGTCATCCAGGATGGAGTGCAGTGGTGTGATCTCAGCTCACTGTAGCCTCGAGACCTCCTGGCCTTAAGTGATCCACCCACCTCAACCTCCCTAGTAGCTGGGACTATAGGCGTGCACCACCATGCCTGGCTAGTTTTCGTATTTTTTGTAGAGACAGGGTTTTGCCATGTTGCCCAGACTGGTCTTGAACTCCTGGGTGCAAGTGATCCACCCACCTTGGTCCCCCAAAGTACTGGGGCTACAGGCGTGAGCTATTGTGCCTGGCCTGATGTTTCTATTTATATCTTGTTATACTGTTTATGCTGTGAAAAGTTGTAATTATATTTCACTGTGTTATAATAGTCTGTGGTTTTCAGTGTGCTTATCATTACCAGTAGGTTTTGTACCTTCTGAAGATTTTGTCTTGCTCAATAATATCCTTTTCTTTCAGATTGAGGAACTCCCTTTAGCATTTCTTCTAGGACAGATCTGGTGTTGATGAAATTCCTCAGCTTTTGTTTGTCAAGGAAGGTCTTTATTTCTCCTTCATGTTTGAAAGATATTTTTGCCAGATATACTACTCTAGGGTAAAAGTTTTTTTTTCCTTCAACACTTTAAATATGTCACGTCACTCTCTCCTGGCCTATAAGGTTTCCACTGAAAAGCCTGCTGACAGATGTATTGGAGCTCCATTGTATGTTATTTGTTTCTTTTCTCTTGCTGCTTTAGGATCCTTTCTTTGTCCTTGACCCTTGGGAGTTTGATAATTAAATGCCTTGAGGTGGTCTTCTTTGAGATAAATCTACTTGATGTTCTGTAACCTTCTTATACTTGATTATTGATATCTTTCTCTAGGTTTGGGAAGTTCCCAGTTATTATCCCTTTGAATAAACTTTCTATCCTCATTTCTCTATCTACCACTTCTTTAATGCCAATAACTCCTAGATTTGCCCTTTTGAGACTATTTTCTAGATATTGTAAGTATACTTTATTCTTTTTTATTTTTTCTTTTGTCTCTCTATTTTCAAATAACCTATATTCGAGCTCACTAATTCTTTCTTATGTTTTATCAGTTCTACTGTTGAGAGACTTTGACTCATTCTTCAGTATGTCATTTGTATTTTTCAGCTCTCGTCTGATAGGATTCTGAATTCTTTCCCTGTGTTATCTTTAATTTCATTGAGGTTCATCAAAACAGCTATTTTGAATTCTCCATCTGAAATGTGACATATCCCTGTCTCTCTAAGACTGGTCTCTGGTGCCTTATTTAGTTTGTTTGGTGAGGTCGTATTTCCTGGGTGGTCTCAATGTTTGTAGATTTTCGTTGGTGTCTGGGCATTGAAGAATTACGTATTTATTTTAATCTTTGCAGTGTGGACTTGTTTTTACTCATCCTTCCTGGGAAGGCTTTCCAGGTATTTAAAGGGACATGGGTGTTGTGATCTAAGTCTTTGGTCACTGTGGCTATATTTTCATTAGTGGGCATCCCAAGCCTCATAACGCTGTGGCTCTTGCAAACTCTTGGAGATACCACCTTGGTTGTTTTTGCTAAGATCCAGAAGAATTCTATGGATTACCAGGCAGAGACTCTTGTTCTCTTCCCCTAATTTCTCCCAAACAAATGGAGTCTCTCTCTCTCTCTTTTCTGAGTTGTTTAGAGCTGAGGGAGAGGTGACACCAGCACCTCTGTGGCAACCACCACTGGGACTGCACTGGGTCCCACCTGATGCTAGCACAGCCCTGGGTCTTGCCCAAGGCTCCTCATAACCACTTCCTGGCTACTGCTTATGTTCATTCAAGGCCCAAGTGCTCTACAATTAGCATGTGGTGAATCCAGCCAGGCTTGTGTCTTTCCCTTCAGCATGGTGAGTTCTCCCTGGCCCTGGGTGTGTCCAGAGATCCTGTCTGGGAGTTAAAGCCTAGAGTCGGAAACCTTAGGAATCTACCTGGTACTCTAGTCTACTGTTACTGAGCTGGCACTCAAGTTGCAAGACAAAGTCCTTCCCACATTTCCCCCTCTTTTCCTGAAGCAGAGGAGCCACTCCTTTTGGCCACCCTTACCCCAGGGCTGTAATGAGTACTATCTAGCTACCGGTGATGTTCACTCAAGGCCCAAGTGCTCCTCAGTCAGCTTGTGGTGAATGCTGCCTGTCCTGAGTCTTTCTCTTCAGGGCAGTGGGCTCCCCTTTGGCCAGGGAAAGTCCAGAAATACCGTCCAGGAGTCAAGGCCTGGAACTGGGGACTGTAGGAGCCTGCTTGGTCCTTTACCCCACTGTGGTCTCTCCACATAGCTAACACATCTAGGAATGTTCTGGGTCACATGTGAAGCCAGCATGGCTCTGAGTCTCACCCAAAACCCACAGTGAGTATTGCCTCACTACCACTGCTGATTTTTCAGGGCCCAAGGGCCCTTTAATCAGCAGATGATGAGTCCTGCTTAGGACTGGGTCCTTCCCTTCAAGGCAGCAGGTTCCCTTTTTGCTCAGGGTGTCTGTAGAAATGTCATCTGGGAATTAGGGCCTGGAATAGGGGCTTCAGAACTGGGCCTGCTGTCCTAGCCTACTGTAGGTAAGCTAGTATGCAAGTTGCAAGACAAAATCACCTTTTTCCCTTCTGTCCTCAAGTGGAAGGAAGGAGTCTCTCCCGTAGCTGTGAACTATGCTGCCTGGGGTTATGGGAGGGCTGATGCAAGCACTCCCTTGGGTGCACCAGCTTGTGTCTCACTGGGTCATGTGCACCCCACATCCACTGGCTTTGAGCCCAGCATAACACCAGGACTTGCCTAGGAATTGCAGTCCTAGTGGCCTGGACTGCCTTCTCAGTTTATTTAGAATGCCAGAGCGCTTTAGCCCATGGTAGCAGGGCTTGATGGAACTCAGGTTCTAATCATTGGGATAAGCAATTTGTCTCTTCCTAGGCCTGGTCTAAATGCTCCCTCTATGGTCGTTGGCTGAGTTTTTCCCCTTGTTGCTCTCTACTCTGACAGGGTAGCACTGAGTTCCCATGGAAAGTCCCACCATTACTGCAGTCTCTCTCTAGTGCACAGATTCTCCCTCTGCACAATGTGGCCACTGCCAGGGGATAGAGGGGTGGTGGTGTAGGCGATTAAGGGCTGTATATCCTACAATCTTCAGGGCCTCTTTCCTTGATGTGATGTTAAAACAAGGCATTGTGATCATTCACCTGATTTTTGGTTGTTATGAAAGTTCTTTTTTGTGTAAATAGTTGTTCAATTTCATCTTCCTACAGGAGGGATGATCACTTGAGGCTTCTATTCAGCCATCTTGCTCTGACTGCCTTCACTTGAGTAACATTTCCCAATCTCATCACTTCACTTATTACTTAATTGGCTAAATATTCCTACATTGACACTTCTAGTTCCAATCTAAATCTAGATGTAATCTTTTCAATTTTCTGTTAGACACTGTTTGGTGGGTCCTGTGGTACATAAATGTGTGTGCATCAAACAATTGTTCTCCTTTTTTCAATATTTTTCCTTATTCTCTACATGCTACCTCACTTGATATCTTCATCCTCATCCTAGTTATTTAAACAGATTTGTGATTTTGTTTGTGATCTCCTTATCCCTGTAATATCTATTCATGATCTTTTAGTCAATCAGTCCTAGTTTACTCTGGCTATCCTCATAGACCTTGTCTGGGCTCTTATCTCAGTTCTTGACTGTAGAAGAACTTTCTTAACTGATCTCTAGATATTTAGTCTATCTCTCTTCCATCCCCATGTTGGAGCTGTGATAATTTTCAAATATATATTTGTCTCTATATATGATCTGGCTAAAAATTTTAGTTATATATATATATATATAACTAAATATATATATATAACTAAATATATATATAACTAAATATATATCTATAACAATATATATATAACTAAATATATATATATATAACTAAATATATATATATATATAACTAAATATATATATATATATATTCCCTGGCTAAAAATTTTTGTTAAAGTTAAATCCTACATAAACTTGATCACATGTGTTTACTTCTCCCTTCCTAACTTCATGAAAAAGAGAGTAAGGTAATGGAAAAACTCAATAAGACAAAGAGAACAGGAGTAGAAGCATTGATAGGTGTAAGGTTCAAACTAACTTTTACTTATTGCAATGAAAGTTTCAACGTGAATATCTCCTTCTACATGAACTTCTGAGAGAAACCAACTAATTCTTCCCATAGAACTCCTAATATTTTAAGACTTGGAGGTACCTGGTCTGTGGAAGGCAGGAATGTGTCATGAGATTGGATACATGAGTTATTTGTTGAAAATCTTTATGATAAGTGGCTGCAGTTCCATATCCTATCACCTACTCCCTGCTGCTCAGGAGACCAAAGAGTTTATTTTCTGGAGAATCTGAATGAGAATGTCCCAGACTCAGAAATCTAGGCACAGTAGGAGGATTGGTTGAAATAAGAAGACTGTGTTATTCTGTTTTGTGCTGCTATAACAGAGTACATTATAATTTATATATAACAGATTAATTTACAATGAGCAGAAATTTATTTCTCACAGTTCTGGAAGCTAGGACGTTCAAGATAAAGAGGCTGGCATTTGACAAGGGCCTTCTTGCTGTGTCATCCCATGGCAGAAGTTGGAAGGGCAAAAAGAGGCAGAGGGAGAGAGAGAACACACAAGAGGAGGATGAACTTGAACTTGTCCTTTTATAAGGAACACACTCCCATCATAGTGGCATTAATCCTTCATGAGGGTGGTGCCCCCATGGCCAAACACCTACTGTTAGGCCCCACCTCCCAACACTGTTGCATTGAGGTCAAGTTTCGAACACATGCTTTTTTGGGGGCACATTCAAACCATAGCAGAGATTAAGAGAAAATTTGCATACCTAATTTCAGGACCTGTATGTTTCATCCTAGATGCAATTAGTGAAACAGGGCATGAGTTATTTAGTTTTACATTATCAGATTTCTAGTAGTAATCTAGATATAGATTTTTCCCTTTTCAACATCTTCTAAATAATTGTATAGTCTAAACATAATTAAAAAATTTTAACATCTCAAATTCTCTCATCACTTTAACATGTTTTAGAAAAGGTAAATCAAAGGCCAGTTCATGTGAGAGTCTGTAAAATATTAATTTCATTTAGCCTACTCAGTTTCTTTACTTGTAATAACAGAATTATAAGCAGAAAAATGATTGTACAAATAAACATAAATGATGTCATTTGATTTATTTCCTTTTTAGAATTATGAAAACCCGATAAATAGAGTTTTTTTCCTCTTCTATTTCTTTTCCTTAAATTCAGAGGCTGGAAGAGGGCTGACGACAATGAAGAATCCCTCCTCCGGCTTGCTTAATTATTTTAGATCTTCACATAACTTTTTTTTTCTTTTTCTTTTCTTTCATTATTATTATTTTTTGAGACAGAGTCTCACTCTACCACCCAGGCTGGAGTGCAGTTCTGTGATCTTGGCTCACTGCAACCTCTGCCTCTTGGGCTCAAGAGATCTTTCCACCTCAGCCCTCTGAGTAGCTGGGACTACAGGTGCATACCACCATGCCCAGCTAATTTTTGTATTTTTATAGAGATGGGGTGTTGTCATATTGTCCAGGCTGGTCTCAAACTCCTGGACTGAAGCAATCTGCTTGCCTCGGCCTCCCAAAGTGCTGGGATTATAGGCATGAGCCACTGCACCCAGCAAACATAACTTTATGAATAAACTAAATTGCATATTATGCATTTTTATTTTCCCAATGTAATAAATTGATTTTATTAACAAGAGATATTTAAGTAAAATATACATTTTGCTTCCCAATATATCTGAAACGAATAGAATAAATACATAAAATATATTCTACCTTCCCAGTGCTATACATCGGCATTACTAAAATGTAGATATTTTAGATATAGTTGAGTTTACCAAAACTCACCTACTCTTTTCCTACAAAAATAATCACCAAAACAAAAATTCAGTGCAGGCCAAGAAAATATTTCTATCCGCTATTTTATGTCTTTCGAATTTCAAAGTACTATACCTTTCTAGCTTATAGTTTTTTGCAACCAATTCTAAAATTGTGTTCCCTGTTTATAGACTTCTCAGACCCCAAATTCCTGAGGTAACATGGGAATCAGTGCTGTCTCTATGTGTGTGTATCTATGTGGCATGTATTTGCCTCAACTCCCCCCTTCTAACTTCTCTTGTCTAACCCAACTTCACACAGACTCCTTAGGTCTTCTGATTCTCAGTTTATTCCAATTTCCTGTATAAATAGTCCCTCTTGTCTGCAGGTGGTATGTTCCAAGACCCCAGTGGATGCCTGAAACCGTGGAGAGTACCAAATCCTATATATACTATTTTTTTTGATAACTGAGACCGCTACTAAGTGGCTAGCAGGCAAGTGGCATATATAGCATGGATACACTGCACAAAAGGATGATTTACATCCCAGGTGAGGTGCAGCAGGATAATGTGAAATTTTATCCTGCCACTCAGAATGGTGTGCAATTTAAAAACATGTGAATTGTTTATTTTGAGAATGCTCTGTTTAATATTTTTTGAACTGCAGAAGGCCAAACCATGGATAAGGGAGGACTACTCCACTTGGTTGCTTTTCCATGGATAATCATTAGTTACTGATTTCACATGAAATTTAGTCAATAGTATTTAGTGATTCACTATTAAATTTCATAGATATTTCCACTTTCAGTTTTTTAAAAAAGATTCAATTTCTTAATTTTCTTAAGATGTAATATGGACATTAAGTACAGGGGCATACATTTTTCCTTTAATTCAACCATGAAAAGTATAAAAATATTATAAAAACAGAATTTGAAAATTCCAGTATTAATCTTCATAGTAAATATTGGCTTCTTTTCCTCCTGAACAGGTCATTATCCAACTTTTAGAGGTGATGGATCATCTGCATAGAGGGGAATTGGTTGCTGCAATACTTCATAACCGGTATATTTATGGAAATAGTTTAACTTATATAATGTCTTTCCTATTTATATATCTAACATAGCAGGCATTCAATAAATATTTGTTGAATACTTGGTATAAAATAAGTATTTACTGTATTAATGAATTAGAGAATGACTAAGTGACAAAGAAATTGAATAAAGAGGATGTTAGTGACAATGTGTCCTGAGATAATGAAAAAACAGAGAATATATTTAGAAAATATAATTGGTATAACTTATGAGCACCTGGAATACAATCAGTGGAGATATTTATTTGAATTTTTAGTTTTAAAGGCATATCTGAATAAATACAGATATCCATAGCTTAAGAATAGATGTGCCAACAACACATTTTTAAAAATAGGATTGTTCTGTGATTGTATATATTTATATTATTTAAAAATCCAGTTAAAACCTTTTTAGGGAGTTACTATGAGATATTTAAAGCTTCTTCTGACAAATTAGGATTTTAAATTTATTATTTAAAGAAAAATAGCCTTGTTTTGCAGGTGTGACAGAGTCTGTCTTATTCCTAGTAGCTTGATTGTACAGTTTGGATGAAACATTTGGAATAGTATGTTTGAGTTGTTTGTATCCTGGCTCTGATGCTTACTAGTGGTATAGCCTTGGGCAAGTTTCGTAGTCATTCTATACCTCAATTTCCTCACCTATGAAATGGTGTTAATAATAGTACCTACATTGCAGGGTTGTTGTGAAGATTAAATAAGTGTGAAAGGTGGGGGATGTATGAAAGTGTGTGTGTGTGTGTGTATGTGTGGAGAGAGAGAAAAAAATAGAGAGCAGGTGTGAGTGAGTGAGCTGGGCAGATAGTAAGCAGTATATATGAGCTAGTATGAGGGAACTTTTAAAAGTTCATGGAAAAAATGGAAATAAAAGATAAAAATAAAAAGTAACTGTTTCTTAATATAAGCTCCACCCGAATCAAGATATTTTTTAAAGTGTTGATACCAGCCATTTAAAGAACTGAGGGTCCTGGGAATTTAACCATATCAATGATGTTTCTTTTACATTATTAATCGAAGAAAAATGGGTGCTCTTTAAAGGGTTTTTAAGACTAGGAAACAAAAAGAAGTCAGAAGGAGCCAAATTAGTACTGTAAGATGGGTGCTTAATGATTTCCCATCAAAACTCTCACAAAATTGCCCTTGTTTGAGAAATGAGCAGAAGCATTGTCATGGTGAAGAAGGACTTTCTGCTGAAGCTGTCCTAGGCATTTTCCTGGTAATGTTTTGGTAACTTTCTCAAAACACTCTCATAATAAACAGATGATATAGTCCTTTGGCCCTTCTGAAAATCCTCAAGCAAAACGTCTTGATCATCCCAAAATAACTGTTGCTGTGACTGTTGCTTGTGACCAGTCTGCTTTTGTTTTGACTGGGTTACTTCTACCTTTTCCTAGCCATTGCTTTGATTGTGCTTGTCTTCAGAATCATACTGGTAAGGCCATGTTTCATTTCATGTTACAATTCTTTGAAGAAATACTCTAGGATCTTGATCCTACTTGTTTAAAATTTTCCATTGAAAGCTCTTTTCTTGTCTGCAGCTGATCTATGTGTAATTGTTTTGGTACCCATCAAGTGGAAAGTTTGCTCAACTTGAATTTTTCAGTTGGAGTTGTGTAAGCTGAACCAACTGAGGTATCTATGGTGTTGGGTATCATGTCTGCTGTTATTTGCTGGTCCTCTTTAATTAGGGCATGAGCAAGATTAATTTTTTCCTTGCAAATTGATTTGGATCATCTGCTGCTGAAGGCTTCATCTTTAACATCATCTCATCCCTTTCTAAAATGAGTTATCTATTTGTAAACTGCTGATTTCTTTGGGGGCATTGTCCCCATAAACTTTTCATAAAGCATCAACGATTTCATCATTCTTCCACCCAAACTTTGTGATAAATTTGATGTTTGTTCTTGATTCAATTTTAGCAGAATTCATGTTGCTTTGATAGAGGCTCTTTTCAAACTGATGTCTTATACTTCTTAGTGCTTCAAATTGGGTCCTGTTCAGGCATGTTATAACACATTACTATGAGTTTATTTTCGTGCAAAAAAATTGAAATCCATGCGTAGTTTTTTTCAAAATACGCATTTTGCATGAACTTTTTGAAGATCCCTCATATTATTCAAATATAAAAGTGAGATTTTAATTATTTTGAAAATGTAGTATTTGTGTTTTTCAATTCTGAGGTATTTTAAAATACAGGCATGTTGTAAAATGAACAGAAAATGTAGGAAAGGTTGAGGTAGGAAGGGAACATATATAAAGTTACTGTTACTTGACAGATACCATAGAAGGAATTTTCCATAATAATCCAGTTAGAGAAATAATATGATGGGTGCCTGTTTGTTGGAATGTATACAGTAGTCCCCGTTTATCCATGCAGGATACATTTCAAGGCTCCAAGGATGCCTGAAACTGAGGATAGTACTGAATCCAACTGTCATCAATCAGAACATATTTCTGCTCATCTCTTCTACT
Source organism: Pongo abelii (assembly GCF_028885655.2). Taxonomy (NCBI): domain Eukaryota; kingdom Metazoa; phylum Chordata; class Mammalia; order Primates; family Hominidae; genus Pongo; species Pongo abelii. The sequence goes on along the minus strand of NC_072008.2, from coordinate 123,779,720 downwards.
CACAAATATAAACATTTTCCATCTTAACTAAGCACTTATCATACACTGTGGTCATAACTTTTGCAGTTTGAGTGTGACAGCAGAACTAGCACAAGCTTCTTCTTCCTTCTCCACAATTTCACCAACAGAAGATTTCTTTCTTACTGTTGATCTTAGCAACCTCAGCATGTGATTTTTAAAAATTAATTTTGTTTTAAGTTCTGGGATACATGTGCAGGATGTGCAGGTTTCTTACGTAGTTAAAACGTGTGTCCTGGTGGAGGGAGAACATACTTTTTTAAGTCAAGAACTTTGACCCTTTCACTTAAAGGAAACCCTTTATGGCCTCTCTTTGACATATCCAAGTCACCAGTATCACTATTCTTGCACTGTGGGCCATTATTAAATTAAATAAGGGTTCTGTGAACACAAGCACTGAAATACCTCAGCAGTTGATCTAATAACTGAACTGGCTACTAAGTGACTCATGGGTGGGTAGCATTTACAGCAAGGATGCTGGACAAAGAGGTAATTCCCGTTGTGGGTGGGGTGGAGTGAAGTAGGATAGTGTAAGATTTCATCATCTTACTCAGAATGACACACAATTGAAAACTTATAAATTGTTTATTCCTGGAGTTTTCTATTTGATATTTTCTTTAGAATGTGGTTGACCATGGGTAACTGAAACCAGGGGAAAGTGAAACTGTGCATAAGCAGGGACTACTGTACTATCATCTGGGCTAGGGTAGAATATTCAGCTTAGGGGCTGTAAAATAGACTTGCTCACAGATACAGAAAATAGGGGAATCATAGCAGGGATAATATGTGGCCATGTTGGGTGAAAACAGGAGTAGATCGGGGATGTTGAATTTATAGCTGCATGTATCAGTAGTTCCTTCTTTATTTTTGCTGTGTAATATTTCATTGTTTAAATATGCAACAATTTATTCTATCTATTTTCCTGTTGATAGTCATTTAAGTTGCATCCAGCATTTGGCTATAATGCATAAAACTATTATTAGGATTCTTGTATAAAATTTATTTTGGCCACATGCACTCATTTTGTTTGGATTTACAGTATACTAGAAGTGGAATTGCTGGGACATAGAGTAAGCTACTGTTGTTTAACATTTGTAGAAACTACCAAACGTTTTTTGAAAATAGTTGTACCATTTTATACTCCCACCAATAATAAGTGAGAATCTTTACTAGTGTAATGATATGAATAGGTTTTCTTATGTTTATTAGCTATTTGGATATATTTTAGAAGCATATGTTCAAGTGTTTTGGCCATTTAAAAATGGGTTATTTTATTTTGATTATTAGGAGTTTTTAATTCACTCTGGATATATAGGTATTTGTACTGTGAATATTTCCTTCCAGTCCATGGCTTACCCTCGAATTCTGGTATTTGTGTCTTTTGATGAGCAGTAGTTCTTTTTTAAATGAAGTTCAGTTTGTCATTTTTCTTCTGTTATGCTTGGTGCTTTTTGTATCTTGCCCAAGAAATCTTTGCCCTTCCAAATTTGAGGTTTTCTTCCAAAAGTTTTACAGTTTTAGCCCTCACATTATAAATGCGTTCTTGACCGCAAACCAGAGAAGTGAATGTATGGCCTAGATTCCCCATAGGATCTAAGTAATTAATAAGACCACTTTACAGAAGAAAAGTTCTTTGTACTTTTAATTCTAAGCTAATACCTTTGTAAATGGCAAGGTAGCTGAATGATAACTTGAGCTAAATCTGGCATTGCAGAGAGACCTAGTCTTATGGCCCCTAGTTTATAACACAATGACTTTTGAGTTTCTTCTCTTGTAACCTTTCTTATAAATAAAGCCCCTTTGAAAGAAATATAATTCTGATTCTAAGTAATGTGATCCAGAACATAGAAAATAATGGGAAGCTGCATAGTTCAAATGTCAAAACCTGAGAAAAACGTTGCTTGCATGCATATACAAATTATGGGTCAGTTTCAAATTCCAAATACAATAAAACCAAAAACATTCAGAAATATATGAAAAGGCTCACATCTGGAATCACAGCACTTTGGGAGGTTGAGGAGGGTGGATTATCTGAGGTTAAGAGTCCAAGACCAGCCTGGCCAACATGGTGAAATCCTGTCTCTACTAAAAATACAAAGAAAATTAGCTGGGCATGGTGGTGCACCCCTGTAATTCCAGCTATTTGGGAGGCTGAGGCATGAGAATCGCTTGAACCTGGGAGGCAGAGGTTGCAGTGAGCTGAGATCGTGCCACTGCCTTCCAGCCTGGGTGACAGAGCAAGACTCTGTCAAAAAAGAAAAATTGAATATATGAAGGGAATAAACTCTTTTTGATTAAGAAAGTTTTATCCCAGCATGAGAATGGTTTAAGATCATGAAAGTTATTCATAGAATGCATAGATGTAATGAGAACCAAAAGTGAAAATCCAAAGGTGTTTGAAAACAATTACATGCTCATTTTAAGAATAGAAAAGAGCCCTTAAAAGACATGTACCCTAAAACTTAAAGTATAATAATAAAAAAAAGATTAGTGACAGAAACTTGCACTTATAATAAGAAAAAATTATCTCTCTGAAACAACAATTCAGCATCACACTTAATGGTAATATGTAAGAGTTGTTCCTTAAGCAGCAATAAAATGAGGATGCCCACAATCAACATAATATTGAATATATATCTATAAATTCTGTCCAATGTCAGTAAAGTGGCATAATTAATGGAAGGAAGAAGAGAAAATTACCAATTCTTAGAAGATAAATAGTGCTGGGAAAGCTGTATATCCACTTGCAAAAGAATGAAACTGGATCCTTATATTATATTGTACACAAAAATAAATGCAAAATGGATTAAATACTGAAGTGTAAGACCTGAAATCATAAAGCTTCTGGAAGTAAACACAAGGGATCAGAGCCATCAGGAAGAGCTATAAAAAAGGAAAAGAAAACACAAGGGAAACACTCCTTGATATTGGCCTTGGCAATGATTTTTTTGGATATCACCCCAAAAGCTTAGGCAACAGAAACAAAAATAAACAAGTTGGGACTACATAAAAATCTTCTTCATGAGAAAGAAAACAATGAACAAAATGAAAAGGCAGCCTACATATTAGGAGAAAATATTTGCAAACCATATATGTGATGAGGGTTAATATCTTAACATAACTTACATAACTCAGTAGAAAAGAAACACACCAAATAACACAACTTAAAAATGAGCAAAGGACCTGAATAGATATATTTTAAAAAATAGTACATAGAAATGGCCAACAGGCATATAAAAAGGTGCTCAACATCACATCATCAGGGAAATGTAAATGAAAACCGTGATGAGATATCACCTTGCACCTATTATGATGGCCATTATCAGAAAGACAAACGATAGCAAGTGTTGGAGAGGATGTAGAGAAGAGAACCCTTGCACACTGTTGGTGGGAATATAAAATGATGCAGCCATTATGGTAAACAGTATAGAAGTTCCTCAAAAACCTGAATACAGAACTACCATATGACCCAGTAATCCCACTTCTGGGTATATATGCAAGAGTAACGGAATTAACTCTTCCTCGAGATATCTGTGCTTTCATGTTCATTGCAACATTATACACAATAGCCAAGATATGGAAACAACTTTCAATGGATGACTAGATAAAGAAATTGTGATACACACACACACACACACACACACACAAATGGGGTATTATTCAGTCTTTTAAAAAGGAGATAATGCCTAGAGAAAATTTTTACAATCTACCCATCTGACAGAGGGCTAATATCCAGAATCTACAAAGAACTTAAAACAAATTTACACGAAAAAATCAAACAACCCCGTCAAAAAGTGGGTGAAGTATATGAACAGACACTTCTCAAGAGAAGACATTTATGCAGCCAACAGACACATGAAAAAATGCTCATCATCACCGGCCATCAGAGAAATACAAATCAAAACAACAATGAGATACCATCTCATGCCAGTTAGAATGGCGATCATTAAAAAGTCAGGAAACAACAAGTGCTGGAGAGGATGTGGAGAAATAGGAACACTTTTACACTGTTGGTGGGACTGTAAACTAGTTCAACCATCGTGGAAGACAGTGTGGTGATTCCTCAAGGATCTAGAACCAGAAATACCATTTGACCCAGCCATCCCATTACTGGGTATATACCCAAAGGATTATAAATCATGCTGCTATAAAGACACATGCACACGTATGTTTATTGCGACACTATTCACAATAGCAAAGACTTGGAACCAACCCAAATGTCCAACAATGATAGACTGGATTAAGAAAATGTGGCACATATACACCATGGAATACTATGCAGCCATAAAAAGGATGAGTTCCTGTCCTTTGTAGGGAAATGGATGAAGCTGGAAACCATAATTCTCAGCAAACTATCACAAGGACAGAAAACCAAACACCGCATGTTCTCACTCATAGGTGGGAATTGAACAATGAGAACACTTGGATACAGGAAGGGGAACATCACACACCAGGGCCTGTCGTGGGGTAAGGGTAGCGGGGAGGGATAACATTAGGAGAAATACCTAATGTAAATGACGAGTTGATGGGTGCAGCAAACCAACATGGCACATGTATACATATGTAACAAACCTGCACGTTGTGCACATGTACCCTAGAACTTAAAGTATAATAATAATAAAAGGAGATAATGCCATTTACAACAACATGGATGAACGTGGAGGACATTATGCTAAATGCAATAAGGCAGACATCGAACAAAAAATACTGTATTTGTAAATGTCAAATAGCAACACAGGGGCAGGAGTGGGAAGAAATGGGAAGAAGGTCAAAGCATGAAAATTTGCAGTTAGGTAGGGTGAATAAGTCTAGAGATGTAATCTATGGCATGAGGACAATAGTTAATAATGATATATTGTATTCTGAAAATTTGCTAAGGAAGTAGATTTTAGATGTTCTTACCAGACAAAAAGGCAACTGTGGAAGGTGATGGATATATTAATCTGTTTAACTATAGTAATCATTTCACTCTGTCTATGTGTACCAAAACATCGTATTGTACACTTTAAATATATGCAATAAAAATAGAAATAAATAAAAAAGGTTAGGCTTGTATATCTATAAAAGCTAAGTCTTACAAACAACCCCTTAGTGCTAGAACTAATGAGTTATAAAAAATAGTTGGATATAAATAAAAATTTTTAAAAACAGTACCTTTTATCTGTATCAGAAATCACCATTTAGAAGATATAATGGAAAACAATCAATTTATAATAGCCATAACAAAAATGTCTAGGATTTATATTATGAATATTTAAAAATTCTGCTCAGAGACAGGAAAGAAGACATTTTAAAAATGGAGAGTTATACATACCATGATTCTTGATAAAAGACTGACTGCTAAGAAGAGAAACATTATTTCCAAATTGTCCTATACATTCTACATAAATTTAGTAGGATATTTAAAAATTTGGCAAAGCAAATCTTCAATAAGATAATAAATATCTGAAAGAAATGTATCTCCATTATTAGTACATTGTCTGCTATGTAGTAATTGCTCATTAATTTACTAAATAAAGGACTAGTAAAAAATCTATATTTGTTCTGTTTATGACGCAACAAATATTTATTGTGTAATTGGTAAGAACTAAACATTTTCACGTGCAAAAGTATGAAGAAAAGTGATGAGTTCTTCTACTCATTGACCTTCTTCTGGGGGTGTGGTGTGGTCAGATAATAAATATATATCACAGAGAAAATTGTTATGAAAAATTAATAAGGCAGGGGGAAATATAAAGAGTTAAGAGTGAACGGAGGTCAGTGTAGAAGGGCATTAACTTCTTATTAGCCTTGCATGTGTTTAGTCTTGTAATCTACCATCCATCATATATTTTACCCTATATGAAGTTTTATTCTAGTGCTTTATGAGCTATAGGGAGAAGTCAGCCACATGTGGCTTGCTTTGATGCAAACAGTATACTTATCTGAACATCCTCATGCATATATTATGGGAATGTCTAGGAGGACACGTTGTGGTGACAGTCACCAGTTTGTTGTTGTGGCGGTATTTTCTGATTACATTCCTGGATCTAATAAGCATTTCTGTAATGCTCTGACAGAGTTTCAGTCTTCTAAAAGTAGTCTTTCATAGATGAAACACAGTATAAAATATCGTCTGGTATTTCCAACACAGGAGAAAGAGTGCCAAACACTGTACAGTCATATTTTTATCATTTTAACAAATATTATTCACCACTTACTGGGTAGGGTGCCAGGGATATAGCAGTGAATAATACATGGTTTTCTGTGTGGTGGGGAATACACACAAATAATTGTGTTTCTTAAGTGCTGTTGAAAGGATGTATGGGGTGCTACTGACTGTGTATAACACATATATACACCGGGTCTTGGGGGGATCAGGACAGGCTTTATGAGTGAAGTCATGTTTCTTCTACTTCTCTCCATCTCCACTCTACTACCACCATCTTAGTTCAAGCTACTCTGATCTTTTGCCTGACGTCCTGCAATAACCAATTGGTTAGTTCATTTTTCTCTAGGTTCTAATTAGAGTTCTCTTTTCAGAATTCAAATCTAGCCATGTTGCCTTTTCACTTTCAAATTATTCTATAGCTGTATCTTAATTTTAGGATAACATCCAATGTTAATCTCACATTGCACTACTATGCATGAAGGCATGAAAAAGCATGATGCATTCACAGAGCTATAATCAAAATCAGATGATTATTAATTATAATGATAAGGAGCAAAGTAAAAAAAGGCTGGAGATGAGTTAGGAGAGGGAGGTATGGATCAAGTTAAGAAGCATTTTATGTTTATGCTAAAGAGTTTACATACTTCACAGACTGCAGAGATCTACTGAAGCTTACAAACAGAAGAGTGATGTGATCCGCCTTATACTGCTAGAAAGATCACTTTGGTGGCTATGTGGATTATTTGGGGAAGGAGGACGGGAAAATTAGGACACCAGTGATCAGTCTATTGTAGTAGTCAAAGAAAGAAATGAAAAGAGTCTGAACAAAGGTGATGGCAGTGGGAATGAGTGAAAGGGAATGCATTTGTGAAATACTTAGGGATGAATTTTACAATGTTTGGCAACCAACTGGTTTCTTCACACTCTAGTCAGAAGGTTCTTTTAAAATTGTTAATCTGATAATGTCACCTAGACTGTCCTTTCCTGTTTATGACTATTAACATCCTACTTGTTCCTCAAGACCCATATTGAATTCCATACCCTACATAAGGCCTCATCTGATCAATCCAATCACATGATCAGGAGAGCTTCTTGCCTCTGAACTGCTTTACCACTGCAATGAATTTTATCATGTTTGGTTCTGCATTGAAGTAATTTGAGCCTTTATTTGCTTATGCCTAAGGGAGCCCTTTCAGAGAGTGACTGGCTGTATCTGATGTATTTTTATATCCTGTATTGTACATAATGCAGGATTTTGCACATAGTAAGCTTTCAGTAAATACCTGTAGAAGTTGTAGCATTTATCAACAATTACTGGATGGTGATTTTATTCGGTAAAATGGTTTAGAGTAGTTTTCTTTTGTTTCCCACAGTTAACTCTTACTTATAGTTAAGTAATTTAATATTAAGTGACACTCTTTAAAACTGTAAAATAGGCTAATTGAATTTAGTATGGATTCTAGGAATAAGCCCAGACTTTTGTACTGACATAATGTATAATCATGTCTTCATGGTGTAGAATGTTAAGGGAATACAGGGCTGGGAATCAGGTCATTCCATGTTTAAAAATATTTAGCCTTTAGTATTTGTCAAGTGGTGTCCTCATCTGTCAAATGTAAGAATTGGAAGATGGAAATCTTCCTTTTCATTTTAAAAGTCTAAAATTATATTTTTAGGCTGAAGCACATAGTACATGCTAAAAAAACACATATGTGATTAACTTCACATGAAACAAATTTAACAAGGTGATCAGCCATTATAGATAAGTCCTTTTATTAATTTATCATAATTTGGTTTTCTCACTTTCAATGAAGATATCTTTTCTGTGTTTTTTGAAGATTAAAAACTGGTGAGGGTCTGGTTTTATCGTTGGTGAAGTAAGCGTGGCAATAATTGTAAGCCAAATCTTTGGCTAGAAGATCTAGCCAATAAAAATAATAAGAGGGTAACACATGAAATTCTGAGACCAGTTACTTTTTATACATTGGAATTATTTTGGTTTAAAAGTTCTGTAGGTTTTGGTTATCCATTATTATTGTCATAAGATCTTATGGTAGATGCACATGAAATTTATCACTATATTTGTTCCTATAACTGAAGAGTTGCGTGTTTCATACAAAGGATATGGGCTTGTTAGTAATGTTGCATGTTTTATATATTTGAAGGAATTTTCCAGGTCATAGAAAGTATATCTGTTCTTGGGGAGAATAATTGCTACTCCAGTTTCAGTCATCCTACCTATCTTGAGTGTTGCTGTTCATATTTACATTCTTCCTGTGCAGTCTCATCTACTGCAATTATTTCAGTCCTTGCCTACATACTGAAGACCTTTCATTTATAGCTTGAGTCTCAATTTTTTTCTTAGTCCCAGACTAAAAGTTGTTTATTTTCTCCCTCCACAATTTTTTGTTTGTTTGTTTGGACTCTACAAGTAATACATATTTATTACAGAACACTTAGAAAAATAGAAAATTATATATATGCAGGGTAAATAATCACATAAGATAGCCTCTATTAACACCTCGATGTATTTTCACTCTAGTCTTCTGATACATTTTTAAATGTAACTAAGGTTTTACTTATTGAATATGATCTAGTTATAGTAGTGTGGTTAAGGGTGAGGCTCTGAAGTCTGCCAAATACAGGTTTCATTCAAACTCTGTTACTTACTAGCTGTGTGAAATTTGGCAAGTGTCTTAACTCCTATGAGTCCATTTTCTCATCTATAAAATAAAGTAATATCACTATGTGGGATTGTTCTGTGGATTAAATAAAATGTTTGTAAGATAGTTGAGTTCCTGGCATATGGTAAATGCTCAGTAAATGGAAGCACTTACTGTTTTATTATACTATATATCATGTCTGTACCATCCTGTTTTTCTTACTAGATTTTGAATATTTTGACATCAGTAAAGACTTGTAGTTATAATAGCTGCATGGCATAAGCCATTCTGTGGTACAAACAATGTCTTAATATTAGATATTTAGGCCAATTCCATTTTGGGGATATTGGGGGAATCAGCCCCCAGTATTTCAATGTAGGTTCTTTTCTATTTTCCCTAAGTGTCAGCTGGTCTGAGAAATAAAGAGAAAGAGTACAAAGAGAAGAATTTTATAGCTGGGCCGCCAGAGGTGAAGTCACATATCGTCAGGTTCTGTGATACCCATTTGAGCTGCAAAACCAGCAAGTTTTTATTAGGGATTCTAAAAGGGGAGGGGGTGTACGAAAAGGGAGTAAGTCACAAAAATCACATGCTTCAAAGGGCAATAAAAGATCACAAGGCAAAGGCAAAATTAGAATACTGATGAGGGTCTGTGTCCCACTGTGCATGCATTGTCTTGATAAACATGTTAACAGGAAACAGGGTTCAAGAGCAGAGAACCGATCTGACTAGAATTTACCAGGCTGGAATTTCCCAATCCTAGTAAGCCTGAAGGCACTGCAGGAGACCAGGGTGTATTTCAGTTCTTATCTCAAACACATAAGACAGACACTCCCAGAGTGGCCATCTATAGACCTACCCCCAGGAATGCATTTCTTCCCCAGGGTCCCTATTATTAATTTTCCTTGCTGGGAAAAGAATTCAGCGATATTTCTCCTACTCACACTTCCATTTATAGGCTCTCTACAAGAAGAAAAATATGGCTCTATTCTGCCCGACCCCGTAAGCAGTCAGGCCTCATGGTTATCTTCCCTTGTTCCCTGAAAATCACTGTTATTCTGTTCTTTCTCAGGGTGCACTGATTTAATATTGTTCAAACACACATATTTTACAATCAATTTGTACAATAGTGGTCCTCAGGTGACATACATTCTCCACTTACGAAGATAACAGGATTAAGAGATTAAAGACAGGCATAAGAAATTATAAGAGTATTGATTGAGGAAGTCACAAATGTCAATGAAATCTTCACAATTTATGTTCAGAGACTGTAGTAAAGACAGGCGTAAGAAATTATAAAAGTATTAATTTTCAGAACTGATAAATGTCCATGAAATCTTCACAATTTATGTTCTGCCTCGGCTCCAGCTGGTCTCTCCGTTCGGGGTCTCTGACTTCCTGCAACATGGGGGTATTAGTTGTAGTAGTGCCTTCCATATCTGTTATAATTTATCTTTTTTCCTTCTATTTATTGATTTTTGCTCTATGCTGTGTCAGATCCTCTCTTTACTCCCTTTAATGTACATTTTGTTTGTCACATTGGTTTAGTTTCCTTTAGTTTCCTTGACCAACATAATTTATATCTTTCCTCATCTTATCTTACTTGGCTTTCTCTTCCTGGCTCAATGAAGTCATGTTTCCTTATTCAATAAATAGTGTTTTTCAATATATTTCCATTGCTGCTTTCCATGCTAGTTGTTTTTGTTTTTGTCTGTTCATTCTCAAAGGAAGAAAGATTCCCTGAAAGGCCTTTGTACTGTTGTTTAAAATGTTTTTTGTTCATGGTCTTTATGTGGCTGACTCTTGTTGTCTAGGTCTTTACTTAAATATCCTCTCCTCTGAGAGGTTTCCTTTGACCATCCAGTCTAAAGTGGCCACCTGTATACTGTCTATTGTCACACCATCCCAATTTAATTCTCTCCATAAGACTCATCATTCCAACTATTAGATATTTTCTTTCTTTATTTATTTTCTATCCCCTTTCACTGGAATAGAAGCTCCAAGAGGCCAGGCATCTTGTTCAACTTGTTTACTGCTTTAATCGCAGCACCTACAACCATTTCTTACACACGAGTTACTCAATAAATATTTGCTGAATGAATGAATAAAGGAATTAACCATTTCCCCACTGTCTGTGCTCTTGTGCACTAATCCCACCCTTTTCTCTGATTTTTATCCATGAGTCAATACTAATAGAAATAAACGATTGAATAAATAAGTAGGGTAGAAGAGACAAGTCTTCCTTACAGAAGAATTCCATATTTTATTTGTGAATGTTTGTTTGTATATATATCTTCTTTAGAGGCTGGAACTTTATTCTCCTTCCACTGGGTGTTAATTTAATGATTCACTTACAAAGAAAAGAATGTGGAATGGCAAAAAATGGTAACTTTATAGTGAAGAAATCTGACAAATACTACCAGCGGTAGACAGAATACCGCCCCCCGACCCCCCCGCCCAGGATGTCCACATTTTAATCTCAAGAACCTGTGACTATGACACTGTTCATGGCAAAGTGGACTTGCAGGTGTGATTAAGTTAAGGTCTTTGAGATGAGGAGATTATCAGGCAGGCCCATTGCAATCACAAGGATCCTTATAAAAGGGACACAGGTGCCAGTCAGAAAAAGGAGATGCGATGATGGATCCAGAGGTTGGAGTGATGCTCTTTGAAGATATAGGAAGGTGCCACAAGCCAAAAATGCAGGTAGCCTCTAGAATCTGGGAAAAAAAAATAACAACAACAAGAAAACCATCTCTCCCCTGAAGCTTTGCCAATACTTAATTTTTGACTTCTGACCTTCAGAGCTGTAAGATAATCAACTAGGGTTGTTTAAAGCCACCATTTGTGATCATTTGTCACAGTGGAAATAAGTTAATATCCCTCATTTTCAGAGTCTGGCACAAAGACTTCCTAATATATACCAGGAGCTGTAATTTCTGACTTGATACAAGCACAAAGAGGAATTGATGGTGGTGGTGGTCAGAAAGGGGCACACAGTAAAAGGTACTAGAACTCTGGCTGCTTTAAAAAGCAACAACATTGCCAGGTCTCAGTTTCAGTGCTGGCACTGGTTTTCCTGACTCTGTCTACAAGATATTTAACAGTAAATTGGGCAAGGCAGGATCAGAAGTAACTAGCTATTTGTTATTTAAAATTGAATATTCAAGTATTTATCTATATTTTTCTTATCCAATTGTATAATTTATGCTCATTGAGAAGTATTTGGAAAAATTATAGGAAAGTATAATCCCACTGCACTGAAAGCGCTGTTAATATTTTGGATCTCATAAATACAAATGTTTATTCAACACAAAGATTCCCCAGTATTGTAAACATGACATATCCAATGTCCAATCCCATGTAATCTTAGCCCTGAGTACCTGCCTTCTCATCTATATTCTTGGTATTGTTTGATGACACCACCATTCACTCAGGTGTCTGACTCAGAAACTGGGGCATCATCCTGGACTCTTTCTCATCCTTCACACTCAGTTAGTCACTAAGTCCACTTCTCCTTCCCAATTATTTCTCCAATTCACCCCCCCTGCTGCTTTATCCTTATTATCACTTTCTTAGATTTGGCCCACATAATTTGTCAGCTAGATCATTAAAATAGCCTCCTAATCTATTTTTTTTTTTGCTTCTAGTCTTAGCCCTCCCCTTCTCCCCTGACAGTTTCTTTCTCTCTTTGCAGCCATAATGATCTTTCTGAAATGTAAATATGGTCATATTGTTTTCTTGTTTAGATTTCTTCAGTGGCTCCCAGTATGGCAAGGTCTCTTATATGGCTCCTCTCTACCTCACCAGGCTTTTCTCCTGCACAGAGCATGCATTGCAGCCTTCCCCAACATTGGACGATGACACTTTCCCTCATATTGCCACCCTTCTTTCTGGAATGCTTTCTCTCATATGTTGGGCCTAACCCACTCCTGTTTATCATTCAGGACCTCTCTGTGAAACTTTCACTGAAATATATCCCATGCCTCTTCCAAGCATGGGATATATTTCCTTTTCTTATTTATTTATTTATTTATTTATTTATTTATTTTGAGACAGCGTCTCACTCTGTCACCCAGGCTGGAGTACAGTGGTGCAATCATGGCTCACTGCAGCCTTGACTTCCCAGGCTCAGGTGATTCTCCCACCTCAGCCTCCTGAGTAGCTGGGACGACAGGCGTGTGCCACCATGCCTGGCTAATTTTTGTATTTTTTTAGAAATGGGGTTTTGCCGTGTTGCCCAGGCTGGTCTTCAACTCCTGGGCTCAAGTGATTCACCCACCTCAGCCTCCCAAAGTACTGGGATTACAGGCGTGAGCCACCACATGTGGCCAAGTATCCCTTTCTAATGGCTCCCATAGCATTGACTCTTACATTTTGGTGTTAGTAGGGGGGATTGAAGTCCCAGTACTCATAGTAGTTGTATTGGCAAGAGTCATTATAATAGCTAACACTTAAATAGGGTTACTTTGTACTAGGTACAAAACCTTTATGCATATTAATTTGTTATTCTCATAATAACCTTATGAAGTAGATACTCATCATTATTATTCCCATTTTACAAACAAGGACTTTGAGGCACAGAGAGATTAAGTAAATTGTCTAAGGTGACACAGTAAATAAGCATGGATCCAGGGTTCAAATGCAGGAAGTCTAGCTCCAGAGTCTTTGCATTTAGCCATATGTGAGTCTTTTTCCTTCCCTGGAATGCAAACTCCCTGAGGACAAGGGTTTTGCCTGTCTTGTATTACCTCTCTTGTGTCTCATTACCTAAAACTAATTCATGGCAGTAATAAATACTTCTCATGATGATCTTTTTAGAGAGCGCAGGAAGTGAATGTAGAGGAATGTATCCTCCTGTCTTTTCCAAGCAGAATTAGGTGTCCCTTTCTTACAGCTCCCATAGTATTAGATCTTATTTCTGTGGTGTCTGTAGTAGATATTAAAGTTCCAATACTAGTAGTACATTGGTTGTATTGGCAAGAGTCATTGTAATAGCCACCCATGGTGTTTACCCTAAGGCCAAGCTAGTTCTGCTTATTTTGGGTGTGCATACATTTACGCTGATAGGTTAAGTACTGTTAATGAGTTGGAAGCCTGGAAGTTGATAAAGGTAATTTTTTCTTTTAACAAATGTTCACTTCCCTCCTTTTTCAGTCTTTTATTTTTTCCCCTTTTCATCTTCCCAGCAAACGCAGTTACAAGGTGAGCGTTAGAAAGATTATGTAAAATTTTCAAAGGCTCCTGAACAACAGTTGTGTAATGTTCTATTTTGGGTTACATGTGACCAGGAATATGGACCCATTAAATAATTCAGAGCCTTAATGTGGATGCTTTTAAAAATATATAGCCAAAGGACAAAGTTTTCCTTTGTCTTTCTGGTTATCAGTGCTGTGTGATGTTTTGACCCCTTCCCTCCATTAGACACTTGGTTTTCTTTGTACCATTGCTTTGTTTCAGATTAAAATGAAAAGAAAAAGATTAATAATACCTCTTTTCCCTGGAAGATCTACCTTTTCATTGGATTATAGTTTCCATGCCTGTCTTTGGGACTTATTAATAGCTATGGCAATTTAAAGGCTTTGTGATCCACAGATAGGCATACTATGATTCTTTTCTAAGAGTCCTTAATCCACCATTGAGAGAAGGGCAATGTGTCCTCCTCCCTTCCTGAGGCCCTCTGTATCCATGGTGTGTTTACGAAATGCATGATCCTGAAGGTAAAGATGTTTTCCTATATCGGCACAGCACAGCATAGCTGACATAGATATGAGCTATAGATAGCTAGAATAAAATCCTCTAGTGACCTTTGCAGTCTGTTTTAGGGGAAACAAATAACAGAAGCAGCAGAGTGAATCCAAATTAAATTTAATGTTGTTTTTGACAGGAAGAGCTGTGCCTGGATGTAGACAGTGTCATTTATTTTTCGCTGGCACATTATTGAAAATACTAATATATAACTTTGTCCAAATTTGGCTGAGATCAGCCATTGTCCAGGGCTGGCAGGTCTCTCTCTCTCTCTCTTTTTTTTTTTTTTGACAGGGTCTCCTTCTGTTGCCCAGGCTGAAGTGCAGTGGCTCAAGTGATTCTCCCACCTCAGCCTCCTGAATAGCTGGGACTACGGGTGCATACCACCATGCCTGGCTAATTTTTTCTGTTTTGTAGAGATGGGGTCTCGCTATGTTCACCAGGCTGGCTTAGAACTCCTGGCCCACAAGCGATCCTCCCACTTGGGCCTGCCAAAGTGCTGGGCTTATAGGCATGAGCCACCTCACCTGGCTGACTCCTACTTTTGACTTCTCAAACTTGGGAGGCTACTCAAATCAGTGGGAGGTCACCTAGAACACACTTTTCTCTCTAGATTCCCTGAAGCAGTGCTAAGTCTAATAAGGCCTCTAGGGAGCGATAATTATTTGGTCTCTGGCACCCAATGCCTGCCCCTTAATGTTACATTTATCCTTTACTCATGTGATATAAAGGGGAAAGTATATTAATACTAGCTTTCAAGTATACTACTATACTCCTTCCCATTTCCCTTTAAGGGTAGTTTATTTACCTGATTGACCTTTCTGTTGTAAAGGCAGAATGTGATACTGAGTGTGGAGTTTGAAAACCACTGTTTTCTGGTCTTGACTCTGGTCTTAACAGTGGTACCAGTTTCTTTCTTCTTCCCTTTTTTTTTTTGTTTTCAGAACAGAAATACTTTCTCCTATCTTGAAAATTAATGAGATGATATGCTTGAATCACTGTGTTCTCCCTGAAAGGTGGACCCTGAATAAATTCAAGCTGATTTTTTTGAAAGGAGCTGAAAGCAGAGTTAAGGCTATTTGTTTTTCTAAGAATAGCTGTGGCTCCACAAATAACATCCTACACTTTTTTAGATAGGAAAAGGTTGTAGAGATATTGTTAACCTTCTCAAATGTAAAATGACAGGGAATCTGATATTCAAAGGTGAGATCATTTGTCCAAGTTCACGTAGCAAGGTAAAGGGCCAAGACATGAGTACCCAGAGGTTTGGTTTTTCTTTTTTTTTTTTTTTGGCACAATTAAGAGTTATTTTTGCCTCAGAAATCTGCATTTCACATATTTAATGCAAAATAAAACCCTTCTTTGGTAAAATGTATTCTGTTAGACTTTCACTATTGAACAGTCCATGTGATGAACTTAGTATTTATAGTTAAATTAGTATAGCCTTTACCACTATTTTTGTATGTAAAATACTTTCCCTCTTATCTAAATAGTTCCAGTAGTTTCTTTTCTGTGGGTTGGATAGAAAGTAAGTATTGATCTAATAATCATTGGGTGGTAGGGAGATGGATAAAAATAGAATGGAAACTCAACCCAGTCTGTTCTAAACTTTGCTATGTGTGCAATTCTGATGTATTATATGGCCTTAAACATATATTTAATGACACACCTACATCCAGGCACAGCCCTTGCTGTTAACAACATTGTTAATTCAGTTACACTTCACTCTCCTGCCTCAGTTGTTTTGTTTTCCCTAGAAAAGACTGCTAAAATCATTACACAATTTCTTTCCAGCTATTTATAGGCCCATGTCTTAGTTTTCTATTGCTGCTGTAACAAATTACCATAACTCCAGTGCCTTAAAACAACACTGATTTGTTACCTTACAGTTCTGCCGGTCATTGGCCTAAAATTAAAGGACTGTGTTCCTTTCTGGAGGCTGTAGGGGAAAATCTGTTTCCTTGCCTTTCCCAGCGTCCAGAGGCCACCTATGTGCCTTTGCTCGTGTCTCTCTTCCTCCATCTTCAAAGCCAGCAGTACTGGGTCAAATCTTTCTCACATCTCCTCACTTGAACCTCTGCTGCTTTCCTCTTCCAATGTTAAGGAGCACAACTGAATAATCCAGGATAATCTCCCCATCTCACAGTCTTTAACTTAATCGCACCTGCATCGTCTCTTGCTATGTTAGGCAACATATGCACAGGTCCCAGGAATTAAGATGTGGACATCTTTGGGGGCCCATTATTCTGCCTACCACACCCTATATCTATGTCAACTATACCATACTGTGAGTTTTCTTTTGGAGGGTATTAAGATAATGGCTGTTTTCAACTTAAAAAATTATTTTCAAAAATATTTATCACAAATCTTTGTCCCAGTGCCCTCCATGCAAGATAGTTTCTAGCCATTATGAATAATTGTTTAATATTTTATATATACAGTCATCCGTTGTTATCTGTGGGGCATTGGTTCCAGGACCCCCTGAGGCTACAAAAATCCACAGATGCTCAAGTCCCTGATAACATTAATACATTGTAATCAAAGCGCATTCAAATTTTTTCCAGTTATCCCGAAAGTGTTATTGACAGCAGAAAGCTCAACTTAAGAATTATGCATTGCAATTAATTGTAATGTCTTTTTAGTGTTTTTCCATCTGGAACACTTTCTCAGTCTTCTCTTGACTTTCATGACCTTGACACTTTTGAAGATTACAGGCCAGTTAATTTGTAGAATGTCCCTCAGTTTTCATTAGTCTTAATTGTTCCTCATGATATTATTGAGGTTTTGCTTCTTCAGCAGGAATTGCACAGACATGATCTTCTCATTGCATCCTATCAGGTGGCACCTGATATTGATTTGTCCCATACAACTTGATAACTTGATTAAGGTGGTATCTGTCAGGCCTCTCCACTGCAAGGTTACTTTTTCTTTTATTTCTAATTAATAGTATTTCTGATGAGGTTGAGAATACTTTGAGACTATATAAACATCTTATCCCTTATCAGACTTTCAATGTTTCATTTATTGCATCAATATGGAATCATAGTTTCCTGTTTTATTCAGTTATAATCCTTGATTTATTTTGATGCCAAGTGGTCTCATATTTGTATGATCCCCTTCAAGCTGGTTTATGTATCTTTTTGACAAGTCTTAATCATCCTTCCTTATGTTTGGAGTTTATCTTGTACTTTCTGAGTGCTTCATTACATTCCATTTCATCTTGTACTTTCTCTGCCTTAGCTCTGGAATCAGGCATCATGGTTCCTTAGTGGATAATCATATCTCGAACCAAAATCTGTTTGCTAGGAGTGCTCATTGCTATTCCAGTATTGCTGTTCCAAGGCCCTTTTGATGGAGAGAGCTAGGAAATATTTGTATACATGTATATACACATATAAATACATATACACATTTATACATATATGTTTATATCTTTATCCATTGAAACCATGAGTTCTCACCAATACCTTCAATTTTAATCCAATACCATAGGGTTCATTCTAGTTTTCTGCCTTTTCATGATTTCACTTCTCAATTGCTAACATTAAGAAACATGTCTCTTATTACTTGACCAGTTCCTTCACATGTAGCCAATGCCCTGTTGACACACCCTTGCCTCCCCGACTCTGACTTCCAGAAATCCTGGCTGTAGCTGCCACCTCCCTGCATGAATACCCTCATTTTGTTTGCGTTTCACCTTACCACATCAGTCCACCATTGATGTAGTCTTCCTGCAATGACACCTTCCTCATCTTCTCAAGCCCCACAAAGAGACTCTATGGTGCCCTCTTCATAGGGCATGCCTACTTTGCTTGGCCCCACTAATGGATTGAACTGTTCAGGAAGGGGAAGGGAAGGAACATTTTCTGTACTTTGACGAGTTGTTGCCACCTTTTTCCTTACAACCATGGTAAGGATTACTACCCTTGTACTGGATATTTACTTTCTATTGTTGTAGTTCCTATAAATTCTGCTTTCCTGTAGTCAACATCCACATTTTAAAATTATAATTTATGAGATTTTTGCTTGTCAATTTGAGTCCTTTTCTTCAGATTAATATTAATGTGTTTACTGGTTTATTATTATTACTGGTTTGATTTTTGCCTAATAAGATGTTAAAAATGAGGCAACTGGAAATAAGATGATTTTTACATAATTATGGTATAATTTATAGAAACACTACTTTCTCATAATACTTTTTTGTTATTTTTATGTTTTTCATTTAATTTTTTTTCTTTTCACTAACCAAACAAACAGCAGTGATAAATATAAACTATCAGCAAAGCTGGCTTAGAAGAGTTTAAAAAAAATGAGACAGGATCTCTATGTTGTCCAGGCTGGTTTTGAACTCCTGACTTCAAGTGATCCTCCTACCTCGGCCCTCCAAAGTGTTGGGATTACAGGTGTGAGCCACAACGCCTGTCCAGAGTGAAGCCTTTCATTTTTGAATAGAGGTATTTTAAAAACCTATTGCACAGTAACCTATTCCTGGTTATTTAGGGTTAGGAACATGAGTTCAAAAAGTCTGACTTCCTTAGCATGGCATAGAAAGCTCTTCACATTAGGTTCTCAGATTTCCTTTCTAGCTTCAGTTTCTGCTGCTTCTCATTTTGGTACTCTGTGCTGTTACTGTACCACATTATTTTCCCTTCGCCAAGTGTGCCACATTCTTTTGTATTTCTGTGATAGTGTGCGATTACCCAGAAGGTAGATCAAGCACAAGCTTGGAACACCAAACAGACATAGGTACCAAACAATGAGGAAGAAAAAGAGTATTTGATGTTTCATGTCATCATCAAGGAAATTAGATCTTTGTTGGACTTCCTTACACTTAATTCATAATTTAGAATTATTTATATTTTGAAATACATGTGAGGGAGCACCATAGCCTTTTCTGTAATTAAGGCCCCTGTACGTTATTTTAGGCCCTTCTCTGTGCCTTTGCTTTTGCTGGATCTTAGCACTGTGAACCCTGCCTCTGAGAGAATTGCATGATATTCCATCCCGTAGCATTTTATTTATTTATTTATTTATTTATTTTTGAGACAGAGTTTCACTCTTGTTGCCCAGGCTGGAGTGCAATGGTGCGATCTTGGCTCACCGCAACCTCTGCCTCCCAGGTTCAAGCAATTCTCCTGCTTCAGCCTCCCAAGTAGCTGGAATTACAGGCATGTAGCACCACGCCTGGCTAATTTTGTATTTTTAGTAGAGACTGGGTTTCTCCATGTTGAGGCTGGTCTCAAACTCCTGACCTCAGGTGATCCGCCCGCCTCAGCCTCCCAAAGTGCTGGGATTACAGGCATGAGCCACTGCGCCAGGCCTCCATCCCATAACATTTTATTGCACATCTATCATAACGCTTAGCACTTTGTATAATAATTTTTAAATCATCTCTCCTGACCAAACCACGAAGTCCATGAGGAAAATGACATCTTCCCATTTAGCCATCTATTTCGTGCATCTAACCCGGTGGTTTAGGCAAAGTAGAGACTCATTAAGTGTTGTTAAACTGAATAATTATTGTCTTGTTTATAGATGCAGGTGGTAGCTTTTATAGCAGAGATTAAATTATGTCTCTTCAACTGTTACCGCACTTGATTCATTAGTATCTGTTCGGATAGAATTTGTCATGTCCAGGCAGTCCAGTTTGTTAATATAACAAACTGTTCAGAGAATCGGCAGTGTTCAGAAATAAGAAATCTGAAAAATCTGTAAGACTCATATGCAACACGATGATTTACTGGAGGCTTTTTTTTTTTTTTTGACGGGGTCTTGCTCTCACCCAGGTTGGAGTGCAGTGGCACGATCTTGGCTTGCACAATCACTGCAACCTCTGCCTCCCAGGCTCAAGTGATCCTCCCACTTCAGCCTCCTGAGTAGCTGAGACCACAGACATGTGCCACCATGCCCAGCTAATTTTTTGTATTTTTGGTAGAGACACCGTTTCATCATGTTGCTGAGGCTGGTCTTGAACTCCAGAGCTCCAGCAATCCACCTGCCTCAGCCTCCCAAAATGCTGGGATTACAGGTGTGAGCCACCATACCCGACCCTACTGGTGGCTTTTTCTTCCATCTTGTCCAGTGTTCTGACAATCAGGATTTAGCCTTGTATACTCATGTTCATTCAATTGCATTAGTTCTTTAAAAATCATAGAATCTTTTCAGTTAGATTTGGATTAGAGTTGTAGGTACTTTCTGATTTGTTCACTTAAAGCAGTTCAAGGAGAAAACAATGAAAAGTTTTGTTGTTGGATGGATATCACATTGGCTCTTTTGCTGCTTAAATATCATCTATCCATGGCCTGCAGGAGCCATAGAATATCTAAACTCGTTTGGGTCCTATTACAGTAGTCCTGCCCCAGACTACGAAAAGGTTCCAAAGGTCATCTTTTGAGTTTGAAGCCATCTGAGTAGAAAGTTTTCTAATGGCAGTGGTTCCCAGATGCCAGTTAGCTCATGGAAGCTGGTTTGTTATGGATATTGTCGCAGGTCTGCAGTGATGTATGAGAAACAACAGTGTAGTGATTATCTACCAGAAAGCTAACTTTATTGATTACAAAGGACCATCCTTTATTCTGAGATTGTTCTTTACATTTTTTGCTTGTTCAAATGCTCTTTTGTCCTTAATTTAATGGAATTAAATTTACGATGGTGATCAAGGACTGTATCTGTATCTTTATATGAAACCCTTGAGACAAGATATGTTTCAGAACTTATATTCTTTTTGGATTTTAGAAAGGTAACAGTCTGTATATCCTATATTACATAACAGCCCCAGCAGGGTTTGAGGTGACACCCCATAATCAGTTACAGTAATGTTACTGCAGTGGAATATAAGAATATTTATACTAAGTGAGAGAAAAAGCCTGTGAATAGTCTCACGTCAGTTCAGGTCAAGCTTGACTGCCAGATGAGTTCATATCAGTTCAGATTTTGCTGCCAAATGAGTTACAGGCAAGAAAAAATTGATTTCCAAGTGTTTGAATTTTGAAATTGTGGATAAGGGGTTGCCTTTTAAAATGTCCTTACTTTGTAAAATAAAGTTGAGTATCCTATATAGGACCCCAAAATGTTTTTGCAATTTCATTAGTCCACAAAATCCAAAAGCATGGGAAACAGCCCTTGAAAGCTATTGAAGTGAGTATAACATTACTGTTACACTCATCCCTAGCCAATAATAATTTTTCTCTCTATTTTGTTTGCAAGGAAATACATTGTTGTTGGTTATAATCTTTGGATGTTGTAAAAATCTCCAAATATACTTTTAATCAAAGTATATTGAAATTAAGTTTATCTTGTAGCAATTTTAGGACGCTGGGGCAGGAGAGAAGGTTGCAGCCTGAATCCATCCACAATTCCCAGTGATGGATTAGGATTCTGTGATAAGGATGGGTTCTGGCTTGACAAGTCCTCCTGGCTGCATTTGTTTGGCCAAATAGATTAGTGAGGAGATTGGTCTGTTTTGGGTAAGGGCAATGTTAAATACCTACATGAACTTAGGTTAACTGATTAATCTTTGGCATTTGTAGCTTATGTTTCTATCCATCAGATGGGGTTAACAGTTCCCATCTTACAAGTATAAAATGAGTTAGGAGCTATGGAAGTACTTTGACAATGAAGATCACGTTAGCATATAAAATAATAATCTTAAAGAAGAAGTTATGTAGTATGAACTAATAGAATCAAAACAGCACAGCTACACAATTCTTGTCCTAGTAAATTTGTCTAGAAAGTAGACTTGGTAAAACAATTATTTGACCTAACCGGGCCATAATTTGGCTCTTGCTTAAAAACAATATTTCTCCATTCTATGTGCCAGTTATTTATTTATTGGCCCTCAGCTTCAGATTCACCATGTGTTGCCTGCTCTGTGAAAATGGACCTGAACCTTTATTTATTTATTTATTTATTTTTAATAGATTTTTAAAAATTATACTTTAAGTTCTAGGGTACATGTACACAATGTGCAGGTTTGTTGCATATGTATACATGTGCCATGTTGGTGTGCTGCACCCATTAACTCGTCATTTACATTAGGTATATATCCTAATGCTATCCGTCCCCCGTCTCCCCACCCCACAACAGGCCCCAGTGTGTGATGTTCCCCTTCCTGTGTCCATGTGTTCTCATTGTTCAATTCCCACCTATGAGTGAGAAGATGCGGTGTTTGGTTTTTTGTCCTTGTGATAGTTTGCTGAGAATGATGGTTTCCAGCTTCATCCATGTCCCTACAAAGGACATGAACTCATCGTTTTTTATGGCTGCATAGTATTCCATGGTGTATATGTGCCACATTTTCTTAATCCAGTCTATCATTGTTGGACATTTGGGTTGGTTCCAAGTCTACTATTGTGAGTAGTGCCACAATAAACATACGTGTGCATGCGTCTTTATAGCAGCATGATTTAT
Organism: Pongo abelii; assembly: GCF_028885655.2. Lineage (NCBI taxonomy): Eukaryota > Metazoa > Chordata > Mammalia > Primates > Hominidae > Pongo > Pongo abelii. The sequence continues at coordinate 123,756,731 of NC_072008.2, read as the reverse complement.
AATCCTTTGGGTATATACCCAGTAATGGGATGGCTGGGTCAAATGGTATTTCTAGTTCTAGATCCCTGAGGAACCTTTTGTTTTTATCTCTTTTTTGTTTTGAACCTTTTGAATGGTTGCTTCCTTTACCACCTGACACTGAAGTTTTGTCAGTAGAGGGTGCTGGAAAGGCACGTCAGGAAGGAAGTACTTTGACAATGGTGACCACTTTAACATATCAAATCATAATTTTGAGGAATAATTATATGGTACAAATTTATATAGTATTTATATGTTCATATAGTTGTTTATATAATATTTATATATATTTATAAATATATATATTTATATATAATATTTATATATATTTATAATATTTATTTATATAGTTGTTATATATAATATGTATAATATACATAGCATTTATATGGTTTTGCTTCATGGTTCCCTGTGTCCTTGCTCAGCAGGCTGTTTTTTGAGCATCTTCACCAGTGCTCAACTTCTTTACCCAGTGGTCAGTAGCTTCTCCTGGTGCCCCCAGAGACAGTTTTACAGCAGAGTATTTCTGGTAGGACACTTTCCAGAAGGTGTATTTTGAGCATGTCCCAAAGGGTGGGTTTCTGGCAGATTCCAGCTAATGAGTACCACAGCAGCTTCTCTACCCTTCATTGTACTGTGGCTGTGCCCTCTCCAATAATGTCTGGATCTCAGCCTTGAGCAGAAGTCACTTTCTTTGGTGCTCTTTCTCAGCCCTAGGGGTAGTTGCTCCTGATATCTGTGATTCTTTGATTCTTGTGTTTTTTTTTAGAATCTCTTTACTTATTACTAGCCAATTTCTCATTACTCCAATTTCCTGTTATTCCAACCCTCTGTCATAGTTAATAATTTCTTACGTACAACTCTCCCTGTTCAAATTACTATGCGGTTTCTCTCTCTTGAGTAGACCCAGACAATTGCAACCAGTTAAAGATCTCTCTGAGCCACCATGTATCACTGGTAAGCCAATTCTTAAGAGATGATATCGTTGTATCTGTAGTTGAAAAAATTCAAATATCTTTTAGGGAAATGTCTCAAAATCCAATGAAGTTTAGCTGTTCTTCCCATGGGGTCTCTGTGTACCTATGTATTTGTCTCTCTTTCTCTATCTTCATGTCCCACCACCTTAACTGTGAGTTCTCACTCTTCTCTCCTTCTCCATCTATTTGCCTTCATACACTAAGTTTCCAACCCCAGCATTGCTTTTGGCTTCCCTGCGTCTCAATTTCTGTCTTGGTGAGGCAGTGATATAAAAGATCATAAATTAATGAAATCAAGGACATGAAAGTGCTTTGTAATTAGTAGAGTACCATACAAAGTGGCGATAATACCTGTGTTTATTAAATAGTTTTCTATGTTTTCAAATTTTCAATTATGTTTTATTTTAAGAGCTTTGTGGGTACCTTCAGGGGTACTTACAAACTGGTAAAATAGATACATCAATACATAGAATTATTAGATAAGACTGAATGTGCTGGGTGCTAAAATAGGGGAACAAATGAGGAAACACGAGCCCTGAAAATTAGAATTTAATTGTGGTCTAAGGATTCATGGATTATTTCCAAGGAGAATCATCTGACCTTGAAGGACCTTAGCTGCAATTTATTAAATGTTTGTGGCACAAATGAGCCTTGCGATACATACTTTACATATATTCTCATATTGAATCTTTACATTCATCCTTATATTCTTAAATTATTTTATGTCTTAGACTGATTTCAAAATATTTTGCTTGAAGACAGATTTGTGTTCATTTGTTTTATTTTTTAATTGAAACTTACCTCCAGTTATGTATGAAAACTCAGTGGCAGTAAAATCTACAAGATAGAACATTATATTTTATGTTGCTTTTCAGGTATTTTCTATTTTCTTATTTATTCATGGATACCTACATTTTAAAAGATGGTTAAACACTTTTCACCTGAGAACTAGAGTAAATAGATTATATGATAATCTCTATATTGAAAAAGGGAAACGTTTTGTTTAAAAATTTGATGACTCAGTCTCTTTTTTTTTTTCCATAAGAGAGTGTGTGTCAGTAGGCTTCTAGGAGATGGCATACTTTATGAAAAAATGTAGCATACTATTTAAATTAGAGATGGTTACTCTTTGAATGCAAAGTATCCTGTCAAATCACAGGATGAGTGCATCTCCCAGTGGAAGATGTTGCAAAGTGCAAGTGACTATGAGTCTTCCCGAAAGCATTTGTCTTTATAGCTTGGATTCTATGAGATGCCCACCAAAGACACTTAATCTTTTATCTTAGAAAGTCAAGATGGATGAGTCTTCAGATTTATTAGGAACCCTTCTTTAGTTTTGAATATTTTGTAATGAATCCATACTTCATCTTTTTGCAGATGAGATGGAAATGTCCTGTTTCTTTGGCAAATAATATGTAAGCATAGCACATGTAGCTTTTTTTTTTTTTTAAATAGGCTATGATTTGATCAGTGTTTTCTGAAGTATTATGTGCATGCTACTGGTGGTATACGTACCTGTAGAAATAGACAGACTAACACAATTTGAATATATTTGTTACTTATTTTAACGCTGATTAGGAAAAAAAGCTTGGTATATTACACTTGTCATTTCTTAGATACTACTGAAGTTAAAACTATGCAAGTAACAACACCTCACCCAGACCAAGTGAATTACTGGTGCAGTGTTTAGGCATGCCCAAGAATATATTGCTGCATTCTTTTCATAGATACAGCAACACTCTACTACCAGAAAATAGTAATATTTAAATATACAAAGTATTTATAACATGCATAATTGCAAATTGGAATCGGTTTTGTTTTGTTGTTGAGGTCAGCATGGATCAATGGATAAAAATTGAATTTTTAAAGTGTAAAGGTGCAGACTGTGAGGGAAATCTTATTAGGGGATGATTTTAATGACGTTAGTCATGTAGCTTTAGACAAACTTGAAGACCAAATTTAGCAAATTGAATCATCTGCTACTGTTACAGAAGGACCAACTGCAAAGAAAACAACTATCACACAAATTTGATGAAAGTATTTGAAATTTGTATTTTCATAAGTATGATGAGAATGAACCTCTTTCCTTGTATGTCAGATGTGTAGAGACACACATTCTGGTGTGAAACCTTTCAATCCTGTGCTTTTTTGAAACACAAAGTGTGCTATACAAAGTCTACCTGAGAGATTCCTTAAAAAGTTGAACATAGAGTTATCATATGACCCAGACATTCAGAAGCTCCTAGGTGTATATCCCTCCAAATTAAAAACTAGTACTCAAACAAATGTACACCCATGTGCAGGGAGGGACTATTCACAATACCCAAAGGTGGAAAGAGCTCAAATGCCCATTAACTGATGGATGGGTAAATAAATTGTGGTATGTACATATAATGGAATACTCAGCCATATAGTATATTAGAAGTACTGATACTTCTAATATACTAGTAAATAGTGGATGAGCCTCCAAAATATTATGTTAGTGAAAGGAGCCAAGCACAAATGATTAGATACTATATGATTCAATTTATGTGAAATGCTAAAATAGATAAATCCATAGTGACAGAATGCAGATGCAAGGGGCTAGGGGCAGGGAGGAGAGAATGGGGAGCAACTGCTTAATGGGTATGGGTTTTATTTTGGAGTTGATTAAAATGTTTCACAACAAGATAGAAGGGGGTGGTTGTGCAACATTCTGAATGCACTGAATGCCACTGAATTGTTTACTTGATAGGTGCAGCAAACCACCATGGCACATGTATACTTATGTAACAAACCTGCACATTCTGCACATATATCCTGGAACTTAAAGTAAGATAAAAAATTTTAAAAAATCACTACTTTTATCTTATGTGGATTTCATCTCAGTATGGAAAAAAAAAAAGACTTACCCAGTAGTGTGGTATGTGTGACATTTTATGGGGAATAGGATGATGTTAGGTTGTGCATAAGCATTTCTTATTACAGGAGTTAAGTATGTATTTTTACAGTTGCCTTCTTTTTATGAGAAATTATTAGTTTTCTATTTGCAGTAATAAGTTTTCCTTTAAAGATAAATGTAAGTTTTAAAGAAAAAATAAGAAAGATGGTACTTATATGACACATGAAGGCAGTTCACAAATGAATGAAAAATGGCAGCTTCAAAGAGACATTTTGTTTTATGTTCAAGCCAATTAATTTTTATTATGTTATTATTATAATTATTATTGTTTTAGAGACAAAGTCTCGCTCTGTTGCCCAGGCTGGAGTGCAGTGGCACCATCATAGCTCATTGCAGCCTTGAACTCTATGACTCAAGTGATCCTCCCACCTCAGCCTCCCTCACAGGCGTGTACCACTACTCCTTGCTATTTTTTTATTTTTTATTTTTTATACAGATGAAGTCTCACTGTGTTGTTTGTCTAGGCTAGTCTTGAACTCTTACCACTTCAGCTTCCCAAAGTGTTGGGATTACAGGCGTGAGCCACTGTGCCTGGCCAATTTTTAGTGAGAACATATTGGACACTAGTTGCTGTTTATCTAAGTTGAACGAGATGTGACTTTTGCCTTAGGAAAAACTTTCAACCTAAAGGTGATAAGCCAAATCTATAAATAATTCAAGGAAGAAGCTGAATGTGCCCAGTGAGACTGGAACAGAGGACAAACAGACTGAGGCCAAGACCAGGTACCTGTTTGGTTTGATTACCAGTACCATTTCAGAAAATGCTAGAATAGGCTGCTGGGTGTAGTGGCTCATGCCTGTAATCCCAGCACTTTGGGAAACCGAGGATGGAGGATTGCTTGAGACCTGGAGTTCAAGACCAGCATGGGCAACATAGCGAGACCCCATCTCTAAAAAAATAAAAAATTAGTGGGCATTGTGGCAAGCACCTGTAGTCTCAGCTACTCAGAAGACTAAGGTGGGAGGATCACTTGAGCCCAGGAGTTTGAGGCTGCAGTCACCTATAATCACACTACTGCACTCCAGCCTGGGTGACAGAACAAGACCCTGTCACTAAAAACGGGAAGGAAGGAAGGGAAGAAGGAAAGAAGGAAGAGGGGCAGGGAGGAAGGAAGATGCTAGGATATATAGGAAGAAATTAAACTAAACTCTATGTACAAGTGCAAACAAAACCCCAACTTAATATTGGCATTCGTGGTTGTTGGAAAGATGGGAGTTGGTGGGAAACCATTTTAGAGCAAAATTTGCTTTTGAAATTAGAAACAGGGAGCAAAATTACTTAATAAATGCAGCAGGCCGGGCGTGGTGGCTCACGCCTGTAATCCCAGCACTTTGGGAGGCCGAGGTGGGTGGATCACCTGAGGTCGGGAGTTCGAGACCAGCCTGACCAACATGGAGAAACCCCATCTCTACTACAAATACAAAATTAGCCGGGCGTGGTGGCACATGCCTGTAATCCCAGCTACTCAGGAGGCTGAGGCAGGAGAATTGCTTGAACCCAGGAGGCAGAGGTTGCGGTGAGCCAAGATCATGCCATTGCACTCCAGCCTGGGCAACAACAGTGAAACTCCATCTAAAAGAAAAAAAGCAACAGATAATGTAATCAAGTTTCATATACTGTGGTCCTTTTTGCCTCTACCTTTTTCTCTCTCAGTAACTTGGCAGTCCTCTGGGCTTCCTCTCTCCCTAAAAATCTCACATTTAAAGGTAGAATAGTAGAGGGCTTGAGAATGTATGCTCTGGAGCTAGACTGCTTGGGTTCAAATTCCAGTTCCAATATTTACACATCATGTAACCTTAGTCATGTCACTTGATTTTTCGATGTATTTGTTTTATCTTCTGTAAAATGGGGATGTTAATAGTAACTGCATTATAAGGCTTTGGTAAGGATTAAATAAGTTAAATGATTAAATGTGGTAAGCATTTATAACACTGCTTGGCACATGGTAAGTGATCAAACAAATGTTAGCCATTATCATCATCTCCAGTCAGTAAATCCTGTCAATTTTGTCTCCTAAAAGTCTTTTTGAATGTCACCCACTACCACTGCCTTAGTTTAAGATCTTATGTTGTCACAATTGCAACTGTGCCTTAACTAGTCTTGCACCCGCACCCTCTCTCCTAACCATCCCCTCTGTCTCACTTGACTGCCTGACATACTCTTGCTTATTCTGAAATACTCAGCTCAGATGTCACCTCTGTGAAACTTTCCGTGATCCTCTGTGCTAGTCCACTTAGGGCTCTCCATGTGCGCTTATGTCCTTTGGAACATATCTCATTTATATCACAGCTTATATAGTACTGTGACTGTACCTGATGTTCCCTGGGTTGTGTCCACCTTGAAGGTGGGAAACTGGGTTTACTTAGTTTTGAACTTCCACCCTGAACACAGCCCCTGGTACAAATTAGATGCTTATTAAATGCTTGGGTGGATTATTGAATGGCCTCTGCCTGTAGAAAGCTAGTTTACAGTCTTCATTTGGGAAGCTAAGTTGAACACACCTAAGGATAAATAACTATGAACATTGTGTAGTAAGTGCTGAAAGAGTTTAGAAAGAAAAGGGGAGTGCTGCGGGTAATCAAATTATACTTCAAAAAGGTAGAGCTTGATTTAGAACTTAAGAATGGGCAGAACTTGTGTGAACAGAGAGGCAGCCACAATCTACTATGCAAAAGGGATGTTTTATGAGTTGAATGGGTGATGACAGAAAAAAAGAAAAAAAAAAAAAAAAAGCCCAGCCTTAGCAAAACAGAGAAGAGACCAGTCTAATTAGGGTGTGTGTATGTGTGTTGATGGGGGGAAGGTATATGTTGAAAAGTACAAGTAGATCATAACCTATAAACAGGGTGTGTTCTAAAGATTTATTTACAAATCATTTGTTTGGACATGACACGTAATATACATGGTTTCTAGCCCGCTCAAAATATTGTATATAACCTACTTAATAGTGAACTATCCCAGGGACAGTGCTCCAGAGCCTGGGAGCAGAGAGTCAGGAAAGGTGTGATGGATTCTGGGCTAGAAGACAGAGTAATAGAGAAAATTGAGATTTGTTGTTCTCCTATGACCCTTTCTGCACTTTTTTTTTTTTTTTTTTTTTTTTTTTAACATCTCAGTTTCTCTAAGAGAAAATTTCTCTATCCCTCAAGGCACCATATGCTGCTAACTTCCTTGAAACAGAACCCCACCCAAAGTTGCTAGGGCTCTAAAAGGCTCTCTCTCACCTCCAGCCTGCCTCATTCCCTCAGGGCAACAGCTCTTTGCTATTTGAAGAAACTTGACTAAACTCATTCATGCCAGTGTGTGAATAACTGATAGCCACCTCATCCTGGCAGCTGTACTTACTTTAATTTTAACAGCCTTCTTGTTAGCTCAAATGAACCTGTAATTGCTGGAATTTCTGGCACTGGTACAGAGCAAACAATGTAGGAGGGGGGTGAGGGTTACAGAGAGAGAGAGAGAGTTTCACTGTAGGAGAAGATATTTTGAGACAGGGAAAGCTTTGGCCAAGAGCTTTGCCTAATTTTCCTTTCTTCTCCACCTCCCTCCCCCAAATTGTTCTTGTGTTTTCCTCTTCACAGGTTTACCATAGGCTGCAAGTTGTTTATTATTATTATTATTTTTAAGAATAACTTCTGTAGCAGTTCTGGGTATGGTGATACTGTGTTTTTTAGTTGTGTGCAAATCTGGGATTACCTGTAATGGGAAATAGGGTTGAATAGATAAGGTGGGGCTGGGGGTTGAGGGGACCTTGAAAGTGGAGTCTACAAATACATCCATAGAAATAAGTAGTCATGGAAAGTTTTTGAATAAAAGCTTAAGATGATGAAACCAATAAAGGAGGCAAAATGAATTCTAAATTTCGAATTAGAAATGATGGAGTATTATGTTTACTCTTGGCTTGGGACTGGTTTATACAGAATCGTATTTCTGGTTACCATTTTTCATGGTTCTGGGCATTCACCTTTAATTGTTAGTGTCTCTCTCCTTGGCTGTCTGTTCCCTGTGGCTCCTGAGCCAATCTTCCTTCAGGATTAATGCTCCTAGAAGCTTTTATGACTTTTGTATTACCAACTAGCACATAAGGGCTTATACATTATGTTTCTGTGTCCCAAAATTCAAGTCTAATGTTAGCAAAACAAAACTCTCATTTATAAGACTTTTTTTTTTACTTTTTAATGAAAATTTCCAACCTTTCCAAACATACCCCAAAAACACACTAGAGATAGTGGTTAATGATCTGCATCAGTTAGCCCTCAGAGCTGCAGGAACCTTCACACCCACTCCCTAACCTATGCATGTTAAACCACGTTGTAGATAAGCTCTTCCCTTTGGGGAACCCCATTGTCTTTTATTCTTTATATTGTTCATTATGTAAGTATTCTTGATATTTCTCCTCCACCAGTCTGCACAAAGGAGAAGCCAGAAAATGGGATGAGAAAGGGATTTGAGACATTTCCTTAAGCCTAAATTATAATTCTCTCATTGGAACAGGATTCATAGATCTTTAATCAAATATGTTTATTTTTCTCTGTTTTAATGTTAAAAGGGCTTGTTTGCATTGGGCCCTCTTGTGTGTCATTTGTATATTTTGCTCTTGACTGCTCAGCATACCATTTACATTACCAGGTATTGGTGATGTGCAGTGACTTGCTTGGTTGAATTTGCTATTTCATTTTTTTGCACCATGTAGTGGAGCAGTGATTGTCAAAATTGGATTTTGTGGTTTACTCTTTCATTATCACTTGTTGCAACAGTAATTTAATAGGATTTAACAGTCCAAAGAATATACTTTTTGTCCTTTTCATTTACCATTCCACAAAATGACTGCTTTTAGGAGATATTGTTTCATTTTTCAGTATTCCCTGGCCTAGGTGGTGACAAACTAATAAAATGCATTCATTTGCTTTACCAATCCTATCTTGACTTAGAAAACTGATTACTGACATTTCCCTTCCTTATGGTAGTTAAGTGTTTTCCTTACTCAGTTCAGTTCAGCAGTCACCTATCGATCCATTCACACCCCCATCCTCATTCATCTATCATAAAGTTGTTATATACCTACTATGCTGGGCACCCTGCCAGACACACATAGGGTCTGTCATGCAAACATCAAAAGGAGCCATTTAGGCATTTAGATATTCTATGTGCAATTGTAACATTTTATTTTTTCTTATGATTCAAATCTTAGTTTTGGAAGGAAAAGGCCCTTTAATGATTTCTTATTTAATTATCATCAGAAAAGTGTAGTTAGGCATGGAGGAGGGAAGAACCTACCTCTGCTGGCTTGATTTCACCAAAATTGCCTCCTATAATTGGGTTACTATGTGACAGGCACTGAGTTAGGTATAATACAAACATAAGGAAGGTCCAACCTCAGTTCTCAGGAATTTATAGTCTAGGGAGACATAGAAGCAGTTTTAACCCAAAGAGAGAAGAGCTATAATATTCAAAGTACCACAGGAGGATAGCAAACCCATTACCTGCATCTTCTAAGGAATGTGAGGGAAAGTTTCACTGAGGGAGGTTTGCTTGAACACTTAAGCATGACTAGAAGTTTGCTTGGTAGAGCAGAAGGGCAGGGAATTCCAAGTGGAATCAGATGTGAAGTCACTGAGGCATGAAGGAGTATGACATGTTTGAAATGTATGCCAAGAAATTGCTAATTAATAGATGAAAGAGAACTCTGTGGAATTGGCATTGGGAAGATATTTCTGGTACAGGTATAGGTTGATCATTTATGTAACTTTTGTCATATAGCTATTCTGTAGCTTCCATTAACTATTCCTTACTTCTCCCCTCCTCCAGCCATTTATATGAAGACCTTTTTTTTTTGGAGGGGAGGTGTTTAGGAGTCATATTTGTAGTTTTCCCTTAAAATGAATATTAATATAAATATTAATACAATACAGAGGTGACTAATAAACACCAAATTAGGTATCAGAAGACCTGGCTTATTGTTTTCCACTTCTCTTAGCGGTTATGTCACTTGAGCCAAGGCATTTAACAGCTCTGTTTCTTCACGAGTAAAATGGAAATATGAATGCCTGCATTGCCTACCTCAGGATCAGGTTGAAGATGAAAATGAAACTGTTAAAGAGGTATAATAAACTCTTTTACTTGGAATTCTGCTGGCTGAGGTTAAGCTGACATTTAATGCAAGTAAAATACTTTGTGGAGTATCTGGATAGAAAAATTAGGTTGGAAAATAATTCTTACTTCCTCGTTAACCCTCTATATCTGCCCTTTCGTCTTTGAAATGTCATTTAGCTTATTTCTGTGTTTCCAAACTAACATGATAAAAATTTTAAGCTTCCTAATGTTCTGGCATGTATATCTTGACCCTTTCAAATTCTCAGTATAACTATTAAATAGCAATTGATTTAAGATTTAGGTGAGTAAAATATAAGTTGGTATATTTCATAGTCAATCTTGAATAATTCATACCTATTAAGTAGTTTGAATTACTAGTGAGATACTGTCTATCATTTCTTGTTCCGTATGGTGGTAGGACACGAGTTTTGTTCCATTTTAGAAATGTATAAGAGGGTCCTGATTCATTCAGTTAGGATTGGGAGGTTATGAGACTTTGGCCTTCTGCCTTCTTTGCCATTTTTCCTAATTCAGTGACAAAGCAGGCAGAAGTTATTAGTAGCAGCAAATGACATTTCCATTCATTTTATTTCCTTTGACCCCCATCTCCCCCATTAGATTGAGTGGTAATCTACTGAAATCTGATAAATCACTTGAATTATGAACTTCTAGACTATAGGAGTATGAGCAATTGCTTCCAATATAAATACGCCTGGCTAACCCTTCTTTAGATCAGTGGTTCTCAAAATCTATCACTATGGATATTTCAGCAGGACAGAAAATTCTGTAAACCACTTAAGTCATCCTGCTCTGAACCATCTTACATACATCAGAAGAAAGGGAAAGAGTACTGCTATGGATGAGATAACGCAATGGTATTTTAAATGGAATGTAACTGAATTATTTATACTAGACTAGTATTGATCCTGTCATCATAATCACTAATATTATATGACACTTGTGGAATTCCAAGAGGTAGTTACCCCTCCTCCCTTTCTGCCTTTGCAACTTAGAGATGAACTAGTTATGTGAATTTGGATAAAACACCTATTCTAGTCAAAATATAATATAAAATGATTGTTGAGATTTTTCTACCAGGCCCTAAGGAAGTAATCTGTCAATTTGTCTTTTTTTCACAAAACTAAATGAGGAAATGGTCTGGCTTATTTTCTCTTTGTTTTAAAATCTATGGTGACATTGATACCCAGTTTAAAAACATTCTTCTGAAGGTGCTGTTGATTAAATCATTTTAATGTCCCCCAAGTACTGCCTGTTTTTGAAGATTATTTGGAAAATGTGGCACATTCACCAACTCACATTCTCCTCTTGTTCTGTACTTGCTTTTTTTTTTCCTTATAAGTTAGTGGAAAGGCAACTGGTCAGTTTTTTCACTCAATAAAAAAGAAGGAAGGTGTAGACAGCTTTTATCTGGGAATGCTTTAAGTCATTGAGAGAATATTTTTAAGTGTTAACTACTTTTTGAAATTATTGGCAGAATCTTTTAATCCATTTTAACATAAAACAGTTGACTAAGATGGAAAAATTTTTATTGTTTACATAAAAGAAATCACCATGGTTTTTGCATCATTGCATAAATCTAAGAGATTGTACATACATAAAAAGGATGAGACAAAGCTGAATGTTAAGTGCCAAAATCAACGAAAGCTTGCGTACTTACTGGGTATTTGACACTCAGCATAATGGAATGTGGTTCCACAGAGAGAGAATACTAAATATTTACACCCAAGGACATGTTTCTCTGATAGTGTCTTATCCTAATCTCCTAGCTAACATTATTAACCCTTTTTGAAACACCTCTTTCTTACACTTAGATTTCCTCCTATTAAAGCTCACCCTTGGAGATTCTAAACCTTCTATACCCAAGCACCTACACTCACCCACTCATCTCTTTTTGAGATCTTCATGAATTCCTTTTGCTTATTATATAGATCTTTAGGTGAATTATCTTGGTTTACTATGAGTAGTAAAGCACAATCACAATTTCTCTCCACTTACAGCTCTATTTTTCCAAAGGTCACAGCTCCATCATTCAGCTCTTCTGTCGGTATCCCTTTCTCATTGATTCCCTGGAATTTTTGAACCAGGGCTGTGAGGTATACAGCCAGCAATGTTGCATAGTACTTTAGAGTTGCTGCCCAATACAAGTCCATCTCTCTTCACAATTCATGTTTGTTCCTTTTCAGGCTCAGAGTGGTGAAGGAAGTTACTAAGATTAGCATGCACTATGAAGTCTGGGAGGTGGGCTTTCAGGGACCTGCTTACTTACTCTGAGGCTCTGACCTTTGCTTTAGTGTGATTTTCTCACCATCCTCTTTTATTTTGTGGGCAAAGGATCAAAAAGATTTCTTCAACATTGAGTGCTAAACATTAGCAAGAATGCATGGTTTCTGGTCCCTGTAATGAAAGAATATTTTTAAAACCATAGACTCAAATTACCATGGAAGATATCACAGAAACAAATGGAATTTGAGCTGGATCTGGAAGAATGGGTTGAGTTCAGGAAAGTGGAGTTGGGAAGAGATTTCATGCAAGAGGGACCTCTGGAGCAAAGGTGAGAAAGAACAAAGAAAGCTTTTGAGATAGAGAACTGGAAGTTGGTGTTATGATTTACTACAGTAAACTGGAAGAGTAGGTTGGCCGGTATGTACTGAGTTCTTAGTGCTAGGCTTAGTTACTTGATTAATTATTTGATTGATCTACTCATTCAACAGATTGTTTCTCATAGCCCACAGGATAAAATCCAAGCCGCTTTCTGGCATGTGGTCTTCTGTGATGTGGTTTCTGCATACCTTAAAATCGACTCCACTCAACACTATGTACCCACTTTTCAGTAATATTGAACTCTTTTCAGTCATAAAGAAGAATTTGCTGATCCCTCCAACATGTTGTATTCCTTCACATGTTTCTTTCTTTGCACAGGCTATTTCTTCTAGAGTTCACTTGATGTATGCTTCATTCTTCAGCCTCAGTTGCAACGGAATTTTTGTTATTCCTCTGCTGCTGTAGAATGCTAGGCTTATATTACTAAAGCTTCTACACCATATTTTGTATTGTCAGAATACATGCCTGCTTCCCTCACTCAGCTTATGAGCTTCCTGAGGGCCAGGGATTGTGTCTGGTTCACCTTTACATCCACACCACCCAACATAGTACCTAACATGTAGCCAATTCAATAAATACATACTTACTGAAAAAATATTCATTGATCATTTACTTTACATCATTTTAAAAAGCAATCTAGATGGAATGGGATTGACAGATTGAAGATGGGCAATGCAGGGAGATAAGTTATATGTATTTTTTGAAGTAGCTCATTTGTTTAAAAAAAACAGTAGGGGATAGATTCCTGGGAGATTGATAAAGAAAAAAAGATAGGACTTAATGACTGGCAACTATGGGCAAGAGAGAGGGAAGAATTAAAGATAATAAAAAATTAAGATAATATAACAAATAGCAGGATAGTGACCCTTAAAAAAATAAGGTTACTTTCAGGTAAGCATGTATTTTTTTCTAAGTCAGATTTCCTGGTGTTAGTGTTTGTCTCACTCCACCTTTGCTCCAAAGATGAACACTTTGTTCCTGTTCAGTGTACCGGAACTAAGCTCAAGATATATGTACTTCTCATTTTCATATCTGGCCAGCAGTTTAGATATGAAATATAAATAGTTCAACTACACTGACTACAATTTCCTATCAAGGGAAGGTATGCAGTACATAGGTTTTTTTTTTTTTTTTTAATATATAAAGCCTGTTTCTGCTTTTGGAAGCTACAACTGAAGTGTTATACCAGGCAGATGCACTGGGGTGCGCTACTATGTAGCAGAGCCTAGCTGTGCATCACAGCTCTTAACTTTAAAACTCCAGAGAATTTGATGAGAGAGGGATCCACAAGAACATGACAAATGATGAGAGTTCAAACCTTAAGAGAAAAATGGGCTTATTGGTAAGAGACCTTTCTTTTCCTTTATTTACTGCTGTTACTTATTCATTAAAATAGCAAGCCTGTTATTTCCATATGTGGCTGTGAAGCGATATACAAAAATCAATTTTAGATGTATTGTAGAATTCAGGAGACATATTGGTAACCATGCAAAAATCATAGGAAGCATGTACAAAGCTTGATTTTGAATAAGATTTCTAAGGGAATTTTATTTTATTTCAGACTGTGTTATAGATTTATTTATATAGCTTAAATGTAATGCAGGTAAGAAGTATCTATATATACATATATTTAAAAAGTTAAAATAAAGAATAGTGACTTATGTAGAAATATATAATTTCACTCAGTCGCCAGAAGGTGGCATACCAGATTTTTTTTAAATGCACAAAGAAAAGGAATAATATTAATAGGGATATAAAATAAGCTGTATTTAAAGACATTTTGATGCATTTTAAAGCAAAGAAATAATATAATTGTTATTTTTTGGTAGGGCTTAATTGTAAAACATGACAGATATGAATTTGACCTATTATAGCTTTTTATCATTCAACAATAATGTTTATGTGTATAGCATTTTAAAAGTATACTTTCAGATAGTACTGTCATTAAGGAGATGCTGTTTTGAATTTATCATTCCAAAAAAAAAATAAAATATTTTCCACCTACTTTTTTCATAGGAAGTTATTAGATTTAGTATCACATTTTGGATAAGGTCTTTGTCAAGGTCTTTCTAAAGATATTATTAAACTATGACTTTGATATAGTTATGGATTTAATAATGCAGTAGTGCTTGTGAGATGACCCAGAAAAAACCAAGACAGTTTATTTTGAAAAAAAGTGAGAAAAGGCTAATGCTTACTTCGTATATGCTGATAACAACATAAATGAAATAAATGGAAATAAATGAAATTTTATATTAGAGCTCATCAAACATTTGCCAGCATACTTTAATTTTTTAAGAGAGTTGACTGTCAGCAGCCTATACTGTAGTGCTTCTGTAGTAGTCTCTATTTTTAAAACTGGATTCCTGAGGCAGTACCAGAAGTATGTCTATCCAACGTTGCTTTTTGTATTAGCCCAAAAGAGCTAGATGTATGACAGAACCTAACAAAAACCAAATCTTCTGGTTAGGAGACAGTATATATATATGTGTGTTTTTATTAATTACAAGCAGTATGAAAATAAAAAAAATTGGTAGTAAGTGAACCTAGAAGAACATTAGCCATCTGTTCTCTGAAAGCCTGTAATATGTGTCATTTGCTTTCAAGTTTTTATGGCAAAGAAGTATATCAGCAAAGAATTGACCTTTAGGCTTAAAAAGCTACAAAATGGCAAATTATTCCAAGGGGCGAGTATATATTTACTAGAAAAGTGTCTCCTTGTGTCCAAATTTGGCTAGGTTAGTCTTTTAGATCAACTGCCAATAATTGTTATACTTAATGCCAATCTTTATTCCAGACTTTCTGAGACATTAAGAAAGCTTCTAAAAACAAATAGAATCTTACGGCTTTCTAGTTAAGGGTTTTTAAAAGTTAATTTACATAGTTTAAAATTGTTCTGTGTGGTTTTAACTGTTGAGGATTTATAAATATGGTTTATTAATTTACAGCTAAAATGCTGTCGGGGTATGCTTTGAAAAATTTGAACTAAATATAATAAAACTACAATTAACCAGGTTTCTTTTTGCACTCCACTTTCAGGAGACGGAGGCAATTGTCATTAAAACAAGCCGATTTCAAGGATATATTCAAAAAATCAACTTCAGGGTATGTCCAGGGGTCTACATTTTTCCTTACCTTTTTTTTTTCAGTGCGAATTGGTTTTCATGAAAGACCCTGAGAATACTAGAAGACAGTTATCAAGTATAGTTACAGTAATGTCTAGGGCACTGTGTTTATTAGGAAAAAATATGTAAATCATGCTGTTAAAAATGCCACGCATCATTGTATTGTGCCTTGTATTTTCCAACATGCTTTCACAAACATAAATTACTTTGGTTTTCATGACAACACTGTGAGAGGGCAAGGAAAGCAGCATTTTCCCTATTTTACAGATGGGGGAAGATAACACTGGAGGTCAGAAAGCTAATCAGGGACACAGCTGCAGTTGGACCACAGATGCCTAGCTCTGTACTCTTCTGCCTTCTTCCTCATGGAAAAAGTTTGAAACAAGTTTTTAACTCTGTAATCTGTGTTACACAGTCAAGATAATTTGTTTTCTAATTGTTGTACCTCACAGTTTCCCACTTTGCATCTGTCTGTCTGCCTCTGCGCCTGTCTGCCAGCTGGAGACCTTACTTTCAGACTCTCCCAGACCTAGAAGGATCTGGAGTGTGGGAGGGCAAGATAATGGCTGTACAGTTTGCTATGACAACTGGTGTTGAGCAGCCAGTGTTCATATGCTAAGGAAGGCCAGGGACTGAGAAAGAAGACAATCTTACTATAGCTAAGGGATATTCAGCAGGGGTTAGCAACCTTGGCTTTAAAGCTGTGTTTCTCTAATAGTTTAGTAGACCTGGTGTGATAATTAGCTGTAGTACTTGTTGAGAATGCAGAGTACTGGGCCCCACCTCCAGATATCTACATTTTAAATAATCACCTCATGTGATTCTTATGCACACTAATGTTTGAGCACGTCTGCCTTAAAGGTAGAGAACTTTTCTTTTGGTATATGTATTGCAGCATAAAGAAAAGAGCCACTTTTCTCTCAGCAACTTGTGTTCCATGTCAAACCATATTAACCAGGGCAGTGGGGAGCAAGGAGCAAGCAAGAGTGATGAATGACAGATATTATTTGCACACATTGCTGGATGTACATCTGAAGCATGCCACAATAGCTACTGTTCATTGTGGTGACTTTGACGTATTTTATAAAGGTTTCTGTCTATTTTAGACATGAGAGGCAGAAAGATTTCTGCCAAAAGGTGAAAAATAAGTGAGTTTTGATATTTTAATAACATCTCCCAGTTGTTTTTACTGTAAAGTAATTTAAAAAACCGTATAGAAAACTAGGCTATTCAGGGTTCTGGTAGTTAAGGGTTTACTGTAACAATGTATTTACACTAATTTGTGTTTCCTATGTGTATATCTAGTCTGCCTGATTAGATTATAATGGTCTTGTGGCCAGGGAACATGTGTTCTTTTGTATATTTGTAACGTCTAGCAAAGTCGTAAGTTACTGATACTTATTGGTGACTGAAATAACTCACTCAGCTTGTATCTCCTTTCCAGGGGTTTTGGGCTAGGCAGAGTAAGTTGATTGATTTCATTTGTGAAGTTAAAGGAGACAATCTTACACTGTCAGTAATGGTTAATATACTAAGAAGTTTTCAGTTGAAATAAATGCATTTTAGTTGACAGATGTGAAAGTGTGGTCCTAATTAATAAGTGTGCTTTTTCCCTGTTTAGAGTATCCATTCAAACTCAATCTTGCCTCTTCACCCTTTTTGGAATACATGTTATGTTATTCTGTGCTTTACAAATCTGAATCTGAAAAATTGATATTTCTAGAAACCCCTAAACATAAATATTTTTGTTTAATTTATGAACAGTATCATAGAAATTTAAACAAATGGCTAGACCCTGTAGTGGAAGATTCATAAAAATGCTCAAGTGTCTCTGACTTAAATCAAGCTGAATAAGGAATGAATGAATAAATATATGCTAGCTAAAGGGAAAATGTATTTTACTCAGTGTTATGTAGCTTCAGAATTCTATGAGAAGTAACTGATTATTTAAAACATATATTTGATTTTGAAGACATGAAGTGATTCTGAACTTATTAGTTGAAGTAGACAGACATAGAAAGGAAGTCAAGAAACCCAGATTTAGATTACCTCTAGCTTAAATCTAGATTCAACCTAGAAGATGAATTCTGTTTTTATTCAAAATTGAATTTACTTTAGTTAGTAATAGACCATGAGATAAAGGAAAAGAAATGATTTCCCTTTCATTGGATAGCCATTGCATCCAAATAATAAAGCTAAACCTAATGCCAAAACAAGCTGTGATTATTTTACAACACATGAACACTTGATGTGGCATGTGCTAATGATGTTGTACATCATAGGATTTTAATTGAATTTCTGTTTGCAGGCATAGCAATTTTAAATTACATACTTTTCAGCTAGAGTCTACAATTTAGACCTATGACCATACACTTGGTATCTTTCAGTATAACTGTCTCTGTACTCTTTAGTTGTTTGTAGAATTTAAAATTGCTGAAGAGAAGAATTCTAAATTGGAAAACGAAAAGGATCTGGAAATAGTCATGAAAATAGAAGTATTGACCAGGTTGCTAAGTCTCTTGGATAGTGGCATAGTGGGCAAATAACATTACCATAAGGACATCTTTAAGAAAACTGTTGGGTTTCATGTTATGGCAATGGGTCACAAGGTTCAAGTTTGAAATTGAGCCTTTTTTGAAGTGTAAGATTTTCTCATTCATTATTTGGTCAAAACCTTTTATTTTTAGACAACAATAGTTTGTGTGGGCATATGTATATGAAATTCAGTTTTGATGATTAAACCTAGGAAATGGTAAAAGTTAAAGCAATTGAATATAAATGGCTCTTTCTCATAGAAAATTTAAATGGTGTTAAATAGTCTTAATTAGTCATTAGGATTAGCTTTCTGTGAAAGTGCTGCTGGTTAGCAAAACGTTATTTTGATTACAAGTATTTTTAACCGATATTTATAAATAGGAAGAGGAAGAGACTGGATAACCAGGTAATCTTCTAACCTCATTTTTGGTTATAACATTTATGATGCACATGTGAATGTTATAACTTTTTGGATGTAAATATACATTTTTCAAGGTAGTAGTACTATTTCATTTATTTAAAATTGGGATGTTGAAGAAAATATACTCTTCTAAAGATCTTTCAGAAATTCAGACTTTTATAAAAGTATAGGTATTTCTGAAATAATATAGAATATGGCAAATGTTGAATTTGTTTAACTGGCATGTCTTTTGAGATTTGGTATGTGATGTGCTTATTACTGAAAAATTTTTCAACCATCATAAATGAACATTGTTAGATGTTATTTATTCTTACCAAAATAGTGCAGGATTTACAAATATAAAGATTTCAGTATTCCTTACATTGTCTTCATGCCACTTTGGCAGTCTTGCTTCTATATTTGATGCTACCAAAATTAAAAAAAATAAGTGAAACTATTTGGAAAGCTTCATATGAATGTATTTTCATTCAGTAGAGCCATATTCTTAACTGTTCAGTTGCACTGTACATTTTAAGTGGCTTTTTATTTTGATAAGTTTACAGATTCAATCAGAAAAGCTAACAATAGCTTGACTATTTTATTTACTCAAAGTGGTTTAAGGAGATACTTAGGAAGTTGCTGAGAGATGACTAAACAGGTGAGTGATCACTATTTCAGGTGATAGAGTTTTTTTTATTGGAATGTTTATTTTATTTAAGAAAGTATATATGTATTCTGGATGATTTCCTTCAATATATGCTTATTTTTAATAAGATAGTATGTTTCTACATATTTTTTCATTTTAAGGAGATTATAGCCTAAAATTATCAAATTAACAGATAAATATCCCTCTTGACCTCTGCTTTTGGTAATAGCAGGTTTAACAACAGTGTTTTAAAAATCTTTCAGGATATATTCTGGCTTCAATATATAATTCTGATTTTCACTCCTCTGTTTATAAATTTCCCTTTCAATTTACTCAACAAATACTTATTGAGTGCTTTCCAACGGGCCAGAAATGGTGCTGGATTAGGAAGATACAAAGATTTAGGGATTCCTTCTTGAAGGACACATAGGAATTTGGGAAAGACATCTTGGGCAGATGAAGTAAAATAGCTATAGCACAGGGTGTGGTAATAGCATGGCCTCTTTTTGGAGCATTGGATATATTACCCTACTGATGATGATAAATCGTCTCTCTGTATTGCTCTTACCAAACAATTTAAAAATGGTAATCTAAAATCACATATGTAAATAGTACATAGTATATATACTTAAAAACCATTGATTTGCCAGGTGCAGTGGCTCACGCCTGTAATCCCAGCAATTTGGGAGGTCGAGGCAGGCGGATCACCTGAGGCCAGGAGTTCAAGACCAGCCTGGCCAACGTGGTAAAAACCCATCTCTATTAAAAATACAAAAAATTAGCCGGGCATAGTGGCGCATGCCTGTAATCCCAGCTCTTCGGGAGGCTGAGGCAGGAGAATTGCTTGAACCTGGGAGGCGGAAGTTGCAGTGAGCCAAGATCGTGTCACTGCACTCCAGCCTGGGCTACAGAATGAGACTCTGTCTCAAAAATAAATAAATAAAATAAAATAAAATAAAAACCATTGATTTCCCCTACCACAACCCCAAGCATACACAAACATCCTGGTTTGGAGTTTAAAGCATTTTTTTTTTTTTTAAACAGATGGGAATACTTTGAAGCATACACGGGTAGGAAAAAAAAAAAAAAAGCCATAAAGAGTACAGATAGTGCCAGAAAACAAAATGAAGAAGGAAGGGCAAGAACTTCTGAATTTCCCATTCAATGTTACTCCTTTTTTCAGCCTTAGTGAAGGAGTAAAGTTAGTCAGAATCTGTGGATCATTGGGTCCCCAACAACTGGATCTTTGTTCTCTGCTCAGTCTCTCTGTATTTTTGCCCACTCATCCCAGCTCCTATCTTAGCCCCATAACCTCTTTCATCTGACACCCAACTATAAAAAGTATTACGTAAATACCAGCAATCACTACCACTCTGGGTTTCCTTTCCCCTTACAGCCAGCCATTACCTTCCTCACCCCTATTGTCTTCTCCTTTGGATCCATTACCTAGTGTTCCTGCCTTTTCAATACACTAGCATCTCTTATTGCTGTTTTTTCTCTGCCCAACATGGCAGCCTTCTTATCTTAAGGAAATGTTACAGATAGGAAGAATACTGCCCTTCACATTGCTTATGCCATCATGGTGTGAGGAATTCTCTACGCATATACATGAGTGTGTGCCTGCATAACATTGTTTGTATTGTTTGATGATTTTGACTAATTTATATTGCTTGATACCTTTGATATAAATCCAAGGCATAGTCATAGCTACAAAAGGGAATGTCTTTGTAGATTCTTTGTCGGCCTACTAGGTTTCACACAGTTCTGTTAAGGAAATTTCTAATGTAAAACTTTCCAATGTAGTTGTCTTTGAGAAACATCTGGGATTATCCATTTTTTATTGCGGCAAGACTACATGTCTGAGTATCTAGTAAGAAATTTTAAATGTATCTGATAGTTTCCTGAAACAAATAAAGGAGACACACATGCACGAATATATAGTCATATATGTGTATAAAAGATACAAACACACATGCATGTAAGTGTATAAGTGTACATAGCCATGAATGTGAACAATTTTATTTCCTGTAAGAAGGAACCCTTAATGTATCAAGAATTTTGCTTTGCTGTCCAGAATTTTGTGTGTGTTTTAAAGGGTTTAATCGTCCTATTTGGTTGCTATCCAAGTACTTTTACTGATTGGTGGAACATAAACAAAGCACACAATTTGGCATGATCTGCGGTCTTGTCTAAGCACTGTGAATAACATGGATATTTTAGATTAATCTGAAGAGACATTTCAGAACTGAAAAGATTACACAGTGCCTGTTCATACAATCTCTGGCTAGGGCTATTAGTCTTTAGCTGTACCTACCACAGGATTAACCAAAACTTGCACGAAAAAGTAGATAATTTCTTAGGGGACATCAGGAAAAAAATGGAGCAAGAGATTAGAAACACAATATATTAGTTCATTTGGTGAGGCGGTACTGGTGACAAACTGTACTAGTCAGTTAGCAAATTAAGTTTTACTATAAAATTATTTAGGAACATATACATTGAGAAAAAAAATCAGAGTATTGGCAATATATTTACCTTTTCTCTCATACTGTGACTGCTTAAATTATACTTATATTTTCTTCCTGAACATTCTTAAACATCTTCTGGAATTAAGATTTTGGAAATGGTTCTTCATGCACAGCTTTTCTTTTATGGTGTTTTTCTCCCACTTCTATTTTTCAGTGAACATATAATTGGAGGAGTTGATATCTCTTTGTAATCCTGTTTCTTTAGAATACATTGAGACATTTATAGAATGTGGTTCACTTCAAATAGAAACATGCATCTTGTGGAATGGTCTCATTGGGAAGAACAGCAGGGATTCTACAAGAGTCCTATACTAGGAGATTGAAATTTGGTTTCTAGTTTCTCTTTTGCTGCTAGCTTGTGATACAACATTGGGCAAGTTAGCTTCTCTGGGTTTCAGTGTTTTCATTTATACAATGAGGGTACTGAGAAAAATGAATTCTTAGAGTCCTAAAATTTCAACAAATCTTCTCCTTTTACATTCTAAGAGTTGGCTCTTTTTGTAGCCTTAGCCAAGACCCATCATTGTCCTTTGTTTGTTACGTCTCTGAACTATGCATTTCACAGATATTTTTTAACTGATTAGTTAATGTTCATAAAATGTGTTGAAGAGCTTTTATGTATGTTGTCTTTCTCTCCTGTTTTATGCAATTGTACATAATAGAAACCAAGTGTTCTGTAATCAAAATAAGTGTTTCCCACGATGTGACCAAGGGTTTTTTGACATTTGCTATTCTAAAGTAATGGGACACTGAGCCTGCATAAAATTATATTTAAAATATATGTTTAATCATTTTTGTTCATTCCATAGGTGAACATATTTTTAGTTCTAGAATGTAATGGGAATTATAATTACACTCCATAGTTATGACTGGATTCTCCACCAGGGTAGTAACATCTGATTTGTTTGGATGCTGCCAACTTGTAATTAGGATGATTTTACCTGGCTGAAGTTTATTTCTAAATGATATGTGAGGAATAGTGTTGTTAAGTGAATTAATAGTGTAAAGTATTGTTCATGAACTGTATTTCTGATCAAAGGGATTATTTTTAAGGACTTTGGCATAATAGTTGTTTGCTCATGAGAGGTAATTATAAGTGACTTAATAATTTATTAAAGGAAAAGTAAGAACTGAATATATATACATCTCCACCATCACATATAATGCTTTTAGGGTTTTAGGTGTTATAGAGTGCTGAGGATGGGGTGTAGGGAGGCAGCCTTACTTTCTTCTCACGCTGAACAAATATTAAAATTATTGGAGTACCACAAAAACAAATATTAAATATTAAGTCTGCAGGGAATCGACTGAAAAATTGACCTGGAAGATTCATGGTATTAGATAGCTTCTTTGGAGCCCAATGAAATTCGACAAAAATATGTTGTTTTTTTGAATCAGTTGATTGTTTATAGAAGAATAATAACTTATAGAAGAATATTCTTATAGAAGAATAATAATCTTTACAATAAAATGATCTTCACTTGTTTGTGGTGGTTCCCTTTTTGGGAATTTGGAAAGTTCTACCTTAACTTGCCTGTTTTCCACTCATCAATGTTTGAGAAGTCTTCATAGACAGATGAACTCCTGGAAACACTTCATTACTATGTTTTTACACAGGCTTTTGAATCTTCATTCTCAGAAGGTGAAGTAGACCAGGCACGGTGTCTCATGCCTTTAATCCCAGCACTTTGGGAGGCCAAGTCGGGTGGATCACCTGAGGTCAAGAGTTCGAGACCAGCCTGACCAATATGGTGAAACCTTGTCTGTAGTGAAAATACAAAAATTAGCCAGGCGTGGTGGCAGGTGCATGTAATCCCAGCTACTCAAGAGGCTGAGGCAGGAGAATTGCTGCGACCTCAAAGGCAGAGGTTGCAGTGAGCCTGGATTGCGCCACCGCACTCCAGCCTAGGTGACAGAGGGAGACTCTGTCTCAAAAAAGCAAACAAACAAAAAGATTCATAAGCTGGAAAATGATTGAATCTGTTTTCTAAAACGTCACCTCCTTACTACATAATATATAGCTGCTTTATGTTTTATATTTTTAAATGTTTGCAAATGCTTCGGGTTTTGAAAATTTGTTTGAAACTCACTGTGGAATAAGACATTTCAAACTTGATGTGTTCATACATGTGTGTGGCTGTGTGTGTGTGTGTGTGTGTGTGTGTGTGTGTATTTCTCCTTCTTTGGATTTCAAACAAGTTGCCCCTGCTGATTATACCTGAGGCCTTTTTGCTATATAACCATTAAGGATTATTGCAGAAAGCCTTCTAATGTAAAATATTGACTATAATTTATGCGTATTAGTGGCAGGTTAAAAAAAACTTTTAAATATATTTTGGCCACTAACGCATTGATAAATATTTCTTTCTCTGACTCATTTGACAATTTCTATGAGTCTGTTTTGTGTGCAAGTACTAAAAGGAGTTGGATATATAATTTAACCCTTTAAAATGCTTGACTGGGTTTTTGGGGGCTGTTTCTTTTGTATGATAGGTTGAATAAAAATTATATGTAAGGTAATGATGGTTGACATAATTTTAATATTTACAAAGTTCATATATTACTTGTCAATCTTTCAAAATGAGCTTTCTCTTTCCATATATGTATGTATGTGTATATTTACATACTGCATGTACATATATGTTTTGTGCTTCACAGGAAAGTAGTAGTTTGTCTTTTTGCCTTGATATTGGTCTGTATCTTAAAAGGAAGGCATTTGTGATTACATTAGCTGATTTCATGCTGTATTTCTTATATATTAAATTTGATATTTTGGAATTTTTGAAAATAGTTCCTTACTGTAGAAACATTCATGTGTGTTTCTAAAATACAGATGAAAAAGCCTCTTAGGGGACTAAATCTCAATCTTTAAAAACTAGGAATAATTTGGAAAGAGTATTCGAAAGCCAACTATTTAAGTTGGAGGCATGAGTTTATTGTTTGGATACAGACTTGAAAGTAAATTTGAGCTCTTTGTCCCTGCAGTGATTTTTTAAAATAGGTAGTGGCTTTCACGTCAATCGTGATCTGCCTTTACTAAGCTTGCATTGATGGAAATGGATAATTCTGTTTTTGGGTAGAAGCAGAAGGATACTATGATTGTGAATTGAATTGCCTATATCAGAAGTAAAATTCCTCAGCCTGTAAATAAACAGTTCGGCATAATACTCATTTAACCTATATTCACTTTTTAGAATTGTGTAGAAAATTTGTGAGTTTGTTTTGGTGCTTTAAACAGAAGCTTAAAAGTCACTTTCAGGGCATTTACAACGCTATTTTCTGGCAGTATTTTAAAACAATATAGATGAACCCTTTATTTGCCATTGCTTTCATGAAATACCTCAAGCTGCCTTTGACAGCAGCTTCAATTTTTGAACCTCCTTGACAATCGCTAATCCCTATAGGTTACCGGACCCGCTGTTGAGCTTTGGAGTGGTCCCTGCTGGACACCTGCTTGGCCAGCAGCGTTGGTCTTTCCTCTAGGCAATTTGTGAGCTGTTTGCGGGGGAGGGAGGGGAGGAGTAAGGGGGGTGAACAAGAGGGGAAAGGGGAGAGAAGGGGAGGGCAGTATTGAATTAGATTGTTGATAGCGTCCCTCTGAGGACTGCTATTAAGAGCATGCTACTCTGTACTTCGCTGCTGCAGAAGAGAGAGTGATATTTGTATTACTACAGCATGTTGTAAATATATGAGATTTTGCTCATCTCAGCTTGGAAATAAGAATAGGGAAAGGAGAGCAACTTGAATCAGAAGCTACTAGAAGAGCCTGCAGAGTTCTGCAGCAGTTTATATTCTTCTTACATTTTGCCTTCTCCTAGCTGGAAAACAGAGGGACCGGAATTTTTGAAACGGGCTTTTCCCGTTATGGCATTCTTGATTTGTGTGACCAGAGCTTGCACAGGAGGAAAGCAGGCTGCTGAATTTAGTCACTGATCTCTATTAGCGGTGGCCTAAGGCTATGCTGAGGTTTATATCCCATTTGTATTGTTGCAGCTCAAAAGAAGATTGTTCAGAGGATGACAAGTGTATTCTGAGTAGGTATGTTGTTTCATTTTCATATGAAACCCATCTATGTTTTTTCTTGCTACTATTGGTCAGAAATCAGGTTAATAGGTGCAGAATATAGTACAGTGCTGCAGTATCCCTGTTAAGGTAGAACAATGGTATTGCAAGCTTAAAAAAAAAAAGCCTGGCTGCTTTTATTAAATAAAGCTGCATTGTATGGTATGCACAGTGCAGTCTTAAAAAAATATACTGCAGTCAACGCTTTTCTGGCACTATTGTTAAGTTGGAATGATAGAATCATCATATTGCTTTAGGGGACAGAAAAATTTAAGGAGGTACCTTACAGCCCTATTTTACAGATTGGAAGCATCGGTTTAAGGGCACTGGCAGAATCCTTTGCTTGTTCTCCGCGGCAGCCACTGCTGTGTCAGTACAGTGTGGAATGGAAGTCCTAGTTGGTAGTCTGTTATGGAAACGCTCTTTACTGTTATTGTAGTACCGTGGTGACAACATGCCATTGAAATGGAAAACGAGCTCTCCTGCTATCTGGAAATTCCCAGTTCCTGTGCTTAAAACATCCAGGTCAACTCCACTTTCTCCAGCATACATGTAAGTGAGAGAAAATAGGATATTAAAGTGGGATTTCATTCATGAATCTACCTTGTGGCAAAACGGGGGCGGGGGAGCCCCCAAACAGCAACATCCAAAAACCTACAGGATTTAAAACCTCAAGCTTGCTTACTAAAGATGTTGGCATGCCCACACTTCATCACTGTTTTGTTTTTCTAAAGTTTATGTTTATTTAAAGTGTTTAATGGTAATCTAATTACCAGTGTGAAAGTACAAAGGCATAACTAAGGAATTGCAAAAGAATTAATTTTAATATTTAACATATGTTGGATTTGTTTGAATTTTTGAATATCTAAAACACTTAGGATGACTTCTTTTGTGTAATGGCATTAAAAAATTGATGATTGATGGTGGTGTGTTAAATATGGTAATGCCTCTATACTATTTTTTCATGAATTAAAAACAGTTAACATTGATCAGAAAATCTTTTAATTGAGACTTTTATACTTTAGTTGTGTATGAATATTAATATGTTTGATAGTACATCTTTCTCAGTTTTATCATTCAAGTTCTCAAGTGTAAGTTTGAATTTTTGCATATTATATCTCTATGAGCAGTTATATTATGGGGATTGAAAAAGTATTCTACAAATGTCTGTTTTAAAAATGTATTTTAAGTAAATACGTGCACTGGGAAGTCTTTCTAGAAGTTTTCAAAATTTTTGAAAATCTTTTTAAATTTGCAGTGTTGCTTTAAAGGCAAAATCCAGGAGATATAATAAAATGTTCTTTTAAAATATTGTTCATGATCCTTTTTGGTGGAGGAAAACCGAATCTTTTTTTAAAGAAAATATTAGTATGAGAAAAGCTTTTGAAAAGAATGTTTTAAATTTGAGTGTTATTTTTAAAATATTTATCAGTAGGAAAAATGTGGAAAACTTCTCCTGCCTTAGTTTAATTGTGTATTTAGAGCTGGGGTGAGTTGCCATTTTTTAACTTAGTTTTTGTTTTATGTGAGATAGAGATGCACAATTATACCTATCTAGTTCTTTGAAACCCTTTCAGATGCTGAGGAAGTGTGGTTATGCTCTCAGTCCAAAAGAAGCAATTCCCTGGAAAGTGTTGAAAAATGAGGCTATTTCAGAGTTAAATCTTGTCATCATTTTATTTTCAGATTTTTCAATGCTCCTTTCCATTTATGATCCAGGATATTTTTATCTCTTTGGGTGTTAAACTTTTTTTTCTATGAAGTAAAAAAAAAAATAGGCTAGTTTGCAAAAATAAACCAGCTATATTTGTTATTCAAAAACTATTTGTCAAAAGCACAAATTAATGGAGGTGACAAGTTAATGGAGGTGAGAAGTTAATGGAGCTCTTTCAAATAATTCGAGAAAATAGGATGCTTCCTGACTTTATGCATCTTAACTGGCAAGACATGACTAAAGATTTACCAAAAGCAACTTTATTATAAAAACAAAACAAAACCTCACTAAAATCAGGTTACAATTATAATGGTTATTAATGTTTCTAATATTCCTACTATATTTGATTGTCTAAAAGATCCAAATTGCAGCCCTTATTGCAGCTGATTTGTCGATTTTTAGAGATGGTGAAATAAATCCCCATATTTTATTAATTCATGCCAGCCACAAGCTCAGATACAACTCAACACAACATTTTAAATTAATCACTTTCTTCCTTTTAAGTGCTTACCTCTTTGACCTGATGATATGAGTGAATCAATTTAGAAGATAGAACCTACAAAATGTAATAGATCTTGCATGTTGACTATTGGTTGTTGGTAGTACACATAGGTAGAATGGAAAAATATATTTGAAGAGCTTATGGTAGGCTGGAGTATTTTGACATTGTAACAGACTATTTTGACATTATAACACTCTATATTATTGAATTGGTCTTAACTTATTTTTCTTTTTATGTGTATTAATACTTAATAGTAAGTAAATATGCACAGATAGAAATTTATGTGAAATGTAGCAAGACTAGCTTGGGGAGTTTAAATCAGGTTTTTAAATATGTTGTTTAGTTTTTGACCGTTTTAGATGACATTTCATTGCCTCACTTGGCCAAAAATAAAAACATCATGTTTAACATGTTTTTCTCATCAGTACTTCTCTATATTCCTCAACACATTTACACACAAAATGATACTTAAGTATAGCATAATTTCACTTCAAAAACGATAAAGACTAAATTAGATTACTGGGTCAAGTAACATTATATATTTGTTCTCACAATTGTTTGGCTGGCAAACATAGGTTTAAATGGTTACTTCTGTCTTTTGGGTCTAAACTCTTTGCACTGAAATGGAATTGTTCAATTCTGACTCCTCAATAAATTGTGATATATAGGAAATTTACCTGTAAAATAATGTATAAGTATTTAAAGTATTATTTTGAATATAGAATTCTTCATAGGTGATATAAGATCTTTTTGTATGTATGCTTGTGTAGCATCAGTATTGGTTTGTAATGTTTTATCATTACTTACCGTGCTTTGTCAAATATACATTACGTGGTTTTCATTGAAGACTTGAGTACGTTGTCAAAGACTGAAATTTCAATATGAAGTATTTTAGGTAGTAGTAAAAGTGTGTTATAGTGATTGAGCATGTGTGGGAAAAATCTAAAGGCTCTATGGTCTCTTTCTAAACCCAGTGTATGTGCTGCTTCGCTGTAGCTCTTCCATTGATGCTACAGATAGGGCAGTACTGCTGTGCTAGTGAAGGCTACAATAGAGAACATTTTACTTACTGCAAACATTGAGCAGCAAGACTATTAGTTTTTTCCTTGTGGGTTTAAAGTCCATGTTTGTTTTCTTTCTGTTTGTTTAGAACTTGAATGACAGTTGAAATGTCCCAACATTTTTAAGATTTCTTTATGATGAAGACTACAGTATTTGTGGCAATATTAGTAGAAATGGCATCTTATATAGTATAAAGCACTTAAAAAATTTTGCTGTAATGTCATACTAGAAAAGTGGGATATCTTAAATACGAAAGATTCAGGAAAATAATACTTCAGTCTCTAGATTGATTGAAGATCAAATAGTCTTTATTGGGTAGATATATTCTTTCAGCTTTAGATTTGAGCATTGCAGGGTGGTGTGCCATCTATGTGGATTTCTGAAGGGATTGTCTTGATAGAAATAGAGTGCTTGGTGACATGTGTTTGCTTTGCACTCTGTTCAACAGTAGGTTGAAGTTCAACCTTAGCCTGAGGGAGGATCTCCTGGCCAGTGTAAACTGCATTAGTAAAGACTCTGCCCCTGACAGGTGCAAACCATATAAATTACTCTGTCATTTAGCCTAAATTAATAAAGCTGAAAGGGCAATCACATCTAAGTGTTTTTATGGTGTTTAGGTATTCATTGTTTTAAAACAGCAAATGGTTCCTTCAGGCTAATATTATAGGGTTAATGCCTTGTTAGATGCTAAGGACACACTGAAATAGAACAAAATTAGCACTAGTGATCCTTTTATCTTTTCTTTTCCAGCAGCGAGTTTTGACAATAATAGTGTGGCAAGGAGGAAGGCAATTAGGTAAGAATTAACCAGTGAAATATAACAGTGAATTCTAGCAAGACAGACCCTGTGAGTTGTTTTCCTTAGAATGTTACCTTTCTCAATCTAAAAGACGATGAATGTTAGTGAACTAGACTTGTTCTCCTTTAGTCCCTGCACTTACATTCAGTTAGCTTCCTATTTATGATTTTTTTGATATGTAAAAAATATTTTTATAGTAAATGCCAAAAAACACAGCATTCTATAGCAATTGCTTCTGTAATTTCTTCAATAAAATTCAGTACCTGGCATTTCCTGAGAAAATATTGTGTATATTGTATAAATGCTCCTTGTTTGTAGGTGATTCACAGCACAGACATAATAAAAATATGAATTTTCTAAATTTGACATGTTTCTATCCCCTAATATTGTCTTTTTTTTCTGATTTAGTAAATAAAAGAAAACTTTGTGGTTACAGAAATCTTTCTTATCTAGCAAAATACTTGTTAAGTTGATAGTCGTTTGTAATTAGAGAAATCTTTCTTTTCTAGCAAAATACTTATTAAATTGATAATCTCAAAATAGAAAAGAATGTTTAGTTGCCTTGAAAACATAAACTTTTACTTGCTTGTGTCTACTTAATTTGTTTTTATTACATATGCACAATTTAACAAAATTATGTGGAAAAATAACACAACTAACACCTAAGATAAATTTTGTGTTAGTCTGCAACTTTTGTGGCATGTTCTTTGGGAATTTGCATGGTCTGAGCTTGCAGAAGGACTAGGTTGTCATTTATTAATGGAAAATCATAGAGATAGAAGTGACGTTAGAAGTCATTTAGAAAGTCCAAACCCCTTTTAACACAGGAACTCATTCCATGACACCTCTCGAAGATGGCATTGCATGTCCTTCTTGAACACTGTCAGTGACAAAGGGCTCACTACCTCACCAAGGCTGCACCCTTCATTCATGGACAGCTTTTCCTTGCATGGAGCAAAATCAGTTCCTTGTATCTTTTATCTCCCATTCCCAGTGCAGCCTTATAGAGCTATATAGAAAAAAAAAATTCTATTACATACACGCTTAGGCATCTTCTTGTGTGACATGGTTTTCAGACCCTTCACTCTCCTGGTTGTCCTCACGTGGATGGTTTTTTCATGTTAATCTTTACATAAGACACTACATTTGAATGTGATGCTCCACATGGGGTCCAAATAGAAGACAATTCTCTTCCTTTAAGCAGAAGCTCTGCTTGTCTTAAAGGGCCTGAGATTATATATATTTTTTTAATTATAGGATTCACACTGTCCCCTAGTGAATTTACAGTTTGCAAATTGCCTTTTTGAAGGCCTTACAATCAGACTGCTTGCTCCTCACTGTCTGTGTTTATTCTTTTAGCTTCTTCAGATCTTTTAGTCTGAGGAAGCCTGGCATGTGCAAATGAAGTTAGCATTTTGTTTTAAAGCCTATTGTGTATTTTTTTAAAAAGACCTCTTGAAATCATTTAATATAACAGAAAAATATTGCACACAAGACACTTGCAAGACAAAGAGCTAGTGTTCCTGTCACTTTCAGATATTTCAAAGACATTCGCTGGTCAACAATTTATCTAGATTCCTTTTTTTATACTTAGTGTATCTTCCAAGTAATCGCTTCCCCCACTGCAAAGAAACCACTTTCTATAGAGGGAAGAGAGGCAGAATTTCATATCTCCATACCATCATGGGAAGTACGGAGTTACTGAGAATCTCATACATTCTGCTTGAAACTTAGAATATTTAGTTGAGACTTAAGTATGGCCAAACTTGGGGAGAGGGAGAGATGAGAAAGAAGTATGGGATAGGCAGGTATTTGTGCTAATGACTTGCAGTTAAAGAGTTACGAATTACAAACAACATACATGATAAAATTTTAGATTGACATGGCTGCCATGATGTATTGCTTTATATCCTCAAGACTTTGAGAAAGGTGGTATAAACATGAGATTCTTGGGGAATCAGTACATAAATAAGTTACTGAGTAATTCATTTTAGAAAGTGCACAGTTCTGGATATTAGGCCTTTGTCAGATGAGTAGATTGCAAAAATTTTCTCCCATTCTGTAGGTTGCCTGTTCACTCTGATGGTAGTTTCTTTTGCTGTGCAGAAGCTCTTTAGTTTAATTAGATCCCATTTGTCAGTTTTGGCTTTTGTTGCCATTGCTTTTGGTGTTTTAGACATGAAATCTTTGCCCATGGCTATGTCCTGAATGGTATTGCCTAGGTTTTCTTTTAGGGTTTTTATGGTTTTAGGTCTAACATTTAAGTCTTTAATCCATCTTGAATTAATTTTTGTATAAGGTGTAAGGAAGGGATCCAGTTTCAGCTTTCTACATATGGCTAGCCAGTTTTCCCAGCACCATTTATTAAATAGGGAATCCTTTCCCCATTGCTTGTTTTTGTCAGGTTTGTCAAAGACCAGATAGTTGTAGATATGCGGCGTTATTTCTGAGGGCTCTGTTCTGTTCCATTGGTCTATATCTCTGTTTTGGTACCAGTACCATGCTGTTTTGATTACTGTAGCCTTGTAGTATAGTTTGAATTCAGGTAGCGTGATGCCTCCAGCTTTGTTCTTTTGGCTTAGGATTGACTTGGCAATGTGGGCTCTTTTTTGGTTCCATATGAACTTTACAGTAGTTTTTTCCAATTCTGTGAAGAAAGTCATTGGTAGGTTGATGGGGATGGCATTGAATCTATAAATTACCTTGGGCAGTATGGCCATTTTCACGATATTGATTCTTCCTACCCATGAGCATGGAATGTTCTTCCATTTGTTTGTATCCTTTTTTATTTCATTGAGCAGTGGTTTGTAGTTCTCCTTGAAGAGGTCCTTCACATCTCTTGTAAGTTGGATTCCTAGGTATTTTATTCTCTTTGAAGCAATTGTGAATGGGAGTTCACTGATGATTTGGCTCTTTGTTTGTCTGTTATTGGTGTATAAGAATGCTTGTGATTTTTGCACATTGATTTTGTATCCTGAGACTTTGCTGAAGTTGCTTATCAGCTTAAGGAGATTTTGGGCTGAGACAGTGGGGTTTTCTAGATATACGATCATATCATCTGCAAACAGGGAAAATTTGACTTCCTCTTTTCCTAATGAAATACCCTTTATTTCCTTCTCCTGCCTGATTGCCCTGGCCAGAACTTCCAACACTATGTTGAATAGGAGTGGTGAGAGAGGGCATCCCTGTCTTGTGCCAGTTTTCAAAGGGAATGCTTCCAGTTTTTGCCCATTCAGTATGATATTGGCTGTGGGTTTGTCATAGATAGCTCTGATTATTTTGAGATACGTCCCATCAATACCTAATTTATTGAGAGTTTTTAGCATGAAGTGTTGTTGAATTTTGTCAAAGGCCTTTTCTTTGCATCTATTGAGATAATCATGTGGTTTTTGTCTTTGGTTCTGTTTATATGCTGGATTTCATTTATTGATTTGCATATGTTGAACCAGCCTTGCATCCCAGGGATGAAGCCCACTTAATCATGGTGGATAAGCTTTTTGATGTGCTGCTGGATTCGGTTTGCCAGTATTTTATTGAGGATTTTTGCATCGATGTTCATCAGGGATATTGGTCTAAAATTCCCTTTTTTTGTTGTGTCTCTGCCAGGCTTTGGTATCAGGATGATGCTGGCCTCATAAAATGAGTTAGGGAGGATTCCCTCTTTTTCTATTGATTGGAATAGTTTCAGAAGGAATGGTACCAGCTCCTCCTTGTACCTCTGGTAGAATTTCAAACAAATTTACAAGAAAAAAAAACCCCATCAACAAGTGGGTGAAGGATATGAACAGACACTTCTCAAAAGAAGACATTTATGCAGCCAAAAGACACATGAAAAAATGCTCATCATCACTGGCCATCAGAGAAATGCAAATCAAAATCACAATGAGATACCACCTCACACTAGTTAGAATGGCGATCATTAAAAAGTCAGGAAACAACAGGTGCTGGAGAGGATGTGGAGAATAGGAACACTTTTACACTGTTGGTGGGACTGTAAACTAGTTCAACCATTGTGGAAGTCAGTGTGGCGATTCCTCAGGGATCTAGAACTAGAAATACCATTTGACCCAGCCATCCCATTACTGGGTATATACCCAAAGGACTATAAATCATGCTGCTATAAAGACACATGCACATGTATATTTATTGCGGCACTATTCACAATAGCAAAGACTTGGAACCAACCCAAATGTCCAACAATGATAGACTGGATTAAGAAAATGTGGCACATATACACCATGGAATACTATGCAGCCATAAAAAATGATGGGTTCATGTCCTTTGTAGGGACATGGATGAAATTGGAAACCATCATTCTCAGCAAACTATCACAAGGACAAAAAACCAAATGCGTCATGTTCTCACTCATAGGTGGGAACTGAAAAATGAGAACACCTGGACACAGGAAGGGGAACATCACACACGGGGGCTTGTTGTGCGGTGGGGGGAGAGGGGAGGGATAGCATTAGGAGATATACCTAATGTTAAATGACGAGTTAATGGGTGCAGCACACCAACATGGCACATGTATACATATGTAACAAACCTGCGCGTTGTGCACACGTACCCTAAAACTTAAAGTAGAATGAAAAAAAAAAAGAAAGTGCTCAGTTCTTTTTCAGTCACCTTGTATATTAAGTTTATAACATTCAGCAGTTACTCAACTGTCTATTATGTGCCAGGCATAACTCTGCTGAGGATTAGGGGTGTAGTCTTTGTGATCATTCAAGTGATTATTTTTTATCTTCCATACTATCTTCATTCATAAGCAATTAAATAGCTTAATTTATTCTCCTGCTGTGAAAATGTGGAACCAAGAGAAACAGGTTAAATAAATTCTTGCTTACTGTACTTTCAATATTGATAATGGATTTAAGGGCAATGAAAACACCTCAGAAGAAAAATTTGTCTGGACTAAATGAGGAGACTTGAACTGGAGGTAGATAACACATTTTAAAGTGCATATTGCACAGGATGGAAAATGAAGCAATTTATGTTTAATCTTCATAGTATCTTTTTAAACAACAAGAATCGAATACTATTCTTTACATTGGACAGGGAATAGTTTACTGTTTAGGTGCTTTATAGCACACAAGGGTACATATATTACCTTCCAAGTAGTAATAATTTGATCTCAAACTCTAAGATTGAATCTTAGTTTAAAATAAAATTATATTGTGTTTCAAATTATACTAAAATATTTTTCCCAGCATAACTTACTATGATGAGAGTATCTGTTGTTTTTACCCATTTCCCCCCCACATTTATGTCATGCTAAGGCAAGAACATGCCCAATTTATTGGAGAGGATTTCTTATAATATAGTTCAATGGAGTAATGAAGTAACTTATCTTCAATAACAAAAAAAAAACAATTTTCAGAACTTCAGATTAAATTTTAATCTAGCATGTATAACAGATATTCTAAACTTCATGAGACATATTCCAGATTTTTGAAATGTCCTAGTTTAGCATAGTTAAATGTAATGCAATTTATTTTCTTCTATTATAGAAGTGCTAAGCACTTAATTTCGTTCCTCCCAAAAAGCCCTGTAAGTGTACATCTTCTCCCTATTTTACGAATAAGGACACAAGTTCAGAGAGGTTAATTGCTTAATGTTACACATCAAATTACAAGTTGAGCCAAAATTCAAATTTAGGGCCACGTGATTTCAAAGCTCATAATTTCTCCAATGCCTTTTCATTTTTATAGACTTTTGCTACTTTCATGCCATCTATTAATTATATAATACCTTAGTAGGATTAGAAGAAAAGGGAAGTATGGTAGATGGGAAAAGCTTTTTGAATTGGGTGGTGGTATAGGAAGAGGTTAGAAAGCTTTACTTGCATACTGTCAAGTGGTGAAGTTGAAGGAAAATATTGAGGCAATTATCTTTACTTGCTCATATGATATCGGGATTAACTTCATTGTCTCTTGATGTTTCCATAGTTCCTTGAAGCACTATTCCACCTTCATTGATTACACACATTTCCCACCCATGGTAATTAGCTACCATGGACAGTGCTATAGCTGGTGTACTCTTTTTAGCACGTTCCAAGGGTTCTACCCCAGTCAGTATGTTTAGTACTTTCCTGCAGACATTATCCTCCCACTGCTTAATTGCATGCAAATACTCAATGAAAAAAAAAAACCCA
The DNA here is from genome assembly GCF_028885655.2 of Pongo abelii. Lineage (NCBI taxonomy): Eukaryota > Metazoa > Chordata > Mammalia > Primates > Hominidae > Pongo > Pongo abelii. The sequence continues at coordinate 123,720,552 of NC_072008.2, read as the reverse complement.
AATCTCTATGTATTACTTTTCTATTACTGCCATATCAAATTACTGCAAACGAATGGCCTAAAATGTCACACATTTATTATCGTACAGTTTTCTTTTTTTTTTGAGATGGGGATCTCACTGTGTCGCCCAGGCTGGAGTACAGTGGCATGATCATGGCTCCCTGCAGCCTCGACCACCGGACTCAAGTGATCCTCCTGTCTCAGCCTCCTCAGTAACTGGGACTACAGGCACACATCACCACACCCAGCTTATTATTATTATTATTATTATTATTATTATTATTATTATAGTTATTTGTAGAGATGAGGTCTCGCTGTGTTACCCAGGCTGGTCTCAAACTCCTGGGCTCAAGCTGTCCTCCCGTCTCAGCCTCCCAAAATACTGGGATTACAGGCATGAGCCACCACGCTTGGCATATTATCTTACAGTTTTTTCAGATCAGAAATTTGGTACTGGTCTCACGGGGCTAAAATAAAAGTGTCAGCAAGGCTGAGGCTCTAGGGGAGAATCTGTTTCCTGCTCATTCCTGTCATTGACAAAATTCCATTCTTTGTGGCTGTAGGACCAAGGTTCCTATCATCTTGTTGGCTGTAAGTTAAAGGACAATTTCAGCTTCTAGAGATTGCTTGCATTCCAGCCCCATTCCTCCCTCGTTAAGGCCAGCGACAGCAGGTTGAATCCTTTTCACATTGCTTTCTGGCTCACTCTTCTGCCTTCATCTTCCATTTTTTTCAGGACTCGTGTAATTAGATTAGGCTACCTGGATAAAACAAGACACGCCCCATTTCAAAGTTCGTAACCTTTATTACATTTTCAAAGTCTCCTTTGCCATGTAACAACATATCCACAGATTCCTGGGGTTAAGATGTGGACATCTTTAGGAGGTCATTTGTTCTATCTACAATACTCTAGTTGGACACAATCATGTTGGGCTTACACATGCGTTGTAGAAAGTGTTCCAATTAACCCAAGTGGTTCTACAAATTTTGCATTCCTGTAACTAAACCATATTTATTAATCTCTGGATCAGTAGTTTTGTTCTTGAAAATTATAATAGTGTAAACATTACATAGGCAGTTCTCAGCCCTTGCAACAATGATTTCCTGGAATTCTTATTAAAAAGTAGAATTATCCAGTAACAGAACTATAATCTGGGGTTGTGTTGAAAATATCATGAAAATGAGCCAAGATGGCCGAATAGGAACAGCTCCGGTCTACAGCTCCCAGCACGAGCGACGCAGAAGACGGGTGATTTCTGCATTTCCATCTGAGGTACCGTGTTCATCTCACTAGGGAGTGCCAGACAGTGGGCGCAGGTCAGTGGGTGAGCGCACTGTCCGCCAGCCGAAGCAGGGGCGAGGCATTGCCTCACTCAGGAAGCGCAAGGGGTCAGGGAGTTCCCTTTCCAGGGGTGACAGACGGCACCTGGAAAATCGGGCCACTCCCACCCGAATACTGTGCTTTTCCGACGGGCTTAGGAACCGGTGCCCCAGGAGAGTATAGCCCGCACCTGGCTCAGAGGGTCCTACGCCCACGGAGTCTCGCTGATTGCTAGCACAGCAGTCTGAGATCAAACAGCAAGTCGGCAGCGAGGCTGGGGGAGGGGCGCCCGCCATTGCCCAGGCTCGCTTAGGTAAACAAAGCAGCCTGGAAGCTTGAACTGGGTGGAGCCCACCACAGCTCAAGGAGGCCTGCCTGCCCCTGTAGGCTCCACCTCTGGGGGCAGGGCACAGACAAACAAAAAGACAGCAGTAACCTTTGCAGACTTAAATGTCCCTGTCTGACAGCTGTGAGGAGAGCAGTGGTTCTCCCAGCACGCAGCTGGAGATCTGAGAACCGGCTGACTGCCTCCTCAAGTGGGTTCCTGACCCCTGACCCCCGAGCAGCCTAACTGGGAGGCACCCCCCAGCAGGGGCAGACTGACACCTCACACGGCCGGCCAGGTACTCCAACAGACCTGCAGCTGAGGGTTCTGTCTGTTAGAAGGAAAACTAACAGAAAGGACATCCACACCAAAAACCCATCTGTACATCACCATCATCAAAGACCAAAAGTAGATAAAACCACAAAGATGGGGAAAAAACAGAGCAGAAAAACTGGAAACTCTAAAAACCAGAGTACCTCTCCTCCTCCAAAGGAACGCAGTTCCTCACCAGCAACGGAACAAAGCTGGACGGAGAATGACTTTGACGAGCTGAGAGAAGAAGGCTTCAGACGATCAAATTACTCCGAGCTACGGGAGGATATTCAAACCAAAGGCAAAGAAGTTGAAAACTTTGAAAAAAATTTAGAAGAATGTATAACTAGAATAACCAATACAGAGAAGTGCTTAAAGGAGCTGATGGAGCTGAAAACCAAGGCTCGAGAACTACGTGAAGAATGCAGAAGCCTCAGGAGCCGATACGATCAAATGGAAGAAAGGGTATCAGCCCTGGAAGATGAAATGAATGAAATGAAGCGAGAAGGGAAGTTTAGAGAAAAAAGAATAAAAAGAAACGAGCAAAGCCTCCAAGAAATGTGGGACTATGTGAAAAGACCAAATCTACGTCTGATTGGTGTACCTGAAAGTGACGGGGAGAATGGAAACAAGTTGGAAAACACTCTGCAGGATATTATCCAGGAGAACTTCCCCAATCTAGCAAGGCAGGCCAACATTCAGATTCAGGAAATACAGAGAACGCCACAAAGATACTCCTCAAGAAGAGCAACTCCAAGACACATAATTGTCAGATTCACCAAAGTTGAAATGAAGGAAAAAATGTTAAGGGCAGCCAGAGAGAAAGGTCGGGTTACCATCAAAGGGAAGCCCATCAGACTAACAGCGGATCTCTCGGCAGAAACCCTACAAGCCAGAAGAGAGTGGGGGCCAATATTCAACATTCTTAAAGAAAAGAATTTTCAACCCAGAATTTCATATCCTGCCAAACTAAGCTTCATAAGTGAAGGAGAAATAAAATACTTTACAGACAAGCAAATGCTGAGAGATTTTGTCACCACCAGGCCTGCCCTAAAAGAGCTCCTGAAGGAAGTGCTAAACATGGAAAGGCACAACCGGTACCAGCCACTGCAAAATCATACCGAAATGTAAAGACCATCGAGACTAGGAAGAGACTGCATCAACTAATGAGAAAAATATCCAGCTAACATCATAATGACAGGATCAGATTCACACATAACAATATTAACTTTAAATGTAAATGGACTAAATGCTCCAATTAAAAGACACAGACTGGCAAATTGGATAAAGACTCAAGACCCATCAGTGTGCTGTATTCAGGAAACCCATCTCACGTGCAGAGACACACATAGGCTCAAAATAAAAGGATGGAGGAAGATCTACCAAGCAAATGGAAAACAAAAAAAGGCAGGGGTTGCAATCCTAGTCTCTGATAAAACAGACTTTAAACCAACAAAGATCAAAAGAGACAAAGAAGGCCATTACATAATGGTAAAGGGATTAATTCAACAAGAAGAGCTAACTATCCTAAATATATATGCACCCAATACAGGAGCACCCAGATTCATAAAGCAAGTCCTGAGTGACCTACAAAGAGACTTAGACTCCCACACATTAATAATGGGAGACTTTAACACCCCACTGTCAACATTAGACAGATCAACGACACAGAAAGTCAACAAGGATACCCAGGAATTGAACTCAGCTCTGCACCAAGCGGACCTAATAGACATCTACAGAACTCTCCACCCCAAATCAACAGAATATACATTTTTTTCAGCACCACACCACACCTATTCCAAAATTGACCATATACTTGGAAGTAAAGCTCTCCTCAATAAATGTAAAAGAACAGAAATTGTAACAAACTGTCTCTCAGATCACAGTGCAATCAAGCTAGAACTCAGGATTAAGAATCTCACTCAAAACCGCTCAACTACGTGGAAACTGAACAACCTGCTCCTGAATGACTACTGGGTACATAACGAAATGAAGGCAGAAATAAAGATGTTCTTTGAAACCAACGAGAACCAAGACACAACATACCAGAATCTCTGGGATGCATTCAAAGCAGTGTGTAGAGGGAAATTTATAGCACTAAATGCCCACAAGAGAAAGCAGGAAAGATCCAAAATTGACACCCTAACATCACAATTAAAAGAACTAGAAAAGCAAGAGCAAACACATTCAAAAGCTAGCAGAAGGCAAGAAATAACTAAAATCAGAGCAGAACTGAAGGAAATAGAGACACAAAAAACCCTTCAAAAAATAAATGAATCCAGGAGCTGGTTTTTTGAAAGGATCAACAAAATTGATAGACCGCTAGCAAGATTAATAAAGAAAAAAAGAGAGAAGAATCAAATAGATGCAATAAAAAATGATAAAGGGGATATCACCACCGATCCCACAGAAATACAAACTACCATCAGAGAATATTACAAACACCTCTACGCAAATAAACTAGAAAATCTAGAAGAAATGGATAAATTCCTCAACACATACACCCTCCCAAGACTAAACCAGGAAGAAGTTGAATCTCTGAATAGACCAATAACAGGAGCTGAAATTGTGGCAATAATCAATAGCTTACCAACCAAAAAAAGTCCAGGACCAGATGGGTTCACAGCCGAATTCTACCAGAGGTACAAGGAGGAGCTGGTACCATTCCTTCTGAAACTATTCCAATCAATAGAAAAAGAGGGAATCCTCCCTAACTCATTTTATGAGGCCAGCATCATCCTGATACCAAAGCCTGGCAGAGACACAACAAAAAAAGAGAATTTTAGACCAATATCCTTGATGAACATTGATGCAAAAATCCTCAATAAGATACTGGCAAACAGAATCCAGCAGCACATCAAAAAGCTTATCCACCATGATCAAGTGGGCTTCATCCCTGGGATGCAAGGCTGGTTCAATATACGCAAATCAATAAATGTAATCCAGCATATAAACAGAACCAAAGACAAAAACCACATGATTATCTCAATAGATGCAGAAAAGGCCTTTGACAAAATTCAACAACCCTTCATGCTAAAAACTCTCAATAAATTAGGAATTGATGGGACGTATCTCAAAATAATAAGAGCTATTTATGACAAACCCACAGCCAATATCGTACTGAATGGGCAAAAACTGGAAGCATTCCCTTTGAAAACTGGCACAAGACAGGGATGCCCTCTCTCGCCACTTCTATTCAACATAGTGTTGGAAGTTCTGGCCAGGGCAATTAGGCAGGAGAAGGAAATCAAGGGTATTCAGTTAGGAAAAGAGGAAGTCAAATTGTCCTTGTTTGCAGATGACATGATAGTATATCTAGAAAACCCCATTGTCTCAGCCCAAAATCTCCTTAAGCTGATAAGCAACTTCAGCAAAGTCTCAGGATACAAAATCAATGTGCAAAAATCACAAGCATTCTTATACATCAATAACAGACAAACAGAGAGCCAAATCATGAGTGAACTCCCATTCACAATTGCTTCAAAGAGAATAAAATACCTAGGAATCCAACTTACAAGGGATGTGAAAGACCTCTTCAAGGAGAACTACAAACCACTGCTCAAGGAAATAAAAGAGGATACAAACAAATGGAAGAACATTCCATGCTCATGGGTAGGAAGAATCAATATCATGAAAATGGCCATCCTTCCCAAGGTAATTTACAGATTCAATGCCATCCCCATCAAGCTACCAATGACTTTCTTCACAGAATTGGAAAAAACTACTTTAAAGTTCATATGGAACCAAAAAAGAGCCCGCATCGCCAAGTCAATCCTAAGCCAAAAGAACAAAGCTGGAGGCATCACACTACCTGACTTCAAACTATACTACAAGGCTACAGTAACCAAAACAGCATGGTACTGGTACCAAAACAGAGATATAGATCAATGGAACAGAACAGAGCCGTCAGAAATAATGCCACATATCTACAAGTATCTGATCTTTGACAAACCTGACAAAAACAAGAAATGGGGAAAGGATTCCCTATTTAATAAATGGTGTTGGGAAAACTGGCTAGCCATATGTAGAAAGCTGAAACTGGATCCCTTCCTTACACCTTATACAAAAATCAATTCAAGATGGATTAAAGACTTAAATGTTAGACCTAAAACCATAAAAACCCTAGAAGAAAACCTAGGCATTACCATTCAGGACATAGGCATGGGCAAGGACTTCATGTCTAAAACACCAAAAGCAATGGCAACAAAAGCCAAACTTGACAAATGGGATCTAATTAAACTAAAGAGCTTCTGCACAGCAAAGGAAACTACCATCAGAGTGAACAGGCAACCTACAAAATGGGAGAAAATTTTCGCAACCTACTCATCTGACAAAGGGCTAATATCCAGAATCTACAATGAACTCCAACAAATTTACAAGAAAAAAACAAACAACCCCATCAAAAAGTGGGCGAAGGACATGAACAGACACTTCTCAAAAGAAGACATTTATGCAGCCAAAAACCACATGAAAAAATGTTCACCATCACTGGCCATCAGAGAAATGCAAATCAAAACCACAATGAGATACCATCTCACACCAGTTAGAATGGCAATCATTAAAAAGTCAGGAAACAACAGGTGCTGGAGAGGATGTGGAGAAATAGGAACACTTTTACACTGTTGGTGGGACTGTAAACTAGTTCAACCCTTGTGGAAGTCAGTGTGGCGATTCCTCAGGGATCTAGAACTAGAAATTCCATTCGACCCAGCCATCCCATTACTGGGTATATACCCAAAGGACTATAAATCATGCTGCTATAAAGACACATGCACACGTATGTTTATTGCGGCATTATTCACAATAGCAAAGACTTGGAACCAACCCAAATGTCCAACAATGATAGACTGGATTAAGAAAATGTGGCACATATATACCATGGAATACTATGCAGCCATAAAAAATGATGAGTTCACGTCCTTTGTAGGGACATGGATGAAATTGGAAATCATCATTCTCAGTAAACTATCGCAAGAACAAAAAACCAAACACCGCATATTCTCACTCATAGGTGGGAATTGAACAATGAGAACACATGGACACAGGAAGGGGAACATCACACTTCGGGGACTGTTGTGGGGTGGGGGGAGGGGGGAGGGATAGCATTGGGAGATATACCTAATGCTAGATGACAAGTTGGTGGGTGCAGCGCACCAGCATGGCACATGTATACATATGTAACTTACCTGCACATTGGGCACATGTACCATAAAACCTAAAGTATAATAATGATAATAATAATAATAATAAAAGAAAAAAAAAAGAAAAAATAAAAAATAAAAAAAAAAATAAAAAAAAAAAATAAAAAAAAAAAAAAGAAAATATCATGAAAACAAGTTTCTCCTATTAGAGCTTTTATTGTGTTCCACATTTTATAAAATAGGCACAATTGTTTTGATTACATCGATTTTGCAAGCATATACAATCATATAAAATACAGATATGAGTGAAATTGAAGATGCTAGTTATTTAAAAACTATTTTTTTGAAAATTCAGGCTATTTTGAGATGGTTCACATAGCCCAAGTCTCTTATTAAAAGTTAATAAGTAATAGTGCTACCTTTTGAATAAAATCATGAAATTAGTTTTCTTAATAAAATTTGATGCAACAAGCAGAATCATTCAGAATAACTCCACTGTTGTCAGAGCCATTTAAAAAGTACTAAAGTGTGTGCATAATACAAGTTGGTTGATTGCATTTTATTGCATTGAAAAAAATTTCAAAGGACTCTACATTTCTACCTTCCCAAAACATTTTCAGTTTATTCAAAAGACTGTTCAAAATCAGATTGAACATAAAGGCTACCAGAAAATCAAACTTAACAACTAGAAGGTCTTTGCATGTCTCTGGAAATTCAAATAATATAGGTTGTTGAGAACCTTAAAAATCTTCAAAACATAGTACTGAATTAGCTAGCAGTGGCATATGATTATGTGGTTGTTGCTAATGCACTTTAGTGTTTGGTCTTTGGCAGGTGCAGGGGGCAAATACTGAAATTTTGAGTGTCAGGTAACATCTACTGAGTGAAATAGGAACAGTTAAATAACAGGTGAGGACTGTCTATGCTACTCAGTCATTGACCATTATGTTTGATTCTTCAGCAAGTTATGGCCTCAAAAGTGGCATTTCTAAACTTGGAGGTGCATCCAGGAAAGTTCTGATCTCAGATCTGGTTACCAAACTTTCTAGACATTGTCTGGCTCCTATTATGGCAGGTGCAGGGGCTTGATGGTATTTTAATTTATTATTGTTACTTTTTTTTGTAGAGACAGGATATTGCTATGTTTCCAAGACTGGTCGTGAACTCCTAGCCTCAAGCTATCTCCCTGCCCCCAACCTGTGCCCCACAAAATGCTGGGATTACAGACATGAGCCACCACACTTGGCCTTCTGATGGTATTTTAAATTTAAAAGGTTTAGATTGAAAATACTGTGTTTTAGAGCACTAAAATTTAGAGAACCAAATATTATGAGAATGACGAATTGGAGTGGCAAGCTCAGTTGAGTGTATGTGGGCAATTGGTCTTAATTTGTGCTTATGTGATCCCTCTGTACCTAACTGCACTCCCTTCTTGCTTCCCACATTTAAGTCTCTCACCGCAGCTGTTTCTAAAAGTTCTAAGTGAACTTGGCTAATCATTTACAAGTTGCCCTGTAACATCTTTTATTTTCACTTTTTTTTTCTGGTTTCAAAAATATAGAGCTTTTCACTGATCAATGAGATAAGACATTGACATCATATAATGTGCATAATTATCTCAATCAGGGTTCTTTCAATCCACAAGCTGATAGGAATCTTAGAAATCACTCTTTTGGTCATACCATTTACCTTGAAAGAGAATGTGATATTAATGCCTGATCACTTTTCCTCCATCTGTGTACATTTGTATTTGATGATTTAACCCAGTCTTAATTTATATTTCCTTTTTAAAATACCATTTCTTCAACTGCATTAAAATTAATGTTAAAGACCAGCTCTACAAAATCTTAACTAGGTTTCTCTTTATTAAATGTGATTATATCAGAGCTTTTCTCTTGTCTGACAGTGAAACATGTTCTTAATTAATAGTCTGATCTAGCTTTAGTTTGGGTGGACCTACAAAATATTTGAAACACAATTTTGAAAAGTATATGGATGACACTAGATTGTGAATCATTGTCCAATAGATAACCCCTTAGCATCACCAAATTGAAGTGATTTTCTCATTTGTTACGATCACTTTCCTACTGAGGGTGTGTGCATGTAGTCATTTCTGAATGATTCACAGCTCAACAAAGTTCGTGGAACTGGAAACAAAGGTTTGGTTTTAAGTAGACCAGAGACTTGGTTCATTAATATACTTTTCATAGAAATGTTGCTGAAGCATATAGATAGATGCAATTAGAGTGTTTTTTTTTTTCAAATGATGTGAGGTACTATCACGTCATCTAGAGTTTTGACTTTCTTCCATATAATTAAAATGGCAGATTATGTTTTTGAATAGTGAATATTGTGTGATTGCTGATCCAGCCCTGCAGATAGCCTGATCTCGAACAAATAACCCTTTAACATAATAGTAAGGAAAGTTGATATTATTTATTTATTTTTATTTGGTGCTTATATGCTAAATATGAACTGATACCCTTATGGATTAGAGAAAAAAGTTGACAATTGTTTTGTTACTGTGGTTTCTATGAATTATACAACATGATACTTGTTAGTAAATAGTGGTAAGCATTTATTATAATTTTATATCATTTAATTATTTGGAAAGTAATTGTTTTTTATTATCATCTCTTAGCAAGCAAGTATCCTGACTGCTCTTTGTTTTCCTATCATCTAGTGCAGTGCCTGGCACATAGCAGATGCTCAATAAATGTCGATTTTATAAATGAATTTAGAGAATAGTTTTTAGATCTGTACCTCTGTGCAGATCACTTCACATGAAAGTGTTAAGTTTATTCATCTGATATATGCAGTAATTGAATATAGTAGTTGTCCCTTATGCATGATTTCCAACTCCTTGGAATGAGTTACCCATGGTTAACCATGGCATGAAAATAGGTGAGTACAGTATGATAAGATATTTTGAGAAAGAGAGAGAGAAAAAGAGCACATTCACATAACTTTTATTAAAGTATATTGTTATAATTGTTCTGTTTATTATTAGTTATTGTTGTTGATATCTTACTGTACCTAATTTATAAATCAGGTAGTTATGTATGTATAGGAATAAAACGTAGTGTATATGGGATTTGGTATATCCATAGTTTCAAACATCCACTGGGGGTCTTGGAATGTATCCACCGAATAACGGGGGCTATTGTGTATCATGGTCTTGTTAGAGAATAAGTTATGACTGTATTTCCTATGAAAAGAACTAATCAAAAATCCAGATTCTGTTCGTTGTTGCTGAGAAATACCATGATGCTGGCACAGACTGAAAGTAATTTTACTAGAAGCAATCTAGCAGTGACTAAAATACTTTAGTCATGGTTCATCAAATTGTAACTGATAAGGAAAATAAGTTTTTTTTTTTTAATCTGTTCTACGATAGAAACTACTCTCAAAGTTAAGAGTTATTTGACTTATTTTTGCATGCTGTTCATCATAATGGAGAAAACTATTTGAGATATTTATGTTTTGAAGCTAATATGCTTTTACTTAAATGATAATGTGTTTCGTGTGTATAGTTTGATAAAAGAAATCACTGACTAGGAGAAAAAGAAAACCTGACTAGGGTTTAGGAGAAATAAATTAAAAATTAACACTCAAAAAAGTATTTACATTTATGTCCTGAATTTTTTATACTTAAAGGGCTTCAACCTAACCATAAAGGTCTAGCCGATATTATATTTAAATTAAATGAATTTTCTTTGTGTTAAAAATGATTAAGTACAATGGCTTTTACACATTACTTGTTTAGCAAGAGACAAAAAATGCATAGCTGTGAATATGTAAAAGCAATATATTCCAAAGCAAAACAATTGGTAGTTTGTAAGTAAATTTGGATTTTCGTTTGTTCTGTGGTCATTAAACAAGCATTTATTGTGAATAATTTGCTGGACTGTGCAATTAGTTAAGGAGGGCGAGGCCAGGAAGCCTTGACTTCAAGAGTGTAGGATTTGGCTTCTGTTCGGCAAGCAGTGACTCACTGAATACCTTTGAGCAAGAGAGTGCTTTTCTGAGCTATAAATATAATCACAGTATGTATAAAGACCATTATGTATGTGAAAATTATAATTAAATCCAGGTAAGAGGTAATAGAGACAAGAACTATGGTAGAGGCAGTGAGAGTGGATGGGGGTTGAAGGATAGGAGCATTCTAGAGAGAGATTCAGTTGAACTTAACAGTTGATTGGACATGGGAAATGGGGAAGAAGCAAGGGTCAAAGGTGGTCAAATAATTTTGGTGAGAGCAATTGCCGTTTAGAATCCAAATATTTTATCTATAGTTCTTTTGAATGTGTAATATCAGGATACATCGGAGATTTCTGAAATTTCTTCTGACTGACAAACATTTTAGGAATGGTCATTAAGAAATATGTATGTAGTCAAATTCATTACCATTAAGCATATCTTTGACATATGAAAAGATTGGATTTTGAAGATGTAAAAATGATGATTGCTTCAACAAGTAGCTCATGGAGATGGAGTGAGTGAGGGTAGTAGCATTTTCTGACTAGCTAGGGAAACTTTTAACACCTTGACTCCCTGCTAGTTTCATCTACATGGTGACTCTTCTCCCCTTTTGTCTGCTTCTCACCTGCACTGAGAGTCAGAAATTATAGTTTGGGGTGTGAAACACTGGTTTAAAGGACTGTATAAAAGGAAGGAAAGGAATAATTCTCTTTTTTCATTTATCTCACACAGATTAGGGTAAGTACTTCATTACTACTTCATAATTCATAGATTGCTTCTGCAAAACACATGTACACACAATCTGAAAACGCTCCAGTTATCTTCAATTTAAAATTCCCATTTAAATGACCAGGAGATTTGAATGCTTGATGCCTACTATGTCATTTTTATCACAACGGTATGTTCTACCCAAGAACACATAGCTGCCTTTTAGCCAGAGAACATGGTGTTTCTGAAAATAAACATCTTACCCCTAAAGAGACAAATTTCTTGATGATTTATAATTTGGAATAGCCCCTCCCCAAATCATCAATCTGCCTTCCAGAAAAACATAAATTTTGTAAATAATTTTTAATATTTTAGGTAATGATGTATAGTTGTGACACATAAATACCTTGCCCAAATGAATCCTTCTTTAGAGTTACTGCACCATGGATAAACACTTATGGTGGTTTTGGTAGAGCAATTTTTGTTATTCACATTAGCAGAGTTGTCTGTGGTAGATCCTGAAATTGCTCTGTGATATGGACTGGAATATTATAGTGATCTTAATTAAAATAGCTTTCTAGGAGTGTAGTAAAATGGTGGATCCTAAAACATTTTAGGTGAAAAACCAGGAACCAGTTCTAGAGCTAAAGACCACATATATACTCTTGGAGTAATGTAACTGTGAATATGTAGATAGGTGAGTGGGCTGTAAGTAACTCCTAACAACTTGAGAGCTTATGGCCAGCAATGGATATGTTTCTTTATGGGAAGCATAGTACAAAAGGGATAAACTGAAGTCTTATAATAAAGTTTTGTGGAAAAAAACCCGTAATGGTGAGGCAGATATGCAGAAAAGGGACAATAACTTTAATGTTGAAAAATGATACTTAGAGTCTTTGCTTCCATTGAGCCACGTATCTGTGATGAGCTTGAAAGAACTATCCTAAGAGAGATTCCCAGACTCATTAGGTTGAGAGCCTGTCTTCTTTTTTTGGTATTATTCTCTCCTGTCTTAAAAATACTGGCTGTCATATTGAAAACATATGATTGATTTGATACTATTTTTTTCCTACATTCATTGAAATAATTAGAGATGACTCCAGGCCATTACAAAAATCAAGACTGAGATTTGGTAAATTTATTACAGGCTTTGAATACATAGAGTCATTGGGACTCTTAGGCCAACTATATTTCTTAAAACATGGAATGCAATGGCTATTACTTTGTGAGTCTTACTCTTAGGTTTTTTCATGTTTCCTCTTAAAAGATAAATAAACATTCTCTTAAGACCTGGTCATGAATTACTGACTTTGTAAAGTTGAATAGAACTGGGAAATTCAGAAAAGGATAGGATTTTCACCATCTTTTAGCAGTTGATTAATGAGTCTCCTGTTCCCAAATCGATTTGTCTCAGTTATTTCTAATTGGTTTTGAGTTTGTGGAATCTGCTTTAATAATAAACTCTAAAATTGGGTAAGTCAGATGTTTGAATATTTAATAAAAATCTTAGGAAGGTGAAACACAGTTCTTTCTTAACATGCTTTTTGATTTTAATGCACCTTAGCAAAAGAGTCAAATTTTAAAGTTGATGAGCTACAGATAATGGGAGTAAAATGACACCTTGGTTAACAAATCCTCTGGAAGCAAGTCTCCTAGAAAATTGGCCTGGGCATTGAAGGGGTTGGAATACCCATTCCAGTTTCTTCATTTTTGGATTAAAGAAAGAGAAGGCAAGCTCACTGCCGCAGATACAGAGACTTCTCAAAGGGCAGGCTGGGCGCTAGCTGTAGGGCAAAGCATCCTTCTAGAGGGCCTATGCTTCACCAGAGGATTGTAACTATTTCCTCTGTGCACTGGGAAGGGGACTCTTGACAGTGATGGGAGCACATGCTGTTTCTCCTAGCCCACTTCTACATATTGCCATCTCCCTACCACCATTACCACATGTGCATTCTTTCACCTATGTGGTTTTATAAAAGCAAGGAAGATTTGAATTCACTTGTTTGTATAGAAGGTATGGAATCAACATTTAGAAATGCATTCATCTTCTAATTATTTTTAAATTACCTCATTAGAAATAAAATAATTATCTCATTCAGAAAATAGAATGGATTCTTACATACCCTGTCTACCTACCATTCATCCATCCATGTATCCATTTATCCATCCATCCATCCATCCATCTGTCTGCCTATCTACCAATCTACCCATCTGCTTATCTTGCTTTCACACAAATATAAGAAATGTGGAGAATGAGAAATAATATATAAACTAAGATTTCTAAATAGAAAACATTTTTGGTCAAGATGAATTGGACATGATGCAGTTTAACTGGTAATATAAATTTTAAAAGATGAAGGGACACTAAAGTCTTGAAATATGGTAAGCAGAGGGAGCAAATATTATTTTGAAGTTCTTTAAGGACAAGATTGAGATATTCAGTGGAAATGCCTTTTGATTTGGGTAATTAACTTTCATCCTGTTATAGTTATCTAATGGAGTATCATTTGTCTAGCCCAATTTTCTTATCTACGTCATAGTGTTATATCTGTTATTGTGATGGTTGGCATTAGAATTCAGAATGTGTTCTTTTAAATGTTGATATCAGTATGTGAAATTCTCCCCAAATTTCATCTGAGTTATTTTCTAGGATTTACTACCTCCCTACCCCATATGTGTTGGGAGAATAGCATGAAAGATTTTTAGTGTTGGTATTGTTTTTATGGAAATAGAATGGTAAAAGTAAGTGATCTTCAGATTGAATTAATTAAACCAGAAAATTACTTGCCTATAACAGAATGTATCTCTCTGATATCCTCCTTGTGCTTATAAATTAAGCATTGAAATGCTAAGTGACTTGTAGCCTCTACTGTCTGCTATTTTTAATTTTTTAGGCTTGGTATAAATGGGAACAATGTAGGCTCTGGATTCAGATGTGGGTTCAAATCATAGTTACTAGACTCATGGTGAGGCCTTAAACTCTCCGAGCTTCAGTTCCCTGTCTTTAAATGAGATTATTACAAGGATTAAGTAGGATACTAGAAAGTGCCTGACACAGTGCTTAGTACACAGCAGGTGCTGGGTAAATGATCTTATTCCTATGTTAAAACAGACATAAGCTATTTATTAATACTGTTCTATTTTAAATGTGACAGACATATGCATATAAGAAGCCTGTGCAATAGCTTTTTATAGCCCGTGCAATAGCTTCTTATAGCCTTGGAAAGATAGCAGCTATTTTATAAAATCTCATCTGTAACTAAGGAGTTCCATTAGTGAAATGATTTCAGGTAGACAATAATATATTTATATCATTAAAAAAACTACAAATAACTAACAAAAGCTTTATCTTTCTTGATTCCTTTCAGGAAAACACCTCATTAAGAAGATATATTCTTTAAACAATTAGTTTATGCCTTATTAATAGATGTTACTTTCAAGCTCACTCTTGTTGGTATTTGAAAAAGAAAAAGGAGAGAGAAGTTGCTATGATATTTATAATTTCTTTGTGTAATGATACTATAAATGACATTTTAGTTGGGGGACAAATCTTTCAATATTTGAAATTTTAAGTTTTTAATTTTTTTCAACAAAAATGCCAGGCTTATTTTATATACATTAGTTTACTTCATGAGTTGGAAATTTTGTTCCCGATTTTTTCAAAACATGTTCCTTTTTTTCATAATGAAAGTTGAGTATGTGTACACTCAAACGTGTGTGGTATCATTCAGCTTTTGTTTGGGAAGTGTGGAGAAAGAGAGGAGTAGAAAAGCTATTAATATCTTTTGAATTCAATGCAGTATGAATACTTTGACTCTATCTTGAAAAGCCAATGGAAAATGGCTTCTACCATCTTAAGTTTTTAATTTATTTCTCAAGGGTGGAAGGAAATACCTTGACAGATTTAGCCCTGAAATTCAAATGAGTATGAGAACAGGTGGTGAAATTTCTTCTCCACCTGCCATGCAACTTTATCACAAGAAATGTTTCATTTAGCAAATGCTGCTGCTAGCAGACACTTCTCTGTTTCAGAGCAGAAAAACAAATGGATGGAAAGTACTTTGAAGAAAGCCTTTTTCTTGATTTTCTTTTTAAATTGTGAGTGTGAGCAATATGTATTTTATTTTCCTGGGGATTGGGTAGTGGATAGTCAGTGCCTTGATTAACCAACCTGTTTTGTTGTATTGTTAAACCATTCATAGCTTTCTTGTTTTTGTTTTCATTTTGTTTTGTTGTTGTTGTTGTTCCTGTATACCAACCCACTGACACCAACTTTAGTTAAATCTGGGGAACTTGAAATATCTATATTATACTATATTATACTTTTGACACTAACGCAAGAGACTTTCTTTTTTTTTCTTCCTTTTCTTTTTTTTTTTTTTTTTTTGAGACGGAGTTTCACTCTTTCACCCAGGCTGGAGTGCAGTGGCACAGTCTTGGCTCACTGCACCCTCCGCCCCCCAGGTTTAAGCGATTCCCCTGCCTCAGCCTCCTAAGTAGCTAGGATTACAGGCACCTGCCACCACGCGCGGCTGATTTTTGTGTTTTTAGTGGAGACAGGGTTTTACCATGTTGGCTGGGCTGGTCTCGAACTCCTGATCTCAGGTGATCCGCCCGCTTTGGCCGCCCAAAGTGCTGGGATTACAGGCGTGAGCCACCACGCCCAGCCTGGGACTTTCATTCTTTTGTTGCAGTGAAATTGAGTTTTTAGCATATATTGTTAGATTTAACCTTTTTTGGTAATGAAATAATGGCAATTAAAGCACTATGAAACAAACGAGGGAACTAAATAGAAAAGTGCTGTTCATATACTTTTACCTTTCTAGCTTTTCTCTAATTCATTTCTTCTTTTTTCCCTTCAGAAATTACAAACAGTACAGGAAAGTGTAGAGAACAGTCTTTTATTCGTAGCAGTATCAAGATGTTGCTTTTTATTTGATGTGAGCTAGACATTAATGTACCAGTGCATGAACTGGCACACATAACCTCTCTACCAAGAAAAGTTAAGTGTTTTTATTGTGTTTTCATGATAATAATCTCAAGAAGCACCAAAATGTTCCCTTTTCCTTGACAATGAAATTTGACCACACCTGGGTTTCTGTTTAACATGAACTGCTATTTGCAATGATAGAAACCAAAAAATTGAGGTACACATTTTATAATTGATCAAGATGATATCTTATTTTTTAAACACAATGGTACTGGTTTCAGTGGATTATCGTGGGATTTATTTAGGTATGGAGATTGAGGAGCATTGGAAGATTATTTGTGGCTTTTGAGCCAAATGATGCAATTAAGAGATGCTTTTTCCTTCCTCATATAGCATTTCAACAAACATATTTACTATAATGAATTCTAAGAGTACGTGGTTCTCTATAGAACGTCTACCAAATTAAACCTCTGCAGAGGGATTCATTGAAGAAAACACATTTAAATCAGATCAGCAGAGCACTCTTGCTTTGGCCTGCCTACCAGGACATAGATACCAGGACACAATTCTTCATTGTCATGTTGCTTGCTATTAAAAAAAACCACATTTGTCCATTTAGTGAGTTTTAAATTTCCTTTGAAAAAATCCATTTGGATGAACAATTCTATGCAGACAGTAGTAGGAGTTTATTACATGTTTGCACTAGCAATTTTGAGAGTATATCTTGTACTCTGATAATTTTGCAGGTTTAAAGATAGAATCTTTGTGCATATTCTGGAATACTGATGAGGTTGAACATTTTTCTATCTGCTAACCATTTGCACCTTGATCTTTGTGAATTGTGTGCTCATATCACTTACACGTTTCCCTTCGGGTAATTTTAAATATGTGGACATTTTGAGGCAGGATTACAATGTTGGCAACCCTTTGTTAACATATGACAATGGCTTAGACTTTTTTTCCCTTTGTTTTTAAATGCAGTGCAGAGAAATGCCACAGTCTGTGTATGTTTGGTTTGACCACGTTTACAATGCTTTCAGTAAAATGATCAGACAGTGCCTCCATCTCTAAGCTAATACTCATCAAAAAAGTAGTTGTTTTCTTTGAGCAGCACAGTTGAGTGATTCACGTACACTTTGTGAAAGATTGCTCTTGTGCTTTATGGTTGGTCATTGTTTCAAGAATAAGACGTCTGCTGTGGTGATTGGGTAGGCGGGGGGTGGCATGCAAGCAATATGCAGACTATAATATTGTTGGGAAAAGAGGTTTAATTTTTAGAAACAAAATTCGTTAATATAGTCTCTCCCATGAATAATCTTGTAGGGTTGGTGAAATGGGACTATTTAGACAGAATTTGCCAGATTCTAACTTAACATGTAAAAGTGGATCCAAATAACAACTGTTTTATGCAGATTTAGGAAATTATTATTCTTACATGAGCTTCTGTAAAACAAAAGCTTTGCTGCATAATTTTCTTATAAACTTCAAAGCCATTATCTACTTTTTTACTCTTAGACTTGAGTTTTCAAATTGATGGGCCTGTGGAGAGCAGAGATATTCTGTTAGGTAGCCTTGGAAGAATTAGTGATAATTAATAATCCTGCTGTGTTTCATATTGCTAGCATTAACTCATGGATTCAACCTGTGACTGGGAAATTATTTAAATCATGAAATTGCTTGAGAAAAATTTTCATGAGACAGTAAATTCCTCTATATTAGGATTTCTCATCTTTGGCACTTGACTTTTTTTGCCTGAGAACAGCTTTGACCTAGATAACTGTCCTGTGTTTTGTAGGATGTTTAGCAGCATCCCCAGTTGTGACAGTGAAAAATGTCTGCAGACATTATGAATCATGGAGGTGGGAGGAGGGGCAAAATGCCTCCTACTCCCCCTCCCCACATTGAGAATGACTTGTGTGTATATTGTATTTAACTATATGAGTTGAAAAAACATCAGATTAAAAACTGTTATTTTTTTTCTTGGAATTACTCAGATAATCATTCCTTTAAGCATAGATTGATATAATTGTGGCTTGGGATTTGCAGAGAAGTGTTACCTCCTTGCAATGTTGAAGAACAGTGCTCTTCCCATTCAATCAATAAACTTAATAAAGGGGAGATAGATGGGAATATTGAATCTGCTAAGAAGGTTAACATGGCATGTACTGTTACCAAAGCAGAAATTAATAGGGAGTGTTTTGAATGTTAAAAAGTCAAAAGATACTGATAAAACATCATGAAAAAGATAATTTTAGTCCAGGCTTCTTCAGCTTTTGAAGTAATTAATTAAAAAGGCAAGCATATTATACTGGCAAGAAAGGGCTGCATTTTTACTTTTTGCTTTCTGTTTTTAACAGCAAGAGAAAAATGACAAAGTAAACAAGTTGTTACTTGTAGTTTACTCAAAAAAGCAACTTCCAGGATATGTCATTGTGGCAATGGGAATTCAGCTTTACTCCTATCCCTTTTACATCTGCAGTTTTATAAGAATGATAATTGATGGTCATTTAAGCACTGCATAATAAAGAAATGTCTTTGGAATGATCTACAGAAAGAAGATTCCGTATTCATTCAGAGGACATATATTAAGTCTTTTGTGCCAGGCTCTGTGCAGGGAATACAGAAACTAATAAAACAGTCTGCTTGAATATCCTATTAATATAATCTGGATGAATAGACATTTTCTGGTTAGGGATAACAGTCACCATCAATCAATTTCTGACTTTTCCAATTGATTCTGTAATTTTAAACGTCTGTCCACAAAAGTTGTTTAAAAGTGTGTGTGTGTGCTATATATCATAAATATAACTTAATTCTATTTAAAGCTATCTTTGAAACTCTGGTGGAAGGCTATATCCATTTTCTTTTATGCTTTTTAAAATCTTACTTAAATTATTCTCTTCTTTATTAAATATCTATCGGAATTGAATTAAACATGGTTATATATTATTAATTCATTTTTGGTTATACTATGGCTCTAATATCATTAAAAAGAATTGATGTCATCCTTAAGGCCAGAATTTTTGCTAATTATTGCAAGATTTAAAACCACTTGGTTGGTGTCATAATTCAAAAAGCAGAATCTTTAGTATAGTCTTTTTCTTGTTAAAACTGATCAACTTGGGGTTTTAGGTATGACAGGAAAAAAAGGTGAAACCTTTCTGATATTGGATAGCTCAGTTAGACCGTTAGAAAAGCAAATAATTCAAAATTGAGGAAATTACAGAAAAAATGAAGAGTTCCAGCACTTGAAAATCTGCTCTCCTTCTTTTTTCCTAATGTCTATTTTAGCAGTCTTTTTAGCAGTCTGTATCATGAATGCAGAACCAAATTCATGAGCCATGGGCTCTGCACTCTTAGGCAGGTGATCCAGAGATTATTTTAGCAATGTATACCTATGGAGAAATACAAGATCTCTTCTAAGGAATGATGAAAGATTGTTAATAATGGCACATTTTTAGTATAACCTAACTGAGATTTTTAAACTATCAAATGTATTGTCATATTATCTTTGCAACTAAGTGACCTACTAAGGTTCTCCCACTCTTACTTATGCCCCTTGAAAATATTATTGCTGCAATATATGCAAATACAGAATTGCCTGTATTTATATTTTTAGTATTCATTTCTTTGAAAAGTTGTAAATGTGACTAGATTGTAGCTATTAAATGATCCCAAACTGGTAAGTGAGAGATACTGCTAGAAAAAGAAATTATTTCATGTGAAAAATTTTGTTCAGTTGGAGTTGATTAGAACTATTACTATAACAAGATAAAGTAATGCATTAACATATAACAATGAATCTTTTACATTTATTAATGGGGGTTTGGAGTGGGAATCAGACTAGACCTAGATTCAAACCCTGGGCCAACCACTTTAATAACGTTTTGACCCCAGGTAAGTGGTTTCTGACCCTTCTTTAGTCTGTGTATAAAATTATTGGCAAGTACCTGTTATATAATGACTATTCAATAAATGGTAGCTATTATTTTTATCTTTTCAAAATTAGGTGTTCCAAATTAATTTTAACTATATGCAACATAATTTGATGGCATTGCTATCTAAATAGTAACGTATCAACAGTAATTACTGTGGCCTTTAAAAACTCTGTGACTATAATTTTGAACCACCTTTTAAGTTGATTTCTCAGTTATTATCTGTATATTCTGTACTTGGAAAGCATTTTACAAATATACATTTCTTCTAAGATAAAGAGTGGTACAAGCGTATAATACAGTGAAACAATATTCACCGTATTGCATGGTCATATGATTGCAATAGTGACTGATTATTTTTCTAAATAATCTCATTGTAAATTGTACAAGTTTTAATTTCCCCTTCTTTCTTATGTAAAAAAACTTTCAGATCTCTCGTGGAAGAGGAAGACCAACACATGAAATTGTCCCTTGGAGGCAGCGAAATGGGCCTCTCATCCCATTTGCAGTCTTCCAAGGCAGGACCTACACGCATCTTTACCAGCAATACCCACAGTTCTGTGGTGTTACAGGTAATTTAAGCTGTCTCTTTGGTAGTGTTTACATAGCTTTAAAAAACCCACCATGGATTTTGTGATGCAGGATGTCAGTAGTGGAGGAGGTTGTGGGTGTGTATGTGTGAATAGGAAATGTATGGTAACTATTTTTTGCTCAGTTTTGCTGTGAACCCAAAACGGCTCTAAAAAATGAAGTTTATTAAATAAAGAAACAAAAGACAAAAACTAACCAGGAGAGAAATCTTGATGGAGGAATGCACACATTCCTGAGGTTAAAAAATCCTCAGAATCAATTTTTTGTTTGGTTTGTGTAAAGGACATTATGCCACTTTCTTACAGAATGCCATATCTGATTTCATTCCATAGCAATCAAAGTAAGTATTACAGGGTCCCTACACTGAATTTTCCTAGTTCCTCATTCACAGCCTGTTTTACTATCATCTTTGCAATGGTTCTAAAGATTGTATTTATTTGGTGTCTCAACTCGCATTGGTAGTAGTAACTGTGGGAGTAGAGGTTAGGACTGCTGAATGCAAACCCTCTGATACATGTAATAAGTAATAACTAAAATCAAAGCAGGGGACAGAAACACAGTAGAAAGCCAAAAGAACATGAAACACAGCAATCTGGAGCTATTTAGCGCAGGGATTAGAAGCCTAAGTACTTCTGACCTTTGTGGACATTTTCTGACTTCTGTGGGCATTGCTGAATTAGAGAGCAATATGATACTGGATGTCCATTAATGTCTTCTAAAGATAGTTAAATTATATCAGTCCTCTTACTACCCTTAGTAAGATAAGGAAAATTTGCCTTTCTAAATGCATATTTAAAAGAAATCTCCCCAGATGGATTTCATGCATATCCCTGATCAAGAACCATTATAGTAAAGCTGTATATAGAATATAATATAATGAGGGACAAGGTTTGTACTTGCTGTGCATCCTCTGTGTTTAAATGTAATTTCACCGGATTTCATTTTCCTTATCTCCAAAATGTGACTCTTGACTAGCACACCTCTAAATTTCCTTCTAGTTTCAATCTTTGAATTCAGTAAAATCCCATTTCCCCAGTATTTCAGTTTCTAATTGGAGCTGGGGTCTATCTAAGGTTCATTGTCCTGTGGGTATCATCAATAGATATGTGAGAGTCAGGAATGAAAATCTTTCCATCTCCTGGCATCTTAAAGCTGTGTAGGGAAAAGGGAAGATGGCCGAATAGAACAGCTCTAGTCTGCAGCTCCTGGCAAGATCAACGCAGAAGGTGGGTGATTTCTGCATTTCCAACTGAGCCCCCACTGGTGATACCCAGGCAAACAGGGTCTGGAGTAGACCTCTAGCAGATCTGCAGCAGAGGGGCCTGACTGTTAGAAGGAAAACTAACAAACAGAAGAAAGGAATAGCATCAAGAACAACAAAAATGGCATCCACACAGAAACCGCATCTGAAGGTCACCAACATTAAAGACCAAAGGTAGATAAATCCACAAAGATGAGGAAAAACCAATACAAAAACGCTGAAAATTCCAAACACCAGAACGCCTCTTCTCCTCCAAAGGATCACAACTCCTCGCCAGCAAGGGAACAAAACTGGACAGAGAATGAGTTTGACAAACTGACAGAAGTAGGCTTCAGAAGATGGGTAACAGCAAACTCCTCCGAGCTAAAGGAGCATGTTCTAACCCAGTGCAAGGAAGCTAAGAACCTTGAAAAAAATTATAGGAATTGCTAACTAGAATAACCAGTTTAGAGAAGAATATAAATGACCTGATGGAGCTGAAAAACACAGCATGAGAACTTCATGAAGCATACAAAAGTATCAATAGCCGAATCAATCAAGCAGAAGAAAGGATATCAGAGATTGAGATAAACTTAATGAAATAAAGCAAGAAGACAAGATCAAAGAAAAAAGAATGAAAAGAAACGAACAAAGCCTCCAAGAAATATGGGACTATATGAAAAGACCAAACCTAAGTTAGATTGGTGTACCTGAAAGTGATGGGGAGAATGGAACAAAGTTGGAAAATACTCTTCAGGGTATTCTTCAGGAGAACTTCCCCAACCTAGCAAGAGAGGCCAACATTCAAATTCAGGAAATACAGAAAATGCCACAAATATACTCCTCAAGAAGAGCAACCCCAAGACACATAATCATCAGATTCACCAAGGTTGAAATGAAGGAAAAAATGTTAAGGGCAGAGAGAAAGGTCGGGTTACCCACAAAGGGAAGCCCATCAGAATAACATCAGATCTCTCTGCAGAAACCCTACAAGGCAGAAGGGAGTGGGGACCAATATTCAACATTCTTAAGCAAAAGAATTTTCAACCCAGAATTTCATATCCAGCCAAACTAAGCTTCATAAACAAAGGATAAATAAAATCCTTTACAGACAAGAAAATGCTGAGAGATTTTGTCACTACCAAGCCTGCCTTACAAGAGCTCCTGAAGGAAGCACTAAATATGGAAAGAAAAAACTGGTACCAACCACTGCAAAAACATACCAAATTGTAAAGACCATTGACACTATGAAGAAACTGCATCAATAAAGGGGCAAAATAACTAGCTAGCATCATAATGACAGGATCAAATTCACACATAACAATATTAACCTTAAATGTAAATATGCTAAATGCCCCAATAAAAAGACACAGACTGGCAAATTGGATAGAGTCAAGGGTCAAGGCCCATCGGTGTGCTGTATTCAGGAGACCCATCTCAAATGCAAAGACATACATAGGCTCAAAATAAAGGGATGGAAGAATATTTACCAAGCAAATGGAAAACAAAAAACAAGCAGGGGTTGCAATCCTAGTTTCTGATAAAACAGACTTTAAACCAACGAAGATCAAAAAAGACAAAGAAGGACATTTCATAATGGTAAAGGGATCAATGCAACAAGAAGAGGTAACTATCCTAAATATATATGCACCCACTACAGGAGCACTTAGATTCATTAAGCAAGTTCGTAGAGATCTACAAAGAGACTTAGACTCCCACACAATAAGAGTGGGAGATTTTTATCACCCCCACTGACAATATTAGACAGATTAATGAGACAGAAAATTAACAAGGATATTCAGGACTTGAACTCAGCTCTAGACCAAGCAGACCTAATAGACATCTACAGAACTCTCCATCCCAAATGAACAGAATATACATTCTTCTCAGCACCACATTACACTTATTGTAAAACTGACCACATAATTGGAAGTAAAACACTCCTCAGTAAATGTAAAAGAACAGAAATCATAGCAGTCTCTGAAACCACAGTGCAATCAAATTAGAACTCAGGATTAAGAAACTCACTCAAAACCATACAAATATAGGGAAACTGAACAACCTGCTCCTGAATGACTACTGGGTATATAACGAAATTAAGGCAGAAGTAAATACATTCTTTGAAACCAATGAGAACAAAGACACAACATACCAGAATTTCTGGGACACAGCTAAAGCGGTGTTTAGAGAGAAATTTATAGCACTAAATCCCCATAGGAGAAAGCAGGAAAGCTAAAATTGACACCCTAACATCACAATTAAAAGAACTAGAGAAGCAAGAGCAAACAAATTTAAAAGCTAGCAGACGACAAGAAATAACTAAGATCAGAGTAGAACTGAAGGAGATAGAGACACGAGGAACACTTCAATATCTCAATGAATCCAGGAGCTGTTTTTTTAATTTTTCTATTTTTTTATTTTATTATTATTATACTTTTAAGTTTTAGGGTACATGTGCACAATGTGCAGGTTGGTTACATATGTATACATGTGCCATGCTGGTGTGCTGCACCCATTAACTCATCATTTAGCATTAGGTATATCTCCTAATGCTGTCCCTCCCCCTGCCCCCGACCCCACAGCAGTCCCCAGAGTGTGATGTTCCCCTTCCTGTGTCCATGTGTTCTCATTGTTCAATTCCCACCTGTGAGTGAGAACATGCGGTGTTTAGTTTTTTGTCCTTGCGATAGTTTACTGAGAATGATGATTTCCAATTTCATCCATGTCCCTACAGAGGACATGAACTCATCATTTTTTATGGCTTCATAGTATTCCATGGTGTATATATGCTACATTTTCTTAATTCTGTCTATCATTGTTGGACATTTGGGTTGGTTCCAAGTCTTTGCTATTGTGAATAGTGCCACAGTCAACATACGTGTGCATGTGTCTTTACAGCAGCATGATTTATAGTCCTTTGGGTATATACCCAGTAATGGGATGGCTGGGTCAAATGGTATTTCTAGTTCTAGATCCCTGAGGAATCGCCACACTGACTTCCACAATGGTTGAACTAGTTTACAGTCCCACCAACAGTGTAAAAGTGTTCCTATTTCTCCACATCCTCTCCAGCACCGTGAAGGACCTCTTCAAGGAGAAATACAAACCACTGCTCAATGAAATAAAAGAGGATACAAACAAATGGAAGAACATTCCATGCTCATGGGTAGGAAGAATCAATATCGTGAAAATGGCCATACTGCCCAAGGTAATTTATAGATTCAATGCCATCCCCATCAACCTACCAGTGACTTTCTTCACAGAATGGGAAAAAACTACTTTAAAGTTCATATGGAACCAAAAAAGAGCCCACATCACCAAGTCAATCCTAAGCCAAAAGAACAAAGCTGGAGGCATCACGCTACCTGACTTCAAACTATGCTACAAGGCTACAGCAACCAAAACAGCATGGTACTGGTACCAAAACAGATATAGATCAATGGAACAGAACAGAGCCCTCAGAAATAACGCCGCATATCTACAACTATCTGATCTTTGACAAACCTGAGAAAAACAAACAATGGGGAAAGGATTCCCTATTTAATAAATGGTGGTGGGAAAACTGGCTAGCCATATGTAGAAAGCTGAAACTGGATCCCTTCCTTACACCTTATACAAAAATTAATTCAAGATGGATTAAAGACTTAAATGTTAGACCTAAAACCATAAAAACCCTAGAAGAAAACCTAGGCATTACCATTCAGGACATAGGCATGGACAAGGACTTCATGTCTAAAACACCAAAAGCAATGGCAACAAAAGCCAAAATTGACAAATGGGATCTAATTAAACTAAAGAGCTTCTGCACAGCAAAAGAAACTACCGTCAGAGTGAACAGGCAACCTACAAAATGGGAGAAAATTTTCGCAACCTACTCATCTGACAAAGGGCTAATATCCAGAATCTACAATGAACTCCAACAAATTTACAAGAAAAAAGCAAACAACTCCATCAGAAAGTGGGCAAAGGGTATCCCAGAACTTTAAGTATAAAAAAAATAAATCCCTCTAATCCTCTAATATATGAAAACGAGTCTTTGGCTATTTTTGTTTGTTATACATCTGAGGATAGATTTTTAAGGTGCTCAAAAAAAAAAAAAAAAGCTGTGTAAATGGTTTACTTGTTGATTTTTCAAGTTATGGGAAGAGAGAATAAGGGGTCAAACAGATAGGAAAAGTATGTGAGGAAGAAGTGTGTTTGGTATACTAAAGTGCTCTCGCTAAAGAAAAATAAGAAATACCTCACTACTATACTCCTACCTTATGTAATGCACATAGTAGTCATAGTTAAAGCCAATTATTGTGGTCCTGCTAATTTTTAAAATTTACTGGAAACCAAACAATGATTGCCACTGTAGTGCAGGGAGAGATATTTAAAGCAATGGTTCTCAAATTTTAGTGCATGTCAGAATCATCAGGAGGGCTTGTTAAAACACTGAACACTAGGTCCCAAACCAGAATTTTTTAATCAAAAACTCTGGGGATAAGGCCCAGGAATTTGCATTTCTAACAAGTTCCTAGATGATGCTGCAGATCAGGGAACATAGTTTTAAGACCGTTGTTCTAGAGGTAGGACCTTCTTCCACCAAGAGTCATGGCCTTTTCTTTTCTCCCTATATATTTTATGGAGGTTATAAATTATTGTTACAATGGATAAACATTAGAGATAAATATCTATTAGTAGGTGAATCGTTGCATGAAATATGTTGCACCAAAACTATGCAATACTGTGCAGTCACCAAAAAGAGTAATATCTGTACATATTGAATGGAAAGAATAAGATACTAAAAAAAAGTAACAGGGAAAATGTGATATATCCATACAATGTAATATGATCCAGCTATTTTAAAAGATGAAGTACTAATACATGCTATCATATGGATAAACTTTGAAAACATTTTGCTAATTGAAAGAGGCTAGTCACCAAAGTCCGTATTTTATGTGATTTCATGTTTTATGTGATTCCATTTGTATGAAATGTCCAGAATAAAGAAATCTATAGAGACGTAAAGTAGACTATTGGTTGCTTACAGCTAGGGAAATTGGGAGTATATGAGAATGAAAGCTAAAGGTACAGGGTTTCTTTTTGCAGTGATAGAAATATTCTAAAGTTGACTCTGGATATCATTGCATATATCTGTGAATATACTAAAACCATTGATTTGTGCACTTTAAATGGGTGAATTGTATGATATTCAAATTGTATCTCAATAAAGCTATTAAAAATGTAACAAGGCAATATGTATTGTATAATCCTTTTTATCAGTAGAAAAATTATACAGTATGTATACATATGAATGTGAATGCATAGCAAATGGTATGGAAACACTAGGGAAGCTGAGGAATAATGTCATCTTTTGCTCTGTAAAATCTTACAATGTTTAATTTTTATTTACAATGGAAATATTTTTCTGCATAACCTCTGTAATAAAAAAAATATATAACAGCTGACAAAACAAGTGTAGCTGGGTCTCAGAGCCCTTAGGTCTGCCATGCCTTAGCTCATTGGTCAAGGCTGAGAAAGAACAGTGATGTGAAAGTAACCTGAAATTTTGTGTTACTTGAAGATAATTTTTCTTCAACTGATTTTTTATGTTGTTACAATATTTCCTCTGGTAGCATAGAGATACCACTCTATGTTGCTATTAAAACCCTTCTATGCTCTATTTAAAAGTCTATTAAAAATTATGTTTTCACAAATTGAGATTTTTAAGGCCAAGCACTAACAGGGAACATTTTTGTATCAATCTTAGGTGTGTGGTTGTCAAGAGAACAAGCTAGAGAAGTGTTTAATGTGTAAATGTTATCATTGTTTTAAAATTAGCAATAACACATACTCCAGCTTCAAAAGGCATTGAAAGTAGCTGTCAGGGGAACTGATCCATGGGGAGAAACTGTTGTAATAAGCCTCACTCTGCAGGATTACCCACTACCTAATTGTAGTGAGAAGGACATGGGTTTCAGCCAAAACTAGAATTCTAATCGTGCCCCCTTATTAGCTAGTTATGCGACTTTGGGAATGTCATTTATACTGTCTGGCCCAGCTTTTTTTATTTGTAATCTGGGTAAGAGATTTGAGAATTAAGTGTCACAATTTATGGAAATAAGGTGCATAATAAATATTCATTTATTTTCCTTCCACTTGAGGTAAATGGAGAAGGTCTCACAGGGAATAGAGCTGATCAGAAGTTATGGGTATACCACAGGGAACTCCTGAGCCCCTGGGTCATTAATGGACCAGGCTCTGGCTATGGGATGTGGTTCCTCTCAGACTAGGGTCTTTCCTCTTTCTCTTTAAGTCTCATCTACACAGAGCAGAGCAGTGAGGGTAGGAGTCATGGTGTCTCCCACTGGATAAGATTGGGCAGATGGATGAGGCCACTTATTTTCTGCAATGACTATTGAAGAAAACAGAAAATAGTTAATGAATTAAATGATTATGTGTTAATATGTGATTATATAATAAAAAAAGAAGTTGTGGGTATACCGAATAAGGTATCCATCTGATTGGCTTGAGCAGGCAGTTGGCTTGAGCAGGTCTAGCACGTTGCTCATCTCCATTAAATGGCTTCAGCAAACTAGGCTGTCAAAGAAAATTCCTAGAAAGTCATTTGATACCTAACAGGCTTGGATTCCTAGAATCTTGAACAAGTTCCAGGATAATCCATGACTGAGTTAGCAGGGCAAATGACTTTTACTCAAGTAAGAAAGATTAACTAAGGTTAGCTTAAGTAGTGATTGGTAAAATCAAGGATTATTTCATTTCCCTCACTCCTTGGCTACTGCTACATCTGTGGTTATTTCTCATTGAAACCTTCTATTCTTTGACTTCTCCCTGTTATTCCAGGTTGTCAGCATCTTTCTCTTATTGTCCTATCGTATGGTAATTCATTGAATGATACCTTTCCTAGCACCTTCAGTTTTTAAAATAATAGCTTTATTGAGATATAATTCACATACCATATAAATCACCCATTTATTGTGCAAATCAGTCGCTTTTAGTATATTCACAGGATTGTGCAACTGTCACCACAATCAATTGTAGAACATTATAATCACCTCAAAAAGAAGCCCATATTTGTTAGCAGTCACTCCCCACTTGCCCCCAACTCTTTTCTCAATATGGCAACTGATTGGTTTGGCTCTGTGTCCCTGCCTAAATCTCGTGTCAAATTGTAATCCCCAATGTTGGAGGAGGGGCTTGGTGGGAGGCAATTGGATCATGAGGGTGGATTTCCCTTTTGCTGTTCTCGTGATAGTGAGTGAGTTCTCAAGAGATCTAGTCGTTTGAAAGTGTGTAGCACCTCCCGCTTCACTCTCTTCCTCCTGTTCTCACCATGTCAGATATGCCTGTTTCACCTTCCGCCACGGTTGTACATTTTCTGAGGCTTCCGCAGCCATGCTTCCTGTATAGCCTGTGGAATGATGAGCCGATTAAACTTCTTTTCTTTGTAAATGACCAGTTCCAGGTATTTCTTTATAGCAGTGTGAGAATGGATTAATACAGCAACCATTTATCTTTTCTCTGTTTCTGTAGATCTGTCTATTCTGAGCATTTCATATAAATGGAATCATACAATATGTGGTCTTTTGTGACTGGTTTCTATTACTTACCATAATGTTTTCAAGGTTTGTCTATATTGTGGCATATAACATGCTTCCTTCCTTTCTGTGTTCAAATAATATTCCATTGTGTAGGTATTTTGTTTATCTATTCATTCATTGATAAGCATTTTTTTCATACATTTTGGCTTTTATGAATAAAAGCTATGAATATTCATGTGTAAGTGTCTGTGAGGACATGTTTTCATTTCTTTTTGGTATATACCTTAGAGTGGAATTACTGGATCCTATGGTAATTCTGTCTAATTTTTTGAAGAACTGCTAGTGTTTTCCAACTTAGAGTGGAATTACTGGATCCTATGGTAATTCTGTCTAATTTTTTGAAGAACTGCTAGTGTTTTCCAAAGTATCTGCACCATTTTATATTCACACTGGCAGTGCATGAGGGTTTTAATTTCTCCACATTCTTACCAGCATTTATTAACTGTCTTTTTAAAATTATTATAGTCATCCCTGTAGGTGTGAAGTAGTTTTGATTTGCATTTCTCTGATTGCTAATGATGTTGAATATCTTTTTTTTATGCTTATGGCCATTTGTATGTGATTCTGGAAGAAAAAAAATCTTATTCTTGTTCTGTGCCAAGTCACCAGGAAAGAAGAAAACAAACCAAAACAAACAGAAAAAGAAATCCTTTACCCATTTTTCAGTTGGGTTGTTTATCTTTTTATTACTCAGTAGTAAGAGTTCATACACACATATATATTATATTACATATATGTATATATATATTTTACATATATATGTATTCTAGATACAGATCCCTTATCTGATACATGATTTACAAGCATTTTCTCCAAGCACCTTCAGCTTTATGATCCCTTCTTGTTCTGCTAATTGCTTTGCCAATCTCCAATTCTTTATCCATTCAGCCATATAATCTTTGCTTCTGTATTATCTTGGCAAAGTTAGTAGGAGAGAGGGTCAAGGAAAATGCCTGGAAGGGTTTGGATTTTTCACTATTCCCTAAATGTATATTGTGTGTTCGTATGTTAGTGCCTTTGTACACATTACCTCTCCCTGGAATGCCCTTACTTCACTTTTCCTGTCTGGTAAACCTCAATTTATTTATAATGACCTTTCTTTCTTTTTAAAAATTATTTATTTTTACTTTAGATTCAGGGGGACATGTGCAAATTTGTTACATGGGTATACTGTGTGATGCTGAGGTTTGGGCTTCTAATGATTCCATTGCCCAAGTAGTGAACATAGTACCCAATAGGTAGTTTTTCAACCCTTCCCCCATTTCTCCCTTCCTCCTTTTAGAATCCCCAGTGTTTATTATTTCCATTTTTGTGTCCATGTGTACCCAATGTTTAGCTCCTACTTATAAGTGAGAACATATAGATATTTCAGTTTCTGTTTCTGCCTTAATTTGCTTGGGATAATGGCCCCCAGCAGTATCCATGTTGCTGCAGAGGACATGATTTCTTGTTTTTTATGGCTGTGTAGTATTCCATGGTGTATATGATCCATCTTAAATGGATGGTACCTCTTCTATTAAACTTTTCTTGACCCAAGCAGAGTTACTAGCTTCTTCTATTCATACATTTTATCTGTTATAAATATCACCTATCAGTGAGCTCCTCAAGGTGTAGGATCTAAGTTGTTGTTTCTGTATGCCTATGATCAGTACATGATGCTGCTTAATAAATGTCCACCTTTTGTATTATTAGCATACTAGTTATCATTAAAAGAGATGCTATTTTGCTATAAAGAAGCTTTTTAGTTTGATATACTCCCATTTGTCTATTTGCTTTTGTTGCTTCTGCTTTTGAGGACCTATTAAAAAAATCCTTGCCCAGCCCAATTTCATGAACATTTATCCTGTATTTTCTTCTAGTAGTTTCAAAGTTTTGGATTTTACTTTTAAGTATTTAACCTATTTATAGTTGATTTTTCTGTGTGGTGAGAGACTAGTTTCATTCTTCCATATGTGGATGTCCAGTTTTCCTGGCACCATTTATTGAATAGACTGTCCTTTCCTCATGTGTGTTCTTGGCACCTTTATTTAAAAAATCACTTGGCTGTAAATACATGGATTTTTATTTCTGGGTTCTCTATTCTGTCCCATTGGCCTTTGGGTCTGTTTTTAATGCCAGAACCAGGCTGTTTTGTTTACTATTGCTTTGTAGGATATTTTGAAACCAAACAGTGTAATGACATCAATTTTGTTATTTTTGCTCATGATTGCTTTGGCTCTTTAGGCTCTTTTTCATTTGCAAATTAAGAGACAACCTACAGAATGGGAGAAAGTACTTGCAAACTATGCATCTGATAAGAAGTTAATATCCAAAATGTATAAGGAACTCAACAGCAAAAAAACCCATAAATTAACTATTAAAAATGAGCAAAAGACCTGAATAGACATTTCATTTCTCAAAATAAGACATACAAATGGCCAAAGATATGTGGAAAATTACACAACAACACTAATTATCAGAGAAATGCAAATCAGAACCACAATGCAAAATCATCACATCCCAGTTAGAATGGTTATTATAAAAAAGACAAAATATAACAAATTCTGGTGATGATGTGGAGAAAAGAGAACTCTTATATACTGTTGGTGGAAATGTAAATTAGTACAGCAATGATAAAAAATAGTATGGAAGTTCCTAAAAAACTAATAATGGAACTACCATATGATCCAGCAATCCCATTACTGGGTATATATCCAAAGGAAATCAGCATGTTGGAGAGACATTGGCACATTCATGTTTATTGCAGTAGTGTTCACAATAGCTAAGACATGGAATTAAACTAAATGCTCGTCTACAAATGAATGGATAAAGAAAAAAATTTTGTATCTACATCTATATATAAATGTGATATAGATAGAGAGATAGATACAATGGAATACCATTAAGGAATAAAATAGAATGAAATCCTGTAATTTGTGGCAGTATGGATGAACCTGGAAGACATTATGTTAAGTGAAATAAATCAGGCAATGAAAGAGAAATACTGCATGTTCTCACTCATATTTGGAATCTAAAAACGTTAATCTCATAGAAGTAGGGTAAAATAGTGGTTACCAGAGACTGGGGAGGGTAGGGGAAAGGAGAGGACTGGGAAAGATTGGTCAATGAGTACAAAGTTACAGTTAGGAAGAATAAATTTTGGTTTTCTGTTACACAGTAGGGTGACTGTAGTAAATAACAATGTAATATATATTTCAAGAAAGCTACAAGAGAAGATTTTGAATGTTATTGCCACAAAGCCACAAAGAAATGATAAATATTTCAGATGATGGATATGGTAATTACCCTGATTTGATCATTATACTATGTATACATGCATTGAAACATCACATTGTACCCCATAAATATGTACAATTATTATGTGCCAATTATAATTAAAAATTAAATTTTAATAAGAAATAATACATATAAAGAGCTTAGCCCTGGGATAGAGAAAGTACCCAGTGTCTTTTTAATGCTATTATTGATGTTGTTTGTGAAATAAATTAATCTGGATGGCAGCTTATAAATCACTTTCATATATACTTTCCTCATTGATACTTGAAAAAAATGCTATGAGGTACAAAAGGCAAGAATTGTTATCTCCATTTTATAGATAAGGACGCTGAAGCTCAGGGAGATTAGGAGGCTTGCCCAAGTTCACATAGCCAGTAAGTGATAAATACTGAGACAGATTTGATGATGGTGTAGTTTTGTATTTTCATTTCTACTAGTCTTGCTCTAAATTGTCTTACCTTTTAAAATACAATGTCTATAAATATTGTGTTCATTAACTATAAATGTAAAAACATGTATTAGCAAAGGCTAAAAGATAGTTTGGAATGAATGATATAATAAATATTTTATTCTTGATAGAAACAGCAGAATTACACAGAATGTCTTCTTGCTGGCTTGCCTTTCTTCCGTTCCCCTACTGAAAAGAAAAAAAAAAAAGTCAGGGAGAAAAATGTTAACTGCCAGTTGAAAAAATCCCTTTCATCTTTAAGACCTGGAGGCCATAACGAGGGTATCATGCTTCAGCTGGTGGCAGTGTATATTAATTACAGAATACTTAGGTATATGGAAACAAATCATTTCCTGATTACTGGCGATACTCAAACTTATAAAGGTGGAAAATGCCTCGTTACTCTGGCTATGTGGGCTTCTAGTTGACATTTTCTCATTTTAAGATTGGTGCCTATTGGACTGCTCTTCTTGTGTTTTCCTCCCTTATAGCTATTTACTTTCTTTCTTCATTTTTAGTTCTAAAGTCAATGTAGGATATCATTTTATAGTCTTAAGTTATCATCTAGCTAATAGAATGTTAAAGAAATGGGTTATTGTAAGATCCTATACAGATTAACATGTGTTGCCTTTCCCTGGGTTAATTTCTCTGAATGTTTATCCTGAGGTAAATGCTTGGGTTGCTGATAATGTCATGTTGATGAAGTGTATCCTTTTTCTAAACATTATGATCATAAAATAAACAACTTTAAAAATATAATGTTAGTACGTTGTTAAGAAACAAGCATAATGATTAAGATAATTTACATTTTATAAAATAAGAGTTCAAATAGTCTAGATTCTTGTGGTTTTTATGAAAATGATACTTTTAATTTCTTTTCATTTCCTAAATGGCAGCTAGAATATAGGGAAATGAGTCTATAGTTTTTCTTGGGCATAGCTCTTGGGGCACTCAGGTTGGGGTACAATAAATTATTCCTATTCTTCGAATTGACGGTGCATCTTTAGGATAAAAGTTGGAAGACTGTCTGCCACTTTCCCTTTTTAGGCCACTTCAGTGTTTTCTTGTCCTGCTCTCTCAATTGAGTATTTTTGGTTATTTGCTAGTGTCGAAGTGTTAGAGAGGGCTATCACAAACCAACTTGAAAGTCAAGTATGCTGGAATACATAATTTGAATTTCTGATTGTTGCTAGTATATAGTAATACAGTTTGTTATTAATTATTGATCTGGCATTGTGCGACCTTGGTAAACTGACTTATCAGTTCTAGCAGCTTTTTTGGTAGATTCTATAGGTTTTCCTATATAGGCAATCATTTTGCCTATAAATAAGCCTGCCTGCCTTCCTTCTTTCCTTCCTACTTTCCTTCCTTCTTTCCTTCCTTCCTTCCTTCCTTCCTTTCTTCCTTCCTTCCTTTTCACCCTTTCTTGCCCTCCCTTTCTTT
Source organism: Pongo abelii (assembly GCF_028885655.2). Classification (NCBI taxonomy): domain Eukaryota; kingdom Metazoa; phylum Chordata; class Mammalia; order Primates; family Hominidae; genus Pongo; species Pongo abelii. The sequence goes on along the minus strand of NC_072008.2, from coordinate 123,685,298 downwards.
TCTTTCCCCTTTCTTCCTTTCTTTTTCTTTCTTCTTTTCTTTTTTCTTTCCAGTCTGATGCCTTTTTTTCCTTACCTTACTGCACTGGATAAAACCTCTAGAAAAACGGTGAAAGCAATCAGTCTTTCACCATTAAATATGATGTTATCTGTAGGTTTGAGGAAGTTCTCTCCTATTCTTAGCTTGCTAAAAATTTATTTTAATTTTCTAATTTTTTTTTTGAGACAAGGTCTCATTCTGTCACCCAGACTGGAGTGCAGTTGCATGATTTTGGCTCACTGCAACCTCCTCCCAGGCTCAAGCAATCCTCCTACCTCAGGCTCCAGAGTAGCTGGGACTATATGTGTGTGCCACCACACTCGACTAATTTAATTTAATTTAAGTTTTTTTTTTTTTTTTTTTTTTGTAGAGACGATGTCTCACTATATTGCCCAAGCTAGTCTCAAACAGCTGGGCTCAAGCAATCCTCCTGCCTCGACCTCCCAAAGTGCTGGGATTACAGGCATGAGCCACCACATCTGGCGAGTTTACTTTTTAAAAAAACAGGAATGGATGTTGGATTTTGACAAATGCCTTTTTTTTCTGTAGCCATTAAGAAATGATCTTAGCATTTTTCTTTTTCAGTCTGTTAGTATGGTGATTTATATTGATTAACTTTTGATTGTGAAAACAACCTTGCACTGGAGGTATAAACTCTTCACTTGGTCATGATATATTTATTATTCTTATATATCAGTAAATTTGGCTTGTTAAAATTTTGTTGAAAATTTTTACATCTTTGTGCCCAATGGATTTTGATCTTGGCTTTCTGTGATTGTCTTGTCTGGTTTTGGTATTAGAATAATGCTGGCCATGTAGAATAACTTGGGATATATGCTCTCCTCCTAATATTCTGGATTTGTTTGTGGGGTATTGATGTTCTTTCTTCCTTAAATGTTTGATAGATTTCACCAGTGAAACCATTTCATCCTAGAGTTTTCCTTGGGGAAACAATTTTAAATTAAAATTTAATTTTATAGTAGACATGTAGCTATTTAGCTTATCTGTTTCTTCTAAAACTTTAGTAGCTTGTGTCTTTCACAGAATTTGTCCATTTAAACTGAGTTGTTAAATTTATTGGCATGAAGTTGTTCATATTTCCTTATTATCCTTTTAATACCTGTAGAATCTCTAGTTTATGCCACTTCTATTCATCCTGGCATTGGTAATTTGTATATTCTCTCTTTTTCTCACCTAATCAGTCTTGTTAGAGTTTTGTCAGATTTATAGATCTTCTCAAAGGAACAGCTTTTGGTCTTACTGCTTTTTCTGTTTTTCTGTTTTCTATTTCATTGATTTCCACTATGATCTTTATTATTGCAATTCTCCTGCCTAATTTGGGATAAATTTGCTCTTCTATTTCTAGTTTTTTAAGAAGGAAACAGATCTTTCACAGGAGATGTTTCTTTTTTTTTTAATATAGTCATTGACTGATATAAATTTCCCCTAAGTAGAGCTTCATCTGCACTCCACAATTTTTGATGTTATATTTTCATTTAGTTCAAAATGCTTACTAGTTTTTCTTTTGATTTCTTTATGGGTTATTTAGAAGTATGTTTTAGTTTCAAAACATTTGGGGATATTCCAGAGATTTTTCTATTTTTGATTTCTAATATAATTAAGCTGGGGTCAGAGAACATATTAATAATTTGTATGACTTGAATCCTTTTAAATTTTTTAAGACTAGTTTTATGGCCCAGAATATGATCTATCTTGTAAATGTTTCACATATACCTGAAAATAATTTGCATCCTACCGTTCTTCGGTGAAGTATTCTGTAAATGCCAGTTAGGTCAAGTTGGTTGATAGTGTTGTTTCAGTATCCTTGCTAATTTCTGTATATTTACTGGTTTTTGTCACCTTTAAAATCAATTATTGAGAGAATGGTATTGAAATCTCCAATTATAATTGTAAATTTGTTTATTTCTATTTGTAGTTCTCTCAGTTTGCTTCATGTATTTTGAAACTCTGCTATTAAACACACAAACATCTAAGGAATTTATGTTCTCTTGGTAAACTGACCTTTATTATGAAGTTACCTGGTTAATTTTTGGTACTATGCTCTGAGATCTATTTTGTTTGGTATTGTAGTCATGCTAGGTTTATTTTAATTAGTGTTTGCTTTGTATATCTTTTACCATCCTTTTATTTTTGTAAATTAACATACAGTAAAAGTCAATTTTTTATTAGTACATACTTTTATGAGTTTCAACATATATATTGTTTCATTTAATCTCCAGAATTATGACACAGAACCATTCCATGACCTCAGCATACTCCCTCCTGTTACCCTTGGTAGTTATACCCACCACCATCCCTAAACCCTGGAAGCTACTGATCTGTTTTCTGTCGCTTTATTTTTGTCTTTTTGGAAATGTTACATAAATGACATTATATGATCTGTAAGCTTTTGGAGCTGGCTTCTTTTACTTAGTATAATATTTTAAGATTCATTTTGTTGTGTATGTCAATAGTTTGTTCCTTTATACTGTTGAGCAGTATTCCATGGTATGGAACTTTGTGAGGTCTCTTCTCCATTCTCCTCCACCTGGACCATCTTCCGGATTCTTTCCAGTTGCCAGGGCTCTATTTTGTCCCTTTGGCCTGAAAGCTGGGACCTTATTTTCCCTGCTCTGCCACACAGTTATCATGGCTGCACCCACATCTTGGCCCAAAGACAAAGAGAGAGGAATTGAATTGAATATTCACCACAGAAGGACAATCACTGCTTCTCTGACAAAGGAGAAAGGTTCCTCTTTTTCAGGGTTTTAGGCATCTGCCACCCCCACTGTCACCATTGTCACTCCTCTTGCTACCAATGCCTTGAAATTGCCTTGGGATCCAGGCCAGGCCGGGAGGGGCGAGGCGGGGCGGCGCGAGGCAAGGCGAGGCGTCCTCTCCAAGCTCTCTGAGCTTTGAGAATCTTCTTCTCTTTAAGAAAGAAGTGGCCGGGCGCGGTGGCTTAGGCCTGTAATCCCAGCACTTTGTGAGGCAGAGGCGGGCGGATCACGGTCAGATCAAGACCATCCTGGCTAACATGGTGAAACCCCGTCTTTACTAAAACTACAAATTAGCTGGGCGTGGCGGCATGCGCCTGTAGTCCCAGCTACTTGGGAGGCTAAGGCAGAAGGGCGTGAACCCGGGAGGCGGAGGTTGCAGTGAGCCGAGATTGCGCCGCAGCACTCCAGCCTGGGCGACAGAGCGAGACTCCATCTCAAAAAAAAAAAAAAAAAAGAAAAAAAAAAAAAAAAGTAGGGGGCTTCTCCTGGAGCTTTTCCTGTCTGTTGACAGGTGACTGTTTCCAGCTTACGTGATGCCCTAAGTCCAGGTCGGGGTACACTGGGAAATATAAGATAGGGGGTGGGGTGACTCACCATCAGCTTGGTGAAAGTTTGCATTCTGATTTTCTTTCTCATTTCATCTGCTCTCATTAACATGTGGTTTTCATTTACTTTTAAGCTTTGTGAAATTGCACCAGGCCAGCATTTATTCTAGAGCAAACTTTGTCCCAGTACTGAGGCAGAATCCTTTTGACAATGGTGACAGTGGGGGTGGCAGATGCCTAAAACCCCAGCCTTGTAAGGTTTCCACTCATGGTTTGAATAGAAACGACTTCCAGCCCTTTGTGAACCTTGGAGAGTATTCCTTGTGCTCTTTTTTGGCGGTTCTTTCTGCAAAGATGCTTATCATTACTCGCTGGAATACTTGAGGGTGACTGTTTTTCGAGCTCTGGAATCCTCTCTGTGTGCTGATCTCTCTTCTTATATTCTGTCCTATCTGCCTTAATGTCCCCAGACTCTCAGCTCTAGGAGAATACTAGGTTTTGCCTGGGTTCCCACTCCCTGTACCTCTGTCTGAAATCCGTAGGCAGTAAATTTAGACAGTCATAGGGCTCACCCAATTTGTTTCTTATCTTTCACAGATCCCTTTCCTTCAATGTTTTTAAACTTTTTTTCCGTATATTTTTGTCTGATTTTAAAGAGTTTCAGGACGTAATGTAAATCGAATCTCTCTTATTGGAAACATAAATTTATAGGATATAATTGAATAAGTAATGGTGAAATCCAGACTAAAAATGCCTAATTATTTTAGAGATGATTGTGTGAAAGGTAGCTTTACAAAGGAGGTGAAATTTGGGCAGGTGTGGTGGCTCACACCTGTAATCCCAGCATTTTGGGAGGCTGAGACAGGTGGCGGTTGGGGGGCATCCTTGAGGCCAGCCTGGGTAACATGATGAAACCCCTTTTCTACAAAACAACAACAAAGGAGGTCTAATTTAAGCTAGTCTTTGAAGGAGGAAGGATATTCCAGGTGAAAAAAAAATTTATCACCAATGTGATAGTTTGGAGAACAACCTGATAAGACGGGTCAGAGTATATAGGGAACTAATAAAAAATAAGGTTGGGATCAGATCAAAGAAGTCTCTGCAAACCAGAAGTTGTGCTATATTGCAGTGATGGAAAGCCTTTACGTTTTTAAAGTCTAAGCAGTGTTATATAATGAGCATAGAGTTTAAAATTAATATAAACCTTTATGTCCAGCCTATATATTTCTTTTAACTTAAGTGCATCTGTTCCTTTTTCTGTCCTTTGAATAAAATGAAGAGCAGCCTCATAAAAACATGGCTGGTATTGTTTTTATCTAATACATTACATTTACATAACATTGGAGTAAAGCCATTTCTTAATTTTCTTTAGTTCCTTAATCTTTGTTCATAGAACATATTTTCCATTATAATTTTCACTACTCTTTTCAGGATGTGTTTCGTTTTTTTCTCTACTTAAAATGACAATGATCAAAACTAGATATAATATGCTAGTAAGTTTGTTCTAATGTAGAATTTAGTTGAATGATTTGTTTATCAAATTCCTTTTAAATACCTGACAGTATCAATGTAGCTTTTTTTCATAATAGCATTATATTTCACTTGAAAGCTATTGACATCCAAGTAATTTTTATACAAATTATTCATAGCTTGTCTGATTTCCATGTTATAATCCTGTAATGTCAAGTCATATTCTATTCTGTTTTAATATGATCATTTAAAAATTTATCAAACTCATTAGATGTTTCAGACTTTCTTTGTTTCCTGGTATTAGATATGTACCTCTCTCTATTTAATAGAGGTTGAAGTTTTGATACGTTGGGTAAGTTTAATACAGTGAAGAGAAAAAACATGTTTTTAATGCTATTTTCCAGCATCAAAATAGCATTAAATGCTGCTATTTTTCCAGGATATGGAGAAGAAAATAAAGGAAGATATGGGGAGATTTATAGAAGAAGAAAGGGAAATATTAAAGAAATTGAGGACAGACAAGCGCCTCTTAAATCAAACCCAAGGCACAGAGACAGAAAAGTAGAGAACTAAGATAAGTGTTGAGATAGCGAGACTGGAAAGATGATGAGTTTAAATCAACAGAAGCAGTTTTAAGGACATTCTGAAAAACTAATTGGAAACTGAACAATTTGCCTAAAGCAGAGCTGCATAGGTATATGGTATACTAGCATATGGAAACAGACAAAAATGTTCATGTAAATCTTTCAAGAAGAGTGAGTACAAGTTTGGTGAAAGAAAATGATTTTACAGTAAAAGGACTTATTTCGAGTGTGCAGGAATCTTTGAAAGGCTTCTTAAATAGGGCAAAAGATTTATGAGTGAAAGCAAAAAGTAGATATATAGAAGGCAGATGAGAATTTTGGAAGATAATGAACCTCTCTCTTTTTCTTTTAATGTATGCATACTCCACTAGAAGATTAGAGAATAAAAGGTATTTAGAGAAATGACTGCCTTCTTGTACACAACAATGTGTATAGTCAGAAGGAGCTTCTCTTTAGACGGAACTGGGATATCTGGAAAATGATATACAAACAAGATGTTTAGAATTTGTTTGAAAACAATCTGAATTGACAGATATCATTTGGATAAAGATAGACATAATGTAGAATAAAATTCACTAATATGGAATTAGATAGTGGGGTCGTTCATTTATGCATATAAAAATAAAGGTTATGAAATGTTTAGAAAGGGACACTGTATGTTGTGAAAATAAATGTAAAACCTTACAAAAGCAGATAACTTGCCAAAGGTAGATACATTAAGCGTGGAATAGAAGACACTCCGAATTTGTTAAAAATGCTCTAGGTGCCTTAACTTCTTTTCTTTTGGGACACCAGATTATACTGAGAAAGGTTAAAGGATTTTTTAAAAATGATAGTGTAAAGGGACGCAAAATGATAAAATCTGTGAAAAGAATAAAAGCTCCCGGTGTCTTAGCTGAGCAAAGCTGTCCAGAATCTTGAGCATTGATTACATACTTCCACAAGCAGTTTGAATGGAATATGGACAAAACAAGAAATTACACAACTGACGATACATGATGCACTAGCTACTCCTCTTTTCAGAGGGAATAAAAAGTAATACGTAGTAGGAATGGAACATACCGACATTATTCAATTCCAATTGTAAAATATTTGCAGGAATATTTTAAAGGCAGGAGGCTAGCAAATAAGTCAAGAAGGTTTTGTTTGTTTGTTTTTGTTCTTTAGTGGAAGAAAATAATGGATCAGATACAATCATTGCTTTTGAATAAATAATCCAGAATTGCTTTATAAAGATATTGTCTACGTATGCTTTAGAGAAGAAGAATAAAAAACTATTTGATAAATAAAAATAAAGGGGGCATACAGTACCTAGACTCATCTCATTAGTATCTTGACATCTCTCTTTATGCCAATGCCCAAGGTATGTTATTTCTCCCAAGAAAAATCAAATCCTTTAACTTGCCATTAGCTATTCAAAACTTTAAAAATAAATATCCTTCGAACCAACAACTTCAATCCTGAGAATATCTCCCACAGATATACTTAGACAACTAAGTGTATGTACAAGGAGGTTAATTGCAGCATTGCTTATAACTGCAGAATTTGAGGGAAAACCTGAGTGTTCAACTAAGCAGGAATGGATAAATAACTTATGACATGCCCCTACTATAGATTACTGTGCATGCACTAAAAGAATGAAGTAAATCCTGTGCACTGAGATAGAAGACTATCTGTGTTATCTGCTCAAGTGAATTTTAAAATGCACAACAGTATTATAGTAACCCACTTTAAAGAGGCCTTTATATATTTTAATATAAGCATAATGTAGATTATGATATATAGAGAATGAGGTCTTGAAGTATGCTTACTAAACTGTTAACAGTGGTTACTTCTAGTAAGTGAAAGAGGTAGCCTTTAAGTTTTTAACTTATATCCTTCTGTATTTTGACTTCAAAAAACATACAAGCACATATTTAATTTTTTAAACCTGAAATTTATATGAGGGAGAAAACAAACACAAGTTTGGGAGCCAGCGTTTTCTCCCTAACTCCTGGTTCACTACCTTTTCTCTTACCTTAACCTTTACCACTACCACAAACTACCACAAACGAACACTTTAGGCACAACTCATTTTATTATTGGGAGAGGTTTCACAAATAAGTTCCTGGTTTCCAGTTAACTTGTTGCAAAGTTTACATCCTACCCAATGTGACTACATGGCTTTAAAGTTACCAGTGGTAGCTTCTGAGTAAAATTTTGTTTGTTTGTTCATGCGTTAATGGAACATATATTAAGTACCAACAGTATGCCAAACACTGGGGAATTCAAAGATGCTAGTCTCTCAACTGTTTCAGCTGATGCTTGACTATCCTCTCCCACACCCTAGTGTCCTCATTCAGTACTTCCCAATACTCTACATTTGAAAGGTGATTCCCACAAATTTATTGCAATTTAGACCCCATATATCAATGCCGAGATCGTGCCGCTGCACTCCAGCCTGGGCGACGGAGCGAGACTCTGTCTCAAAAAAAAAAAAAAAAAAAGAGCTGAAGTGACTCTTCTCATGCCTTCAGCATGAGAATATTCCCTTAAAATTGGCATCTCTTTTACAAGATGAGCTATTATTATTTTACTTCTACTTTTCTAAATAACAGAGACAGCAGACGAATTAGCAATGGAAAATAAAAATAGTGGCATAGGATAAATATGGGCATAGGATAAATATTTGGGTTTACAAAGAAAAAGGGGCATTTGTGAAAGATTTGATATTTGTTAACATAAACATGTCAATCATTGTTGGAAAAAGAAAAATATGATATATAATCTTGTTTTAAAGTGTATGTGTAATGTATAAATATTTTTGGAATAAAAATGTTCATCTCTTTCCCTAGAGGGAGAGTGGCTGGATCAGATCATCTCTTTGAAGTTCCAGTTCTGTAATTCAAGCATTTTCTTTAAAAAGCTTTAAAATGAGAAGCTTAACTAGGGTTTATATTACACATATGTGTAGGATCAATATTTTTAAAACTGCATTCTTAATATGTTATGCCTTTTGCTCTTTAAATCTGTGAAACAAAACATAGTTTTATTTGAAGTCATTAAAATATGAAGGGGACAGAGTAATCAATGCTATTGGTTTTTATTGTATTATATTATTAGAAAGCAATTTGTGTATTTTGTGTATCTGTCTTCCTGATTTTTTATAATGAAACATTTCTATCTTTAAAACTACAGACTCAATCTTGCCAAAATGTTCATTTTTTGTATCATTGTTAAATTGTATATTGTTCCCTTTTGGTGTACTTTACTAGCCTTTTACAATCTTTTTAAATTCATTATTCTTAATCAACAAATAAACATTATATATAATTTGACGTGTAAAACATGATATTTTAACCACATCATGGTAAATGGGGTATCCATCCCCTAAAGCATACATCTCTGTACCCACAAAAATTAAAAATAAAAGATAAAAAACGAAAAACATGTTGTTTTGAAATATGTGTATGTTGTAGATTCAACCTGTTATAATCTTAAAAGTGATTGTCATTCTTCCAACTTATATCAATAGAACAACTCTCTATTTGTCATTAGTTGAGACCATCAGGGTGTAGTGAAAAAGCTAACCAACAAGGATTCTTCTCACCAGAGCTCTGTCACTCCTCTGAATTGTGGCTGCTAGCCTGTTAATTCTTCACTAAACCTTTAGGCATTTGAAGACAATTAAGTCTCACGTTGGGGTTTCCTGGGCTTTTTTTTTTTTTTTCAAACAAAGATAATTAAGTCTCAAACTTGAAACTTGAAAGATATTTGGTCAGGCAGCAGCAATGTACTGAGTATAGGCTTCTCAAAGAGATGAAATAATACAATTAGTAGAAAGAACTATCATTCACTTAATACAGTTGCTCTCTACTTTTCTTTCTCAACCTCCCCCAAAACAAAACAAAACCAAGATGCTTCAGTCAAGCACTATAAAAGGACTATTAAATTAAAGTATATACTTTTCCTTAATCGTTTTTAACCTAAATTAGTCTTAATTTTGTGTTATTCCTACAGTGAAAGAAAACCTGCACATATCAGGAAAGTTGTGCAGTTATTTTTTCTTCTCCTGAATAATTATTCTGTTGGCTTTATGTTCCACATATGTTGCACCACATTAATATTCAATTTTAGCACACGAAGATTTATAACCTCATTTTACCTTGATTAGTGACTCAACTCATGTTCTTGTTGTAGGGCTTTGACCAGCTTCGACTTGAAGGATTGCTTTGTGATGTGACCCTGATGCCAGGTGACACAGATGATGCTTTCCCTGTGCATAGAGTCATGATGGCATCTGCTAGTGATTACTTCAAGGCTATGTTCACAGGTAGTTTGCCTTTTAAAACTCTGAAACCACATTAAAACAATATGAAAAATCCGTGTTTAAATCTTTTTTTATTTCTAACATGAAATTTAGTTCTTTTGGAAACAGCTTCAAAAGAAGTACACAACAGTATGTATGGTTTTTGGTGGTGCTGTTTTAACATGGAAAATTGATGCACTTTTTTCATACTGTCCATCTTTATCTCACAGCTTTTCTTTTTCAAGCTCATATCTATTGGGCCATCAGAGACTCTGTGTCCTGCTAATACAATCTCTACTCTATGTCAAAAGATAGGAAGTGAGAACATTTTGGAAGCACTTGCATCATATATGACCTCCATTAGTATAGAGGTTATCTTTTTTAAGTACTCTTTTAACGGTAAAATGTGCAGCAGGCTGACTCTAATACGACTGCTTATATAAAATAAGACTTTCCCTTGATTTTATTGCATCTAATTAGCAGCAGAAGTGAGTTTGACCATAATTATCCACCTTCATTTAATTGAATGTCTTTTTATTTAAGGTGGAATGAAAGAACAAGATTTAATGTGCATTAAACTTCATGGTGTCAGCAAAGTTGGTCTAAGGAAAATTATTGATTTCATTTATACTGCAAAGCTTTCTCTTAATATGGACAACCTTCAAGACACGCTGGAAGCTGCCAGTTTTCTACAGATTCTGCCAGTTTTGGACTTCTGTAAAGTATTTCTCATATCTGGGGTAAGATATTTTGAAATCTGATTTTTCCTGTGGTAGACTCTGATGTAGCCTGTTTAGATTAGGACTCATGAAATCTGCTGTGCAGGAATGTGAAACTTGCCATTAGACAGATGTGTCTTGTAGTATGTGGTCTGCAAGCAAGGTGAGATTGAAACAGGTGCATTTTTATGAAATGGAATCGTTTAATAAAAGCCTCTGTGTTGGCCGGGCATCGTGGCTCACACCTGTAATCCCAGCACTTTGGGAGGCTGAGGCGGACAGATCGTCTGAGGTTGGGAGTTCAAGACCAGCCTGACCAACATGGAGAAAGCCCGTCTCTACTAAAAATACAAAAATTAGCTGGGCATGGTGGTGCATGCCTGTAATTCCAGGTACTTGGGAGGCTGAGGCAGGAGAATCGCTTGAACCTGGGAGGTGGAGGTTGTGGTGAACTGAGATCGCGCCATTGCACTCCAGCCTGGGCAACAAGAGTGAGACTCCATCTCAGCAAGAAAAAAAAAGCCTCTGTGTAATCAAATGACATTAGATACTAATAATGTTTGATAAAGATATATACTTTAACTGTTTGATAATGGTATATACCATAATCTGGTTTTATTCAGCTTAATGACTATACAAGCAGGCTTCTTAAATGTAATTGAATGGAAAAGTAATCTGAGCTTCTAGAACTCTTTAAAATTTCTTCTTTTAATATGGGAGCTAGATCTTAAGAAGAACTAATACCTATGGGCAAACCTGTAAGAATGTAAGTCTTGATTCCATAAAAACATACCACCTACTGAATAGTGTTTAGCCATTTTTTAATAGATAAGATAGGGCACATACAACTACCAATCGATGAAGTACTTAGTGGTAGTCACCCAGTTCCTGAAGAGAGTGTTTTATTTTAGTTGAGACCCTTACATTTTACTTCTGGGGAGATAAATGGCTACATTGGACAGAAATATTGCCAAGACTTCCAGAGGTCTTGGAGCTTGTTTTTCTGATTAAGAATTCTGGCAATATTAATTTTTAGTATATTTTCTAACTCATTATGTTGATGGATATGTTTTCTATAATTTTTTAACTCATATCAGTCTTAATATAGGTAAATAATTGCTGTTAGATCTTTACAACTTACATTTTTTGAACATGGAACCTTCTTTAAAACACTAACTTTCAAGAGAGCATGTCCTTAATTATTTTATTATTAAGGTACTTGCTATCTTAAAAGTCAGCCAATAACTAATTTAACTGGCCTATTGAAAGTGTGTTTTTTGTATGTTTGATTTTAGAAAACTCAGACTACTGTCTCACAATTACTTATAAAATTTGAACTAATTGCTACTTTTAAGCGTTTTTATGGCAGCATGTTGCTATATTGTTGACTTGTATTGTCTTCTTTATTGCTCAAGTAGCCCAAGTGAAGTTGGTTAATTCCCATGCTATTGCTTGCCTCCATTACTGAATTTAGGTGCTTAATTTTATTTTAATTTGATCATACAAGGCCCATCCCCTCAAGAGCTATTAGGATCTCACCTCTAGTTGTGTCACTGGCATGATATAACAACTTCATTTCAAGGAAAAATGAATCATATTGAATGTGATTTTCAAAATGCCTCAAGTCCAGAATTTAATTTAGTAGTAACACCTAAAGCTTGTACTTATAGACTCTTAACATTGCTTTACACTGATCTTAGCAACACGTGGTCATCCTGAGCCAAATTAAGGAAAGTGCCATGATTTCTTTGGAACTAATCATTAACAAGAGACATTGTTGGCATATCCTCTAATACAGAAGTTTAGTACTTAGAACTTCAGATATTGATTGTGATCAGTTCCTTTACCTGAAAGAAAATGAGCAAACTGGATAATACACAATACAAAAAAGTTATAGTAATATTATTGTCACAATAATAGAAAATAATTTTGTTCTAGATAACTGTATTTAAAGCAATTTTATTTAAAGATGAGACCATAGTTACTTTGTATTGCTAATTTCCAGTAATTAGACTGTTGGTTCCTTAACCTGTGTTGAAACATTTATTATAATTGTTTTTTAGAAATGTCTTCATTTTTATAAACACTTAATGTTGCCTTAAATATCATGTTCATTATTTTTTTGCATCCTTTGCAGACATCCTAAAACCTGTTTCTAATGGAGAAGAGGCTTCTCTGTAGCAAAGATTACTTGTGATAGAGTTTACTCCTACCTCTCAGTTTTAGAATTTTCTTGCCTATGAACTTTTAGGAATTACCTCTTTTCTTTGCATTATTCTTCCTTACTTGTCCTTCATCCTTTTTTGCAGAGGATATGTCTGTATGGTTTTAGAGTAGAAATCTCTTCCCTCTCAGAATCCATTGTAATTTTTGAGAAAATCTGGCAGATTATTAGTTCCAGGAACATGCAAAACCCAAGTTTTCCTTTACCCTTCTTTCATGCATTCTGTTTTTCAGTTAAACCTATGTTCAGTCTGGCTCTATTTATTTCCCCTTTGCTTCTCAGCAATCAAGTGAAAAAGGAAAAATAGTGGCCCAGTGTATTTTCTACTTATAAAAACTGAACATCTCAAGATACTGTATTTTGTAAAGGAAGATTTTTTGAAGTTCTTCCATGAGCTAAGTTATTATAGATAAATTTTAATATAATGTTCTCATGTTTAAGAACGGTGTGCTGAAATCAGATGTTTTAGAGGAAATAGGCTTTATGTTTTTAATTATATAGTGATATTATAGTTCACATAATCAAAACACTATTTGGGTTTGAACTTTTAGACAGAAAAATTCCCTTCTAATACAATTCTGTTCTATCCTATTCTCAATCATTTGTGTGGAGGAAGAAGAACAGTGGTATGTAAAATGTGAATCAGTAACAGTGGTACGTAAAATGCGAATCAGTAAAGAACCCAGAAAACATGTATGTATTAGTTTTGAATGATAACTCTAGATACAGTAGTAAAGCCACACTCACCTTTGGTGGGATAGAGATACCAGTTTTCTATAACAGAGCATCAGTGTTAATAGAACAAGAGCCAACCTCCCTTCTAACTTTGCCATCATTTGCAGTGTTACTTAGTGGTTTATAGGATGTGGCATTTTTGTTTTTGTTATGTTATTTTCTTGGAGTTATGGAAAAGAGGACAATGAAATGAATACAGAAGGATGACAATGAAGGATAGATATGAAGCATAGTAGGTAAAAATTTCTGTAAAACTAAAACCACTTTTATATACTATGGAGATAATGGAAAATTGCCTTTGTTTAGTGATACCTAAAAATTGCATTGGTTTTGTCCTTATGACATTGTATAACTACAACATGTTAAATACTGTGCCCATTAGCTAGTTGTTGTTGTTGTTTTTTTTTTTTTTTGAGGTGGAGTGTTGCTGTTGTTGCCCAGGCTGGAGTGCAATGGCAGGATCTCAGCTCACCGCAACCTCCGCCTCCCAGGTTCAAGCGATTATCCTGCCTCAGCCTCCCGAGTAGCTGGGATTACAGGCATGCACCACTGTGCCTTGCGAATTTTGTATTTTTAGTAGAGATGGGCTTTCTCCATGTTGATCAGGCTGGTCTCGAACTCCTGACCTCAGGTGATCCACCCGCCTCAGCCTCCCAAAGCGCTGGGATTACAGGCGTGAGCCACTGCACCCAGCCTCATTTGCTAGTTTATAAGAAAGTTGTGTAAGTTTTGTTTATCCTTTGTTTGCAATTTGAAATTTTTAGCATCTAGCATTTGCCCCACGGAACTTTTGTTATGGAGGATTTTAGGCTAGTTCACAAAACAACCTAATTTAATGTTAGGCTGCTGAAATAGGGCATCTGTAATTGAACTCAAAAGATTACAATTTAAATATACAAATATATAGAATGAACAAAACAGAATAAAGGTGAGAAAGAAATCACTTTATGTTTGTATAAAAGCATTTTTTAACAAGAGAATGAAGATGTCATTGGGCTTTAGACTTGGGGATAATCTTTCTTAAAATAATTTTTTACTTGTGTTTTCCCCCCTTGATGCAGGGAGATTACTGGTTCCACCTGCACATTTGTTATCAATGATAGGGGTGGAGAGCTCACAATGAAGTAGAGAGAAAGTTTATTGAGGTGACTGGAGGTGATGAAGAGTTGGAGACAAAATAAAGGAGGTTCATAAGTGGGAAGGAGACGAGAGAGGAATAGGGAGAATATGTTTCTCTCAAAAGAAAAACAAAAAGAATCAGAAGTCATTGGAGAAGGCAGTTCCTTTTGCTTTCGCCTTTGTTACTGAATTACTGAGGATTTCCTGCATAGTACATATATTTCACATTCTTCATTTAATCTAAATTGTATTTACCTGTAAAGATTAACAGACATGTTTTTTAAGATTTTTTTTTCACCTTTGAGGGCAATTTAATGCAAGTTAGAGACAAATTGTATAGATAATTAAAATTAAAAATGAATCAAAATTATTTCCCTCCCCACCAAACCAGTCTTGACTTCCTTATTGACAGGGCTGATATTGGGCAAAGAGTACATAGAAGGCCATCCCCATTGCTTATGGTCGGCCATCCATTCTGATTGGTTGATACCCATCTTGTGTGGTTGTTAAATATTCTGAATATCCCTCCTATAACCTTGAGTACCCATTCTTGCCTATCTGCTATCTGGGACTCTGTCTGGGAAGAAGAGGCCTAGCCTGGGCTCAAACCTCTTCAACCTCACAAAAGCCGTTGTAATAACTAACATTGCATTCAATAAAAGAACTGCATTCAAAGTGCAAATAAATAGAGAATTGAATATTTTGGGCTGGAGACACCAGTGGCATTCACCTCAAATAGCGTTTAGAAACTGAAGAAAGACAAAAACTGAAAGAGAGAGAGGTATTTATTATTCAATTATCCCTTTGTTCTTACCAAAGTGTCTCTTCTTTGTGTCCTGTGACGGTCTCATCCGTGGAAGGAGGCTTGAGAAAAGATACCTGTACATTCTCTGCCTGCTAAAGTAGCTTGTTTGATTTCTTCCCAGTCTTATTCTGTGGACATGGTTTCATTCTCTGCATTGATTGTACTAGATATCAGGCTGTCATTTTAATAAACTAGATAGCACCAAGTAGAATTTGGCACATTGAATGGCTAAGGAGTTCCCCAAATTTTTGCCAGATTTCTTAGTCTTTGCATTTCCCTTGAGAGTACAAAAGCAGATACTGGCTGGTCTGAGTGCAATGGCATTTACGACTAATTGATCACAACCAGTTACAGATTTCTTTGTTCCTTCTTCACTCCCACTGCTTCACTCCGCTAGCCAGAAAAAAAAAAAAAAAAAAAAAAAAAAAAAAAGCAGATACCCATTTTTTTCTAAATGGGAATTTCTTTGTATAAAACACCAATCTTTAAAAAAAAGTCCTAGATTTCAGATGAAATCTTCCATTAAAATAGCAAATTATGTTAATGACAGTGTTTTGGGTACATCAGTTATAATTTGAATAGTACAGCAGCAGTGAGGACCAATATGTTATTGAGAATACCACTTGCAATGTTATGATGTTGGAAGTGCCTTTAGGATGACTATGAAAGTTGTTTGGTTATAAAAGAATATAATAATTTATATCAAGGAAATGGAATTGAGCAGTTGATTATTTTAAGAACAATTTTATAGGTTCCCACAGGTGCTTGAAGGATTTTATCCTTTTTTGTTCTTTTTTTTTTTTTTTCTTTTTTTGATGGAGTCTTGCTCTGTCACCAGGCTGGAGTGCAGTGGTGCGGTCTTGGCACAGCAACCTCCGCCTCCCGGGTTCAAGTGATTCTCCTGCCTCAGCCTCCCAAGTAGCTGGGAATACAGGCATGTGCCACCACACCTGGCTAATTTTTGTATTTTTAGTAGAGATGGATTTCACCATGTAGGCCAAGATGGTCTCGATCTCCTGACCTCATAATCCACCCACCAAGGCCTCTCAAAGTGCTGGGATTACAGGCGTGAGCCACTGCGCCCGGCCTTGTTGTTCTTTTTAAATGCCAATGTAGTTATTTGGATTAACTTCTGTTATAACTCTGTTTTTAAGTGAACCTTCTTTGGAATTGTGGCCAGGTTTTCAGATGAAATAAAAGATGAACTCAGATGAAATTTCTACTTAGAAATTTTTAAAATAAGCTTTAAACTTCATATTTTATATTTTCAATGTATATTCTATTATATACATAAATTGCATTATAAATCCAATTATCCATTTATGGATATCCAATTATCCATTTATCCTTTTATGTATCCAATGGATACACAAACACATGTATCCATTTAAAAATACTATCTAGGCTTAATGTTTGGAGATCTTCTAGCTGAGTCACTTTTAAGAATCATGATGGAGAAGTGGATTAAAATGAATCATAATAGAATATTATGTATTTCTCTGAATATTGTTTACTATAATTCCATCAGTTTTGATCTATTTATATTGTTAATTATTACTGTAGGCTTTGCTTCTTTAATTTCTATATTCTATGATTAATTTTTAAGCTTTGATTACATATACTTGCTAAGAATTAATTTCCTATTACATATTTTTCTTGTCTGTGTCTCATTTTGAAATTAATAAGGTTTTAGTAATTTGCTACATTAATTCAACAGGTATCCTATTTTTAATTGCATCTATCATCGTATCTTTACTTTTTATATTTTTGATATTTGTAGTATTTAGCCTTTGTTGTATACTCACAGTATGGTAGCTGTTGTACCTGAGCTATAGAAAATACTTAGTCTTGGGTACCCCATAAATATATATACCAACTATGTGCCTACAAAAATTAAAAACTGAAAGAAATAAAAAAAGAAAATACTTAGTTCTTCTATCAAGAAGATAACAATTCAGAAGGTTATGGAATACCTTTCTCTGGTGATTTTAAAGAAAAAAGTAGGCAGCTATTTGTATTGGTTAGATGGTCTGTCAAAGTCTTTTCTAGTCTTGTGTGTCTGTATATATGAATGTATTGATATACAGAAGGTATTTTCCAAATGCCTGTAAATAAAATGTAAGTTTCTTTCTCGTGTTATTCTAGCAATCATTTTCTCACTGGATAAGTTTGAAGAGGGAAAAGGTGAAGGAATTAAATACCTTGATCCCATTTCTAAATTATACAGTTTGGCTTTTAATCTTTAATCTTGCTCTATTTTACATGCTATAAATTTAGATTTCAGTTTGGTGACTGGCAACTGGTAGTATCATTTTGCCTTCTTAAAGTACCCATTCTTTGTTGTTTTTTAGTAATCATATCAATAATGATGAGAATTTGCATACTTGGGAATTATATTTGTGTTGTCATCAACTTTTGCTTAACTGTACTAATAAACATCTTCAAAAGTATAAATCACCTTCACTCTGGGGACAAGATAATTCTTACTTGTCTTGGGATGTGAATTCATGACTTCAAATTCCTTCCACTCAGGGTGAATTGGGAAAACAGGTATTGACTGTAACTCCATTTACAAAACTTAAATTTTTGAACCACCAACCTGCAGCTCCTCAAATTGGATTAAATGGACTTTTTGTTAACCACGTTAGAAATCCAGGGTATTTATACAGTGTTATGCTGTCTATTTCTAGAGACTCATAATTTGTTAACTTATTTTTCTATTTTTTTATGTTACAGTTACGTGTTAGGTATTTTTAAAATATATGGCTACTAAGTAAAATAAGCAATTAAACATTTTTGTAAAGCAAGTCAGCTACTTAAAAGAGTACAAATTCTTTTTGAGTAATAAATCAATGATAGACTGGATAAAGAAAATGTGGCACATGTACGCCATGGAATACTCTGCAGCCATGAAAAAGGATGAGTTCATATCCTTTGTAGGGACATGATGAAGCTGGAAACCATCATTCTCAGCAAACTAACACAGGAAGAGAAAACCAAACACCACATGTTCTCACTCATAAGTGGGAGTTGAACAATGAGAACTCATGGGCACAGGGAGGGGAACATCACACACCAGAGCCTGTTGGAGGCTGGGAGGCTAGAGGAGGGATAGCATTCGGAGAAATACCTAGTGTAGATGACGGGTTGATAGGTGCAGCAAACCACCATGGTACATGTAATACCTATGTAACAAACCTGCACGTTCTGCATGTATATCCCATAAGTTAAAGTCTAATTAAAATAATCTATGAAAATAACAATGTGTGTGTGTATTAACCTTAGAGATTTCAGTGATATTATATCCTAACTGGGCTGTCATTTTATGTGGAGGAGTAATGTTTTTAGCTTTATTTCAGTTTTTAAAGAAATGTCAACAGGAGGATTATTTTATTGTCTCTTAAACATCTGCCAAATCTGTTAACTATACAGGTGTGAGGTTAACAATACATTGATAAAGTTTGTGTGATGTTGAGGACACATAACCTGACAAAATTTTAAACACAACCAAACATTTAAGTCTTTTGCCTGTGATCCGTGTCTGTTTGTATACATACACGCTGGCGTTTTTTATGGTAGGCTTGTTTTTGTGGTTTGTTCTTTGTATTATATTTGCTAATATTATTTTTCCTATTTTTCCTTTGACGAGTCAGTTATTAGAGCATTGAAAAGAGGTTCTACTGAGGAAAGGCCTCTCTGTCACTTCTCTTCTTTGTCAGCTTTTCACTTTATATTTTGCTCTATGGTGGGGAGATGGTTCTGGGCTCCTGTTGACGCCAGAGAGAAACAGAATGTGCTGAAAGTAAGAGTGGCTAAGGAAAGCTATGTTGCCCAGATGGAAACAGTCATCACAGATACCAAAATCTCATTTACATGAGAGATTTGTTGTAGTTACGCCCCTCTGCCCTTAAGAAAGAAATTTCCTTGCTTATATTTCCAGATAAATAATGTTGAAAATTAATTTACCCTAGGAATAATTATCTTATTAAATTATTTTCATTATGAGTGATAACTTTGAAGGAACCAAAATGAATGATAGTAATGAGTGATGCCTATTTACATGAAAGGGAAATCTAGGGATTGGGTATTAGAGCTTTTCTGTTCATGGATCTGCTAGCTGTGTGGTATTTTTAAGAATAATGACTAAGAAGTGGATTGAGATGAATCATAATAGAACAACCTTCTATTTTCCCAAGTTTCCATCTGGCAGGAATTTAATCAGTATTTTGGGGGTGGGGGTGGGATACATTTTTGAGGAGAGAAGAGTAACTAGTTTGGCCATATTCCAGTTATAACATTGTTTCTTAGAGTAGCTTCTAACTTACTGAATGATCATTTTCTTTTAGTCAGCCTTCTACTGGATTAAGTAAAGGTGGTTTGCAAATTATCTGTATGTAGATCATTGATACATTTAGATAAGAATCCTGTTTGTATCTATATGAACATTAAAAGCATAATTTACTCTTATTCTAGAACAGGTATTTGTGCTGTCAAGATGTGATTGCCATGAAAGTAGTCATGTTTTAATTTTTTTAATTGGCTTAATAGGTCACTTTAGACAATTGTGTTGAAGTTGGACGGATTGCCAACACCTACAATCTAACCGAAGTGGATAAATATGTTAACAATTTCGTCTTGAAGAATTTTCCTGCATTGCTGAGCACGGGGGAGTTCTTGAAACTCCCTTTTGAGCGTCTTGCCTTCGTGCTTTCCAGTAATAGCCTTAAGCACTGTACTGAACTTGAGCTCTTTAAGGCTACCTGTCGTTGGCTTCGCCTGGAAGAGCCTCGGATGGACTTTGCTGCAAAATTAATGAAGAACATACGATTTCCACTGATGACACCACAGGAGCTCATTAATTACGTGCAAACGGTGGATTTCATGAGAACTGACAATACTTGTGTGAATTTGCTTTTGGAAGCCAGCAATTACCAAATGATGCCATATATGCAGCCAGTTATGCAGTCAGACAGGACTGCCATTAGGTCTGACACCACTCACTTGGTTACACTAGGAGGAGTGCTGAGGCAGCAGCTGGTTGTCAGTAAGGAATTGCGCATGTATGATGAAAAGGCCCATGAGTGGAAATCGTTAGCCCCCATGGATGCCCCAAGGTACCAGCATGGCATCGCCGTCATTGGAAATTTTCTCTATGTGGTTGGTGGACAGAGTAATTATGATACAAAAGGAAAAACGGCAGTTGATACAGTCTTCAGATTTGATCCTCGATACAATAAATGGATGCAAGTTGCATCTTTAAATGAAAAGCGCACCTTCTTCCACCTAAGTGCCCTCAAAGGATATCTGTATGCAGTTGGTGGGCGAAATGCAGCAGGTGAACTGCGTAAGTGCATTTATATTAAGCATAGAGACAAATTTCTTCACTCAGAAATTCTTATCATATCATAAAATAAGCAGTCCTGTAAAATCAGATAAAAATGTAGTTAGGGTTTTATTTTAAAACTATTTTTCTGAGAAAATATTGGAGACCATCTTTATGCCTTATCTGGGCATATATCGTTGGCGAGGGAACAAATTGTTACAAATACATCAGTATATTGTATCATATTTTACCTGTGCAGTGTATATGGTCTTCATCTTGAAGGTTCATCTAAAAAGTATACTTAGCTCATTTAAATTATAATAAGGTCTTGGATAGAAGTTTGGCATGTTTTCTCATTTTCTGCTTTTAAAAGGCCATATGATATTTTACTGAACAGGTTATAATCCTTCATTACATAAAACTTTCATTGTTTCTTCTTTTACAAAATTTGTTACCTATTAGTGGCCACATAGATAATTTTCTTTATAGATTAAATGTACAAAGTTCAACATTATCCAAAGTTTGTTCACTGTGAATATTATGATCTATGACTGTTTTAAAAATAATTCTCTTGACGTAATATCAGATAGTTTTCTTTTCCATAAGCCCATCTGGTAAGCTTTATTTGATGGTCACCTTTTTGTCTTCCCAATATAAAATTGGTCATAAACATACTTTGATATAGAATACTTTGGCTATATAAATTAACCCAAAAAGGTATAATTTTATTATTTCAGATAAAATTGGGATAGTATAATTTTTCCAAAAATAAAGGCAGGAAGTCCACATTTTATGTTGTGACATATATTTGTCATTACCATTATTGTTTGGCCTTGTTTTCAATTCTTTTATTCTCTATTATAAATAGAGTCTGTCACAGGAAGGGGAACATCACACACCAGGGCCTGTCTGGGGCTGAGGGGCTAGGGGAGGGATAGCATTAGGAGAAATACCTAATGTAGGTGACAGGTTGATGGGTGCAGCAAACCACCATGGCACGTGTATACCTATGTAACAAAACAGCACGTTCTGCACATGTACCCCAGAACTTAAAGTATAATAATATAAATAAATAAGTAAATAAATAAAAAAATACAAAAAAAGACAGAAAGACAGAAAGGAAGAAAGAAAGAAAGCCAGATGTGGCTCATGCCTGTAGTCCTAGCTGTTAGGGAGGCTGAAGCAGGATTGCTTGAACCCAATAAATAAATAAATAAATAAATAAATAAATAAATAAATAAAGTCCTTGTAGTTGACCAATTCCAGGCTCCATAGAGCTGGGAAAGTTCAAAATATTGGCATTGGCTCTGGATAAGTTCAGAGTAATTCTCAGAATCTTTATTCTTCAATATTCTAAGAAATAAGAGATAGTTTAATGTATTTGAGACTAAGCTATTTATCAGAGAAAAGAATAACTGTTCTCAGCTTTTATACTTTCCTGTTTATAAAACACTTTCTTGTTAGTGACATGGTCTTTTTCCTGATCTTTTCTACCCAAAGTTTTTTTTTTTTTCTTTGTTGTTACAATGATATTTTTTTCTAAGACCAGATTTTCTAGATTGTTGGACTATGTTGCATGATCATGAACTGCATAGGTTTTCCAATATATTTTAATAATTGGACTTTTAAAAGCAGTTAAGGCATAAGTGTCCTTAGTGTACAATTGTTCTTTAGGCCTCCTCAGTCAACCTACACACATTATTTTCATGTTATTATACTATTTTAAATTTGTGATATCTGGAAATATCTGGAAGGTGCAAGTAGTGACTTGGTTGTTTCTTAGAAAATCCCTGTGTAAGATAATCTTTTCTTAAATATTTTCTTCACAAATAATAGGTCATTAACTTGGTCAGTCTTCTTTTCTCAAAGGAAATAGCTCCGTTTTTCAAAGTCAGTCCTTGCTTGTTGATATTATCACCCCTGTTAATATGCAGCTACTTAGTTTTCAATATATAGTTCCTAATACTAATTAAAAGCCATAATCTTCTGGGAGTTTTTAATCTTCAGGCCAAGGAGAGTCATTACATAAAACCAAGATGCTAGAGGCTTCTTTCTTTGAACCTATCCCAACCCTGTTTCAGTTGCTCCTATGGTATACCCGTCTAGGAACTAGAAATAGACCACCCTGTTGGGCAAGTGGCTCATACACAGGAATCCTTGCTCCTGACCTTCAGAAACCACCCCTCCATCTCTGATTAAAAACAGTCTTCTGTGTTTCATTTTGAAAGGGAAAAGAAACAAGGGAATCATGCTTTTCTTAGGGTATTCCTAAATTCATATTTAGGCTTTAACAATAAAATTTCTAAAGCTTAACCTAAGGATAATGACTTAAAAAAATTTCCCCTCTAATGGTAAATATAGATCCATTTTAATCTTATTTCATAAACTGCATTTAAAAAAATGCATGTCGTTATAATACAGGCACAAACCATCTATTCCAAGAATTCTAATTCTAGTTATCATCCAATTATTTGATATTTTATTCCATTTGAAATGATCTATAGATTACAAATCTATAATGACCTTATAGATTTGTAACCTATAAGTAGCTAAACTTTTGTAGAAAATGATTGCGTCCCTTAAAATCAGCATACCCATCAAACGCATTCTGTACTAAACATTTTATTATACAATATATTGGAAGTTTAAAAAATATTTTGTGATTGACTTAGTAAGTGCATTCAAATTTAGAGTCTTGATTTCAGGAGAAAAAAGGCCAAAAAGAGTCATTAGATAAAGCCAAGAAGCAAGAGGTTTCATTTGTTTCTGATCCACTCCACCCCATTTGAGTTCTTTCTATGTTATACTCAAATAGAAGCAAGAAGTAGATTGTCTTGTCACGTCACATCCAATATTACTGAGGTAACCAAACTTGATGAAACCTGCCTTGATTACTATTGCTCCCAAAGAATAATATTAATGAAATTTCCTGAATTCTATCCATGATCGTGTTTCTCTTTATATAAATAAAAAGTGAATTTGTGTTAGTTGGCATTTCCAGTTTTCTTGGACCCATTGTTTTTGCAGAATAGCAGATTTTGATTCTAAAGAAACTCTTGCCTATATTTCTGAATGTTCCTGCCAGAAACCGAGTTTTTAACATTTCCCCTACCCTACAAGCACTTTTTAAAAATAGAATTCCTCCTTCAATGCACACATTAACATCTGTTATAATAAATTAACATTCACATTGTAACTGATTAAGTTGACACGTTCATATGCCTATGTAAATAGAAGGAGGTGATGGGAATGGGTGGCAGGAAAAGGGGATTTATGGGAAAGTCATTTAACAATTTAATAGGTTGATTAGTACCAGTATACCACTTCATACACACAGTAACCATTGCCTGTATATAATTATAAAAAGAAAAATTTAATGGGTACAAAAATAGTTAGAATGAATTAATAAGGCCTAGTATTTGATAGCACAGCAGGGTGACTGTAGTCAATAATAATTTAATTGTATGTTTTACAATAAGTATGAGTATATATATTTGGATTATTTGTAACACAGAGGATAAATCCCTGAGAGGATGGATACTCCATCTTCTATGATGTGATTATTATACATTGCATGCCTGCATCAAAACATCTCATGTACCCCATAAAAATATACATGTACTATGTACCCACAAAAATTAAAAATAAAAAAAAACAATGGCAACATTTGCAAGACAGTTTAGATCACTTTAATGCATTTGGCCTTTTAAAATCTTTCCATGGGGTACTTGGACCAAAGGAAACCTAAGCCCATTGTTCATCAAAAAAAGACTGTGTGTGTGTGTGTGTGTACGCACTAGCACACATGTGCTCACCTGGTTTAGTGCTGAAATATAATTCCTTCAAAATGCTGCTTTCCTTTGACACTGGTTACAATGGGAAACTAGGGGAAGCTTAGAGTAGCTGTCACTTAAGTGTAAAAGGAGTCAGTTATTTCTGGCGTCTTTCAAAATTGTGTCATATAAGAAATCAGTCTTCCATTGAGGCTTCCTATATTGAAGAAGAATGTGACAGCTCCAATATCTTTCACTTCAGTTAAATATTAATAAGTTAAGGTTTCAAATAATGAAATAACTTATAGAAAACATGTTAGATGTTTTTCAAATACATGCACAATAAAACTACTAAAATTTATTAAATTCCTCTATACCCCCCAAAGGATTTGGGAGTTTCTTGATCACTCACCAGCGTTCTATGTTTCTAGAGTCCATCTCCCCTGTATGAGAGCCATCATTGTTTAAATGATTTTCTTTTTTTTTAATTATACACTAAAAATATTTATTTCACCTAGAAAAGCAAATGAAGAGCAACATATGCATAAACAAAGTGAAACAGATGAAAAACGTGACAAAATTGCAGACATAAATCTAACCATATCAATGTGTATTAAATGTGCATGAAATAAACATCCCTTTCAGAAGTCAGAGATTATCAGCCAAGACAAACAAAAGCAAGCTCCAACTATATCCTGTCTAGAACAGATACCACTTAGAGTCAAATAAATACATAGGTTGAATGTTTATAAAATGATGGAAAAAATTATCCCACATAGAAACCATAAAAATGATATTGGCTTTATTAATGTCATAAAAGACTTTAAGACAAGAAATGTTACTGGAAACAGAGACCATTTATATGATTAAAAGGTAGATCCATCAGGAAGATGTAAAGAGTATAAACATATATGCACTTAGCAACAGGGCCTCAAAATACATGAGGCAAAACCTGACAGAATTAAAAGGAGGAATAGGTAAACAGCAATAATAGTTAGATATTTCAATATCCCACTGCCCATAACTTATAGAAAATAAGCAAAGATACACAGACTTGTACATCACTATTAACCAACTTGCCCTAATTACCATTTTTAGAATGCTCCACCCATTGACTATGGAATACACATTCTTTTAAATGCATATAGAACATATTCTAGGATATACCATGCACTGGGCCAGAAAACAAGTCTCAATAAAATGGAAAAGATTGTAGTTATTTAAATATGTTCTTTGGGTGCAAAAGAATTATTTTAGAGATCCACATCAGAAAGGAACCTGGGAAAAGCCCATATGTTTGAAAATTAAACACTTCCATGGATCAAAGGGATGATTTTCTTTAAGCTAATCTCTTTCCTAATCTTAAAGAACAAATAAATTCCACATCATCTTCTGGGACCGATTCTGGATTCCTATGGAATTATCTCAGAAAATAAGAACTCCTGATATATGTGAGATAACCAACCTAAGTATAATTCTTAAATTGGAGAGATTCTTTAATGTAAACACTAGGCCACCAAACTACTGAAGTTAATTCTCTAGATTAGGAGCCAGCAAACTTTTGTAAAGGGCCAGAAAGAGTCTATTTCCAGCTTTGTGGGCCATTCAATCTCTGTCACAAGTAATCAACTCTGCTGTTGTGGTGTAAAAGCAACCCTACATAATCCATAAACAAATGAGTGAGGCTGTGCTCCAATAAAGCTTTATTTGTGAACACTGAAATTTGAATTTTATAGAATTTTCATAAGTTACAAAATAGTCTTGATTCTTTTTCAATGTGTAAAAAATATAAAATCATTCATATTTTTATCTTTTGGGCCCTACAAAACAGGAAGTAGACTGGATTTGGCCTATGGACTGAGGTTTGCTGCCACCTGCTCTAGATTTTTCCAGTTGCCTCTTTACCATTTCCAACTCTTATAGACTACGATTGAAGCACTACTTTGTGGCTCCAACTCTTTGCCTTGCATCATCCCTTGCTCCCTCTTCCCATCAGAGTTGTTGGTACTAACCTATATCTGAGTGTCGTGTAAATATGGAAAATGGAAATAAGAGCATGTGTATCTACTTTTTAATTAGATGTATTTTATTTTAAAATAAAATACTATTGATTTGACTGATAACAATAGCAATTCTGCATGGAGAACTGCATGACAATAAAAGTTGACAATAAAAATTAAACTCCTGGAACAGCTAAAGGAGATAGATTTTTAGCTGGAAAAAAGCTTAAGAATGATGGACTATTATATAGTAATTTTGTTATTGGTGGTTAATAGCTATCTTGCACTGAGGGGCTCCTGTATGAGAAAGTACAAATGGATTCTTATAACCACTATTAGGGGAAAATGCAATTAAGTCACTGACAGAGGAATTATCTTTCTACATGGGAAAATATTAATAATAATAAAAAGTGAATAAGTATTCAAATTCTAACTCCACTTTAAAAAGAATAAGAAGAAACTAATGGAAATCACATTGGAACAGTTTGAATTAAACATAAGAAAGGACAGTTACAATCCAAAAATTTCAAAGTTTAAGTCAGAGTCCTGCATTAAGAAAAGTGTAATACTATAGTGAATCCTGTCTTTGGCTTCAAGTAGATGGAGATGATATCTGGAAGTCTTTTTAGACCCCGTTTCTGATAGGATGTGTGGTTTAATTACTTCTAAAACCTTCCCATTAATGGCTTTGCTAATGCCAAGTACCAATCAATGCACTAGGTTTTCTCTTATGTGGCGAGAGAGAGAGAAAAGGAGAGAGAGAGAGAGAGAGAGAGAGAGAGAGAATAATAATATAGGATTTTGCTTGTCCGTTAGGTAAAAGTCATGCCAAAGGCAAATGGAAATGAACATTTGAAAAGGCATCCAGTGACTGGAAATAGTAAAAAAAAAAAAAAAAAACAGTACTGGGGCATGTGGCAGTTTAACTTGTTATTAATTTTAGAAATAGGGTTTAAAAGAAATAGAATTGGCAAGGATCCAAGCCTAAAGCAATGAACAAAGCCAACAAAGCAGTAGGTAAAAATGAGAATAGTAAAAGCCTTTGAAATAAGACTGAAAATTCAAAGCTAAAGTAAGTGGAAAAGAAAGTCAGTAGAGAGATACAAGAAGTGGCATAATATAGGTGTGCTTGGAGGAGAAAAGCATACTTTCCATAGTGAATTTGATGATGAAATGAAATTATTGAATAGAGCGGAAAAGTAGTCTTTCTCTCTCTTTCTCTCTGTCCTCTCTCTCCTCTCTCTCTCTCTCTGTGTGTGTGTGTGTGTGTGTGTGTTTTGCCTGTCACCATGTTATTTTTTTTAAGTAGAGAATCCCATTCAAAGGTTGATGCATCAGGATTGCATTTGGTTGCAAGTAGCTAAACCTAATTCTGGTGGCTTGATCAAATTGTCCTACTCAATAAACTTCTGCTTACCTGTCACTGCCCAGAACTATATCATATGGTGGACCAAAGCTTCAAGGGAACCTGCTAAATTAAATTTCGTTTTTAGCCTGGTGCAGTGCTTCCCTAAGCAGTATTGTGGTTCTATTAGTTTAAAAAAGTAAGTTTGGGGGAAGCAAGAAATTGGATTAGCAGTTGGCAGTGTCTGCAATAAATAATATGAACTTTTCAAGTCAATCTAGACCTCATGCTTTTGATGAGTTCTCTTAATAGCTTTTCTGCCTTTTAAAAAGTGATTACCTTTTCCATCTTTCTTGGTGACATTGTTCTGTTCTTGAGGTTATAACAGACTGAATGAAAGATACTTAAGTGAGTTGAGGTCACTTCTCCAAAATACATAATGTTAAAAGATGATAAATATATTACTGACAGGAAGTATTCTTAATAAAGATCTTTATATTATGCCGCCAACCATCTTCAGGTTAAGAGTAGTACTGGCTGCAATGATGGTGGGTATATATAAACTATTAGCTTTAAAGTATAAATGTAGAGAAATTATTATCAGTGTCCATTTTGTAGTCTGTATATGAATTAAAGCAGTGGGCTTCAGAACATAAACCAAGAAGTGTGTATATTTTCATTCTCAATGTAAAAGTTTGCTTCTTATGTATTAATGTTTGTTTCTATCAACATGGGGACCCAGAATTGAGGAGTTTTTCATTTCTTTTTATTTTTTTCATCCTTTCTTCCTATGTTTTTAGAGCAAAGAAAATGGAGAAATGTCAAATTATAAATATGTAAGCAGATTACAGAATAAATCTTAGTGATTTCTGCAATGACAGAAATTTGTTAGATTCTTACACTATCTAGTCTAATGTAACATGTACTAATGGTTTATATTATTAATATAGTCTCAATAATTACTATAAGAGCTCCCCCCAAAGTCTTACACATATCTATCATAGCTATAATAGATATGTTTCAAGTGTTTGGATATTATTACTGTTCCACTTAAGAGAAAAATAATTAATTGCTAAATTTGAAGTTAAAAATAATTTTCTTTTCTTTTTTTTTTTAACAGCCACAGTAGAATGTTACAATCCAAGAACAAATGAATGGACCTATGTTGCCAAAATGAGTGAGCCCCACTATGGCCATGCTGGAACTGTGTATGGAGGAGTGATGTATATTTCAGGTAAACAAGTATCATGTGAACACAATATACTGTATAAGCTTTTAACTATATGGTTATCTTTCCATATAGTGATAGTAATAATAATAGTTCAGGCGTCAGGAGTTTGAGACCAGGCGGGCCAACATGGTGAAACCCTGTCTCTATTAAAAATACAAAAATTAACTGGGTGTGGTGGTGCACGTCTGTAATCCCAGCTACTTGGGAGGCTGAGGCAGGAGAATCTCTTGAACCCGGAAGACAGAGGTTGCAGTGAGCCGAGATCATGCTACTGTACTCCAGCCTGGGTGAAAGAGCGAGACTCCATCTTAAAAAAA
This sequence comes from Pongo abelii, assembly GCF_028885655.2. Taxonomy (NCBI): domain Eukaryota; kingdom Metazoa; phylum Chordata; class Mammalia; order Primates; family Hominidae; genus Pongo; species Pongo abelii. Next base: position 123,656,001 of record NC_072008.2, on the reverse strand, counting down.
AAAAAAAAAATCCAGAAAAATGGAGAATCAAAATAGAATTTATATTGATTTTAGAAACTATTTTTGTGTGTATTTGCATATGAATGCCTTGGGCATTCTGTAAATTTATAAGAGTACTAGTAAACCAATCCTGTTGTAAGGTATAACTTAGAAGAAATTGGAAAGCATTCAAATTTTGCTTTCCAGTCCCCATGGTCTGTATTCTAATAAACACCATTCATAGTTTCTGTAGCAACAATTAATTCATTTTATTTAAGCTAAACTATGTGAAGGAGTGTATCATTATATAAGTTCTCCTATGCATAAAACGTGCTTCCAATATGCATAATAGTACATAATAATGTTCGTTCTCTCTTTCAGTATAGCCCATAATATGGGTTTCCTTCTTCCTTAGCATTATAAGGGGATTCTACTATGGTGTCATTGCATAAATATTTCTGTGCTGATTATCTGTATTTTATGCACATGAAGATATATTTTTCTGTTAAAAAATTCTGAAATGGCTATAGTTTGTTCACAGTGTCCCAGTAGCAACTTTCATTCTCAAATTGTTGGTGTTTAAATCAACCTACTGTAGAATTTCTTTCTTTTTTTAATGCATTTTCTGCTTTCATTCTCCTGTAGAATTTAGGAAGAAGTCTCCCTTTAATGTAATGACCACCTCTGGTATTGACATTTAACTTTGTTAGTCAGGTTATTATCATTTGGCTCTGACACACTCTGCCTGGGACAATTCTTCCCCATTTGAAGGCCTGCCAGTGCCAGGTCAGCAGTTACATTACTAGAGACCAAGGGTGTAAAGGCACTATTTGTGGCCTGATTGACCACTGCCTTATGAAATCTGTAATCAATAAGAATCAGTGAAAGGCCTGTAGTATATGATTGGCAGGTTTCTGGTGTTAAATTCATGAGCAACTACAGAATGTCTTATATTGGAAGAGCCATCCAGGTAATAAATATGCTCCCATTAATCAATGATTTACACCATCTATCTATTTTATGTGGGCAGCTGCTGTACCACTATAATGAGAGCTCCAACTCCTCAGAGAAAAATGACACCTGAATTGTTCTAGTGGTGTTTTGGCATAACTGGCGTGTATTGCAGAAATGACCGTCCCAATCAAGAGTGGTTAGAAACTATAGCTGATTTTCAAAACAATGAACTGTGTTTTGCTTTCTGGGAATTCTGTAAAGCACAAGGAAAATATTTTTAAAAAGCAGAAGGAAACAGTGATAGTGATTGGCATCTGGCCACTTGACAGTAAAGCTTTGAATGATTTGACTAAAGATTAGCTTACTTCTCTCCCTTGTCTACAGAAGGTGTAGTTTAATACTTTCATTGTAGAGACTGGTTTATATGTGATCTAAGAGTACACTTTGTAGATGATACAGACTAAATTAGATTAACAACAAATTGGTGCATATATAAAATTCCACGTATATTCAGCATTCTAATTCTTTAGATTTTTAAATATGCATTCTGATAACGGATGACATTATCCACCCTCACTCTGCCCGCAGAAAACTATAAACATAAACAATTCTGAATATTCTTATAAGCTTTTACACATGTGCAAGACTTTCAACTTTTTCAAAGCATTTTGATAAATATCTCACTTCAGAGTCACAATCCTGATGCAATAACTAGAGTAGATATTGTTTTGTGACAAGTGAGGAAATGGGCACCTGGAATTTAATGTGCTGTAGCCCAGTGCTCAGGACCCAGAGGGTACCCACTAAAAGGCAGTAAGTAGTGAATGATGCTTTGTAGTTGGAATTTACTACAGACCCAACTCTATCAGTGATCAAAATATATTTTCCTTCAGCAAAGCCTTTTAAATACCATGGATCTCCATTTGAGAAAGTCATTGCAATAATGTAAGTGATTGCAAAAAAAGTAATTGTTTTGCTCTTTAAGAAGATGAAAATGCTATTTTCTTTACCTTTAATCCAGAGAATGTATTTATAGAGGAAAGACAGTCCTAAGAACAGTATTAATAAGCTGTATGTCATAATATGTGACTAAAAGTTATCTGTGACAGAGCTCCTTTAATTACTTTTGCATTTCTATAATAATCTATTTACTTCAAAACTATTGTTTTCATTCTTTAGGAGGAATTACTCATGATACTTTCCAAAAGGAGCTCATGTGCTTTGACCCTGATGCTGACAAATGGATCCAGAAGGCGCCAATGACCACTGTCAGAGGTCTGCATTGCATGTGTACAGTGGGAGAAAGGCTCTATGTCATTGGTGGCAATCACTTCAGAGGAACAAGTGATTATGATGATGTCCTAAGCTGTGAATACTATTCACCTATCCTTGACCAGTGGACCCCAATTGCTGCCATGTTAAGAGGGCAGAGTGATGTTGGGGTCGCTGTCTTCGAAAATAAAATCTATGTGGTTGGGGGGTATTCTTGGAATAATCGTTGTATGGTAGAGATAGTGCAGAAATATGATCCAGATAAAGATGAATGGCATAAGGTTTTTGATCTCCCGGAATCCCTTGGCGGCATTCGTGCTTGCACACTCACAGTTTTTCCACCAGAAGAAACCACACCATCACCTTCTAGAGAGTCCCCTCTTTCTGCACCTTAAGATCGTCTCTACAACTAAGATGCTGTAGTTCTATCTTTGCAATGTGTCATAAATTCTCTTCTTTTTCCCCCTTAAGTAGTATATATGTTAGGATTAGCCTCTGGTAATTGATACAGATATTGGAAAAAAGACAACATTGATGTTATTTGTGCTCTTTGTTTGGCCTAGAATGTTTATAAAGTGGTAACACAACCATTCTGGAAATGTATCCCATAGAAGCTGATGTTTAACACATGAAAAAAAAGTATTGTCCATAAAATGTTTCTTCAGTACTTTTTAAATGCTGTGTATTGGGTGTAAGGTATTTGTCATCTTACATTAGTAAACCCAATAAGCCAAGTTGAAGGTGGATTATAGTAAATGTACAACTGTGCTCACTAGGCTTCAAGTAAAAAGTTTTCCTTTCATCTTTGACTGTAAGATGTCAAAGGGAGGCAGCCTGCTTGAACAGGAAACAATACACAAAAGGTTGCCAACTCGCATGAGCTACCTCCCTCTTTTCATAAAGTATTTTTGACATATCTGTCAACCCACTTGACTGTGTGGGTGCATTGAGAACACAAAGTTTCTTAGACATACAGGAGAAGTAGCTTAAAGTCACTAATATTAATTTAAAAAGCAGCATGAACCCTCTACTTATAAACAAGGGTTTGGTGTTTTTAAAGTGTGTATACATACATACACATACACACATACACATATGTCAAATATAATTTTTTAAAAAATTGAGTGGCACATCAAAGAAATGTGAAATTAAAAAGAATTCTTCCAAAAAGCAGCTTCCATTAAAATGGGAATTCAGTATGCACATACTGAATGCATATATGTAGAACCATACAGAATTTAGGTGGATAAGGGCTAGAAATTTTGAGCAACAAAATTTGTCACTTGACCAGATTTTATCTTCAAAAACTGTATTCTACTCCTTCTCCTTTGCTGTTGAGGTAACTTGCATATTATATGTATTCCGTATACTCAGTTCATAAGGTTATTTAGCACAAAGTATAGCAGCTTCACCTGGAGAGCTGCTTTTGCTCAGTAAATTCAACTTCCATGTTTTATCTTTTTTTGTTCAATAAAAACATTTAATGTCATTTTGGTCTGAGACATCCCATTATTGTCTGATTCGACTTCCTTTGATTAAATATCTATATTTTTGGCATGGCAAAATGTGATCAGAATTTACAGCTCTGAGCAGCTTGGATGAGTGAATATGCCTTTTTATTCAAGGAAAAAAAGAATTTGACAAAATCTAACCTTATTCATCAAAACTCATTGCTGGTTGTGTTTGGGGAATTAGATTATGGAAGATGCTAACTGGCTTTTCATCACCACAGAAGAACTGCCAGCCATGTCTAAACCAGAAGAGCAGTTACAATTCTGAGTTTAGTCTCCCTGATCTTCAAGAGGATCCATCTTGCCTGATGAGAAGGGATTGTGTAAAATTACCTTAGAGATTTGTCTTGACCTGGGATCCCAAAGGAAAAATGTTTTTGTGAAAGATTATTTGAGAATTATATTAGCATCATATTGTGATCTTCTCTACTTTATCTGCAGATGATCAGATTAAATCTGAGCCAAAAATTTAAGGCTATGATAATACAACTAGTGAGTCTCCAAATTTCTTTACCATTAGGTAATTAGCAGTGCAGATGTCACTGCGTCTATCTTGAGTTAAATAATTAAGGAAACAATTTTCTCAATAGCGGTATATTTGAATATTAGGTAAAGCTTGGTATGAATTTGAAAATCCCTCTTGAGCATTATTGTTCTTAAGTCACAGCAGCTGGTCAGTGGTATCAGTTCTCTGCTTATAGGCAGTGTGAGTTCAGCCATTTGCACATAGTTAACACCTGTCTAAAAATGGAGGCATTATATGGTTTGACTGTGTCTCCATCCAAATCTCATCTTGAATTGTAGCTCCCATAGGGACCCGGTGGGAGGTAATTGAATCATGGGGGCGGGTTTTTCCCATGCTGTTCTCGTGATAGTGAATAAGTCTCATGAGATCTGATGGTTTTATAAAGGGCAGTTCCTCTGCACACGCTCTCTTTGCCTGCCACCATGTAAGACATGCCTTTGCTCCGCCTTCACCTTCTGCCATGATTGCGAGGCCTCCCCAGCCGTGTGGAACTGTGAGTCCATTAAACCTCTTTTTTCTTTATAAACTACCCAGTCTTGGATATTTCTTCATAGCAATGTGAAAATGGACTAATACAAGGAGTATATAAGACAGACTGATAATTCAGAAACAACGATCAGGCATGGGGGCATGCCTGATCAGGTGGCTCTTCTCTGAGCAGCAAAGTTTCTTTCCATCTTGTGGCCTCCCCCTTTTAGGTTCTCAGAGTAGTCCTCTCCAGTCAGTCAGAAGAAGAAAAATGGAGGATTGCAGGTGGGAGGGCTATAGTGGTCAGGCTTGAAAGAAGCATACATTACCTGTACCCACATTCTACTGGCCAGAAGTCAGTTCTGTGGCTACATATAAACACAAAGAAAACTAGAAAATATCAGAAAGCTGTGTGACCAGAAAGAAGAAGAAATGGGGCTGGTGATCTTCTAGCAGTCGGCCACAGGGAATAACACAAAACATACATATCCACTTCTTTTTGACAGCGTAGCTTTTCTGCACCGATGTGTGTTATTTAGAATAGCAATTTATTTCACACTTTAGGTGCTATTACTAAACAATTCTAACAGCTGGAAAATTATTACACATTTTGCTTTACAGTGAATTAACTTTTTATTTATGAAAAAATACCTGCCAGTTATTAGTTGGCTTTATAAGCATTTCTCTAAACTTTAGAGACTAAAATATACATACATACTTAAATACATACATATGTAATATTTCTTTGGGAGTTGCTAAAATAATTCCATATTAGCCCATGACAGGGTGCACCACAGGGCAATTAAGTAGTGTCTTATTTAATTAGTTCCACCATGTGACCTTTTATTTTCTCATTTCAAGGGCCTTTGCGTGTTTTCCTCCCACAAGAATAGTAAGCAAACATTCTTGTGTGGAAAGTTGGCTGTGCCTCTAATTTTATTCTTAGCTCCTATGCCTTTGCTTGTGTTTTTGATTTTCAGCCCAAAACCGCAGGTATTAGTCCTTTGCACATCAAATAGCTTTGTGAGTAGGCAGGAAGAAAAGTAAATACAAAGCAAGTTCTTAGAGATGGGGAATTTTATTTTAAATTGGTCAAATAATTTGGTGTTTAAAACTTCTGGTATTTATAAAAATGCAAAATATAGAAAAATTGAAAAGTATAAAAAGGAAGAATAAAGTCATCGTCTTCCACATATCAAGATAACTATTGCCAATTATGAGTATATTGTTTATACACAATTATTTAAAAACCAGCATTATTTTTGTATATACTATATAAAGTATGTTCTGATACATCACTACGTCATTTTCTGGTATAAAATACGTTCTAATGCACCAATGCATTAACTTCTGATACAAAATACATCAATGCAATATTCAGGATGCAATTTTGTAATGTGTAGTAAGTGAAGTTCAACAATTAGGTAATGTGTTGGGCATTTGTCAGTTTAAAAAATACTGAATATTGACATGATCAAATCAGATGTTTGCATAATTAAGCAATAGTGATGCCAGACAATTAAAACATTTATTTCATCAATGAACCTAATTTGCATAATTCATATCTCATAGTGGATATTTCATCTCTATTTACATTTAGCGTTCCTTACTAATCATGTGTTATCAAGTGTTATCAAAGCTTTGTCAAATGCATCTTTACCTTGTATGTGTTATTTGGCAATGTGATTAAGATAAAAAAAGATTGAATTAAAAAAGTGAGACTAAAGGCCATACATTTATCGAAAGAAAAAAAGAGGGGATATTACAACAGGGCTTGGCAAACTTTCTGTAAAGAGCCAGCAAATATTTTAATCTTTGTGGGCCATATGGTCTTCATCACAACTACTCAACTCTGCTGTTGCAGTGTGAAGGCAGACACAGACAATATGTAAATGAATGAGTGTGGATGCGTTTCAATAAAACTTTATTTATAGACACTGGAATTTGAATTTCATGTAATTTTCATGTATTACACAATATTCTTCTTTTGACTTCTTTCAACCATTTAAAAATGTGAAGGCCATTCTCAGGTCATGAGGCATACCAGATTTGGTCCACCGGCTGTAGTTTGCTGACCCCCGCATTACAAAAGCATATTTCATTACCATTCATTTATTCTTTCAACACAAATTTATTGTGAACCTATTTCGTATCAGTCAATGAAAAGTCCTAAGGCTACAAAGATGAATAAAACAATTCCTGCCGTCATGAGCTCAGTCTAATTGGGGAGATAGGTACTTACACTGTATTGTGCTTGAGGCTATGATGGGTGTAAAGAAGCAACATCTGAGCAGAGTCATAGGAATAGGTCTTTGTAAAATGAGTGGAAGGCTATAAAGAAATGAGGGCCTGCCCTAATAAAATACAGTTTCTGTGGCCACAAAGGTGGAAATGAGAGAGTACTCGTAGGGAAAGGGTAGCTTCTCTTTGAAATCCTAGCACCTATCCTCTGAGGTACAACTTCCTGTTGCAAATCTCTCATTAATTACACCAACTACCAACTTGCTGGTTCCGTGCTAGATAGAGTCATATACAACTTGTCCTTCAAAATACTCTGAAACTCAGCAAAAATCAGGATGGGATATTTCATAAGGTTTCTCTAAATCCTGAGTGTGTATTGGATGCCTTTTACTACAAGAAGCAGAAAACCCCAAATTTTAACAGTAAGGAAATGTGTTTTCTCACAAATCTTCAATGCCTTCGTGGAGGTAAAAGAAGACTCAGGCATGGTATAATTAGCTAAATGTCCTCAAACACCTAGGGTTTTTTTTTCTTTACATTCCATTTGCAATAGCTTTGCAAATCTGTGTTGCCAGTATCATCTCTAGTTAAGACCCAGAGAGAAAACCTCTCCCCAACCATGGAATTTAAATCCTTTTTTTCAGTCTGATGGAGTCAGCTTAGGAGATATGACTGCCCCTGGCCCAGTTGCTAGGGGAATTTCATGCATGGATTGGCTTAGACTAATTATCTTATATGAAATCATTATGGAATTAACCATAATACCCTTCTCACTCAGGAAGAACAAAAGGAAAACACATAGGGAAACGAAATTTAGCTAATTGGATTTACTTTGTTCAGTTTGTCCGTAATCAGCTTGGGCTTTTTCTAGATTAGTGTTTTTCAAAGTCTGGTCATAACTTACTAGTACAAAAATTCTCAAAATGTGGTCTAGGCACACTGGTGTCCCTGAGACCATTTCAGAGGGGTTCACAAGGTCAAAATCATTTTCATCACAATACTAAGACATCATTTGCCTGTTTCACTCTCATTTCCCCACAAATGTATAGTGGAGTTTTCCAGAGGCTCAAGAATGCATGATGATATAGTTGATCAGTCAGGTAATAGAATATGAGTTTATACATGCTTGTATATAAAAATATTCTCATATTTCTTTTTGAATGCAGTAAACATCAATAGATATAATCCACATGAACAAAACCTCTTTCGTTTGCTCAAAAAATTTTAAGAGTGTAAAAGAGTACTGAGACCAGAAAGATTGAGAACAGCTGGTACAGCTGGTGTTAGTTCTAAAATTGATTTTAGTGGATTATAAGTGACATTTTTTACAGAAATGGAATAAAACATAGAGTGTACTATACATCATAATTTTAAGGTTTTTGTGAATTTGTATTTTGGTTATATATGTATATATATACATATTACATATTTATGTATACATATATACTTATACACATATACATACCCATATAGGTATATATAATAAAAATGTTCACAAAACAATACACACACACACACATACACACACACAGAGTTGCATTGTAAATATTTCTTAATGTAGGGCCTGATCAAAAATGGCTGAAAACACTGTTCACTAGCTGCTGACCATGTACTCTGTATAATAAAAGCCTTCCTCCCACCACCACTGAGGAGCACACTTGTTTTCTAGATTGCTCAAAGTCCTGACACCAAAGAGCAAGATGCAGAGAAATACATTACCTAAAGTCTGATTCCTCAGTTCTCGTGTCTTAAAACTTACTCATTTCCTTGGTAATTAAAACCAAAACCCAGAGGAAGACAACTACCTATAGGTTCCCTCCTGATCTTAGAGGAATTTGCATGATAGCTACATTAGAGGAGAACACATAACACCAAATGTACCATAAATGGTACACAATCTTAGTAGTAGGCTTTTAAATTCCTTATGCAAATCTCTTAATTAAGGCATTTCCCAAAAGGAACAGTAGTTCTGGTAGACATTAGTAAATGTGGAATGAAAAGAAGCCCTGATTGTAAGCTACAGAAACTAAACTCCAACCAGCTTAGACTAAAAGGAAAAACATAGTAGACCAGTAGTGGGGCATCTCTCAAAACCTTAGGAAGACCAGAGCTGAAGCTAGGGTACAGTAAAAACTGGAGGAAGAAAGAAATGCTGACAGTACTCTGTGACTCTGCTTTTCTCTGAGGGTGAGATTCATTGCCTCCTCCTGCAGACCAGCTTCCTTGACATGGTACTGACTGTGATTGGGAGCTCCCAAAACTTCCAGCTCTCCCCACCATAAAGAAAATGTCACCCACTCTGCATCACCAGTTAAAGACTCCTTGGTAATCACAGTCGTTGACCAGGTTTAGCTCAAATACTTACCTTTGGATCAATAAGCAATGGCTCTGCCAAAGGGCCTGAGTGCTGATATGAATGCTGGTGACTCAATCCCTACAAAAGATACCTTTCCCATGAACAAGGAAGTTATTCGTGCCAAGCAGTCCCCCAGATTGATGTCTACAACAATAGCTAGGTCAAGGTACAGTTACCCTCCTGATGGCCAAAGGAAAATGTATGTGTTTGCCTGTCAAAAGGCCAGATATTTCTAAAAAGTTGACAGAGTCCATGAAGAGAGCTGATCTCTACTCAAGAGTCAGTGAGTACCATACAATTTTCTACTTTCCACCTCACCAAAGCTCAGGCATGCATTCAGGCTTTCCAGTGTTCAAAAAGCCATCATTATGGCCAAGAATGGGAGGCAGCCAGGGAGGGAGAATTTGCACTGTTGCATCTCATAACTGATTGCCTTCACTGTATGCTATCTTGGTTTAGGTAGAAAAGCAAATGCAAAATGACAAAATACAGCAGAATCTGAGCTAACATCTCAAAGCATTTGTTTTAGACTACTTAAAAGGAAGCCACTAAGCACTTAGTTAAACACAACAAATATGAAATGAGATTTGCTGTAGCAAATCTTAGTAAAAAGGCTCGGTCTGGAATAGCTGGTAATGTGGCAGCAGGGCACCCAAACACATTTAGCATGTTCTAGCCTTAAACATTTATATTCCTGCTCTATGGCAGGAAGGAAGAAGCAGAGGCATAGTGCTGCACAAAAGTCTTGCGCCCTCCATCAGAGAGAAAATCCCCTGCCCTAGAGCTGTGTCTGTGGGACAAATTAGAGTGAGTGGAGGTCAAGATACTTGGACACAGGAGCAGGTGGCCGAAGGTGGCAAGAAGTCATAAAGTTGGGACACCTGTGACCTTATCATATTTTGTGTCTTCTTTCTGGTCCCTTATTAGAAGGTTGCCCATTTTAAACCTAATTGGCTTTTGACAGCCTCATGTCAGTGAGATGATAAGATACTATCCTGCTAGAGGAATTAAGAAGGTTGCAAGGAAGGTGTGGATACATTTGGAAGGCTTCTGAATGTATGCATACAGGTCATAAATCTCCACTAATTTGGGACCCAGAATAAAATGTCTGGGACAACTGATAGAGATACAAAACATTTCCAAGGACATGGCAATATCTAGAGGTGTGGTAGTGGTGGGCAGTCAGCAAAACTGATCCTGTGAAGAGGGTAGAGGAGGTCATAGCTAGAGATCTGTTCTTCAGGATTTTCAAGTCAATGAGTTGGCAAGAAGAGTTGACTTATGCATACACACCATTGGGAGTACACCCATCTTCTGCCTTCTCCCTCATGCTAAGTGTTCAGGTCAATATGGGTCTTAGATATTCCATGTAGGCCTGGATGAATTTAGGAGGGCACAGTCAGAGTCATGGGGCAGCCAGGGAAGGGAGATTTTTTATTACTGTGCCACCCATTTCACAAAACCATTGTGCCTCTTATGCCAGGATGAGGCACAATAACAAAATGACCAGAGACAGAAGATGGGCACCATAATATTTCAAACTTGATTGTGCAAGGAAGCCCATAACTTGAGAGCTGTTTACAAGGAATATAGACTTTGTTTTTCATTTCATTTTTAATATTAAAAATTTCAAATGTACTGATAAGTAGAATAGTGTAATGAACAAGTGCATACTCATTTATATGTAACAATTGTAAACATTTTTTCATATTTGCTTAATCTAATTTTTGTTAAAGTATTTTAAAGCAAATAATTAACATTATGACATTTCTCCCCTAAATACTTTGGTATGTATATTTAAAATTGAAGGAATTCTCCCTCTTAAAACAAACACCATTATCCTGCCTAATAAAATTCTTAATTTCTAACACAGTACATATTTAAATACATACTAAATATTAAAATTTTCCCAGTTATTCCCCAACTATCTCATACAAGCCTTTGTTCAAGCCAGAATAGAAGAGGGCTTTATGGCCCAAGAGGACAATTTTAGAATATTTGCTAGTATAAGAGTAAGAAAGGTAGGCACCATCTATGTATGATGTCTCAGCCAAGTCTCTGAACATGCTGGGCCTGTGGTAGAAGGAGGGGTTGTTCTAGCCCAAGGGCTCAAAAGGCTAATGATCACCACCAGTGAAAAATTTTCTAACAATAGAAATTTTCATCAGGGATTTGGGAGGGTGATATTTTTTTTCAGAGCTGTCAAAAGCAGAGCCAGAAACCTGAGAAACATGCCTGGGAAATCTATGGCATTGAACACAAGTGAGCTTTTATATTTATTATGGTAAGCTAAACTAATGTAACAAACACACTCAAAATGAAAATGGCTCAAACAAAACATACTTACTTCTTACTCATATAACAGTCCAGCACTGTGTTCCAGGTCTAACGGTAGCTGTTTTCCATGCAGTCACTCAGGAACTGTCTTTTATCTATGGCTTCCCAAACAGCCATTATCATCTCCAACCCACTGAGCAAGAACAAGGGAGGAGGGATCAATTGAAGAGCAGGTGGGAAGATTTGTTGGCCAGATCTGGATGTAGTGCACATTAATTCTCACACTACTTTCAAGGAGAGTAGGAAATATAGGCTAAGGTTGAACTCTGAAGAGGGAAAAATTGTGGTAAAGCACTAGCAGATCCAGCCATAGCGAGTTTCATCTTTGATTTAAGATACAGGCTGTTTCCAAGAAACTGGCAGAATATTATACAGGGTCTGTGAGTAAAAAAAGATCTCATGGAGTATATGAGATCTTAAAGTTAGAGAGAGGACAAGAAAGGGCTGCTTTTGCATATATCAGTGAGGGAGCCCCCATTGGCTATGACTTCAGACTGTGAGATCAGGGTAGCAGGTGCAAAAAATTTTCGTAACTTTTACCTTTGCCACTCACTCCTGGGTGAGTTCCTAAAGTATAGTCACGCATTGCTGAATGATGGGGATACATTCTGAGAAATATGTCTTTAGGTGATTTAATAGTTGTGTGAATATCATAGCATACTTATACAAACCTAGATGGTATAGCCTGCTACACACCTAGGTTATATGTATCCGCCTAGTTGCACCTAGGTTAGAAACCTGTACAGCATGTTACTGCACTGAATACTACAGGCAATTGTAACATAATGGTAAGTATTTCCGTATCTAAACATAGAGTAGGTATGGTAAAAATATGGTATTATAATCCAGTGGGACCACCATCATATATGTAATTCATTGTTGACCAAAACGTTATGTGGCACATGACTGCATATGAGCACAGTGGTAGGGTATCAGAAAGTCAGGGAACTGTAAGCTATGCTTATTCAGCAGAATGGGTTGAATGTCATTCAGCCTCATGTCAAGTGAAGAATCTAGAGCAAAATACAGGAAGAAACTGAGTCATGACCTCTGAGGTATGGTTTGATTCTTTTTTTTTGTAAGAGAAAAAACATAAAACCCATAGCTATGCACAAGGAATGGTAATGAGAAATTTGTTATAAATTATTGAAGCAGGGCATAGACCCTGTGTACCATGATCTCAAACAGGAGGATTTTGATCATTATTGCAGGAGGCTTTTCATATCCATTCTCCAAGATTGGACAAAAAAACACAGGAAAGTATTCAAGAGATGGGCCAGGTGAATCACTTCTGTGAAATGCTTGGGGTTCTGTGACATAATTATATTTTCTGACTGCTTTCTGTGTTCCCCTATTTTTTGGGGTTCTTTATATTTAAGCTCAGTCATTTATTTATACTCAGTGGTATGCAGGTAAATGTTTTAACAGTCTGGGGAAAAGAAAGGGAAGTGCCCCAATTTATATCATTTATGGTATAAATATTTCTACCATGGTTGATTTTTAAGCTACCATGTGCCATTCCTGAAAGTGGAGTTGGGAAGAGATGTAAATAATCATTTCTCCTGAGGCAGTGTAAATCAGCTCCAGGGCACAATTCTATCCAGAGAGAACAGGGAAGAAATATTTTGTCAGGAGTCCGGGAGTCCTTGGGACATGACTAGAATACATGACTGTGTACATTTCCTACATTGGCTGGCTGCTCTTTTTGTTTTCTACTCTTTGAAGGTTCCCCATTTTAATCTCCATCAGTTACTTACCTCTTCGTGTGAGTTATCAGGACTGGTTCTGTTTCATAAGCATATCTGGCAGTAACCTCAGGGAGGATATATAGAAATATTGAGAGTCTCTGGAATTTGAAAGAATGTGCACTCATCCATCAGGAAGGCACTACCAATTTTGCTTCCAAGGCAAAAATTGTGTGTTGTCACAGGTTAAAAAAACAGATTTCAATGAGTTAGCAGGGCATATAAATGGAAGAACTGATCCCTTTGTAGAGGGTGGGTTATGAAGAGTGAACTATTCCTTAGAAGTCTGAAGGTAGTGAGGCAGCAGGAAAAATTGCCTCACAAACACATTGATCAAGGAGCCTCTACATCTTGCTAACTTCCTCTTCACTGTGAACCGGATAGCAGCCTCAAAGGCATAGACTGAGTCTTACACATACCACTCATGTTTTTGAATATCTGCGAGGGTGGCCATAATGAGATTTGGGCACCCATTCATATGGGGAATCTCAGTCATACTACTCATGCTGCTGCATGGTCAGGAAGGGGCTGTCTTGTGGTAGACAAAAATCCAGTAAGGCATCCTGGAAAATTAAAATGTTCCAACACACTATGAAGGGTGAGCAATGGGTGGCTTTTAGTAAAGCTACCAAATGAGCGTTTTACTCATTATGCAGGGAGCCACCAATCTATTCTTTTCTATATATAGTGATGAGACAGCTTACAAACACCTGAACTCAGTGAGCCATCCACCTAGTTCGCTAAGATTTTAAGCATATAAAGGAAACAAACGGTCATATGGCCCAGTGTGCTGGAGGATACTGGTGGACTGACAAAGAGTTAGATATAAGAGTGCAATAGGTTGTAGAACAATGAGCCCATTTCACGACATCAGTGTCTCTGGAAAATGGTCCTTTTGTTAAATGAGGGAGAGGTGGATCCAGGCCTCTTGTCAGTCCTTGACAGTGGAAAATGGAGAAAAAATCAGCCCTAGGTTCGCTTAGCTACAGACTCATGGTCATCCACAAGAATTGAGAAGGACTCAATTTATATAGTTCCTTTGAGGGTAGCAGCAATACAAGGTGGGCAACCACTTCTTGAGGAACTTTTCACCAATAGTGAGCATTATGACAACTAGAGAGGCCCATGTGAAAGTGGCAGTGCCATGGAAGGGTTCGGCACAGTAATAAAAGCATGATTAAAAGCTAATCACTGGAGGAAAGAGAAGAGCAACAGTGACACTAATAGTCATGAGCAGAGGCCTCTCAATTGCTAGCATAGCATCAAGGATAGAGGCCCTGTTGGGAATGGTGACTAAGCGAAAACTGGGATTCCCTCCGTTCTTAAGTGGGACAAAGAAATAGTGAAATATTGTCTGTTCTGACTGTTTCTTTAGGCATGTCCAAGGTAGAATGTGTGTGGTCCATGAGACTGTATAGAGTCAAAACAGTGAAATTGTAACTGTGGCTACCATTGCTTTCTGGTGAGTCCAAAGCAGAATGTGTGTAATCTCTAATCAAAGAAAGAAAGAGTCAAGAGAGTTGGCCTGAAGTCTGCCATAGTAGCAACACATAACAAGAGGATCTGGCGGCACCTTTGACCCATAGTGTTTAGGAAGGTCAAAAATGCAAGGGTGAAATCATGTCTTTTGTAGTAACATGGGTGGAGCTGGAGGCCATTATCTCAAGTGAAACAACTCAGAAACAGAAAATCAAACACTGCATGTTCTCACTTATAAGTGGGAGCTAAATAATACATTCACAAGGACATACAGGATGGAATAATAGTGGAAACTCCAAAAGGTCGGAGGGCGGGAAGGGGCTGAGGGATGAAAAACAACTTATTGTGTACAATGTACACTATTTGGGTGAGGGTACAGTAAAAGCCCAGATTTCACCACTCCACAATATATCCTATGTAATAAAATGGCACTTGTACTCAGTCAATATATTTTTTAAAAAAAAGAACACAGCTGATTTGGGCAATGGTGGAAATGTAGTGAAACATGTATCAAAAGGGAAATAGACAGCCTAGAGCTGGACCATCTGGAGTACAGGAGGCCAGGAACTCCCAGAAAAGGCTTAGCAGGGATACCTGGAAGTAAAGAGAAGGATACTGGTCGTAGTACCTTTGTAAAACAGAAAACATATACTAATCAGTATAGATTCATACCCAGTCTTCCTCCACCTGACACCGCCCCTTATGCCTCACAGTCCTTGGCCTGAGAAATACACCTCAGGAGGACCAGGGCCTGTGACTTACATGTCTGTGTGCAGGAATGAGGAAACAGCAAGTCTCATGTGGCTGCGGAGACCTCAGGATACCTACACTCTTCAAGATTCTTGCCCAGATTTTCTGTCTCATTAAATACAGAAAAGGTATATGCAAAGCCTTTCCTTCTAAACTGGGGATCAATGTAGGATTTGGCCCTTTGATTCACTGGAAGCCACCTACCTCCACTGATCTCTTCTTTGCACCACCACCACCACTGGGATCAGCAGCTCTGACTGTCCTCCTAGGTTTCCTCAACCACTTAAGCCAGAAAAATGGTTCATGATCCTGGCAACACAAAAATGAGTGGTAGGCTTCATGTGGCATCACCACTCCAAGATAATACATACTAGATCTCAAACAATGCAATAATAATGTAAGAGATACCTTTTATGGTGAGAGTAAAGAACTTATGCCTTATAATGGTGAATAATCTTTTGTAATTAGCTGGAATAAGCACCTGGCATGCATTCCAGTTTTAGCTATTTCCCCACTGACAACTGTACATTCAGTAGCTTTAATTTTTTTGATAAGGACCCGCTGCTCCCCTGACCTTAGGTCTAGTCCATGTGCCCTCTAAACAGGGAACTGCCTTCCCAGGAGGCCCCCTGATTGTCAGCTTTTCCTTTATGCAAACCAGTGTCTTGGCTGATTCTTTATCTTAAACCCCTATCCCACTGTTTTTCTGGTTAAATGTGTGCTTAATTGTCTTTCCACCTATTAGTCCCCCCAAGACCTGCATTCATCTCCTTTTATCAATCTGCTTTTCCTTCCTAGTGCTTCTCTTAGGACTAAGTGACAACAATCAAGTCCCAAGAAACAAAGCCTACCACTATTATAAATGACTAGGGTGGCTGCATGTGGTATGCCTTAAAGCACTTTAAAAAATGTTTTAATTTTTAATTTTTGTGCGTATGTAGTAGATGTATGTATTTATGGGGTACATGAGAACTTTTGGCACAGGCAGGCAATGTGTAATAATCGCATCATGGAAAATGGAGTAACCATCCGGTCAAGCATTTATCCTTTGTGTTACAAACAATTCAGCTATACTCTTTTGATTACTTTAAAATGTACAATGAAATTATTATTGACTATAATCCCCCTATTGTGCTATCAAATATTAGTTATTATTCATTCTTTCTAACTATTTTTTGTACCCATTCACCTTCCCAACCTCCCCCCATCAGCTCCTCCACTGCGCTTCCTAGCCTCTGGTAACCATCCTTCTATTCTCTGTCTCCACAGGTTCAATTGTTTTGATTTTTAGATTCCACAAATAAATAAGAAAATGTGATTTTTGTCTTTCTGTGACTGGCTTATTTTATAACGAACTTCAGGTCCATCTACGTTGTTGCAAGTGACAAGACCTCATTCCTTTTTGTGGCTGAATAGAACTCCATTGTGTATAAGTAGCACATTTTATTTATCCATTCATCTGTTGATGGACACTTAGGTTGCTTCCACATCTTAGCTTAGTGTGAACAGTGCTGCAACAAACATGGGAGTGCAGATATTTCCTTAATATACTGATTTCCTTTATTTGGGGTATATACCAAGCAGTGGGATTGCTGGATGATATATGATAGCTTCATTTTTAGTTTTTTAGGGACCCCCAAATTGTTCTCCATAGTGATTGTACTAATCTACATTTTCACAAACAGTGTACGAGGGTTCCCTTTCTTCCACATCCTCGCCAGCATTTGTTATTGCTTGTCTTTTGGATAAAAGCTCTTTTAACTGGGGTGAGAAGATATCTTATTGTAGTTTTGATTTGCATTTCTCTGATGATCAGTGATGTTGAGCACCTTTTCATGTGTCCATTTGCCATTTGTATGTCTTCTTTTGAGAAATGTCTATTCAAATATTTTGTCCCTTATTTTGATGGGATTATTAGACTTCTTCCTATTGAGTTGTTTGAGATCCTTTTATATTCTGGCTACTAATCCCTTGCCAGATGGGTAGTTTGGAAATATTTTCTTCCATTCTGTGGGTTAAATAATCGGCAATCACTTTGTTGATTGCTTCCTTTGCTGTGCAGAAACCTCTTAGCTTGATGTGATTCCCATTTGTCCATTTTTGCATTGGTTGTCTGTAGTTGCAGGGTGTTTCTCAAGAAATTTTTGCCCAGTGAAATGTGCTGGAGATTTTCCCCAATGGTTTCTTATGGTAGTTTCATAGTTTGAAGTCTTAGATTTAAATCTTTAATCCATTTTGATTTGACTTTTGCATATGGGGAGAAATAGGGGTCTGGTTTTATTCTTCTGTATATGGATATCCAGTTTTCCAAGCATCAATTATTGAAGAGAGACTGTCTTTTCCCCAGCACATGTTCTTGGCACCTTTGTTGAAAATGAGTTTACTGTAGGAATGTGGATTTGTTTCTGGGTTTTCTATTCTGTTCTACTTATCTATGTGTCTGTTTTTATGATAGTACCATGCTGTTTTGGTTGCTATAGCTCTGTAGTATAATTTGAGGTCAGGTAATGTGATTCCTCCAGTTTTTTTTTATTTTGTTCAGGATAGCTTTGACTATTCTGGGTCTTTTGTGGTTCCATATGGATTTTAGGATTTTTTTTCTATTTCTGTGAAGAATGTCATTGGTATATTGTTAGGGACTGCATCAAATCTGTAGATTGCTTTGAGTAGTTGGCTATTCTAATAATATTGGTTCTTCTAATCCATGATCATGAAATACCTTTCCATTTTTTGGTGTATTCTTCAATTTCTAGGATCAGTGTTTTATAGTTTTCCTGTAAGAAATCCTTCCCTTCTTTGGTTAAGCTAATTCCTAGGTATTTAATTTTATTTGTGGCTATTAAAAATGGGACTATATTTTAACTTCTTTTTCAGTTTGTTCACTGTTGACATATAGAAATGCTACTGATTTTTGTATGTCGATTTTGTATCCTGCAACATTACTGAATTTATCAGTTCTAACAGCTTTTTTGGTGGAGTCTTTAGGTTTTTCTAAATATAAGATCATGCCATCTGCAAACAAGGACAATTTGGCTTATTTCATTCCAATTTGGGTGCCCTTTATTTCTTTCTCTTGTCTGATTGCTCTAGCTAGGACTTCCAGTAGGATGTCGAATAACAGTGGTGACAATGGACATCCTTGTGGTGTTTCAGATCTTAAGGTAAAGGCTTTCAGTTTTTCCCCATTCAGTATGATACTAGCTGTGAATCTGTCATATATGGCTTTTAATATATTGAGGTATATTCCTTCTATACCCAGTTTTTGAGGGCTTTTTCATAAAGGGATGTCGAATTTTATCAAATGCTTTTTCAGCATGAACTGAAATGATCATATGGCTTTTATCTTTCATTTTGTTAATACGATGTATTACATGGATTGATTTGCATGTGTTGAACCATCGTTGCATCCCAGGGATAAATCATCCCACTTGGTCATGATGAATGATCTTTCTAATATACTGATGAATTCAGTTTGGTAGTATTTGGTTGAGGATTTTTGCATCAATATTCATCAGATATATTGGCCTGTGGTTTTCTTTTGTTGATGTGTCTTTGTCTGGTTTTCCTATCAGGGTAATACTGGCCTCATATAATGAGTTTGGAAGTATTCCCAACTCCTCTATTTTTTCAGAATAGTTTGAGTAAGATTGGTATTATTTCTTCTTTAAATGTTTGGTAGAATTCAGCAGAGAAGCTATCAGGTTCTGGGCTTTTTTTTTTTTTAAGTGGGAGAGTTTTTTTACAGCTTAAATCTCATTACTTGTTGTTGGTCTGATCAGAGTTTAGATTTCTTCCTGGTTTAATCGTGGTACATTATTTGAGTCTAGAAATTTGGCAATTTCTTCAAAATTTTACAATTTATTGGCATAGATGCTGATAGTAGCCACTAATGATCCTTTGAATTTCTGCAATGTCAGTTGTAACGTCTCCTTTTTTTTTTTTTTTTTTCTTGCAGAGCTGCCACAACCTTTAATTTGCAAAACCACAGTATTTGTGAAGCACAATAAAATGAGGTATGCCTATATAGGGTTACAGGATTAGGGGCATGATATTTAGTTTCAAGTCTTTTTTTTTAACTTTTAGGTTTGGGGGTCCATGTGAAGATTTGTTACATAGGTAAACTCATGTCATGGGGGTTTGTTGTACCAATTATTTTATCACCCAGGAATGAAGCCCAGTACCAGTAGTTATCTTTTATGCTCCTCTCCCTCCTCCCACTTCCACCCTCAAGTAGACCCCAGTGTCTGTTGTTTCCTTCTTTGTGTTCATAAGTTCTCATCATTTAGCTCCTACTTAGAAGTGAGAACATACGGTATTTGGTTATCTGTTCCTATGTTAGTTTGCTGAGGATAATAGCCTCTAGCTCCATCCATATTCCTGCAAAAGACATGATCTCATTGTTTTTTATGGCTGAATAATATTCCATGGTGTAGATGTACTACATTTTCTTTATTCAATCTGTCATTGATGGGCATCTTGGTTGATTCCGTGTCTTTGCTATTGTGAACAGTGCTGCAGTGAACAGTTGTGTGCATGTGACTTTATGGTAGAATGATTTATAATCCTCTGGGTATGCTGGAGAGGATGTGGAGAAATAGGAACACTTTTACACTGTTGGTGGGACTGTAAACTAGTTCAACCATTGATTCCTCAGGGATCTAGAACTAGAAATTCCATTTGACCCAGCCATCCCATTACTGGGTATACACCCAAAGGACTATAAATCATGCTGCTATAAAGACACATGCACACGTATGTTTATTGCGGCATTATTCACAATAGCAAACACTTGGAACCAACCCAAATGTCCAACAATGATAGACTGGATTAAGAAAATGTGGCACATATACACCATGGAATACTATGCAGCCATAAAAAATGATGAGTTCATGTCCTTTGTAGGGACATGGATGAAATTGGAAATCATCATTCTCAGTAAACTATCGCAAGAACAAAAAACCAAACACCGCATATTCTCACTCATAGGTGGGAATTGAACAATGAGAATACATGGACACAGGAAGGGAAACATCACACTCTGGGGACTGTTGTGGGGTGGGGGGAGTGGGGAGGGATAGCATTGGGAGATATACCTAATGCTAGACGACAAGTTAGTGGGTGCAGCACACCAGCATGGCACATGTATACATATGTAACTAATCTGCACATTGCGCACATGTACCCTAAAACCTAAAGTATAATAATAATAAAAAATAAATAAATAAATAAATAAATAAAAAGGAAAAAAAAGAGAGATACATGCGGCCAACAAGCATATGCAAAAAAACTCAGTATCACTGATCATTAGAGAAATGCAAATCAAAATCACAGTGAGATACCATCTCTGAATAGCTATTATTAAAAAGTCAGAATAGCTATTATTAAAAAGTCAAAAAATAACAAATGCTGGTGAGGCTGCAGAGAAAAGGGAACACTTATACACTGTTGGTGGGAGTGTGAATTAGTTCAACTATTGTGGAAAGCAGTGTGGTGATTCCTCAAAGAGCTAAAAGTAGAACTGCCATTCAAACCAGCAATCCCACTACTAGGTAATGTCTCCTTTTTCACCTCTGATTTTATTTGGATCTGCTCTTTTTTTCTTAGTCTGGCTAAAGGTTTGCTAATTTTGTTTAACTTTTCAAAAAACCAACTTTTTGTTTCTTTGATCTTTTGTATTTTTTTCATTTCATTTATTTCTGCTCTGATGTTTATTATTTGTTTTATTTTACTAATTTTGGGTTTGGCTTGCTCTTGCTTTTTAAATTTTTTTTTTTTGTTGTTGTTGTTTTGAGACTGAGTCTCACTTTGTCACCCAGGCTGGAGTGTAGTGGCATGACCTTGGCTCACTGCAACCTCCATATCCCAGGTTCAAGCAATTCTCGTGCCTCAGCCTTCCAAGTAGCTGGGATTACAAGCACACAGTACCATGCCTGGGTATTTTTTTTTCTATTTTTAGTAGAGTTGGGGATTCACTATATTGGCCAGGCTGGTCTCAAACTCCTGACCTCAGATAATCTACTCGCCTTGGCCTCCCAAAGTGCTGGGATTACAGGCATGAGCCACTGTGCCTGGCTTTTTTAGTTCTTTAAGGTGCATTGTTAGATTGTTTATTTGAAGTTTTTCCTCTCTTTTGATGTAGGCACTTATAGATATAAACTTCTCTCTGAGTACTGCTTTTGCTGTATCCCATAGGTTTTGGTATATTGTGTTTCCATTATCATTTGTTTCAAGAAATTTTTAAATTTCCTTCTTAATTTCTTCATTGACCCACTGGTCATTCAGGAGCATATTGTTTAACTTCAATATATTTGTATAGTTTCCAGAATTCCTCTTGTTATTATTTTCTAGTTTCATTCCATTGTGGTCAGAGAAGATGCTTGATATTATTTCAATTTTTTTGAATGCTTTAAGACTTTTTTGTGACCTAACATATGGTCTATCCTTAAGCATGATCCATGTGCTGAGGAAAAGAATGTGTATTCTGCAGCTGTTGAATGAAATGTTCCATAAGTATCTATTACATCCATTTGGTCTACAGGGCAGATTAAGTCTGATGTTTCTTTTTTCATTTTCTGTCTAGAAGATCTGTTCAATGCTGAAAGTGGGCTGTTGAAATCTTCAGCTATTACTGTATTTTGCTCTATCTCTCTCTTTAGCTCTAATAATATCTGCCTTATATATCTGAGTGCTACACTGTTTGTTGCATATATTTTTGCAATTCTTATATCCTTTTCCTGAATTGGCCCCTCTGTCATTATATAGTGACTTCTATCTCTTCTTATAGTTTTTGCCTTGAAATCTGCATTCTACATTGTCTGATATAAGAATAGCTACTCTTGCTATTTTTTGGCTTCCATTTGCATGGATTATCTTTTTCCATTTCTTTATTTTCAGTCTATGTGTGTCTTTATAGGTGAAGTATGTTTCTTGTAGGCAACAGATCAATGGGTCTGATTTTTTTCATCCACTCAGCCACTCTGTCTTTTGATTGGAGAGTTTTATCTATTTACATTCATTGTCATTATTGATAAGTAAAGACTTACTCCTGCCACTTTCTCATCTGGTTTTTGGCTGTTTTGTGATGTTCTGTTCTTTATTTCTTTCCCTCCTGTCTTCCATCTGTGAAGGTGATTTTCTCTGGTGATATGATGTAGTGTCTTTCTTTTTCTTTTTTGTGTTTCCATTGTATGATTTTTGGTTTGAGGTTACCATGAGGCTTGTAAATACTATTTTATAAACCATTATTTTAACCCAATAAGAACTTAATGCTGTTTGCATAAAAATAAATAAGCAAAAAGAAAACCAATAAAAATTCTGCCTTAACTTTGTTCCCCCGCTTTTAAACTTTCAGTTATTTCTATTTATATCTTACTGGACTATCTATGTCTTGACAGCTTGTAGTTATTATTTTTGATTTGTTTATTAGTCTTTCTACTTAAGATAGGAGTAGTTTACACACCACAGTTACACTGTTATAATAATCTGCTTTTCTGTAAACTTATTTTATTAGTGAATTTTGTACCCTCAGATGATTTCTTATTGCTTATTAACATCTTTTTCATTTGGACTGAAATGCTCCCGTTAACATCTCTTGTAGGACAGATCTGGTGTTGATGAATGCTATGGTTTTCTTGTGTCCCAACCCAAATGTCACTTTGAATTGTAGTTCCCATAATCCCCATGTGTGGTGGAAGTGTAGGTAGGAGGTAATTGAATCATTGGGGCAGTTTCTCCCATGCTATTCTCGTGATAGTAAGTTCTCACGAGATCTGATTAAGGGGCTTCCCCCTTCACTTGGCTCTCATTCTTCTCCTTCCTGTCACCATGTGAAGAAGGACATGTTTACTTCCCCTTCCACTATGATCATAAGTTTCCTGAAGCCTCCCCAGCCATGCTGAACTGTGAGCCAATTAAACCTCTTTCCTTTATAAGTTACCCAGTCTCAGGTATGTCTTTATTAGTAGCATGAGAATGGAGTAAAACAATGAAATTCCTCAGCTTTTGTTTGTCTGGGAAAGTCTTTATTTCTCCTTCATGTTCACCAGCTATACTATTCTAGGGTAAATGATTTTTTTTTCCTTCAGCACTTTAAATATACCATGCCACTCTTCTGGCCTGTAAGGTTTCCACTGAAAAGTCTTCCGCCAGACATATTGGAGTTCCATTGTATGTTCCCCTTTGTTTCTTTTCTCTTGTTGCTTTTAGCATCCTTTCTTTATCCTTGACCTTTGGGAGTGTGATTATTAAATGCCTTGAGGTAGTCTTCTTTTGGTTAAATCTGCTTGGTGTTCTATAACCTTCTTGTACTTGGATATTGATCTCTTTCTCTAGGTTTGGGATGTTCTTTGTTATTATCCCTTTGAATAAACTTTCTACCATTATTTATGTCTCTTCTTTAGAGGCAGTAACTCTTAGATTTGCCCTTTTGAGGCTGTTTTATAGCTTCTGTAGGTGTGCTTCATTTTTAAATTATTTTTTCTTTTGTCTCCTCTGACTGTGTATTTTCAAATAGCCTGTCCTCAAGTTTACTAATTCTTTTGTCTGCTTGTTCAGTTTTGCAACTAGAGGACTCTGATGCATTTTTCAGTATGCCAATTGCATTTTTCAGCTCCAGAATTTCTGCTTGATTCTTTTTAATTACTTCAATCTCTTTGTTATGTTTATATAATAGAATTCTGAATACTTTCTCTGTGTTATGTTGAATTTCCTTGAGTTTCCTCACTACAGCTATTTTGAGTCTCTGTCTGAAAGGTCATATATCCTTGTTTCTCCAGGATTGGTACTTGGTGCATTATTTAGTTCATTTGGTGAGATCATGTTTTCCTGGATGGTTTTAATGCTAGTAGACATTATTTGATGTCTGGGCATTAAAGAGTTAGGTATTTATTATAGTCTTCACTGTCTGGGCTTATTTGTAGCCTTTCTTCTTGGGAAGGCTTTCCAGGTATTTGAAAGGACTTCGATGTTGTGGTCTAAGCTTCTTCTGGTTTGGGCGGCACCCCAAGCCCAGTAACACTGTGTTTCCTGCAGACTTGTAGAGGTACCACCTTGATGGTCTTGGACAAGTTCTGAAAGATTTCTCTAGATTACCATCCAGAGACTCTTGTTCCTATCCCTTACTTTCTCCCAAAGAAATGGAGTCTCTCTGTTCTGAGCCACCTAAAGGTGAGGGTGGAGTGACACAAGCACCTTTGTGGCCACCACCACTGTGACTGTACTGGGTCAGACCTGAAACCAACTCAGCACTAGGTTTCACCCAAGGCCTGCTGTAACCTCTCCCTGGCTACTGCCTAGGTTCACTCTAGGCCCTAGGGCTCTACAATCAGCTGGTGGCAAAGTCAGTCAGGCCTGTGTCCTTCCCCTCAGGGTGGTGAGTTCTCCCAGGCCCTGGGTGGGTCCAGAAATACTATCTGGTAGTCAGGGACTGGAGTCAAAAACCTTAGACGTCTACCTGGCATTCTATTGTACTACAGCTGAGCGGGCACTAAAACCACAAGACACAGTCCTTCCAGTCTTCCTTCCCTTTTCCAAAGGCAGAGGATTCTCACCCCATAGCCACCATTACCACATACCCTGAGGAGTTCTGCCAGACTACTGCCGATGTTCCCTTAAGGCCCAAGAGTCTTCAGTCAGCTTGTGGTGAATGTTGCCTGTTCTGGGACTCACCTGTCAGGGCAGTGGGCTCCTGTCTGGCCCGGGGCAGGTCCAGAGATGCCATCCAAGACTCAAGTCCTGAAATCAGTGACCCCAAAAGCCCACTTTGTGTTCTACCCCCACTATTGCTATACCAGTACTTATGGTGTAAAACAAAATATCCTGTACTTTCCCCTCCACTTTTCTCGAGCAGAAATTTTACCCCATAGTCACCATAGCTGGGAATGTGCTGAGTTTCACCTGAAGCCAGCAAATCTCAGAGGCTCACCAAGGCCCTTGTATTAGTCCATTCTCATACTGCTATAAAGAAATACCAGAGACTGGGTAATTTATAAAGAAAAGAGGTTTCATTGCCTCACAGTTCCACATGACTGAGGAGGCCTCAAGAAACTTACAATCATGGTGGAAGGCGAAGAGGAAGCAAGTTTGGACCTTCTCACATGGCGGCCAGAAGTACAAGCAGGGAAAATGCTAGATGCTTATAAAATAATGAGAACTCACTCACTATCATGAGAACAGCATGGGGGAAACTGCCCCCATGATACAATCACCTCCCACCGGGGATTATGGGGATTACAATGCAAGATGAGATTTGGGTGGAGACACAGAGCCAAACCATATCAGCTCTCAACATATTACATGTGTATTGCTGCTGGTTATTCATGGGCTCTTCAGCAGGTGATGAATGCTACCAGGACTGGGCCCTTTCCCTCAAGACAGCAGGCTCCCTTCTGGCCCAGGGTTTGTCTAGAAATGTTGTCTGGGAGCTAGGACCTGAAACGGGTGCCTCACAACTCTGACTGGTGCCCTATTCTGCTGTGGCTGAGCTGGTATTCAAGACTTCTCTCTCCACTCCTCCCTCTCCTCAAGCAGAATGAAGAGTGGTATCCACTCTTCCCTCTCCTCTCCTCAAGCAGAATGAAGGTGTCTTTTTTAGAGATGAGATCTGTGCAGCCTAGAGTTAGGGGAGGCGTGATGCCAGCACTCTCTTAGCTGCCCCAGCTGGTGTCTCAGTATGTTGCTTGCTTCCTACAGTTCACTGTATCTGGGCCCAGTTCAGCACTAGGGCTCACCTAAGAGTTGCAGTCCTTATGGCCTAGACAACTTTTCAAATTTACTTAGACACTGCGGTTCTTTGGCCCTAGGTGGTGAGGTTTTCAGGAACTCAAGTTCAGACTGCTGGGATGAGTGATTTTCCTCTGGCTAGAGCTGGTTTAAATGCTCCCTCCATGAGTGAGCATCAGTTGAGTTTTGTTCAGTTTTTCTTTCTGCTCTAACAGGACAGCACTGAGTTCAATGCCTCACAATTGCTGTGTTCTCCTTCCCCCAGTGCCCAGAGATTCTCTCAGCACTATGCTGCTGCTGCTGGGAGTAGGGCAGGGATGGTGTTGGAGATTCAGGACTTTTTTCTTTCTCTTCAGTGCTTCTTTCAGTAATATGTAGTTACTGTGAGTGCTCTCCTCATTTTTGGTTCTTATGAAGGTGTTTTTTCCTATATAGATAGTTGCTAAATTGGTGTGCTTGCTGGGGAATAATCGGTGGAGCCTTCTATTCTGCCATTTTGCTTCTTTGCTATCACTGGAATTAATTTTGGTGGTGACCTAGATCCTAAGATTTCCCTGGGTTTTGTTTTTGTTCATTTCTTTGTCCAATCTCAACCTTGAGCCTTGCGTTATCTTTAATCCCATTTCCATTCTTTCCTTACCACCCCATTTCTCCACAAGAATAGATCTTTGATTTGGCATCCATAAATCACTTAACTATCTGGTTTAAGGAGTGTTTAGCCCTACAGACTCTATCCTGGAGGCCAGGCACAGAGAGCTCATGTTTAAAAATATGAAGAAAAATAAAAGCAGAAGGGGAGTAAGATGGCACAAAGAAGTTGGTCCTGTAATATCGCTTAAAAATTTGAAAGATCTGAAGAGTGCCAGCTTTGAAATAGGAAAGAAAGAAAACCCACACAATAAAAGCAGTTGGTCCATTATCTGTTTAGAACCTTGAGGCTCATGATCATGTATCATAATCAATCTCTCTCCATCCCCCAGCAACCTCTGCTGTATTCTGCCTTCTATGAAATGGCTCTTTTCCAGAAAGTTTTGTCTTCATTTCTCTACTGTCAGATTCACCTAGGGTAAGGGGCCTAGTTGAATTCTCCTTTAACCAATCACATTCTGACGTTGTCTTTTCCCTCCACTTGGACAGGTCACTTTCCCACTCAGTTTCTTCATCTGTGAAGAGAGTAAAATGGAGAAATGACTTTCCCTTTCCATCTTTTTTTAAAAATTGTGACTATAAGTTTCATGAAATAACATTCAGCACTACTCATGGGTGAGGGACCCTGATTTTTTTGTGCTATTCTTTTTTGTTATTTTAATTGCTTGCTGTTATCCAATGAAACTGATTTTACAACCCTGAGAGTGATGACTGGTAGTTTGAAGAACACTGAACTGGAGGGTCTTAAAGATATTTTTCTGCTCAAATATGCTAAAAGTTAGAGGATTTATACTGGAAACTTGGCAAAACACAGTAACATTTATCCATAGCTGCAGCCTTGCTGAGTCTCTCTCTTTGACTTTTCCTCTACTTGTCAGCAGTTTTAAAAGTCAGATATTCCACATCTCCAGGACATGGTTCCCTAGACCTATCTGCCCTCCCACCCATCCTCCCATCCACACAGCGATGCCCAGGCCCATCCTCCCACACAGCAGTGCCCAGGCACTTAGCATTTCTAAACCCCAGTGACCTCATCTGTAAAAGAGAAACGATAATGCAGACACTACAGGTTGTGATAAGGGTAAAATGAGATCCTGGGTGTGAAGATGCCCATAAGGGTCATGACCTGCCAGTTCCTCAGGCTGAATGTGACCTGCAGGCATACTTTGTTTGTGCTGTACCATGCACACACTTCACTTTGCCACTGCCCCTACCGCTCCTATTGTCTAACACTCTCTGATAGCCCACATTAAGATTATCCTTAAAGGCATTTAAGTGTGCTATTACTGGCTTAGTTAGCATAAGTCATGGAGCAAATTTGGCATTTAATGCAGGTCATTCTCTTTATTTTCCCTGGTTTAGCACTGGAAATCACTTGAGTCATGTGACCTCAGGCAGGTCTTTTAAAGTCTAAGTCTTATTTTCTTCATTAAAGTGGAAATAATACCTGTCTTGCACGCTTTTCAGGGTTATTGGGAGGATCAAATAAGACAACAGGTTCTTCATTTATTAACTCATTTGACCAACATTTATTGATCCATGTATGTCCTAATGGTAGCCTTGCCCATTCCTCCCAAGAAGTTTTCAGTGTCAAAGGGAAGACACACCTGGAAAAATGTGCTGCCATGGAGCTCATGCACAGAGCTGGGGAAACAGGGGAGTAAGCATGAGAAGCCTGACGATAAGGCAAGAGTTTATTGTCAACAAGATTGTCAAAATATCAACCATGGGATTATATTAGTAAAAGTTTTTGTGAGAAGAGCAGCATTTTGGTGCCACAGATAATGCTATTTAATTATCCCTTAGATGACTCTGCCACACTAGCTCTTTTTGTTATCTAGTGTCTTTTCCTTTATATCCTCTCATTTGTCTCCCCTCCCGCATCCTCATTGCCAGCAGACCTGTGAGGCAAACATAGCTAGCTCTGTTATCCCCATGTCACAGATAAGGGAACTCAAGTTCATAAATATTAAGAGATTTGCTTAAGATTACTTACCCAGGCAGACTTCTCAGCTACCTTCCATAGACACATATCCTCTATTTCATGATGGAAACATGATGTATCAAAGGATGGGGTGTGGTGTGGAATGTTTATTGCTGTCCATCATGCCCAACATCCCCCAGAACTTGGAAGGTTTTGGTGCTCTGGGATATGGCTGGCTTAACATTGCTTGGACCTCCTGTGGTTTGCATTTCCAGAGCTTTTCATGTAACATACAAATCATCTTTTCATGGCTTTTAACTGCGCCACTGTTGCCCAGTTGTTCAGCTTTACCACAGTACTCTATCATAATTAAACTAGGCAATATAACAACACAGACTCATGATTAACATATTAATAAACTTCATATCATATGTCCTGACAAGTTTCTCATTACTCATGATGCATCACAAAGTGATTTTCCACAGGCACCTGAAGAATAGCAAGTCTAATTTTGGCAAATGAGTGATGATGAATTTCATTTCATTCATCTAGGGAATGGTCATAAGTGAAAAACAAACCCAGGCACTACTTCAGTAGAGGTGAAACTGATGAAAATGCAAAGTGAGAGCTCCACTTTATTGAACCATGAGATTTGGACTTCTCTATAATGATCTAAAATAACTGAGAAACATTCAACAAAATAACTGACTAATATCATCAAGAGTGTCCAGGCAATGAAAGACAAAGACTAAAGTACCATCACAGACTGGAAGAGACCAAAGAGATACAACAACTATTACAAAAGGGGACCTGGATTAGAACAGATCAGGGACATTCGTGCAAGAAACCTGATGAAATTCCAATAAGGTCTGTAGTTTAGTTAATAGTATTAAGCCAATGTAATTTTCTGGTTTTGATAATTTTATGAAGGTTATACAAGCTGTTAACATTAAAGGAAGCTAGGTAAAGAGTATATGTGAACTTTCTGGACTGTTTTTGCACCTTTTTTGTAAGTCCAAAATTAGAATAAGAAGTTAAAAATGATCTGAAGTTTATATGTACAATCTTAACTGTCCAACATGAAATAAACCAGCCATACTGGAGCTAAACTCAGCATTTACTAGTGGGCATTAGTCTGATCCATTATTCTTCTTTGGCCTTATAAGCGAGTCAGATTTTGCAGGTTTTTACATATATGGGTAATGACAATCCTAGGCCAGGCTGAGGGATGATTGTGAAACAATGAGTGTGAGCATGGGACTGAGTTCTATGACCCTAACCTGTTTTCACTTCAATTTCCTCATTTAGAAAAGATGGAATTAAACTCAATTTTTAAACAATGCTTTAAAGTTTTGAAATTTTATGGCATTACTTCTACCTCAACTGTACATGTTGAGGAAAGTGAACTTTGGGAAAAGTTGAAACAGGGATGTCAAAGGAGGGACAACTTCTTTGGAGGTAGTAGGATTGGCAATAATTCTGGAGATAATGGTGACTTGTGAAATCCCTTTACAAAATAGCCAGAACCAGTCCTATAAGTGTTACCTTGTTAGCTGGTATGACATCCTATTGGATATTGGGGATAAGGGATGATGTTGGGAGCAGGATATGAGGTCAGCATACACTGTGGGAAATGGTAATGGAGGATCCCTCTTTTGTCTGAGTATTATCCACTCACAGTGCCTATAAACGTTTTTTATTTTTCAATCAGAACAACACCGTTGTCCAGGAAATATAAGTCATAGTCTATTGCAGAATTGTTTATATGTACATTGTCTCCATTTTCAAGATGAGGAATTCGCAGAGTGATATGTTCCTGTGGCTTTGCCTGAAGTTACAGGAATCTAGTGAAGTAGGTTCCCCCTCAGCTTTGTGTACTGCAATAATAGTAAAAATAGTAATAGTAATCATCACCATTATTATTATCACCCCTTTACTCATATAGCACTTTTAACCTTTCAAGGCACATTTAATTCACTATTACTTTGTTTCTTCCTATCTATTCTGTGCACTTGAGGTAGGCAAGGTAGATATGACTTTTGACTTTTTTACAAAGGAGAATGCTTGGTAATGTTTTGGATATTCACCCAATAGTTATTTCTGGCTGAAAGAATGTTGTCATTGACTCACCATTTGAACATATTCAAACTCTTTGGAATATCCCACTACTTCTAAGGTTTCCCAAGTCATAATAATTGTCTTCTGCAAGAAGCCACAATAGAGGGAAGTATTTTTGTGAAGTTTGGCATTTAGAAAGAGTTAACAAGGGTGATACTGTGCTGGTAATAGAAAAGTCAAAATTTTATATTACCATTAAATGTAATATTTTGCTAACCCTTTTCTAACTCCACTGCCTCTAATAATTTTCCTTGAGTATCTGTATTATATTTGTAATTATTAAAATCTGCTTTATTTTCTCTTAATACACTTTGTTTTAGACACACAAAACCAATCCATTTAAATTCTCCTTGGATTCAGGTTTTCTCATTGAATACTAGTTGAGCACACGTGAATATCATTAAATGAATAACTGTGATCTTCTAGTTCCTTTAAATAGTGAGGTGGTGGAAAAAGATCTTTAGTTCTGGGTATTAATCCTGTTGCAAATTGCTTATCTTTAGGAGGCCTCAAACTGCACTTATGCACCTTACTAGACTTTTGGTTGGAATTAAATTTTAGAAATATTTTCAGCTGAGGTAACACCTGTTTTGTAGAACCCAAAGGAAGAAATGACCTAGGCCCAATAGCTCTCTGGAAAATATAAGCATCATAGCCATAATTAGATAGTTACATTTGTGGTTGGCTGAATTTTATGATGGTTCCATAAGATTTCCCACCTTGATCCCCAGATTGTGAATAAGATGACATATCTACAAAGGGATTCTACAGGTTACCTTAAGACAGAGTGATTATCCAGATGGGACCAATCTAATTATATGAGGCCTTTAAAAACAGAGCATTTTCTTCAGCTGGTAGTATAAAAGGAAGTCAGCGAGATTGGAAGCATGTGAAGGATTTGATGCACTCTTGCTGACTTTGAAGATGAGGGGATAGAGGAGTCCACATGGAAGGAGTGACTAGAAGCTGAGAGCACCCCTGGCTGACAGCCAGAAAGGAAATGGGGAGCTCAGTCCTCCAGCTGAACAAAACAGAATTTTGCCAACGACTTAACGGACCTGTACCCCAGAGCCTAACCTGATCAACATCTTGATTTCAGCCTTGTGAGACTCAGAACACAGAACACAGTTGAGCTCATTGACTTCCGGCCTTAGAACTGTGAGGTAATAAATAAGTGTTGTTTTAGGCTGCTAAATTGGTAGTAATTTTTATGCAATAGAAAACTAGTACAGATGCTCCTTGACTTATGGGGTTATGTCCCAGTAAACCTATGGCAAGTTGAAAATATCACAAGTAACGACTTACAATTCAGAGTTACATTCATCCGGATGTAACCCTGGACTGAATGTGCATTGCTTTCACACTATAATAAAATTGAAAAATCTTAAATTGAGCCATTGTAAGCCAGGAAGAGCCTGTATACCATTCCATAATGTTGAAAGAACTAGGGATATTTAATCTGGATAAAAATGACTGAGGGGGAACATTTGGATAGTTTTTCATGTGAAAGAAGTAGTCAATATTCTGTTTTACTAATGAGCAGTGCTTTCCAATAAAACTTTCTGAGCTGATGGAAATGTTCTATAGTTATACCATTCAATATGGCAGCCACTAGCCACAAGTGGCTACTGAGAACTTGATATATGACTACTTCATCTGAGGAAATGAGATTTAAATTTATTAATCCATAATTTTAAAAAAATAGTACCGGTTTTAGATTCAAATAGCCATATTTGACTGCTGTCTGCTGAGTTGGACAAAACAGCTCTAGAAGGTTAAAGAAGGAAAAATGTGGCTGGGCACGGTGGCTCACACCTGTAGTCCCAGCACTTTGGGAGGCCTAGGCGGGTGGATCACAAGGTCAGGAGATTGAGACCATCCTGGCTAAACCCCGTCTCTACTAAAAATACAAAAAATTAGCTGGGTGTGGTGGCGGGCACCTGTAGCCCCAGCTACTCCGGAGGCTGAGGCAGGAGAATTGCGTGAACCCGGGAGGCGGAGCTTGCAGTGAGCCGAGATGGCACCACTGCACTCCGTCCCGGGCGATAGAGCAAGACTCCGTCTCAAAAAAAAAAAAAAAAGAAAGAAAGAAGAAGGAAAAATGTATAGAAGCACCAGACCAGTAGAGTTAATTTGGCATAAGCAAGACCTTTCTACTAATTGGATCTATTTACAAATAGAACGGCCAACTTTCAAGTAGTGAGTTCTGAGTCACTGAATGAGTTAAACAGAAGCTGGATGACTATGTGTCAAGGACACTATAGGGACGATTCCTGCTTTGGGAAGGAGGTTTCCCTGATGAACTCCATGGTCTTTTCCAATTCTGATACTGTAGGTTCTGAAAAATGGAAATAGCTTTACTGAAGCAGTAACGGAGCTTCTCTGTGTGATATCAGGAAATAATGAACTTCAAATAGAATTTCTCTCTCTCTCTTTTATATTTGATTTTCTCAAAATGCTAGGAAAAGCATTTCAATTTTGGGGGGTAGAGGGGGGATAGAAGTTTTCTATAAATAAAAATAACATCTTTCACAAATACAGTTTTTTTAGGTGAAATCCACATAAAAACCTTATTTAAAGTGTACAATTCTGTGGTATTTAGTATACCTACAATGCTGTGCCCCTCTCTCTCTATATATATATATTTGTGTGTGGGGGGTGGTGGTGGGAGGGAGAGAGACAATCTGTTGAAAGAGGTGTGCTGTTTGCAAGAACCATCAGAAGGGGAGGTTTCCTGGACAGTGTGTAGAATCTTATTAGTATTCTTTGTTTTATGCCCTTGCTCCTAAGCTTGAATTATCTTCTTGCCTTTTAGATCATATAGGGTTTTAACCTCTAAAACAAGCATGAGTAGTTAAGAAGGTAGGGTGTGCAGTCATATTCGCTGGGACCTAATTCCTACTTATCACTCACTAGTCCATAACCTCACACAACTTGCTTCACCTTTTTGAGCCTCAATTTCATTACTGGCAAAAATGAGATATAATAGTATCTACCTCCGAATGCTATGAGATTAAATGACCTGGTAGGAGTTACTTTGCACAAAGTGAAGTGTTCAATAAACATGATCTATTATCACTGTGATCAGCATTATTATATAGCATCAGCATCTGAAATGGCATGTGATATTTTTAACTCAGGAGAGGAGACCATTGTCTTTGAATGGCATATAAGACCTGTTGACCAGTGAGGTGGGGCAGGAAGGAAGCACCATATGAGCTAGGGTCTTTATTTTTCTTTGGCACTACAAAAAGAGGTGCTGCCTCAGCAGGAAACATTTCTAAAATTTAATTTAGTTAGGTGGCTGGAGAATGCCGGTTTCTTGAACAATTATTCCAGTCCTGAATCTACAGGAAAGAAAAGGAATTGTTTCTGTGATAATTTCTGTTAGTCCTGCTGCAGAACATTCTCATACTCCACTGACCTCTTCATCTTTACCGAGCCTTTCAGATGACGTCCGGAACTTCATAGAAGGTTGAATCTAGGCGTTATAGTACAGTCTCTATTGAGTGCATTATGTTGCGAGCTATTTGGAGATCTTTTGGTGAAAACTCTGTCCATTATTTGCCCACAGCATGATGTCATTAGGGAAAACCATATCTGTGACTTAAGTGCTTCCAGGGCTTTGGAAGAAAGTGTCAAGTGAGATGACAAGTTTTGTCTGTCTATAAGGTGCTTCCTGTTATTCTCCATAGGAATCCTTACGTTTGGCCAGCGTTTGGCTAGTTATGCTTTGTTTTTTCTTCTGGGAATGCTAGAATTGTTCTGGTGATTTAACCCATTTGTGGGTTTTAATGGTCTTTGACATTATAAAACCACTAGTTCCTTTTTTTCTGTTATTCAAATATTATTTTTATGACGATAAGAGGAATTTTATTGTAGTCTTTTGAAACGGTCCCATAAAAATGAATGTATAATTGAATGCAGTCCAACTGTTGGTACTATTTTAACTACGAATGTGAAATATTGTGAGATTTGCAGTAGACTTCTCTCATATGTGCATGTGGCTATATCAGATAAGGAAACATACATATCTTGAGAAAAATACCTAGGGAGTTCATTTTGTAAGCAAAAACCCTTTTCAAAACACAATAAACTACGTGAGATTGAGGCTAAGAAACAGTAAGAAATAGAGAATATTTCTATACTCTGGAGAACAGTGGAGAGAGTCAGGGGATCTGGATTTTGCTTGTGGATCTCCCATTAAGTAACTGTGTGACTATACCTCATCACTTTACCTTTCTGGGTCTCAAGTTTCTTATTTGTACAAAGATAACATTGGATAGGATGAACTCTGAGAATCCTGTCAGTTAGAAACATCTGTGTTCCAATAATTCAACATGTTAAAAACAATTTTATCAGATTTGAGTGACTAGAAAATGTAAGGATTAGTGTTGAAGAGGAAAAAAATTGCCTGTGTTTGTAATTTTGCAAAAATTACTTTGGAATGGCTATTTGTGTTGCCAAGTATCGGTAGTTACAAAATCCTGTGCCTTAAGCCAATACAGATTCTCAGATCACAGCTTACTCTTTACCTAAACCACTCTTAAACAGTTCTACAATTTTCAATTTTTTTGTTTGATGTGACAATCCTTGAGGTTAGGTTTTGTATTGGTCCATTCTCACGCTGCCATAAGTACATACCTGAGACTGGGTAATTTATAAAGGAAAGAGGTTTAGTTGACTCACAGTTCTACAGGGCTGGGGAGGCCCCAGGAAACTTACAATCATAGTGGAAGGGGAAGCAAACACGTCCTTCTTCACATGGTGGCAGGAAGAATTGCTGAGCAAAGGAGGAAAAGCCCCTTATGAAACCATCAGATCTTGTGAGAACTCACTCACTATTATGAGAACAGCATGGGAGAAACTGCCTCCATGATTCAATTATCTCCCACGGGGGCCCCTCCCACAACCCGTGGGAATTATGGGGTTACAATTCAAGATAAGATTTGAGTGGAGACACAAAGCCAAACCATATCAGGTGTTAATCATTATTTCCATTTCCATATTTGAGAAGAAGAATCTGAGGCCCAGAGAAGTTAAGTGACTTTTTCATGGTCATGTGTTTAGTAAGTGATGTAACTGGAACATTACCCCAGGTTCCCTGCCTCTAGGACAAGTTCCCTTTCTACTCCTCTGTTTTGAATTATAATAATTATATTATTGAGCATTTTTTTGCATCAGATATTGTAAGATATTTTTATTAACTCACTCTTCTTGTTTTCCAGACAAAGAAAGTAAGGTATGGAAAGCTGATGTATCTTGGTTAAGGTCAAACAGCTCTCAGGAGGTAGAGCTGAGATTAGATTCCATGTCTGTCACACGTAAACTCTGTTATTAGCCATTATGCCTTGAATTATTACTATGTTTTTTAGCCTACTTTTTCTGAAGAAACCTTTTTCAAAGATTATTTAAATGAGCATATGATAACAAAGGCCTCAGAGGTAGGAGCTAAGAAGGCAAGGTTAGGCTAAGATGAACTCATCTGATCTCCAAATTGTATAGATGCATTTTCAGCTCTGGCCCAATCCTCACCCATGAGATGTCCCCTGAAGTTTTGTGGTGTGGTTCTAGAAAAATGTTCTCTTCCAGCTGCTTGCAATATTCTTCACCAGATGGCCTTGCTCTTCCCTTCACTCAAACCTCTGTTCAAGCAACACACTCTCTGAGAGGCCTTTCCTTAACACCTTATCCAAAGTAGCACCTTGGCTTTCTAACTCCTTATTTTGTCTTTTTTTTCCGCTTAGCACTTGTCACCACCAAAGATATTGTATTTGTTTACTCATTTGTTATTTGTCTTCTGCCATGAGAATATAAGCTCCATGAAGGCAGGGATTTTTCTGGTGCATTCAATGTTACATTAACATTTAATATATTTACTCCTAGAGCAGTGCCAGGCACATAGTATCCACTCAGCAAATTGTTGAAGAAATGAAGAACAGTTAGTAGTGGCTGCTTATGCCTGAAAAGTAAGAATTTATATGTGAACATGGAAAAAGGCCACAAGAAATTCTGGCCAGCATCAGGAACCAAAGGGCAGCGTAAGGTGTCCAGCAGGCAAAAATCAAAATGTGTTCAAAAGAGTGGGAAGTGGAAGGGTTTACTCAAACAGCAATGCCCTCAGTGGTGGAATAGTTTAGTTAGGCTGCTCTAGCTCCATATATATGACCATTAAAATCTTCTAGATTTAGGTTTTTAGGTAACTGGATCTTCCCAAGTTTTAATTTAAACTGTAGATCTTGGGATATTTAAGCTTGACTAGGTCTTTAGAGGTCCCCAATCCACCTCCATCATAAGGAAAGTGACTCTTGAACAGGTGAAGTAATTTTCTGAAGGTCAAATATGGCCAATTACTAACTTATAAAAGTAACCAAACTGCCACAAATATTTTCAAGCATAGGATTTCAGTAGAACTTCAAGAATCTTTTGGCTATACAGAAACATATGGAGGTCTTTTAAAAATGACTTATGTCTGGGTCCCACTTCCAAAGATACAAATTTAATTGTGAGTCTAATTTGCAGACTGGGTTAAGAATCACCAGTTTGGGGGTTAGGAGACTGAGTTTAAAACAAAGCTATGTTCAAATCTCATTTCTCTCATTTATGGCTGCTATGATATTGGGTAAGTTAATCTTTCTGAACCCTAGCTTCCTCATTTATAATATGAATGTAGTCATGTACTGACCTCACAGGATTTTTGTAGACATTAAATGAGATAAGGTCCACAAAGCACATGGCATGGTGCCAGAAACCCAGTAAGCACTTGATAAATGATAGCTGTTTTTATTATTATTACTATCATGCCATATAATAGTCATTATTATTATGTGAAAAATTATTTTTCCTCTGTATTTAAAAAAACGGCTACTTAAAAATTATATTAATAGAAGGATTAGCCAAATGATACAACTTGAAGCTATGAGACTGTCTTGATGTAGCTATATGTAGGGTGATCTATTTAAAAGAGATGTAGACTTACTGTAAAGTGGGACTGAAATATTTGAAATAGGCCTGCCTTAGTTATGTTACAGAAACCACAACCCTGAATTCAATGGGAATCATATTGATATATTGTCTCTTGTGTTATATTCCACACCAATGATCAAGGTTCATACTGTCTCTGGGTTGGGGCAGCTACACAGCCAGAACCAGGCCACAGAGAAGCAGCTGGGTTCTACCAGCCTGGGGCATGCTCAAATGTTGCTGTGGGGCAAAGGAACAATTGCAGCACTGAGAGGTGGGTTAAGATCACACAGAATATGAGAGGCGAGCTTTATAAATTCCTCTGTTTTCTCTTTTCTCTCTTGTGGATATTCTTGGAATATACATTTTAAAAACTATAATAATAACAACAGAAACTTCCTGCGTGATAAAAAGAAGTCACTTGATGATCACCAATCCAAATATTCTACCCATGGGAAGCCTGGTTTGCTTTTAGAGCAAGAGGGCATTGAGGCCAATTAACCTCCTTTCAGATTTTAGCTCCAGACTCAAACAAGAACTCTGTGAAATGTGGGGTAAACATTTTAGAAGAATGAAATGAGTCACACTTTAAAATGTGCATTTCAGCTGGAGCTAATGATCTTAAATGTGGAAAGACTGGCAACAGTCTCATTAGTAGTAGCAATACCATACTTATTTGAGTTTGGCAACGAATATATTAGCCAAAATATCAAAAAGTTGGAGTTGACTAATGAAGAGTGAGAAGCAACACAGGATGCTTGTAGATACCTTTACTTCGGGAACTAAATCTTCAAAAACTGATCCCTTGTGTGTATCAAATATATTTAAAATAAATTTCAATTAACTAATCGTTGTGCTTTTAAGAACACAATAGAACAGCATCAAATTCTGAATGAGTATGTAATTCTAGTTTAAAGTATAATTTTCATCAAAATGACTTGAAATTCATTTTGTAAATTATTGTGGTATTAGAACTCTGACTGCAGATATATTGGAAGAATATTCCTTCCTAATTTAATGGAATCAATTTTCCTAACAGCATCTCCCATAATTTTATATAATCATTAGTCAAAATGTACAAATGTACACACATTGCCAGCAATAAGTCTCAGATAGGTTGGAAATGAACTTACACATCTTCCAGGTGGGTGATCACATATTTTTCAAATTCC
Source organism: Pongo abelii (assembly GCF_028885655.2). NCBI lineage: Eukaryota > Metazoa > Chordata > Mammalia > Primates > Hominidae > Pongo > Pongo abelii. Next base: position 123,616,839 of record NC_072008.2, on the reverse strand, counting down.
TTCGTGGAAATGATGTGGAAAACTTTGTAAGCCCATTTTATCAGAGATAAGGAGGAAAGCTAATTAATACCTGAGACACTTCTTGGGGAGTATTATAAGAAACAAAAAGCTTTTAACTGAGATTTATTTCACTTTTTAAAAAGTAATCTCTCCTCCATGTTCAGGTGATAATTCCTTCAGTTTCTTTTAAAATGATGCTTGTTTGATCATAGTTAAAATTGACACATGGAAAGTAGTCTTTATGTGCCAAATAAAATAAAGAAATTGGGAAAATTTGACAGATCTTTTTTTTTTTTAGTAAACTCTTCTAATTTTGCATTAGTGGTTTATGTTAAGCACAGCTTCAAATGGCTATATTGTTAATTGCTAGCAACTTCCTGTGGGACCTTTAGCCTGTCTGCCAATTTGAACATTTTCAGTCATAAATCACTTAATACCTCCATCCTTCCCCCTTTCCCTTCCTGACTTCAGTTGCAGGATAAATATCTTGCCTTATATGGTGCTGATGGAACTTTGCAAGTTTGACTTAATCTCAGCACATTCGATGATATAGCTAACTCCTGTCATTTTTCCAACACCCAGAAGAATACCTTGCGTAGGCATGATCACTCTGTAGCCCACTCAGTAACATGAGTAATGATCTTTAAGTGAACCGCTGTAAGGGCTTGGATAATTTAGACAGGAAAATTGGAACAAGCATGCATTTCTCTATAAAAATGTAAGTCTGATTTTCTGTTTAGTGGGACTACACAATCTGTTAATGCCAAAAAGCCTTTCAAAGGGCTGGAAATTTTTTCCCACAAAGCAAGGGAGAGTGTGAGCCTATGTGTTTATGTTGTGCATGTTTGCCTGTGTGTGTGTACATATAACATATCTCTGGAGACTAGAATGGTAGATCAGCAGTTTCCTTTCAGGCTTATGAATAATAAACACTGGAAAGAGGAGCACATATGATGTTTTTCTACTGTTTCTTAGTGCCACAACATGTTCTGGGATGACTATTCTGTAGTCCCAACCAGCCTCTGATGCTCTACCAACTTGGCTTTAAAACCCTTTAGAGAGAATGGTATTTGCCCTCCTATATTGCTTGCTACTCAGCACCTCTTTGACAAGGGGAAAGAAAACAGGGTAGTTTTTTTTTTTTTTTTTTTTTTTTTTTCCATTTACAGCGAGTAAATTCTAGAATAAGAAATCTCAGATACCAAAGAGAAAACCCAGTAACAGATGGAAATCTTGATTGGGGGGAAGAGAGAGAGAGACCATTCAATTGGATATTTTCTAGTTGTACTTATATCTCAAAGATTGAATTTTTCCTAACTCAAGGCTAGAAAGGGTAGACTATAGTATTGGGTGACATCCTGGGTAAGGAATTCAGTGTAGGTATTGATGGGCTGTTACAGGAGCCCTATTATATAAATGAACTGGAAAAAATTGCTAAGAAACCATCCCTGGATTTGACTTGAGAATTATCACCATTTCCTACATCTACCGTCTTGTTTTTCTTTTTTTCTTTTTATTTATTTTTATTTTTTACAAACAGTTTTCTTTATATATATATTTATTATACTTTAAGTTCTTGGGTACATGTGCACAACGTGCAGGTTTGTTACATATGTGTACATGTGCCATGTTGGTGTGCTGCACCCATTAACTCATCATTTACATTAGGTATATCTCCTAATGCAATCCCTCCCCCATCTCCCCACCCCACAACAGGCCCCAGTGTGTGATGTTCCCCGCCCTGTGTCCAAGTGTTCTCATTGTTCAGTTCCCACCTGTGAGTGAGAACATGCGGTGTTTGGTTTTTTGTCCTTGTGATAGTTTGCTGAGAATGATGGTTTCCAGCTTCATCCATGTCCCTACAAAGGACATGAACTCATCCTTTTTTATGGCTGCGTAGTATTCCATGGTGTATATGTGTCACATTTTCTTAATCCAGTGTATCATTGTTGGACATTTGGGTTGGTTCCAAGTCTTTGCTATTGTGAATAGTGCCACAATAAACATACGTGTGCATGTGTCTTTATAGCAGCATGATTTATAATCCTTTGAGGGATGGCTGGGTCAAATGGTATTTCTAGTTCTAGATCCCTGAGGAATTGCCACACTGACTTCCCCAATGGTCGTACTAGCTTACAGTCCCACCAACAGTGTAAAAGTGTTCCTATTTCTTCACATCCTCTCCAGCACCTGTTGTTTCCTGACTTTTTAATAAGAACCTTAAGAAATGAGTTGCACCAGTAGCAGCATCCCTATTTTATAGATGACCAAACTGAAATTCAGGGAGTTTACACAAGGTCACATAGGTAGGTTGTGGTCTTATCAGGACTGATTTTGTTTTCAGTTCTTCTATTGGTTACATCTATAACACAAAATAACTTTTGTGTCCCTCTTTTATTTTTTGATTTTTGACTGAGAAGGATGAATAATTTAGTTCACCTCTAATATCCTATCCCTTCCCCCAACTTGATTTTTCTTTTTTTTGCAGTAAGTAGTAAGCAATGACTATGTGGCATGAGGAAGTCACTTCCCTTTCCTGAGCTCCAGTTTTCTCACCTGTAAAGTGAGAGTTAGGTCAGATGCCCTCTAAGTTTCCTTTCAGCCCTGACCTAATACAATTAAGAGTCAATGAGCACAGTCTCTTAATCATTTATACAGTATCTTGTTCCTTCAGCTACATAGTTGTTCCAGTGGAAATATTACTGCTGTCTGAATGTGAATTAATGAAGAGTTAGTGTTTAAACTTGGACCTCATGGTAGCAACTGTGACTTGCGTGAGGAAGAATTTTAAGGTTTCTTTGTCCAATGACCTGCATCGACACAAGTGATCCAGAAAACTGCTGCTCACACTACATTATGACTGACTGCCATGCCACCAATGATGCTAAATGATTATGATAATCCCTGAAGGAAAAATGGAAGCACATTTGTCCCTTCGATCCATAATTGGCCTGACATTGAGTCCCAGAGACCATGCACATCCAGTCTCTCTCTGTTGGTGATAAATGCCGTATGCGTCATTTTAGCTGGTCCTGATTAGGCTGATGTGCTTTTTTTTTTTTTTTTTTGCCTAGGACTATTTTAGTTATCTTCACTCTTGGAAGATATGTTATATGTACACACACTGTCCTTCATTTTTAGAGGACAATTCAGACAGATTGCATTGTGCCAAGGCTGAGTTAAGAAAGATTTGTTGTCTTTTTCAGAAGGTGGATTGGGCAAAAAATACATTTGTGAGTCATTGGTATATTTGATGAGAAAGAAAAAAAAACATCCAGCTAATAGCTACATCTGTGGACAGTGTGATAAGGTGGAAAGAGTACAGTTTTAGAGTTTGGATAGTCCTGGGTTGAAATCATTCCAGTTCTGCCATTTACAAACTGTGTGATCTATGGCAAGTAGTTATCACATAAGTAAAATGAATATGATAATGCCAATTCCTAAAGAATGTTGTAATTTATGAAGATCATAGTCCCTGGTATAACATAGTGCTCAATAAATAGGATATATTTTATCGAGAAAGATCAACTGTCACCATCATCATAGTATTTCTGTTTATTCGTATGTTTCAAAAACTGCATAAGGAAAAAAAGTCCAGGGCTTGTATTATTCCTCTGCATCTGCCACTGTGTCTAGCACAGTATTTGGGATATGGTCAGCATTCAATTATTGTTAGTTAAAGAAGTAAATTAATAAATGAGCAACAGTAATACCAAATAAATGACGCAGGTATTATTTCCATTTTTGCTCATCAGCAAGCTGCAACTACAAGGGGTTGTGACTTGCTCAACTGCTATGAGTAAGTTGTCAAAGCAAAATCTCACACCTACATCTTTTGATTTTAAGGTAAGTGCTTGTTAGCAGTATATCCTGTGATAATCGATAACTGTTTTATTCCCCAAAATTTAAGAGAATTAGTGAGTTTCTAAAGATTTGTCAGTCATTCATTTGCCTTATGAAGTCCCTTTTCTAAGTAGGGTAAGTAGGACAATCTTATTATTCATTCATTCAACAAATTTTGAGTTGATTTTGAGGAAATCAGAGATGTCGAAGAAAAGCATGGATTAGAGTGGGTTCTGTGGGGTGCATAGCCTCGGCATAGAGCCTTTATTCTGTATCTCGTGGGTGTCTACAGATACATCTAGAAAAGTAAACTGTATTACCTGTAACACTTAGGCATATGACTTGTACTTTTTGGTAAGATTATCAAAGAAGAAAAATAACCTACATTCTCCTTTTTCAAACTTCTTGCCTAAGACTCATGTTCTTGATTAACCAAGCCCACTTTTCCTGATGGCAGGAGTAAGGAGAAGTGGTCCTTTTGTCATTCACAGGGAGAGGACTCAATCTGGACTTCACATTGGGCACATTTTTAGTAGTTATTCTGTCTATTCCCTTTTAGCATGAGAACAGGCAGATTTTCTTCACTGATCCCACCTGTGGTCTGACCGTTGCTAACACTGACAAACTGGGGCAAAGACCTTACACTACTTCCAATGGCCATTTGGTGAGCCAGCAATGAGGCCTGAATTACAACTTGGAATTCCTGAGGCCTGGTCTTGCACTTGCTTCAGTACTATAAGTGATGACAGTTGGGTATAACAAGGTTCCTTTGAAGATTTTTGACACTGAGCTTTCAGATCCTAGAGATGAAAAAATCAACTAGATGAACTATACTTATTAAGATATAAAATGTATAGTTTCTCTGTTGAATTCAGAAAAAAACTTCATTTGGTTTTAATACCTCCTAAAGCTTAATTCTTTTCAAGGCTTTACATTTAGGCTATCCAGCTGCTCTGAACAATTTTTAGCCAGTTGGATGAATTACTAACCAAAGAGATATTTTTCCAGTTTCTTTCTGTATTTCAAGGAAGTTTCAGTCCTCAGAAATATAAAGACATCTCCCCAACTCACATATACATCATACCCACATCTCTTATGCTTTGGAGCCCCTGCTCTGTCCTGGGAAGAGGATGAACATTGTACAAGTATGGGGCAGACATACTAAGTCATAATTTACGAGGCTGAAAAGGGAGAAATGATGATTTTTTTATTGGAGTCTAAAAAGGTACCTTGATGCCCAGATTGGCAAAGAACCTTTCAAGATTCTTGTATCCTGATAGCTGAGTGCCACTCCTCGTTAAAACAAAGCACTAAAAAGATACTTTTCAGATACAGACAAGATACAATCATAATTTTGCATGCAATGGCTAGAAATTTCTTGTGCAGAAACTATATTAAGACATTTTTAAAAAGGAATTTAAAAAATCCATTCTCTTCTAGTTAATGATCCATGTCCATTCTAGAGGTAGAGAATGGGGAATGGATATGGGCAGTGACGGATCAGCATGAAGAATTACAAAGAACATGTAGCTTGGAGTCAGAGGAATTGGGGTTTGCAGAGAGCAGGAAACATAGCTGTAAATTTGGGCAGTCTCATTATTCCAATCTATAAACAATGTTAATAGTAATCATGTTATGTTATCGATGTAAGGATTCAATATAACCTATGCAAAACACCCCAGTACAGTATCTAGCACACAATAAAAGCTAATAAATCATATGTGTTGTTATAACCTGGGCTGCATTATAGTTCTTCCACCCTATGCTGCAATGGGGCAGCTTTGAATGAAGGGTGAAGGGGATGAAGTGTAACTCAGGGCAGGATAACAGCTGCTCAGAAGCTCTCATGGGCTCTAAAGTCAGATTATCTGGTTTTGAGTCCAGCTATGCCACTTTCCAGTTGCAGGATCCTGGACCAATTTATTCAACTTGTCCTCAACTTACTCATCTATAAGATCAGAATCATAGTATCACTTCATAGGGTTGTTGTGAGGATTTACAGAGTCAATATATGTTCTTAAAACAGTACAGGGTACTAAGCATTCAATAAGTGTTAGTTCTCATTTTATCATTATAGAGTTTAAATAATTATCTGCCATTTGTATATTTTTGCATATAAAGCATTTAAAATAGTGTCTGGCAGTGGGCACTTGATAAACATCTATTTTTATTTCTTGAGTGTTTATTTTATATCAGGCACTGTGCTAAATGAAAACCCTCTGAAGCAATTATTCTCATTTTAAATGAAGAAATCAAGACACATGTATGCCTTTTTTTTAACTTTTTTTTTTTTTTTTTTTTTTTGTTGAGGTGGCGTCTCACTCTGTCACCCAGGCTGTAATGCAGTGGCGCAATCTTAGCTCACTGCAACCTCTGCCTCTTGGGCTTAAGTGGTTGTCCCACCTCAGCCTCCTGAATAGCTGGAACTACAGGTGCATGCCATCATGTCCAGCTAATTTTTGTATTTTTTGTCGAGACGGGGTTTTGCCATGCCGCCCAGGCTAGTCTTAAACTCCTGGACTCAAGCAATCCACCTGCCTTGGCTTCCCAAAATGCTGGGATTACAGGCATGACACATGTTTTTTTATTTGGTTTCAATATCACAGCTTGTCCTTTCCCTTCTAAGTTGGTAGGTAGCAACTGGTATGTGGCAAAGTAGACTTTAATCTGGGTTCATTAGGCTCCAAACCCCACATTTATTATATTTCACTGTTTAGTAAATATTCATTGAATGAGGCAATATGTAGGATTAGTAAAGCTTGGATCAAAGATGGAAGTGAAATGGAATTATTCTCTGAATGCCAAGAATTGCCCTCCATGTTCTGTTAGTTGGTAACAGCCAAGGAAGCAAGATCCTTGTAGAACCTCAGGACTGAGTCTCTGGTATGTTCTGGTATATATCTTTTTATCAAGGTTCCTAGATAGAGGCTGAGCTAAGCAGTAGGTCTACAAGGCTTTGCAGTTGTTGTTAATTGTTTTCAAGCATTCTGAATTCAGGTCAGTTTAGCTCCTTTATGTTTTTTGCAGAAGTCTGATGAGAGCTGCTAATTCTGTTTATCATTTACAAAAGAAAAATAGCTTGAATTTATGGACCTGAACATACATGTTGCACATGTGATTTTGTTACAACCACTCAGTTACTTTATGGTAATAGACTGGTTTATTCTTGCATGTGCCTCAGTGGGTTGATCCCAGCTAGATAAAACCGGATTTTGTGTTCAAAAGAGTGGAACTGTCAGGATTAAAGAAGATTGTACTGGTATTAATTCCTAAAGGGACTCCAGCCTCGAAAGACACTGAATCTCTGATCTTTACAATGGTATGGGCTTTCATGAGAACTGAATTTATTGAGTCTCCTTCACCAGCCCCTTTCAACCAGAATGTTACCCTTGAGAAACTCTTTCCAGAATTTCTGGAGTGGACGCTGGTTCTATGTGCTAGGGATGGTGCCATGTGCTTTACCTACATTATATTCATTTATGGATATATGGTTATTATTATCTTCATTAGCTTCATTTATATGAAGAAAAATTGAGTCTCAGTTTGAGTGACTTGACCGGATCCTATAGGTAAGAAGTAACAAAATTGGTATTTGAACCTGGGCCCATCTGATTCTCAGTACATGCTCTTTCTACCACACTGTGTTGATGAGGGCATTTTGGACCACAAAGGGTTATAGGGCCTCAAACCCTCTTAAGTGTATTATTAATCTGTAGGTGCTCATTAACAAACAAAATAGCTGTAATGATGTTACAGATGGAGGACTGTGGAACTTCAAGATCACCAAGGTTGCTGTTTGGTCTGTTGGGTGGAGTGCCCTTCCTAACTCAGAAATCAAAGGCATTGAAGAGTCTCAGGTTTTAGTGAAATAACTTTTCTATCACTGATCGGGAGCATTTAAGTGAAGTATGAGATGTGTGTATAGGATATTTGTATTGTTTTAGACTTAAGCAGTTTGTTCAAAATGGTTACCTGTGAGAATAACTTCATTAGTTCTACAGAATCCAGAGACTGGTGTGGATACTTCAGTCAGTAAGCAAGTTCAACTGGCAGGAGAGAGGGTGTTTCAAAGCATGACAGGAGTTGCTAATATCACCCCTTCAGGCTCTCCCATGAATTTTTCCAGAAAAGTCTGAGGTAAGTATTGAATGTCACATGTTTGAGATCACAGCGTAGCCACATTTTTTGGGGCACGGTGCCAGGAAGAGGAATCTAGGTTAAGTTCCACGGGTGAGCTAGAGACGTTTTCCTTGGTGAACTAAGAAAGGAAATGAAATTAAGAATGGTAGAAAGGTATACAAGTGGTCATGAAAGGCATTGTATTATTGTTCACTTACTTTTATTAAAAGCTCCATTGTAGATTTTTTCTTCTTTTTAGCTCCACTTGATAATTTAAATTTCAAAGTAGAATAGGGATCTTTAATATAGATCAGCAATCCTCTAAAATTTTAATTTCAATTTATTATTTAAGTTTACAGAATTTGCTTTCTGTTTATGACTTCTTTTTCTCCCTTGACCGTTCTTGTTTTTACTGTATTCTTCCCTCTTGTTCCTCTCACTTCTTGTATTATTGATAAAGCTTGCTTGGTTTTCCTTTAGTTCACAGCCACTCTAATGTAAACCTCTCATTTTACTAGTTGTTTTAGGTCTGTAAAAAAAAGCCTTGTTTGTTATACAGATGTTTTGTATGAAGAAACAGCTAAGCTCTGCTTTATATCAACATGGTGCATTTCTAAATGATTTGTCTATCCCTTTGGATACGGAGGTACCTTCTTGATGAATCTTATGCCAAGGCCATATTGAAACAGTATTAAGGGCTTGACGAAGGAGAAATACTTGAGATCACAGAGCTTGAAGTAGAACTCACAAACTTCCCTTCCTTCTGAGGAAGGTGAATGTCCTCTTTTTGTTAAGGTTTGGTTTACACAGAGAAGCTATATCTAAATTCTTTACTGTGCTGAGTATCGTTTGCATATTTGCAGCCATGTGAAAAACCCCAGTTCAGCATTTTATCAGCTCCTGAGTGACAAATTTGTGGCATGTTTTTGCTCTGCTCTCATCTTTCTTCAGAGCTTGTGTAACAGCTGTCCAGCATAGTTCAAACTATCAATGTGGTGACCATATTTTCCCATTGCAAGTGAGTACACGTGGTCTAACCAATTTCAGTGTACTTAAGGAGACAATGGAATGGAATACTTGAAGTCCAAGCTGTTGCAGAAACTATAGACACCATTCTTCTTAGGAAAACAGGGATGTTCAAATTTCATCAATATGGAAACATTCGTTAAAGCTTCTATTATATGTGACAGAGGATGCTGCCTTTCACCTATTGAACATTTTGCTTCTTTTAAGATTCCATAGTGTCAATTGCTGAGATTTCAAATAGGGTAAGACCAGTTTTAACCCCAGTAAAGTCTGCTGAGTTTTCCTTGTTCACCATATCCGGTAATGTAGCCACTTTGCTATAGGAACCGCACATTGTGAGAATAATGTGTTTATGGGAAGATAATGGAAGTAAAGTGCCATATTGAATTATGATTCATATAACCATAAAGGGCATGGCATGTGGCTAATGTAATCAGTACCTTTGCTTAATGTTCCTGTTTCATACATGAAACTTCAGAAGTGTGTAACTTTTAAGAATCTTACAAACTCTCGGCCGGGCAAGATGGCTCATGCCTGTAATCTCAGCACTTTAGGAGGCCGAGGTGGGCGGATCACTTGAGGCCAGGGGTTCAAAACCAGCCTGGCCAACATGACAAAACTCCATCTCTACTAAAAATACAAAAATTAGCTGGGCTTGGTGGCACGTGCCTGTAATCCCAGCTGCTTGGGAGGCTGAGGCAGGATGATTGCTTGAACCTGGGAGGCAGATGTTGCAGTGAGCAGAGATCATGCCACCGCACTCCAGCCTGGATGACAGGAAGAGGCTCTAAATAAATAAATAAATAAATAAATAAATAAATAAATAAATTTACAAACTTTTCCTAGACTAAGAGGGAACAAAGTGGCCAAAATTCATGGGGGTGTAGAGGAAGGGTTTTTCTTATCTGCAAATCCAGGGAAAGTGCTTCATTAAGGAGAAGCCATTAATATTATGGAAAGATCTCTTTCGGCCTCAGAGAGACCACTAGGAGAGCCCTGAGTACATAAGAGGCTTAAATGCACAGTTGGATCTTATATAAATGTTCTGAATGTATTCTTGGAAACAACAGGAGTATTTGAAAATGTTAATATAGTTTGAACCCTGAATGTAAAACAAGGTTCCTCCCACCTTTGACAAAGTAAACTCTCTTTTCTCCTAGGGGCATTCGTTTCTTTCTTCAATTCCAGGGACAGGAATTGAATGTCCCTGGCTTACTGAAGTTCAAGTTGGGATCTGAGAAAATGACAGGCTTCTATTTGCTCCCCTTTCCCAACTCTGGTGATCTGAAGTTGCTATTGCTTCCCTGATTGTAGCTGTCACTGCATTGATTCTGGATTAAATCATTCTGTTTGGCGCAGAGCAAGAGTTGGAAGGGGCTAGCAGTGTTCTTTACATTTCTGGTTTAATTGGTGATCCTGGCCAACCAGAGTCTATGCCCACCTCCTGAAAGCTGCCTCAGAGATCAGGTTGGGAGGATAACTTTTACTGCTGAGGTCTAGATAGAAATGGCCCTTGTATCATTCTCTGTAAACTATCGCAAGAACAAAAAAACCAAACACCGCATATTCTCACTCATAGGTGGGAATTGAACAATGAGAACACATGGACACAGGAAGGGGAACATCACACTCTGGGGACTGTTGTGGGGTGGGGGGAGGGGGGAGGGATAGCATTGGGAGATATACCTAATGCTAGATGACGAGTTAGTGGATGCAGCACACCAACATGGCACATGTATACATATGTAACTTACCTGCACATTGTGCACATGTACCCTAAAACTTAAAGTATAATAATAATAAATAAAAAAAAAGAAAGAAATGGCCCTTGTAAACTCTATTTCTCAAAATTAGTCTTATCAGGGAAACTTCATCTTGTTTGTGTAACAAGAGTTCTTGGCTAAAGCCAATACAACCTCAGGGGAGAAAGCTCTCAGACCCTTATCTGTAGGATCTAGATCCCCACAGTATTTTAAGTTTCTATATTCTTTATTATTTCTGGAAGAATGTTGCCTGGAGCCAAGATTATGAATTATGTGAAATAAAATCCAGTGTCTGTCAATTTTTCTGTCCTTTTCCCTCATTTGTTCTTTTTTTTCTCTTATTTAAAAATTTTATTGATACATAATAGATGTACATATTTTCAGGGAACATGTGGTATTTCGATAACTTCATATAATGTGTAATGAACAAATCTTTATTTACTTAATGTGTTTACTGAGCTTTAATTATTTTTCAAACATTATACTAGGCATGGAGGACACAAGTCGTGAACAATGCAAGATCTCAATTTTCACAAAGCGGCCACATAGAGTAGCAGTTAGAATGCTAACTCTGCAATCACATTGCCTAGGTTTGAATCCTGGCACTGCTTCTTCCCAGCTGTTTGATAGTAGACAAGTCATTTGACCTGTCTGTGCCCTAGTTTCTGCATCTGTAAAATGGGAATAATGGTAGATTTCCTCATAGGATTGTTATGAGGACTATATATGATTGACTGGCCCATATTAAATATTATGTGTTTTTACCAGATAATATGAAGCTTGCATTCTAGTGGAAAAGATGGATAATTACATATCATAAGTGAAAGGAAAACAGGTTGATATATTTGTTATCCTGATACTGTTTATATCTTATAACCTTTTTCCTAAAAAAAGGATCTGATAAAATCATTTATATTATGAATTGAACAGTCTTAATAAATTTATATTTTTATGAAAGGTAAAATTCACATTAGATATAAAAAGTTGTTAAATCTTTGTGTACTTTGGAATCATCTTGGAGAACCCACCCCCAGAGTCTAAGTTGGCTGCTAGAGAACCTGCTATCACATCTACTTTCCAGGCAGCAGAAAGGAGGAAGAAAGAAGAAAGAGTGTGCCCTCTTTGAAGAAGTCTTTCCCAGTAGTTCCATGTAATATTTTTGCTTGCATCTCACTTTTTTGAATTTAGGAGCATAGCTTCATCTAGCTGAAAGGGAGGCTAGAAAATCCAGTATTTTCTGTGTTGAATATTCTCAACTAAAACTCAAGGTTCTCTTTGTTAAAGAAGAAAGGAGAATAAATGTTGGGAAGCAATAAACAGTCCTTGCCACAGTGCCAATCCAGCTCTTTGTTTAACTTCATATCCAAATTTGTTACTTCCCAAAACTCAATTTGGGCCTATCATTAAGACTCCTCTTGTTCCTATTAGTTGTAACTGGGTTTTCTTTTTGGTTCAGATAAAGTGAAAAGCTAACATGTATTGAGCACTTACTCTATGCCAAGCATTGCACAACAATGCTATGACGTAGACTGTTATTATCCCCATTTTATAGACAAGGAAATCAAAGCACAGAGAGGTTAAATAATTTGGTCAGTAGTGGCAGAGTTAGGATTCAATTCAAATGCAAGTAGTTTGGTGCCAGGATCTGATTATTAACACAGCACTGCTTGATTTAGAGTTAGCAAAATGGAATGAGGTACAAGTAGGAAAAGGGCAGAGAAAGGCAGTGTAAGAATAGCATGTCTTTCATATGAAATGGTTACAAGTTCCATATTTATAACATATGGAACCTGTGAAAAGTATAACATTTTAAATGTTTTATCTGATTTTATACAACTACATGTTTCATTGAGCTAATTGCTTTTTGTAAGGACCTTCACAACCTAATCCTAAATTTTCACCTTTACCTTTGCTCATTCCACTCAGTGTGATATCATGGAAATACATTTTAGAAATAGAGAAGGTTTGGTTTGTTCCCTACCTCTCCCACTCTTACCTGTATGGCTTTGAGAAATTTAGCTACTTCTTTGTATCTGAGTTTTATTTTTCTTTAAAATGGACTGATAATACCTACTTTTTTGGTCTAAACTTTAAAATTGTTTTTAATTGACACAAAATAATTGTACATATCTCTGGGGTACAGTGTGATGTTTTGATACATACATACATCATATAAAAATCAAATCAGGGTATTTGGCATATTTACCACCATACATTTATTATTTCTTTGTGGTAAGAACATTCAAAATCCTCTCTTCTACTTATTTTGAAATATACAAAATGAGGTTGTTAATCATAGTCACCCTACTGTCCAATAGAATACCAGAATTTATTCCTCCTAATTGTAACTTTGTACCTGTTGAGCAATTTCTCCCTATATCATCCTCCTTCTACCCCCACCCTAGCCTCTGGTAACCATTATCTACTCTGCGTCTGTGTGATAAATTTAGATTTCATATGTGAGTGAGAACATGCAGTATTTGCCTTTATGTGCTTGTCTTATTTCACTTAATGTTCTTAGGCTTATCTATGTTGTTGTAGATGATAGGATTTTATTCATTCTTATGGATGAATAGTATTCTATTGTGTATATATACCGCATTTTCTTTTTTCTTTTTTTCATCTTCAGGTAGAGTGAAGCCTTTTATTTATTTATTATTTTTTTCTAATCTTTTTTTATTATACTTTAAGTTCTAGGGTATATGTGCACAACGTGCAGGTTTGTTACATATGTATACATGTGCCATGTTGGTGTGCTGCACCCATTAACTCATCATTTACATTAGGTATATCTCCTAATGCTATCCCTCCCCCCTCCCCCCATCCCATGACAGGCCCTGGGGTGTATGATGTTCCCTACCCTGTGTCTAAGTGTTCTCATTGTTCAATTCCCACCTGTGAGTGAGAACATGTTATATACCGCATTTTCTGTATCTGTTGATGGACATTTAGGTTGATTCCATATCTTGTCTATTGTGAATAGTGCTACAATAAGCATAGGAGTACAGATATCTCTAGAACATCCTGATTTCATTTCCTTTGGATATGTACTTAGTAGTGGAATTGCTGGATCATATGGTAGTTTTATTTCTAATTTTTTGAGAAACCTCCATACTGTTTTCCATAATGGTTGTACTACTTTCCCTTCTCACCAGTAGTTACCCTTTCTCCACATACATGCCAGCATTTGTTATTTCTTGTCTTTTTGATAATAGCCATTCTAATTGGGGTGAGGTGATATCTCGTATTTCATTATTGTATTGATTTGCATTTCTCTGATGATTAGTGATGTTGAGTATTTTTTCATATATTTGTTGGACATTTGTATCTTCTCTTTTGAGAAATGTCTATTCAGCTCTTTTGCCCACTTTTTAATCGGATTATTTTTTGCTGTTGAGTTGTTTGAGTTTTTTAAATTATTATTATTATACTTTAAGTTTTAGGGCATATGTGCACAATGTGCAGGTTAGTTACATATGTATACATGTGCCGTGCTGGTGTGCTGCACCCATTAGCTTGCCATTTAGCATTAGGTATATCTCCTAATGCTATCCCTCCCCCCTCCCCCCACCCCACAACAGTCCCCAGAGTGTGATGTTCCCCTTCCTGTGTCCATGTGTTCTCATTGTTCAATTCCCATCTATGAGTGAGAACATGCGGTGTTTGGTTTTTTGTCCTTGTGATAGTTTACTGAGAATGATGATTTCCAATTTCATCCATGTCCCTACAAAGGACATGAACTCATCATTTTTTATGGCTGCATAGTATTCCATGGTGTATATGTGCCACATTTTCTTAATCCAGTCTATCATTGTTGGACATTTGGGTTTCTTACATATTTTGGACATTAATCCTTTGTCAAATGCATAGTTTTCAAATATTTTCTCCCATTTTGTAGGTTGTATTTTTACTCTGTTGTCTGTCTCCTTTGCTGTACAGAGCTTTTTAGTTTGATATAATCCCATTTGTCTATTTTTGCTTTTGTTGCCTGTGCTTTTAGGATCTTACCAAAAAAAATATTGCCCAGATAAGTGTCCTGAAGTGTTTACTCTCTTTTATTTTAGTACATTTATAGTTTTGGGTTATACATTTAAGTCTTTGATCTATTTTTCATTTTTTAATATGGTGAGAGATAGGGGTCTAGCTTCATTGTTTTGTATGTGGATATCCACTTTTCCCAGCACCATTTATTGAAGAGCAACTACACAAGAGAAAGAAATAAAAGACATCTAAATTGGGAAGAAAGAAGTTAAGTTGTCCCTGTCTGCAGACCACATAGTCTTATATATATAAAACCCCAGACTCCATTAAAAAACTGTCAGAACCTATACATTCAGTAAAGTTGCAGGACACAAAATCAACATACAAATGTCAGGAGTGTCTCCATACACTGTTTGTGAATTATCTGAAAATGAAATCAACAATCACATTTAGAATAGCCAAAAAATAAAATACTTAGAAATAAATTTAACCAAGGAGGTAAAAGATCTCTACATTGAAAATGACAAAACACTGAAGAAAGAAAGAAGACACAAATAAATGGAAAGATAGTCCATGCTCATGGATTGGAAGAATTAATATTGTTAAAATGTTCATACTACCTGCAATGATCTACAGATTCAGTGAAATCCTTATCAAAATACCAATGACATGCTTCACAGAAATAGGACAATTCTAAAATTCATATGGAACCACAAAAGACCCACAATAGTCAAAGCATTTCTGAGCAAAAAGAACAAAGCTGGAGACATCACAGTACCTGACTTCAAAATACGCTACAATACTATAGTAATCAAAATAGCATGGCATGGGCATAAAAAATAGACACATAGACCAATGGAACAGAGTAGAGAACAGAGAAATACATTCAAGCACTTACAACCAACTTTTTTTTTGACACAGATGGCAAGAACAAACAATAGAGAAAGGATAATAGCTACTTTAAAAAGGCAGTTGCAGAAATCAAATAGGACAATGTAGGTGATATTTGAAATTAAATAAATTTCGTTTTGTCTTTTCATTTTCCTTTCTCTTTTCTCTTTCCCCACCTCCCACCCCACCTTTCCCCTTTTCCAGTGTGCTCTAATCAAACTAGTTTATTTTATTTGAGCATAATTTACTCATTCCAAACTCTCTGCTTTTGATTTTGTCATTGCCTCTTCCTGAAATTTCCCCATTCCCTTCTTCCATTGACGTAGATTAGCATTTTTACATCTAAAGTCTGCCCACCATATGTGTTGTCTGGTCTGTAAATGTTTATTACCTGCTTTTAAATGGGGGCATGTTTGACTCATTCATCATATATCCCACCATTTGCTATTTTATTTATTTATTTATTTTGAGATGGAGTCTCACTCTGTCGCCCAGGCTGGAGTGCAGTGGTGCGATCTCGGCTCACTGCAAGCTCTGCCTCCTGAGTTCACGCCATTCTTCTGCCTCAGCCTCCCGAGTAGCTGGGACTACAGGTACCTGCCATCGTGCCTGGCTAATTTTTTTGTATTTTTAGTAGAGACGGAGTTTCACCGTGTTAGCCAGGATGGTCTCGATCTCCTGACCTCCTGGTCCGCTCACCTTGGCCTCCCAAAGTGCTGGGATTAACAGGCGTGAGCCACCGCGCCTGGCCCCATTTGCTATTTTCTTACACGTAGCCCATTTATACTGATTTCTGTTCTCCACTGGGCTTCTGAAGGCATCTCAGTTTGAGAAATCCTTCACTCCAATTTAAATTTCTGCTCATCATTTCAGGGCCATGTCAAATACCTTCTCTTCCATAAAAGTCTTGGTCGCTGACTATAACATGAAATTTCTTGCTTACTCCACCATTTTTCTCTTAAAATACATGAAATATACTTCTTCCTCATCTTTGTGTCAATGGTATGTGCAGATCTTACTTATATACCTACAATGAAGTCTAAGCTCCCTGAGAATAAGAATTCTATTTTGTTCATCTGTGCAACCTCAACATCTAGTAGCTGTCTTGGTCATGTTAAGCACTTTGACGCTTATTGATAGGTCAGAGAAACCACTCTTTTTGCAAAGCTAAGATACAGAAGTGCACAGAACAAAAAGCATTTTGTAGAAATGCATTTAAAAATGTATAATAACACTTCTTGGTAAGAATTCAAGAAGCATCTGACCAGATGATCCTCTGGGAAAGATAGAAAGTAGTTTTTCACTCAATCCACAGTGCTGGCACAGGATCTGTGTTTCTTTAGTTTTGCTTCCAAATTGGTATTGACGTCAGTCACTGAGAAGTCTTGGCTGGCAATAAATTTCATATTCAACAGGATGGGCTTTGGAAAGTAAATGGAGTGAAAACCCATAAGCTAGGAAGCTCTAAACTGAATGTGCATGGTTAGTGTAATCAGTGACTAAATTAAGGTGAGGTTTATGGCTGTTTCAGTCTTTCACCATGAAGAAATTTCAAGACCGGTCATGCACCACTTCCTATTGATGAGTGGGAGGCCAGAGGGGTCAGAAAGTCAACGTCATTGAGAGGTCTAGTTCATAGGTGGATTGACACATGGGCTTGAGGCTTGAAGAATAGTTATTATCACCAGGCCATTTGGTTTTGTTTGGTTATCCGGAAAGCCTGAGATGGACTTTATATAGTCAACACTAACTTTTGAGTAAAGTGGAAAAACCATTGCTGAATTTCTAAGCAGTGTGGTAATAAACGGAAAAAAATCTGCCTCAGGCTTTTGCAGGGATAAAAGAAATCATTTAGAACCGCCAACAAAATGAAGAAGGAGGCCAAGGCTGAATTCTGGTGCCCCAGACTCTCTATCCTTTGTGACTTTGGTGTTGGTATTTTCACCACCAGCAACTAGGGCCCTCATGTTCTGTACTCCCACAATCAGTCAAGAGATTGTGAGAAGATCTGTGTTTGTAGCGGTGTTTTCAATAGCAAAAAGGGTAGAAGCACCTAAAGACCTGGCAATAAGAGGTTAGATAACTTATATAAGGTGCAAGCAGAAGCTAAGCAGCTATTTAAAAAGACGGGATAGGATATAGGATGTAGGATGTAGGATGATATACTTGTTTTTTAAAAAGCATGTGTATCCACCCCTACCCCCAGGTTCATGTGTATGTATATGTTGTACTCATAGAAATCTGGAAAGCATTTTACCAAATATCAACTATTTATCTGGTGGCTGGTGTGAATGGGGTTTCTAAGGAAAAAGTTTATCTTATATTTTATATTCCATGGTGTTTATGTTTTTATATAACAAGTGTGCCTTACTTTTATGATCAATAAAAACAAAAATAGATTTCTTTTTGTTAAAAGGAAACAAAGAGTCCCTTTTGATATTCTTTATTCACATTGAAATATGAATCACCGGCAAGAATTCTGAATATCACTCTTTTGAGAAAGAAGAGTGGGATAGGATTTCACCAGGTATCAAAGCCTTAACCTGATGAGATATGGTATTAAAGATGGGATTTCAGCTAGCTATTGGTAAACTTAAATGAGATATTTCATTTCTTGACTCCTCCCTTGGGGGGGTTCTTTTTTGTTGGTCAGGTGATCTTCAAATCACTTCCTATAAGTGCCAGCAGGGGCAGTGGAGGCCCAACAGGTGAGCTCCTAGACTCTCCAGTGTTGCTTTGAACAGAGTAGTTCCATTTCTGCCTGCTTTTTTGGTATTAGGGTTTCAACTAGGATTTCATTTAGGAAAAATGATTATTCTGCTTAATAAAAGTTTGCAAACCACAGATCTATACCATACTTAACTATAAAAAATGTAGGAATAAATACTCCTTTTTTATAGATGAGGGATTGAGGCTCAGAGGGTGAAGTGAGTTGCTTTGGGAGAGACATGGGGTAAGTAGTAGGGTCAAGACTTAAATCTATGTACTTGGACTCTCATGTTCAGCGATCTTTTTATTATGTGATATTACCTCCTATTAGTGGCCTGAAGGGGCTCCTTTTGGTAAACTTGGGGCAGGGATACATCTGATGTAAGAAACATAGTGAAATGCCCAGGTGGGTTTGAAAGGCATAATCTTATTACCTTACTGCCCAGATTTACCACTTTTTTCACCAACCTGCTCTGGGTTTTGAGCAGGACCCAGGAGCCCAGCAGATAACACTTGCTTTGGGGCATGTCTGTACTTGAATTACCAAGGGAAGGAAGCTAACAGGAAGTTCTCATTGTGAGTTGGTAGGTGAGACTGGGATATTATTCCCTTCTTCCTTCTCCACAGCACTGGGCTACTTATGCCCAGGGTTCACTGAGATGCAGTGTGTCCCAGCTGCACTTTATAAATACCTTATTTCAAGGGTGGTTGATAACTTTACTCCCAAATTTCTCAACTGGAACCTATTCGTAAGGCATATAGTCAGAGACAGGAAAAGTGTTTGGTTATAGGAGAAAATCCATGAATGGCACAGACCTGAGTGGTTCCTCTGAACATCAAGAGGCCAAACACCTGTTTACAAGAAGAAAAATTACTGAACGAATGGCCTTATCCATTACCCATGTTACTGCATTTTCATGCCTGACTGAACCATATGGTTTTCAGTCTCAGTTCTCTTCCTACAATGTGGCCTTTAGAACTTCCTTGAAGGCCTCTTGGTACCTTCTTTAGAACTCTCTTTTTGAGCTCTTGCTACCTGCCCTTCATTTTTCCCCTAGACCAGGAACTGTTCTTGTCTTCTGCTCGGAATGGATCTAGAAAGTTCCTGTGTGTTCATTTGTGTCTGTTCTCAGGGTCAGGCCAGGTTTGGCAGTAAGTCATCACATTGCTTTTCGTTTGGTAGCAATTTTAATAGCCCCAGATGGGACTTTTTCTTAGGTTTTCATTTTATTTGTAGCAGAAATACTCTAAATCAATAGTTGAAAAAAGAGGTGTTGTTCTCATAGCAGTGCAGGCTTCCCTTACTATATTGTACCAGTGGCCACTTATTTTGTGGGAAGGCTGAGTGAATGATGCTCTTCCCTTGGTGTATTTCATCCACAGAACAATATGGCTCAGGTGAGATTAAAGTGCTACGGGGAATAGATTACCTTGAGCTGGAACTGTTTTTAAAATAAGGAGACAAACTAATGAAAGTTGGTTAGTCTGTCATGAGCAATTTATACTCAGCAAACAAGAGCAAATATTTTTTGAAAATAGATCATTTACAAGAGAAAAGAGAAGTTTCCTTATTGGTAGAATGTTTCACAAAGCCTGGAGTACAAGTGTAGGATTGTGAGTATAAAGGGAAAGATGTTGCTTTAGTTGTTGGGAGGTCTTGGTACCTGCGCAGATCCTGAGGCTAATTTTATTCAATATGACACTTACCTCTCATAAGTTGGAATGTCTGGTTGAACTTCCTTATCTAGAGAATGGAGACAAAATACTTGTCTTACCGACTTAATAAAGTTATTGGAAAGATCAAAGGAAATAATTTTCTAGCTCTTTGAAAATCTTTAAATTGGACACACATACACTCTCTCTCTCTCTCTCTCTCTCTCTCTCTCTCTTTCTTACCCACACACTCACCACCAGTCACCAAGTCTCACCTCTGGAATAGTTATGAAATTCTGTCCTTTTTCTATTTGCACTTTTCTCCCACAACCAGAGTTCATACCCATTTCCTGGGCTACTACAAGTGTCTACTAGCCTATGTTTCTGCTTTCAGTCTTTCTGTCCTACAATCTGTTCTCCACTTCACTGCCAGATTCATCTTCCTAAATCCACATTTAATCATGTCTTCTTTCTGCTCTAAAATTGTCAGTAGCTACCTATTATTTGTTGAATCAAGTCCAGATTACTTGGCCAGATTCAAAAGTCTTCATGATCTAACTCCTCCTGTGATTTCTGTCCACTCCTTCCCTTATACCCTTGTATACTCCATCCAGCTTGTGACATTTATCCCCTGTAAATGACCTGTACATTTTTAGAGCCTTTAGGTTTTTGTCATTTCCTCATCCTTTTTGTTTTCAAACATAAAAATTCAATATTTTGAGGACCTGGTTGAAATGCCATTTTCTTTCATAAAACTTTTTGATATCTCCCTTAGGGGCACCTGTTTGACAGGGATATTATAAAGGGAACTGAAGCATTACATGGTGGTTGAGTGAAATGAGATGAGGTCTCAGATCCTTTCCAACTCAATTCCTTTTTCTAAGCAGTGCTTTTTGGATTAAAATGAGTTGTGAATATTCCTGTTTTGATAAATCAAACAATGACTTATATCTCCTATTCTTCCTAGCATCTCCTCCTTTTTTCCTTCCTGAGTTTCTGCTTTCTCTGTTCATACTGGCAGAACACCTTGGTGTTTCTACCAAAGAGGATGTCAAGCTGGGGACTTTAATTGGAGCAGGCAGGATGTGTGTCAACATCATTTGAAAAAAAATGGTGCCAGTCTGTTGGCCTGGCGGATGTTATCACAAAACAATTTTAATCAGTGTAATTGCTCTCTTTTCTTTATAGTTCCAGTATTTTGTGTCATTTTTAAACCAATGTCTTGTCCTCCCATCTCTTTCAAATATACATCTTCCTTTCTAGACTTCAACTCTTTGAAGGCAGGGACTTTCCTTATTTATTATTTTATCTTCTACAGTACCTACTAGTGTTCATTCAATGCTTGGTGAGTTGAATCAACAATGAATAAAGAAGGAGCTTTTTACCCCTGGGCATAAGGTACAAAACAAAGGATTCCTTGACCCCTACCCATCCTCTGTGGCATCAGCCTTTGTGAAGCTTCTCTTCGTAGCCAGGCAATAACTAGTCTCCTCTGTGATTTTTAGCAGAGGAGTTCTTGGCTTTGTGTGGTAATTCCACTGAGTCGCTAGGAGAGAGAACAATTTCGGAAAGAATCATTTGTTCGGTTTCCATTCCATGTTGGGAAAACAAATACAAGAAAATATATCATAGCCATGAACCTTTCATTAGGAATCCTATAGCCATATGATACACAACTTCAACAAAATCCTATGAGCATGAATGAGATACAGTAACCACAGATATATGAGATAATCATCACCCTGATGATCTAGGAAGGGGAGCATCAGAATGAGCAAAGAGGACCCAGTGGAGCCTGCTTTAGTACACACACTTTGTGAAACAGTCTGGAAGTAGCTGGAAGAGTTAGCTACACAAAGCATGGACAGTAGTGTTAGCCTCTCTGAGTTCATTAGTTAACATTTGTATTTTTATTTCA
Source organism: Pongo abelii (assembly GCF_028885655.2). Lineage (NCBI taxonomy): Eukaryota > Metazoa > Chordata > Mammalia > Primates > Hominidae > Pongo > Pongo abelii. The sequence continues at coordinate 123,594,936 of NC_072008.2, read as the reverse complement.
CCTGTAGCCCTGATCACAGATAATCAGGTCTCTTTCTCCCTTTTCTGTCTCTTTTTCATTCTCTCTTTCATTGTCTTGCCCTGTGCACACTCCTCTCTTCTGTAGGGTAAGGTATACACCAAGACAACAAGGACACCTATCTTCAGATCTAAGAGGTGTTACCTCACTCTCTCTGTATATATTACACTCTGAGGCCTAACAAATAATTTAAAATATGGAATTGTGTTGAAGCCCACACATAGAGGCAATGGTAAGGAATTCTTAGACTGTCAAAATATTGACTCATACAACCAACACATAATAATTAGAGACAGAACATTGTGAGTCAAGCTAGAATTTAGGAGAAAAGACTGACTGTAATATAATGAGTGTTATTAATTGAAGGGAAGAATAGAGAAACAGAAAAAGAAGAGTCAGCAAGGAAAACCTAGAGTGGCCAGGGTCAGAGGGACTCAGATACAGATTCTAGGAGGAATGTACATTTCAGGCATCAGGGAAGCCTTTTTCTCAACTGGGGGATAGGCCTCACTGTAGCCTGGGTAATATATACTTTTTTTACCTAGAAACACCACCTTATCTGTACTCTGAGTTCATGTGCATCCTGTAATCTTCTGATGTTGAATTTCAGTCTTTGGCATCTTAACACCAGGAAGAGGCTTAGATAACACACACACACATACACACACACACTCACAGACACACACACACAGACATCTTGTCAAGACCTTTCCAAGGACCACCAGCTCTGCCAAGGACCTCCTCTCTGGCTAGTATATGAGGGAAAATCTTTGTTTTTCCCTGCTGCTCCTGCCTTAGCCCATCATTGGCCTGAGTCTGGTAACTTGACCCTAGGTATCTGATATTATGCCCATTGCTTTCTAGCCTTGGGTATCCATAGCAACAGCTTTGGAAAAGGAAACAGGCACCAGAGGCTTTCTTACGTCAGCCTGGTTTTTCCAGAGGCCAGCCAGGAAGAGCAAGCCTTGTGTTCTCAACCTTCCTGGCTTGCAGCGAGAAAATAAGAGTTCTCCAGTTGGAAAGACTTTCTAGGGACCAGAAACTATATCTGGCTTGGGTGCTTCTAAGGGGTTTATTTTTCCAAACCTAATTCTTGGCTTATTTGTCAAAATTCAGCGGGTATGTGCTGTAAGTGAGATGATCATATTTCCTAAACCAAAACATGGTTAAATGGTTTAACCATGGCTTCTGAGGGGAGAAATTTACATATGTGAAAAGCCTGACCAAGGTACACAAATAAAGTAACATATAGTTGACAAATCTGACAAATCTTCTTTATTATAAAAATAATAGCTATATGAAGTTATATGAAATTAGGACAGGCCAGAATAGTTTACAACAAATATTTGTTGAGCACCTATTATGTACTGAGCACCGTTCTTAGTACTTGAAATATATCAGGGCCCAAAATAAACAATAAGATTCCTACCTTTGTGGAGCTAATATTCTAGAAGCAGGGCTGTATATCACCACACTTTCAAAGGTCTTTCCTGGAGTGCTTTTAAAAAATAAGCTCTTTTCAGGTGTTAGCCTTATAGTAAATAAACTTTGATGATGTGAAACCAACTATTACAGTAGTATTTATTTATGTCACATGGGAGATGTTGAAAAAGGCATCTGGCAATAACCTCTAGCTGACACTTCACTGGGGGACTATAGAATTGAACTTTATTCCTTAAGTGGTTTTATCTCATGCTCCAGGCACACCTTTGTTGGTGATAAACAACCAGTAATAAAACAAAAGAATAGTGTACTTCTTATAGGGTTTAATTACCTCAGTCATTTGAACTGATATGGCCATTACTTGTATCAAGTCATAGCCTTTGAAGTGGTCAGCACTGCTGCCACATGTCAAAGTTCAGTCTCATATACTGTGCAATTTCCTATTTGTGGTTGTCATTATCGACTTTTTACGTATCCTTAGTATGCAGCACCAGTGAATGACACATAAGAGGTTCTTGAATACTTGTGGAACACATTAGTGAATGATTGAGTAAATGAATGAATGGGTGAATGAGCAAATACGTGCCTAGGCGATAGCTTGACTTGTTGGTAAGGGGAGTGTTTGTCAGTTGTTACTGCAGTTTTGGAAAAAAATTATCCTTTAAAATAAAAAAAGGTATGGATCAGAAGGGGAAGTGGGACCGCTTGTGGTTATATTTCTCCCATAGGAAAATTATACTGACAATAAAAAGGAGTACCCAGAGTTGATTAACTTAAGACTTTGAATCGATTTCTAAGGCTCATAGAGTCCTGCAGCCAGTTCTCTAATTCAGTGGTTCTTACTTTAGTGTGCATTAGAAGCATATGGAAGACTTATATAAAAAAACTTAAGCAAAAACCTTATAAGCCTGAAGGAACTGAGGTCCTATATTTGGCCTCCATAAACAGAATAACTGTCAGCCAAGAGTTTTGTATCCAGCAAAACTAAATTTCAGAAATGAAGGAGAAATAAAGTTATTTTTAGACAAACAAATGCTGAGACAATTTGTCACTACCAGACCAGCCCTACAAGAAATCATAAAAGGAGTTATAAATCTTGAAATAAAAAGTCAACATGTACCAGAATAGAACCTCTTGAAAGCATGAAACTCACAGAGCATATAAAACAATTACACAATTAAAAAAAAACAAAATAACAATTAACATGGTGACTGGAACAGTATCTCATATCAATATTAATGTTGAACATAAATGGCCTAAATGCTTCACTTAAAAGATACAGAATGTCAGAATGGTTAAAAAAATCACAAACCAAATATCTGCTATCTTTAAGAGACTCATCAGGCTGGGTGCAGTGGCTCAGGCCTGTAATCCTAGCACTTTGGGAGGCTGAGTCGGGTGCATCACCTGAACTCACAAGTTCAAGACCAGCCTGGCCAACACGGTGATACCCTGTCTCTACCAAAAATACAAAAATTAGCAGGGTGTGGTGGTGCATGCCTGAAACCCCAGCTACTTGGGAGGCTGAGGCACAAGAATCAGTTGAACCCAGGAGGCAGAGGTTGCAGTGAGCCAAGATCACGCCATTGTACTCCAGTCTGGGTGACAGAGCAAGACTCTGCTGGGGGAAAAAAATGACTCACCTAATACAAAAGGATTCATTAAACTCAGGGTAAAGGTGTGGAAAAAGATATTCCATGCAAATGGAAATCAAAAGTGAGCAGGAGTAGCTATTCCTACATTAGATAAAACAGATTTTAAAGGAACAACAGTAAAAAAAGGACAAAGAAAGTCATTCTATAATGATAAAATGATCAATCCAACAAGGTATTACAACCCTAAATTTATGTGCATCTAACTCTAGAGCCCCAGATTCATAAAACAATTACTATTAGAACTAAGAAATGAGATAGACAGCAACACAATAACAGTGGGAGACTTCACTCTACTGACAGCACTAGTCAGATCAAGACAGGAAGTCAACGAAGAAACAACAGACTTAAACTACACTCTACAACAAATGGACCTAACAGATAGTGACAGAACATTCTACCCCAAAACTGCAAAATATATGTTCTTCTCATCAACACATGGAATATTCTCCAAGATAGACCATATTATAGGCCACAAAACATGTCTCAATAAATTTGAAAAAAAATCAAATAATATCAAAGATCTTCTCAGATCATGGTGCAATAAGACTAGAAATCAATTTTAAAAGGAACCCTCAAAATTATACAAATACATGGAAATTAAATAATCTGCTCCTGAACAATTTTTGGGTTAACAATGATATCAAGATGGAAATTAAAAATTCTTTGAAATGAAGGACAATGGTAACACAAGTTATCACAACCTCTGGGATACAGGAAAAATAGTGCTAAATACCTCCATGCACTAAATACCTCCATCGAAAAGTCTGAAAGGTCACAAATTGACAACCTAATGTCATACCTCAAGGAACTTGAGAAGAACAAACCAAACCCACAGCTAGCAGAAGAAAAGATATAACAAAGATCAGAGCAGAACTAAATGATTTTGAAACAAAAAAATACAAAATATCAATAAAGCAAAAAGTTGGTTCTTTGAAAAGATAAACAACATTTATAGACCATTACCTAGATTAATCATGCAAAGAAGAGGAAGATTCAAATAAGCTCAATTAGAAATGAAAGTGGAGACATTACAGTAGACACTACATAAATACAAATAATTATTTGAGACTACTATCAACACCTCTATGCACAAAAAGTAGAAAATCTAGACAAAACAGATAAATTCCTGGAGTCAACCTTCTTGGATTAAATCAGAAAGATATAGAAACCATTAATAGACCAATAACAGTGAAATTGAATAAGTAATAAAAATATTGCCAACAAAAAAAGCCCAGGGCCAGATGAATTCACAGCTGAATTCTACCAGACATTGAAAGAAGAATTGGTACCAGTCCTACTGAAAATATTCCACAAGATTGAGTAAGAGGGAATTCTTCCTAACTCATTCTATGAGCCAATATTACCCAGATACTAAAACTAGGAAAGGACATAACCAAAAAAGAAAACTACAGGACAATATCCCTGATGAACATAGATGCAAAAATCCTCAACAAAATACTGACTAACCAAATCCATCAGTACATCAAAAAGATAATATACCATGATTAAGTGGGTTTCATCCCAGAGATACAGAGATGGTTTAACATATGCAAGTCAATAAATGTGATATACCACATAAACAGAATTAAAAACAAAAACCATATGATCATCTCAATAGATGCAGAAAAAGCATTTGACAAAATCCAGCATCCCTTTATGATAAAACCCCCACAAACTAGCCACAGAAGGGGCTTACCTCAAAATATAAAAGCCATCTATGACAAACCCACAGCCAACATTATACTGAATGGGGAAAAGTTGAAAGCATTTCCCCTGAGAACTGGAACAAGACAAGAGTGCCTACTTTCACCATTTCTATTCAACATAGTGCTAGAAGTACTAGCCAGAGCAATCAGGCAAGAGAAGGAAATAAAGGGCATCCAAATTTGAAAAGAGAAGGTCAAACTGTTGCTGTTTGCAAATGGTATGATCGTAAACCTAGAAAATGCTAAAGATTCTTCCAAAAGATTCATAGATTTGATAAATCAATTCAGTAAAGTCTCAGGTTACAAAATCATTTATACAAATCAGCAGAACTGCTATACACTAACAATGAGCAAGCTGAGAATCAAATGAAGAACTCAATCGCTTTTATAACAGCTGTAAAAATATAAAATACCTAGGAATATACTTAACCAAGGAGGCAAATTATCTCTACAAGGAGAACTACAAAACACTGCTGAAAGAAATTATAGATGACACAAACAAATGGAAACACATCCCATGCTTATGGATAGGAAGATCAATATCATAAAAATAGCCATACTGCCCAAAGCAATCTAGAGATTCAATGCAATCCCTATCAAAATACCAACAACTTTTTCACAGAATTAGAGAAAACAAGCCTAAAATTCATATGGAACCAAAAAAGAGCCTGAATAGCTAAAGCAATCCTAAGCAAAATGAACAAATCTGTAAGCATCACATTACCAGACTTCAAGTTATACCGCAAGGCTAGAGTTACCAAAACAGAAGGATACTGTTATAAAAGGAGACGAGTAAACCAATGGAACAGAATAGAGAACCCAAGAGTGAAGACAAATACTTATAACCAACTGATCTTTGACAAAGCTGAAAAAAATATAAATCAGGGAAAGGACACCCTGTTGAATAAGTCATCCTGGGAAAACTGGATCCCTGTCTTTTACCTTATACAAAAATCAACTCAAGATGAATCGAAGACTTAAATCTAAGGCCTGAAACCCATAAACATTCTAGAAGATAACCTAGGAAAAATTTTTCTAGACATTGGCCTAGGCAAAGAATTGATGACTAAGACCCCAAAAGCAAATGTAACTAAAATAAAAATAAATAAATGAGGCCTAATTAAACTAAAAATCTTCTTTATAGCAAAAGAAGTAGTCATCAGAGTAGACAGATGACCTACAGAATGGGAGAAAATATTTGTAAACTATGTATCTGACAAAGGACTAATATCCATAATCTGCAAGGAACTCAAACAAATGAGCAAGAAAAAACTAATCCCATGAAAAAGTAGTCAAATGACATGAGCAGACATTTCTCATAAGAAGATATACAAATGTCCAACAAACATATGAAAAAATGCTCAACATCACTAATCATCAGGGAAATGCAATTAAAACTACAATGAGATACCACCTTATCCCTGCAAGAATGGTCATTATTGAAAAGTCAAAGAACAATAGATGTTGGTGTGCACGTGGTAAAAAGAGAACACTTATATATTGCTGGTGGGAGTGTACATTAGTAGAACCTCTATGGAAAACAGTATGAAGATTTCTTAAAGAACTGAAAGCAAATATACCATTCAATCCAGCAATCACACTACTGGGTACCTACCCAAAGGAAAATAAGTCATTATATCAAAAAGACTCTTCTATGTGTTATGTCCATCACAGTACAATTCACAATTGCAAAGATGTGGACCCAACCTAAGTTCCCATCAACCAATGAGTGGATAAAGAAAGTTTGGAATATATACACCATAGAATAATACTCAGCCATAAAAAAAGAAAGAAATAATGTCTGTTGCAGCAGCTTGGATGGAGCTGGAGTCCATTATTCTAAGTGAACTAAGGAAAGAAAAACCAAATACTGTATGTTCTCACATATAAGTGGGAGCTAAGCTATGGATATGCAAAGGCATACAGAGTGGTATAATGGACGTTGGAGACTCAGAAGGGGGAGGGTAGGAGGAGGTGAGGGATAAAGACTGCATATTGGGTACAGTGTACACTACTTGGGTGATAGGTGCACTAAAATCTCAGATTTCACCACTGTGCAATTCATTCTTGCAACCCAAAACCACTTGTACCCCAAAGGCTATTGAAATAAAAAATATTAAACAAAGGTTATCTGGTTGCACCTTCAGAGCTTTTGATTCACTAAATCTGGGGTGAAGGCCAAGAATTGGAATTCCTAGGAAGCTACCAGATGATGCTAATGTTGCTATCCTGGGAACATTTTTTTAAAAAACAAATTATTTCCTGACTTTTTAATGATTGCCATTCTAACTGGTGTGAGATGATATCTCATTGTGGTTTTGATTTGCATTTCTCTGATGGCCAGTGATGATGAGCATTTTTTCATGTGTCTATTGGCTGCATAAATGTCTTCTTTTGAGAAGTGTTTGTTCACATCCTTTGCCCACTTTTTGTTGGGGTTGTTTGCTTTTTTCTTGTAAATTTGTTTGAGTTCTTTGTAGATTATGAATATTAGCCCTTTGTCAGATGAGTAGATTGCAAAAATTTTCTCCCATTCTGTAGATTTCCTGTTTACTGTGGTGGTAGTTTCTTTTGCTGTGCAGAAGCTCTTTAGTTTAATTAGATCCCATTTGTCAATTTTGGCTTTTGTTGCCATTGCTTTTGGTGTTTTATACATGAAGCCCTTGCCCATGCCTATGTCCTGAATGGTATTGCCTAGATTTTCTTCTAGGGTTTTTATGATTTTAGGTCTAACATTTAAGTCTTTACTCCATCTTGAATTAATTTTTGTATAAGGTGTAAGGAAGGGATCCAGTTTCAGCTTTCTACATATGGCTAGCCAGTTTTCCCAGCACCATTTGTTAAATAGGGAATCCTTTCCCCATTTCTTGTTTTTGTCAGGTTTGTCAAAGATCAGATAGTTGTAGATGTGTGGTATTATTTCTGAGGGCTCTGTTCTGTTCCATTGGTCTATATCTCTGTTTTGGTACCAGTACCATGCTGTTTTGGTTACCGTAGCCTTGTAGTATAGTTTGAAGTCAGGTAGCGTGATGCCTCCAGCTTTGTTCTTTTTGCTTAGGATTGACTTGGCAATGCGGGCTCTTTTTTGGTTCCATATGAACTTTAAAGTAGTTTTTTCCAATTCTGTGAAGAAAGTCATTGGTAGCTTGATGGGGATGGCATTGAATCTATAAATTACCTTGGGTGTGGAGAAATAGGAACACTTTTACACTGTTGGTGGGACTGTAAACTAGTTCAACCATTGTGGAAGTCAGTGTGGCGGTTCCTCAGGGATCTAGAACTAGAAATACCATTTGACCCAGCCATCCCATTTACATTCCCAAAGGAATAGAAATCATGCTATTATAAAGACACATGCACACGTATGTTTATTGTGGCACTACTCACAATAGCAAAGACTTGGAACCAACCCAAATGTCCAACAATGATAGACTGGATTAAGAAAATGTGGCACATATACACCATGGAATACTATGCAGCCATGAAAAATGATGAGTTCATGTCCTTTGTAGGGACATGGATGAAGCTGGAAACCATCATTCTCAGCAAACTATCGCAAGGACAAAAAGCCAAACACTGCATGTTCTCACTCATAGGTGGGAATTGAATAATGAGAACACTTGGACACAGGAAGGGGAACATCACACACCAGGGCCTGTTGTGGGGTGGGGGGAGGGGGGAGGGATAGCATTAGGAGATATACCTAATGTAAATGACAAGTTAATGGGTGCAGCACACCAACATGGCCCATGTATACATATGTAACAAACCTGCACATTGTGCACGTGTACCCTAGAACTTAAAGTATAATAAAAAAAATATAAAAAATAATAAAAATAAATAAATAAAATCTCAAAGAAAATTATTGACACGATAACTGTACATATTTATGATGTACAATGTGATTTTTGATACATGTATACAACATATAATGATCAAATCAGAGTAATTACCATATCTGTCATCTCAAACATTTATCATTTCGTTGTGCTGGGAATATTCAAAATCCTCTCTTCTAATGTTTTGAAAATGTACAATAAATTACTGTCAACAGTAGTCACACTACAGTGTTATAGAACGCTAGTACTTATTCCTCTTACCTAGCTGTAATTTTGTATCTGTTAACTAACTTCTTTCTATCCTCACTCCCCTCTAGTAACCACTATTTTACTCTCCGTTTCTATTAGATCAACTTTTAGTTTTTGCACATGAGTGAGAATATGGGGAGTATTTATATTTCTGTGGTTAACTTATTTCACTTAACATAATGTTCTCCAGGGTTGTCCATGTTGCTGCAGATGACAGGGTTTCGTTCTTTTTTGTGGTTCCTTAGTATTTCATTGTGCATTTATAACACATTTCTTTGTCCATTCATCTGTTGACAGACACTTAGGTTGATTCCATATCTTGTCTATTGTGAATAGTGCTGCAATAAACACAGGAGTGGAGACATCTCTTCAACATCTTGATTTCCTTTTCTTTGAGTATATACCCCGTAGTGGCATTGCTGGATCATACAGTAGTTCTATTTTTAGTTTTTTGATGAACCTCCGTACTGTTTTCCATAATGGTTGTATTAATTTACATTTCTACCAAGAGTATCTAAGAGGTCCCTTTTCTCTGCATCCTCACCAGCATTTGTTATTTATTTGTTTATTTTTTGATGCTTGGAAACTATATTCTTCGGGTTTTTTTTTTAACCGTATCTTTTTGATAATAGCCATTCTAACTGAGGTGACATAATATCAAATTGTGGCTTTGATTTGCATTTACATGATGATTAGAGATGTTGAGCATTTATTTCTGTACCTGTTGGCCATTTGTACATCTTTTGAGAAATGTCTGTTCAGATCAATTGCACGTTTTTAAATGAGGTTATTTGGGTTTTTCTGCTGTTGTGTTCAGTTCCTTATATATTTTGGATATTAATCCCGTGTCATATGAATAGGTTTTTTGTTGTTGTTGTTGTTGTTTTTGAGATGGAGTTTCACTCTTGTTGCCCAGGCTGGAGTACAATGCCGTGATCTCGGCTCACCGCAACCTGTGCCTCCCGGGTTCAAGTGACTTTCTGCCTCAGCCTCCTGAGTAGCTGGGATTACAGGCATGCGCCACCATGCCTGGCTAATTTTATATTTTTAGTAGAGACAGGGTTTCTCCATGTTTGGCAGGCTGGTCTCGAACTCCTGACCTCAGGTGATCTGCCTGCCTTGGCCTCCCAAAGTGCTGGGATTACAGGCATGAGCCACTGCACCTGGCTTGCAATGTTTTTCCCATCCTGCCAGTTGTTTCTTCATTCTGTTAACTGTTTCCTTTGCTGTGCAAAAGCTTTTTAGTCTGATATAATCTCATTTGTCTATTTTTACTTCTGTTGCCTGAGCTTTTGAGGTTTTAGCATGCAGTCTTTGCCCAGACCAATGTTCTGAAGTGTTTCTTGTGCGTTTTCTTCTGGGAGTTTTATAGTTTATTGTCTTAAAGTTTTTAATCCATTTCGAGTTAATTTTGGTATATGATGAAAGGTGGGAGTCTAGCCTAGTCTAGTATTCTGCATATGAACATCCAGTTTTCCCAGCGCCATTTATTGAAGAGACTGTCCTTTCCCCAGTGTATGTTCTTGCTGCTTTTGTTGAAAGTCAGTTGGATGTATATACATGGATTTATTTCTGGGTTATCTATTCTGTTCCATTAGTCTGTGTCTCTTTCATGCCAGTACCATGCTGTTCTGTTTACTATAGCTTTTCGTAGCATATTTTGAAGTCAGGTAGTGTGATGCCTCCAGATTTGTTCTTTTTGCTCAGAAATGCATTGGTTTTTCTGGGTCTTTTGTGGTTCCATACAACTTTCAGAATTTTTTTTCTATTTTTGGGAAAAGGGCCTTAGTAATTTGATAGGAATTGCATTGAATTTGTAGATTGCTTCAATTAACATTAACAATATTAATTCTTTCAATCAATAAACATGGGATGTTGTTACATTTCTTTGTTTCCTCTTCAATGTCTTTTATCAGTGTTTTGTAATTTTCTGTGTAGATATCTTTCATCTACTTAGTTAAATTCATTCCTAAGTATTTTGTTTTATTTTTGTAGCTGTTGTAAGTGGAATTGCTTTTTTGATTTCCTTTTCAGTTAGTTCATTATTCGTGTATAGAAACACTATTTAGTTTTGTATGTTGATTTTGTATTCTGCAACTTCACTGAATTTATCAGTTCTAAGAGTTTTTTGATGGAGTCTTTAGGTTTTTCTATATATAAGATCATATCATCTGCAAACAGGGACAATTTGACTTCCTCCTTTCCAATTTGGGTGCCATTTATTTTTTCCTTTTGTCTAATGTCTAGGATTTTCAGTACTATGTTGAATGAGTAATAAAAGTGGGTATACTTGTCTTGTTCTAGTTCTTAGAGAAAAATCTTTTAAGTTTTCCTCATTGAGTATGATGTTAGCTGTGGGTTTGCCCTATCTGGCCTTTATTGTGTTGAGGTACATTCTTTCTATACCTAATTGTTGTGGGTTTTTATTATGAAATTGTAAAATGCTTTTTTTGCATCTATTGAAATGATCATATGGATTTTCTCCTTCGTTCTGTTGATACAATGTATCACATTTATTGATTTGCATATGTTGAACCATCCTTGAATCCCTGGGATAAATCTCACTTGATCATGTTGTATAATCTTCTGGTTGTGCTATTGAATTTGGTTTGCTAATATTTTGCTAAGAATTTCTGCATCTTGTTTATCAGGGATTTTGGCCTGTAAAGTGTGTGTGTGTGTGTGTGTGTGTATGTGTGTGTGTGTGTTTATGTGTGTGTGTGTGTGTGTTTATCCTTCTATGGCTTTGGTATCAGGGTAATAATGCTGGCCTTGTATAATGAGTTTGAAAAAATTCCATGCCCTTTAAGTTTTTGGAATAGTTTGAGAAGAATTGGTGTTAGTTTTTTTTAAGGTTTGGTAGAATTCAGTGAAGCCATCAGATCCTGGGCTTTTCTTTGATGAGAGAATTTTGTATTACTGCTTCAATCTCATGAGTGGCTCTTGATATCTTCAGGTTTTCTATTTCTTTCTGTCTTAGTCTTGATAGGTTGTATGTGTCCAGGAATTTATCCATTTCTTCTAAGTTTTCCAATTTATTGATGTATATCTGTTCATAGTAGTCTCTAATGATCCTTTGTATTTCTGTGGTGTCAGTTGTAAGGTCTCCTTTTTTCTGATTTTATTTAGGTCCTTTTTCTTAGTGTAGCTAATTGTTTGTCAAGCTGGTTTATCTTTCCAAATAACCAAATTTTCATTTTTGTTGATCTTTTGTACTGTTTTAATCTATCATTTATTTACGCTCTTAACTTTATTTACTTCTATTAATTTTGAGTTAGTTTTTGCTTGGTTTTCTAGTTCCTTGAGGTGCATCATTAGGTTGTTCCTTGAAATCTTTCTAATTTTTTGGTGTAAGCATTTATTTTTATAAAAATCACATTCATTACTGTTTTTACAATATTCCATAGATTTTGGTATGTGATGTTTCTATTTCAATTTCTTTCAAGGCATTTTTAAATTTCCTTCTTAATTTCTTCATTGACCCATTGATCATTCAGGAGCATGTTGTATACTTTCCATGTATTTGTACAGTTTCCAATGTTCCTCTTGTTATTGATTCCTAGTTTTATGCCATTGGGGTCTGAGGAGATATTTGATATGATTTTGTTTTTTTGATGTTTAAAAATTTGTTGAGACTTGTTTTCTGGTCTAACATATGGTCTATCTTTAAAAATGTTCCATGTGTTGATGATAAGAATGTGTATTCTGCAGTTGGGTTAAATGCTCTATAAATTCCTGTTTGGTGCATTTGGTCTATAGTGAAGTTTAAATTTAATATTTCTTTGTTGATTTTCTCTCTAGATGAATGAAAGGAAGAAAGACTATTGTATCGAGGTCTATCTCTTTAGTTCTAATAATATTTGCTTTATATATCAGAGTGCTCTGGCATTGGGGCATATATATTTACAATGGTTATATCTTCTTGCTGAATTGATCCATTTAACATAATATAATGATGTCTTTTGTCTCTTTTTACAGTTTTAACTTAAAGTGTACTTTATCTCATATAAGTTTAACTACTCCTACACACTTTTGTTTTCTGTTTGCATAGAATCCATCATTTCAAGTTCAGTCTCTCTGTGTCTTTACAGGTGACTTGATTTTCCTCTAGGCAGCATATATTTGTGTCTTGTTTTCTTACCCATTGAGTCATTCTATATCTTCATTTTTTTCATATTTAATTTTTGGGGGTATATAGTAGGTGTATATATGTATGAGATACATGAGATGTATTGATATGGGCATATGGTGTGTAATCCATCAGGGTAAATGGGGTATCTAATACCAGAGCACTCTGATATACAAAGCAAACATTATTAAAACTAAAGAGAGAGATAGCCCCAATACAATAATAGGAACTTTACCAACCAACTCTCAACATTAAACAGATCATCTAGAGAGAAAATCGACAAAGAAATATTGGATTTAAGCTGCACTGTAGACCAAATGGACCAAACAGACATTTATAGAACATTTAACCCAACAACCTCAGAATACACATTCTTATCATCAGCACATGGAAAATTCTTAGACAGACCACATATTAGACCAGAAAACAAGTCTCAACAGATTTTTAAAAATCAAGCATTTATCTTTTATTCATGTTACAAACAATCCAATTATACTATTTTAGCTATTTTGAAATACACAATACTTTATTGTTGACTGTAGTCAACCTGTTGTGCTATCAAATACTAGATCTTATTTATTCTATCTATATTTTTGTATCCACTAACCATATTATCTTCACCCCACCACTACCTACCTTTGCCAGCTTCTGGTAACAATCCTTCCACTCTATCTCTGTAAGTTCAATAGTTTTAATTTTTAGTTTCCACAAATAAGTGAGAACATATGAGTTTGTCTTCTGTGCCTGACTTATTTCACTTAACATAGTGACCTCCAGTTCCACCAATGTTGTTGCAAATGACTGGATCTCATTCTTTTTTATAGATGAATAGTGTCTCATTGTGTATATATACTACTTTTTCTTTATCCATTCATCTGGTGATGAACGCAGGTTGCTTTCAAGTCTTGGCTAATTGAATAGTGCTGCAATAAACATGGAAGTGCAAATATCTCTTCAATATACTGATTTCCTTTCTTTTGGGCATATGCCTAACAGTGGGAGTGCTGGATCATATGGTAGTACTATTTTTTGTTGTTGAGATGGAGTCTCACTCTGTCACCCAGGCTGGAGTGCAGTTGTGCGATATCAGATCACTGCAACCTCCACCTTCCTGGTTCAAGTGATTCTTCTGCCTCAGCCTCCAGAGCATCTGGGATTACAGGCGCCCATCACCATGCCCAGCTATTTTTTTGTACTTTTAGTAGAGATGGAGTTTCACTGTATTGGCCAGGCTGTTCTTGAACTCCTGACCTCAAGTGATCTGCCTGCCTCGGCCTCCCAAAGTGCTGGGATTATAGGCATGAGTCACCACGCCTGCCCATGGTAGCACTATTTTTAGTTTTCTGAGGCAACTCCAAACAGTTCTCTGTAGTGGTTGTACTAATTTACGTTCACACTAAAGGTGCATGAAGGTTCCCTTTTCTCCACATCTTTGTCAGCATTTGCTGTTGCCTGTCTTGGATAAAAGTCTTTTTAACTGGGGTAGATATCAGTGTAATTTTTATTTATATTTATCTGATGATCAGTGATACTGAGCACCTTTTCATATGATTGTTTGCCATTTGTATGTCTTCTTTTGATAAATGTCTCTACAGATATTATACCCATTTTTTTTTTTTGAAACAGTCTTGCTCTGTTGCCAGGCATGATCTTGGCTCACTGCAACCTCTGCCTCCTGGGTTCAAGTGATTCCCCTGCCTCAGCCACCTGAGTAGCTGGGACTGGGACTACAGGCATGCACCACCATGCCCAGCTAATTTTTTTGTATTTTAGTGGAGATGGGGTTTCACCATGTTGGCCTGGATGGTCTCAATTTCCTGACCTCATGATCCACCCGCCTCAGACTCCCAAAAAGTGCTGGGATTGCAGGCATGAACCACTGCGCCTGGCCCTATTATACCCATTTTTAATCAGATTATTAGTTTCTTTTTTTCCTATAGAGTTGTTTACAATCCTTATGTATTCTGGTTATTAATCCTTTCTCAAGATAGTTTGCAAATATTTTCTCCCATTCTGTGGGTTGTCTATTCACTTTGTTGTTTCCTTTCTTGTGCAGAAGCTTTTTACATCGATGTGATCCCATTTGTCCATTTTTACTTTGGTTGTCTGTGCTTGCGGGGTATTGTTCAAGAAATATTTGCTCAGCCCAGTGTCCTGGAGAGTTTCCTCAATGTTTTCTTTTAGTTGTTTCATAGTTTGAAGTCTTAAATTTAAGTCTTTAATTCAATTTGATTTGAATTTTGTATATGGCAAGAAATAGGGTCCTAGTTTTATTCTTCCGCATATGGATATCCAGTTTTCCCAGAACCATTTACTGAAGAGACTCTTCTTTCCTCAATGTATGTTGTTGACATCTTTGCTGAAAATTAGTTCACTGTAGAAGTATGGATTTGTTTCTGGGTTCTCTATTCTGTTCCATTGTCTATTTGTCTCTATTTATGCCAGTGTCATGCTGTTTTGGTTACTATAGCTTCGTAGTATAATTTGAAATCAGGTAATGTGATTCCTCCAGTTTTGTTCTTTTTGCTCAGAAATGCTTTGACTATTCTGGGTCTTTTGTGGTTTCATATGATTTTAGGGTGTTTTTTTTTCTATTTCTTTGAAGAATGTCACTGGTATTTTGAAAAGGATTGCATTGAATCTGTACATTGCTTTAAGTAGCATGAAAGTTTTAGCAATATTGATTTCTTCAATGCACAAACATGGAATATCTTTCCATTGTTTATGTCCTATTCAGTTTCTTGCATCAATGTTTTATAGTTTTCATTGTAGAAATATTTTACTACTTTGGTTAATTGCTAGGTATTTGATTTTGTTTGTTGGCTATTGTAAATGGGGCTACTTTTAAAATTTCTGTTTCAGATTGTTTGTTGTTGGTAATAGAAATGCCATTAATTTTTATATGTTGATTTTGTATCCTGCAACTTGTTTATTATTTGAAAGATACGAAATTATCTTGAATTTTTTTTATTAGTTCTAATAGTTTTTTGGTAGAGTCTCTGGGCTTTTCCAAATACAAGATTACATTATCTGCAAACAAGTATAATTTGACTTCTTCCTTTCCAATTTGGATGCCATTGATTTATTTGTCTTGTCTAACTGCACTAGCTAGTACTTCCAGTATTATGTTGAATAACAGTGGCGAAAGTGGCTATCCTTGTGTCCCAGATCTAAGAGAAAAGGCTTTCAATTTTTCTTGATTCAGTATGATATTAGCTGTGGGTCTGTCATATATAGACTTTATTGTGTTGGGGTATGATCCTTTTATACCTAGTTTACTGGGGGAATTTATCATGAAGTGATGTTGAATTTTATCAAATGCTTTTCAGGATCAATTGAAAGGATCATATGATTTTGTCCTTCATTCTGTCGATACGATGTATCACAATGGTTGATTTGTGTGTGTTGAATATCTTTGCAGCCCTGGAATAAATCCCACTTGGTTATGATGAATGATCTTTCCAGTGTGTTTTTGCATTCGGTTTGCTAGTATTTTATTGAGGATTTTTGCATCAACATTAACCAGGATATTGACTTATAGTTTTCTTTTTTTTAATGTGTCTTTTTCTGATTTTGGCATCAGGATAATACTGACCTCATAGAATGTGTTTGGAAGTATTCCTTCTTCCTATATTTTTTGGAATAATTTGAGTAGGACTGGTA
This sequence comes from Pongo abelii, assembly GCF_028885655.2. Taxonomy (NCBI): domain Eukaryota; kingdom Metazoa; phylum Chordata; class Mammalia; order Primates; family Hominidae; genus Pongo; species Pongo abelii. The sequence goes on along the minus strand of NC_072008.2, from coordinate 123,578,234 downwards.
TTAGTTCTTTAAATGTTTGTAGAATTTATCAGTGAAGCCATTGGGTCCTGAGCTTTTCTTTGCTGGGAGACCTTTTACTACAGCTTCAAGCGTGCTACTTATTTTTGGTCTGTTTAGGTTTTGGATTTCTTCATGGTTAGATATTAGTAGATTGTATGTGTCTAGGAATTTATCCATTTCTTCCAGGTTTTCCAATGTATTGGCATATAGTTGCTGATAGTAGTCACTAGTTATCCTTTGAAATTTTGCAGTTTGAGTTGTAATATCTGCTTTTTCATGTCTGATTTTATTTGTGTGCTCTGTCTCTCTTTTTTTCCTCAGTCTGGCTGAAGACTTGTCAATTTTGTTTATCTTTTCAAAAAGACAAGTTTTCATTTTATTAATCTCTTATATTATTTTCTTCATTTCAATTTTTTTAAATTTTCACTGTAATTCTTATTCCTTTTCTACTAATTTTAGGTTTGGTCTGTGCTTGAGTTTCTAGTTCTTTATGATGCATTCTTAGGTGGTTTATTAGAAGTTTTCCACTTTTTGGATGTAGGTGCTTATAGTTATGTCTTATTATTGCTTCCACCATATCCTATTCATTTTGGTATGTAGCCTTTCCATTATCATTAATTTCAAACATTTTTTCAATTTTCTTCTTAATTTCTTTATAAACCCACTGGTCATTGAGAACATATTGTTTACTTCCCAAGTGTTGGTAAAGTTTCCAAAATTTCCCATTTTTGACTTCAAATTTTATCCCATTGTGTTCAGAGAAGACACTTGATGTAATTTTTGTTTTTTGAGCTTTTGAAGATTTGTTCTGTGGCCTAAAATATGATCTGCCTTTGAGAATGATCTATATGCTGAAGAAAAGAATGTGTATTCTGTTGCCCCTGGATGAAATGTTCTGTAAATATCTATTAGGTCCATTTGGTCTATAGTGCAAATTAAGTCCTATGTTTCTTGGTTTATTTTCTGTCTGGGAGATCTGTTCAATGCTGATAATGAGGAGTTGAAATCTCCAGTTATTATTGTATTGAAGTTTATCTCACCCTGAGCTCTCAGAATATTTGCTTTATATATCTTTGTGCTCCAGTGTTGGGTGCATATATGTTTACAATTGTTATATCCTGTTGCTGAATTGACAACTTTATCATTATATAATAACCTTCTTTGTTTCTTTTTATAGATTTTCCTTGAAACCTGTTTTTTCTTTTATAAGCATAGCTATTCATGCTCTTTTTTATGGTTTCCATTGGCATGGAATATCTTTTTCCATCCCTTTATTTCCAGCCTTTGCGTAGCTTTACAGGTGAAGTGTGTCTCTTGTAGGCAACAGATCATTGGGTCTTGCATTTTTTTTTAAAAAAATATCTTCAGCCACTCTATGTCTTTTTAAATTTTTTTTAAATTTTGTATATCCATAGGTTTTTGGGGGACAGGTGGTATTTGGTTACATGAGTAAGTTCTTTACCAATCACCTGAGCAGGATACACTGAACTCAATTTGTAGTCTTTTATCTCTCATGTCCTTCCCACCCTACCACCCCGAGTCCCCAAAGTACACTGTTTCATTCTTTTATATATATATATATATTTTTTTTAAATTATACTTTAAGTTCTAGGTTACATGTGCACAACGTGCAGGTTTGTTACATATGTATACATGTGCCATGTTGGTGTGCTGCACCCATTAATTTGTCATTTACATTAGGCATATCTCCTAATGCTATCCCTCGCCCGTCTCTCCACCCCACAACAGGCCCCAGTGTGTGATGTTCCCCTTCCTGTGTCAAGTGTTCTCATTGTTCAATTCCCACCTATGAGTGAGAACATGTGGTGTTTGGTTTTTTGTCCTTGCGATAGTTTGCTGAGAATGATGGTTTCCAGCTTCATCCATGTCCCTACAAAGGACATGAACTCATCATTTTTTATGGCTGCATAGTATTCCATGGTGTACATGTGCCACATTTTCTTAAGGTATCCTCATAGCTTAGCTCCCACTTATGAGTGAGAACATATGATGTTTGGTTTTCCATTCCTGAGTTACTTCACTTAGAATAATAGTCTCCGATCCCATCCAGGTTACTGTGAATGACATTAATTCATTCCCTTTTATGGCTGAGCAGTATTCCTTCATATATATATTACACCACAGTTTCTTTATCCACTGGTTGATTTGGGCTGGGTTCACATATTTGCAATTGTGAATTGTGCTGCTGTAAAAATTAATGTGCAAGTATCTTTTTCATATAATGACTAATTTTTGGCTGGGTAGATACTCATTAATGGGATTGCTGGATCAAATGGTAGTTCTACTTTTAGTTCTTTAAGGAATCCTCATACTGTTTTCCATAGTGGTTGTACTAGTTTACATTCCCACCAGCAGTGTAAAAGTGTTCCTTTTTCACTGCCTATACACCAACATCTATTATTTTTTGATTTTTCAATAATGGCCATTCTTGTGCGAGTAAAATGGTATCACATTGTGGTTTTGATTTGCATTTCCTGGATCGTTAGTGATGTTGAGCCTTTTTTCAGATGTTTGTGGGCCATTTGTATATCTTCTTTTGAGAATTGTCTATTCATGTCCTTAGCCCACTTTTTGATGGAATTGTTTTTTTCTTGCTAATTTGTTTGAGTTCCTTGCAGATTCTGGATATTCGTTCTTTGTTGGATGTATAGATTGTGAAGATTTTCTCCCACTTTTTGGGTTGTCTGTTTACTCTGCTGACTGTTGCTTTTGCCATGCCAAAGCTCTTTAGTTTAAGTCCCACTTATTTATCTTTGATTTTGTTGTATTTGCTTTGGGTTCTTAGTCATAAAATCTTTGCCTAAGCCAATGTCTAGAAGGGTTTTTCCAATGTTATCTTCCAGAATTGTTATAGTTTCAGGTCTTAGATTTAAGTCCTTGATCCATCTTGAGTTGATTTTTATATAACAGGAGAAATGAGGATCCAGTTTCATTCTCCTATATGTGGCTTGCCAATTATCCCAGCACCATTTGTTGAATAGAGTGTCCTTTCCCCACTTCATGTTTTTGTTTGCTTTGTTGAAGATTAGTTGGCTGTAAGTATTTGGGCTTATTACCGGGTTCTTGATTCTGTTCCATTGGCCTATATGTCTATTTTTATGCCAGTACATGCTGTTTTGGTGACAATGGCCTTATAGTATGGCTTGAAATCATGTAATGTGATGCCGCCAGATTTGTTCTTTTTGCTTAGTCTTGCTTTGGCCATGCATGCTCTTTTGTGGTTCCATAGGAATTTTAGGATTGTTTTTTCTAGCTTTGTGAAGAATGATGGTGGCATTTTGATGGAAGTTGCCATGAATTTGTAGATTGCTTTTGGTAGTATGTCATTTTCACAATATTGATTCTACTGATCCATGAGCATGGGATGTGTTTCCATTTGTTTGTGTCATCTATGATTTCTTTCAGCAGTGTTTTGTAGTTTTCCTTGCAGCAGTCTTTCACCTCCTTGGTTAGATATATTCCTAAGTATTTTATTTTATTTTTTTGCAGCTATTGGGAAAGAGGTTGAATTCTTGATTTGATTCTCACCTTGGCCGCTGTTGGTGTACAGCAGAGCACTGATTTGTGTACGTTAATTTTATATCCTGAAACTTTGCTGAATTCATTTATCAGTTCTAGGAGCTTTTTGGAGGAGTTTTTAGGGTTTTCTAGGGAAACAATCATATCATCAGCAAATAGTGACATTTCTTGTAGTGCTGGCTTGGTAGTGGCAAATTCTCTCAGCCTTTGTCTGAAAAAGACCGTGTCTTTCCTTCATTTATGAAGTTTTGTTTCACTGGATACAAAATTGTTGGCTGATAATTGTTTTGTTAAAGGATCCACCAATCCCTTTTAGCTTGTAGGGTTTTTGATGAAAAATCTGCTGTTAATCTGATAGGTTTTCCTTTTTAGGTTACCTGGTGCATTTGCCTCACAGCTCTTAATTAACATTCTTTCCTTTGTCTTGACTTTAGATAACCTGATGAAAATGTGCCTAGGCAATGATCTTTTTGCAATTAATTTCCCAGTTGTTCTTTCAGCTTCTTGTGTTTGGATGTCTAGGTCTCTAGCAAGGCCGGGGATATTTTCCTTGATTTTTCCCCCAAATATGTTTTCCAAACTTTTAGATTTCTCTTCTTCCTCAGGAATGCTAATTATTCTTAGGTTTGGTTGTTTAACATAATCACAAACCTCTTGGAGTCTATGTTATTTTTTTAATTCTTTTTTTCTTGTCTTTGTTGGATTGGGTTAATTTGAAAACCTTGTCTTTGAGCTCTGAAATTCTTTCTTCTGCTTGTTTGATTCTATTGCTGAGACTTTCCAGAACATTTTGCATTTCTGTAAGTGTATCCTTTATTTCCTGAAGTTGTGATTGTTTACTTATACTATCTATTTAACTGCAGATTTCTCCCCTCGTTTTTCTGTATCTTTTTTTGATTTCCTTAAATTGAACTTCATCTTTCTCTGGTGCCTCCTTGATTAGCTTAATAATCAACCTTCTGAATTCTTTTTCAGGTAATTCAGGGATTTCTTCTTGGTTTGGATCCATTGCTGGTGAGCTAGTGTGATTTTTTGGGGGCGTTAAAGAACCTTGTTTTGACATATTGCCAGAATTGTTTTTCTGGTTCCTTCTCATTTGAGTAGTCTATTTAGAGGGGAGATCTGGGGCTCAAGGCTGCTATTCAGATTCTTTTTTGCCACAGGGTGTTCCCTTGATGTAGTACTCTTTCCTTTTTCCTAGGGATGTGGCTTACTGAGAGCTGCACTGTAATGCTTGTTATTTCTTTTCTGGATCTAGCCACCCAGCATGGTTACCAGGCTCTGGGCTGGTACTAGGAATTGTCTGCACAGAGTCCTGTGATGTGAACTGTCTTCAGGTCTCTCAGCCAGGGATACCAGCATGTGCTCTGATGGAGGTGGCAGAGGAGTGAAATGAACTCTGTGAGTGTCCTTAGTTTTGGTTGTTTAATGGACCTTTTTTGTGCTGGTTGGCCTCCTGCCAGAAGGTGGTGCTTTCAAGACAGCATCAGCTTTGGTAGTATAGGGAGGATCAGGTGGTGGGTGGGACCCTAGAACTTCCAAGAGAATGTGCCCTTTGTCTTGAGCTACCAGGGTGGGTAGGAAAGGACCGTCAGGTGGGGACAGGGTTAGACAGTGTCTGAGCTCAGACTCTTCTTGGGCAGGGCTTGCTGCAGCTGCTGTGGGGGATGGGGGTGCTTCATTTGTTTTTATGCTTTTTTGTCTCTTCTGCCTGTGTATTTACAAGTAGGCTTTCTTCATGCTTGATAATTCTTTCCCTTGCTTTATAAATTTTGCTGCTCAGAGACTCTGATGCATTCTTCTGTATGTGAATTGCATTTTTCCTCTCCCAGTTTTCTGTTTGATTCTTTTTAATTATTTCAATCTCTTTGTTAAATTTATCAGATAGAATCTGAATTCTTTCTCTGTGTTATCTTGAATTTTATTAAGTTTTCTCACAACAGCTAATTTAATTTTCTTACTGAAAGGTCACTTATCTATATCTGTCTAGGATTGTTTTCTGGTACCTTTTGTAGTTCATTTGGTGAGATCATGTTTTCCTTTATAGTCTTGATGTTTGTGGATTATTTTTGGTATCTAGACATTGAAGAGTTATTTATTTATTATAGTCTTCACAGTCTCAGCTTGTTTGTACCCATTCTTCTTGGGAAGGCTTTCCAGGTATTCAAAGGGACTTGGGTGTTGCCATCTAAGTTTTATTCACTCCAGCTGTATGTACATTAGGAGGCACCTCAAGCCCAGTATCACTGTGGCTCTTGCAGACTTTTAGACGTAGCAACTTGGTGGTCTTGGATATGATCCAGGAGAATTTTCTGGATGACCAGGCAGTGACATTTGTTCTCTTCCCTTACATTCTTCCAAACAAATGGAGTCTTTCTCTCTCTATGTTGAGCTGCCTGGAGCTGCAGGAGGGGTGACACAACCACCCCTGTAGCTACCACCACTGGGACTGGACTGGGTCACACCTGAAACCAGCATAGCACAGATTACCCAGGGTCCATGGTAACCACTGTCTACCTACCAGCTATGTTCACTTAAGACCCTAGGTCTCTACAATCAGAAGGGTGGTAAATCCAGCCAGGCTTGTGTCCTTCCCTACAGGGTGGTGATTTTTCCCTGACCCTGGATGATCCAGAGATGCTATCCATCAGCCAAGTCCTGAGGTCAGAAACCTTAGGAATCTACCTGGTGCTGTATTGTCCTGCAGCTGAGCTGGCACCCAAGGCACAATACAAAGTCCTTCCTACTCTTCCCTTCCCTTTCCACAAGCAGAGAAGCCTCTTGCTGTGGCCGCCACTGACCCTGGCCCATGGAGAGTACTGCCTGGCTACCATCAATGTTCACTCAAGCCCCAAGGGGTCTTCAGCTTGTGGTGAATTCTGTGAGGCCTGGGGCTCTCCCTTTATAGTGCTGGGCTGCCCTCTAGCTCAGGGCATGCCTATAAATGCCATCCAAGAGCTAAGGCCTGGAATCAGAAACCCCTACAGCCCACTTGGTACTCTACCTCATTGTGGGCAAGCTGGTACCTAAGCTGTAAGACAAAGACCCCTTTACTCTTTCCTCTCCTTTTCTCAAGCAGAAGGAATCTCTCCCCATAGCCACCACTGTTGGGAATGTGCTAGGTCCCACCTGAAGCAAGCACATCTCTGAGCCTCACCCAAAGCCCATGGCGAGTAGTGCCTAGCTACCACTGCTGACTATTCAGGGCCCATGTCAACAGGTGATGAATCCTCCCAGGATGAGGTTGTTGCCCTCAAGGCAATGGGTTCCTTTTTGGCCCATGGTGTGTCTAGAAGAGTTGTCTGGGAGTTAGGGCCTGGAATTGGGGCCACAGGACTCTGCCTGGTGCCCTATCCTACTGTGGCTCAGGTGGTATCCAAGTTGCAAGAGAAAGTCCTATTTCCTCTCTTCTTCTTAAGCAGAAGGAAGGAGTCTCCCCAGACCTGTGAACTGAGCTGCTTTGAATTGGGAGAGGGGTGTCATGAGCACCCACCTTGGCCACGTCATCTGGTATCTCATTAGGTTGTATGACCCCAAGTCCAGTAGCTCTGAGCCCAGCACAGCACCAGAACTTGCCTAGAAATTGCAGTCCAGGTGGCCTGGTCTGACTTTCAAGTTTGTTTAGAACCACAGAGCACTTTAACCTGTGGTGGCGAGGTTTGGCAGAGTCCAGGTTTCAACTGCTGTGACAGGCAGTTCCCCTCTGGATATGGCTGGTCTAAATGATCCCTCTGTGTGTACCAGATGAGTTCTGCCTGGTGTTGCTTCGCATGGTGACAAGGCAACACTTAGTTCCAATGCCATGTCCCACAGTCACTGTACTCTCCTGTTCCCAAGTGCGCAGATTCTCTCTCTCCACCATGCAGCCACAGATGGGGGTTGGGGGAAGAGTGGCATTGGTAATTCAAGACTTTCTTATCCTCTTCAGTGCCCCTTTCAGGGATGTGACATTAAAGCCAGGTACTGTGATTGCTCATCTAACTTTTCATTCTTATGAAGGTACTTTTCTGTGTGGATAGTTATTGAGTTTTGTGTTCCTGTGGGGAGACAATGGTGGAGGCTTCTATTCAGCCATCTTTCTCTGCCTCCCTCTCCACTACTAAGGTCTATACTTCTTAATTGAGGAATTTAATTAATTTACATTTAAGATTATTAATAATAGGTAACAACTTACTCCTGTCATTTTGTTACATGGTTTCTAGTGCTTTCATATAGCCTTTGATGCTTTCTTCCTCTCTCATTTTTTCTTTGTGGCTTTGTCATTTTCTGTTGTGATAAGGTTTTCTTTCTTATTTGGGTATCTGAGGGTCTTCATTACTTCCTTTATAAATTTCAGTGTTCTTCCTTAGGTACTTTACTCAAAGTATAGCTATGCGATTTTTTGTTTTGGTTCTTCTTTGTAAAGGAGAGGAGCACTGGGCACCTCTAGCCAGCCATCTTGATGCTGTCCTGAAGACCTTTTTGAGAACCATGAATCCATAATCAGTGCTGGTATAGTTGAAAGGAGAGTGGTTAAGCATGTGTACTCTTACCAGTGGTCAAATCTAAGTTTTACCCCCCATTGTGTGGCCCTGAATTTGCTTCTTCACTTTCTGATCTGTAAAACGGGAATAATTTAGTACTCACTTCAGAGGTTTCTTGTACAGACAAGATAATGCATTAAGATAGCTTAGCACAGCAGTTGGAATATGTTTATTAAGTGTTAAATATTATTACAATTGCTTTGTATATCAGTAACTTGTTATATATTAGACTTTCAATTAAGTGTCCTAATGAAGAAGAAGGTATTAGTTGAGGGGCTAGTAAAGAAGAGAGAATTTTGAGTTTCAAAAAATTCACAATTGACCTTTAATATTCAACCTAAAGTTGAAGCAGATTCCTGGATGCAGCTGCAGGTGAAATGTTGATGCTAGAACAACACAATTCATTTGCTGGTCTTCTTCTGACCCCATATATGTCTTGACAGGTATTCAGTGAATTAGAATCTATAAGCGAGTCAAAGGCCAAGAGTTTGTTGGAGTGTTACAGCTTTTGTATGAGACCTGCAAACCTGGTGTCAAATGACCTTAGTTTAATATTGCATGTCATTCCTTGGCCAGTGGGCAAGCCAAATATACTGTTAGAATATTTTTTGTGGTTCTATTTAAAATCCATATTCAGTAGAAAGGCTCATTGAATTTGTTTGAAGGGATGATTCAATCTCTCTCTCCTCTCACCTCCTTCCTTCCCCTCCCTCCCTCTTTCCTTCTTTCCATATTTCCCTCTCCCTGCCCTGTTTTATTATGTGTACATATGCTAAGTGTTTCCCAAAGTGTGGTCCATAGAACATTTGCATCAACCTGAGGTGCTTGGTGAAAATAGAGCTTCCTGAGCACTGACCTAGATATAATAAATCAGAGTCCCTAGAAGTGGAGTCAGAAACTCTACATTTAAAAATAATTTCAGGCCAGGAGTGGTGCCTCACGCCTTTTATCCCAACACTTTGCGAGGCCGAGGCAGGCGGATCACGAGGTTAGGAGTTCAAGACCAGCTTGACCAACATGGTGAAACTCCGTCTCTACTAAAAATACAAAAATTAGCCAGGCGTGGTGGTGCTCACCCGAAATCTCAGCTACTCAGGAGGCTGAGGCAGCAGAATTGCTTGAACCTGGGAGGTGGAGGTTGCAGTGAGTCGAGATTGTGCCACTGCACTCCAATCTGGGTGACAGAGTGAGACTCTGTCTCAAAAAAACAAAACAAAACAAAACAAAATAGTTCCACTATTGTGGTGAATATTAAACTTGGGAAATACTACTACAAAAGACTGTCCATCCCATATGATAGGAAGGATGGTTATATTTGTTGATTATGATTAATCGTTAGAAAGGTTTATAATATTCATATCAGAATCCTCCTGGCTCCATAAATTTTATTCCAAGGCTAAACATATTTTAGAGCTTGTGTTATGCTACTCCATCCCAATAATCAGCCTGTGTACAGTAAAAAACAGCTACGAATGAAATGTGATTCAACATGATTTATTAATAATTGTCACTATAGTTTTATATATGCACAGAGCTGGATGCTTTGAGGATATAAAACTGGAAAACAATATGATTCCTGATTTAAAGCAGCTCTCATTGTGGTGAACTGGCTTAACCAAGAGCCACACCCCTGTGCATCCTTTCGAATGAGTGCTGCTGGAGTCTGTTCTTAGGTTAAAGCAAATCACCATGTTCCACTCATCTCTTTGATTCAAAGTCCATAGCTAGTAATCTCAGATGTAACATCAGTAACTGAAAGACACCAAAGTTAATAGAATTCAAACATGTTTAGACCAGTGCCCAACCTATGAAAGGTCATCAGTGACAAGGAGCATTAAGATTCTGTTCTAAGTGTCTGTACATGACTTTTTCGTATCATCCAACTCAATAGGGCTGACAGCTTCTCCCAATTTCACCTGTCTCTGACTTGGTTTGGATAAATGACTTTGGTTTCTATTTTTGGCCTTCATTTGACACCTTACTCACATCTCCTGTTTCTGAACCTGACCTAGTACCTTATGCTCATCCAGAACTGTTTACTATACCTACTGTTTTCTTGCCAACTTTGCTTATCCACAAAGGATAAATGACTTTAGTGACCATCCAAAGAAAGAGTCAGCACCCTTTCAGGTCTATAAATATGCACACCAATTACACCCATTGACTAAGTGTAATAACTTGCTATGGAAGTACAAGAATGGGTTACCCATGTGCTCTTTCATAAAGTCCAGCTCTTTGAAGAGTGTACTGATGATATGATTACTTTTTACAACTAATAATAAACACTAATATCTACATCATGAAGGAAAGCCAGCTGATCCTTTAATGAGGGTTTCATCCATAACTTTACAAAGGATAACAAGGAAAAATATACGACTTGGTTTTTGGTGTCAGAATTCTGAAATTTCGGCTAAGCCTTAGTTCCTATTACAGGGGAATAAATGAAGTTAATATTTATTGTGCACCTACACTCTGAAACTTACACAAGTAGCAAGTGGCCCAGCTGGGATTTGAAATGAGGTCCATCTGATATGCTAGATGTTGGAAATTGATTTTTATTTTCTTATGTCCACAAATGGCTTCCTCCAAGGAAAATCCACTTTAACAATTCATTATCTGGAGCAGCAACAATACATGTGGAACCTCAACTTATAAACATGTTTGTCCTCGACTATAAATTGTGTTTGGGCTTTAACTCTGATGATCTGTGTTTATGTACATGGGTTTTTATTGTACCAGCAGAGTTTCTAAAACAAGTAAGAATTACCTCTGATTAAAGAGAACAGCAACAAAACAATCTCTTGTGATTTTTTACTGTAAATGTTTGAGTTACATTTGTTACATATCTCTATCACTTTATGCTATCTATTGATGTGAAGACAAATTGGCCACATGACAATGTTCTGTTTTAGAATGCATTGCCTTTGTGAGAGGTACAGCAGACTGTGGTGAGGACTCTGATAAGCACTTTGGAGAAAGATGGTAGTTTTGATGAGGCTTGTGAGAGAAATATATTAGGGCAGTCAGAGTGGGCATAATTCTAACCTGAATATGTTGATATTGATTTCAAGGGACTATCTTCTAAAATGAGTCAGTTAAAATAAGGAATTAACCAAAGGATTTTTTTTGATGTTAGGAAGTGCATATAACACTTAAGAAAGCTTTCTGTCTGACACTGAGAGAGACTGAGCAGTTTGAAATGGGCTTTGTAGGAAAATAAAAAAACTTCAGAGCAGGAAAATATATGAGCTTTAAAGGCTGAATTTTAACTGAAAATAAGCCTCTGGAAGCCAACAAAACCTCAACTTGGATAAAAATAAATATCTATGTAAGCATATTTGAATTAAAGTTGCTAATTAAAAATACCCATCACTAGTTATTGAGGGGACCTATATGACTGTCAGATTACAAACATTTTGCTAATCTTCATACCGCTAACACCAGAGGATGTTTATATCCCTATTTTACTGAAGGGTAAACTGAGAAAGGTACAGAGACTTTTTCAACATTGTACAAATAAGTATCAGGTTCTGAATGCAGCTTGGCCAAACTCTACAAGTACTCTTCCCAGCTGTCTTAGTCTGTTTGGGCTGAGATAACAAAATACAGGCGTACTTGTTTTATTATACTTTGTAGACACTGAAGGTTTGTGGTACCCCTACACCGAGCAATTCTATTGGCACCATTTTTTTCCAACAACATGTACTCACTTTGTGTCCCTGTGTCACATTTTGGTAGTTCTCACAATATTTCAAACTTTATTGCAACATGTATTCTGGTGATCTCTGATCAGGGATCTTTTATGTCACTGTTGTAATTGTCTTAGAGTTTCACAGACTGAACCTGTAGAAGAAAGTGAACTTAATCGATAAATGTGTGTATTCTGACTACTCAACCAACCAGATGTTCCTCCATCTCTCTCTATCTCCTTGGGCCTCCCTATCCCCTAAGACACAAGAATATTGAAATTAGGATAATTAATAAGCCTACTATGCTCTCTAAATGTTCAACTGAAAGGAAGAATTGCACATCTCTCACTTTAAATCAAAAGCTAAAAGTGATTAAACTTAGTGAGGAAAGCACGTTGAAACCTGAGGTAGGCCAAAAGCTAGGCCTCTTGTGCCAAACAGCCAAGTTGTGAATAAAAAGGAAAAGTTCTTGAAGGAAATTAGTGAACGCATAAATGATAAGATAGTGAAAAAGCCTTAGTGCCAATACGGAGAAAGTTTGATGGCCTGGATAAAAGATTAAACTAGCCACAATATTCCCTTAAGCCAAAGCCTAATCCAGGGCAAGGCTACAATTCTCTTCAATTCTGTGAAGGCTGAGAGAGAAGAGGAAGCTGTAGAAGAAAAGTTATAAACTATCAGAGATTGGTTCATGAGGTTTAAGGAAAAAAGCTGTCTCTATATCATAAAAGTGCAAAGTGAAGTAGCAAGTGTTGATGTAGAAACTGCAGCAAGTTATCTGTATCTGGCTGTGACTGTTGATGAACATAGCTACACTAAAAACAGGTTTTCAACGAAGACAAAACAGCCTTGTACTGGAAGAAGATGCCATCTATGACTTTCATAGCTAGAGAGAAGTCAATGCCTGTCTTCAAAACTTCAAAGGGCAGGCTGATTCTCTTGTTACGGGCTAATGCAGTTGATGACTTTAAGTTAAAGCCAAGGTTTATTTACCATTCCCAAAATCCTAGAGCTCTTAAGAATTATACTCATTCTACTCTGTCTGTGCTCTATAAATGAAACAACAAGGCCTGGATGACAGCACATCTGTTTACAGCATAGTTTACTGAATATTTTAAACCCACTGTTGACACCTACTGTTCAGGAAAAAAAAAAAAAAAAAAGATTCCTTTCAAAATGTTACTTCTCACTGACAAGGTACCTGATCACCCAAGAGCTCAGATGAAGATGTACAAGGAAATTAATGTTATATTCATGTCTACTAACACAACATCCATTCTGCAGCCCATGGATCAAGGTGGTGATTTTGACTTTGAAGTCTAATTTAGGAACTACATTTCATAAGGTTATAGCTGCTATAGACAGTGTTTCCTCTGATGGATCTGGGCAAAGTAAATTGAAAAAAAATTCTGGAAAGGATTCACCATTCTGGATGCCATTAGGAACACTAGTGCTTCATAGGAGAAGGTCAAAATACCATTAACAGGAGTTTGCAAGAAATTGATTTCAGCCCTCATGGGTGACTTTGAGGGGTTTGAGACTTCAGTGGAGGAATTCACTGCAGATGTAGCAGAAATAGCAAGCAACTAGAAGTGGAGAATGAAGATGTGACTGAATTACTATAATTTCATGATCAAATTTGAACAGATGAGGTGTTGCTTCTTATGGATTAGCAAAGAAAGTGGTTTCTTGAGATGGAATCTATTCTTGATGAAGATGCTGTGAACATTGTTGAAAGGACAACAAAAGAGTTGGAATATTACATAAACTTAGTTGATAAAGGAGCAGTAGGTTTGAGAGGATCGACTCCAATTTTGAAAAAAAGTTCTACTATAGGTAAAATGTTATCAAACAACATTGGATGCTACAGAGAAATGTATTGTGAAAGGAAGAGTCAATTGATGTGGTACACTTCATTATTGCTATCTTACTTTAAGAAATTGCCACAGCCACCCCATCCTTCAGCAACCACCACCTGGTCAATCAGCAGCTATCAACATCGAGGCAAGATCTCCCACCAGCTAAAAGATTACAAATTCCAAGTCTTTGCTATTGTGAATAGTGCCACAATAAACATAAAGACTTGGAACCAACCCAAATGTCCAACAAGGATAGACTGGATTAAGAAAATGTGGCACATATACACCATGGAATACTATGCAGCCATAAAAAATGATGAGTTCATGTCCTTTGTAGGGACATGGATGAAATTGGAAATCATCATTCTCAGTAAACTATCACAAGGACAAAAAACCAAACACTGCATGTTCTCACTCATAGGTGGGAATTGAACAATGAGAGCACATGGACACAGGAAGTGGAACATCACACTCTGGGGACTGCTGTGGGGTGGGAGGAGGGGGGAGGGATAGCATTAGGAGATAAACCTAATGCTAAATGGCGAGTTAATGGGTGCAGCACACCAGCATGGCACATGTATACATATGTAACTAACCTGCACATTGTGTACATGTACCCTAAAACTTAAAGTGTAATAATAATAAAATAAAATAAAATAAAAAAGATTACTAGTTATTGAATGCTCAGATGACTGTTAGCATTTTTTAGCCATAAAGTATTTTTAAATTAAGATGTATACATCGTTTTTAAAAATAATGATATTGCACACACAATAGACTACAGTGTAATGTAACATGACTTTAAAAATGTTTTTTAAATTGTACTTTAAGTTCTGGGATACATGTGCAAAACGTACAGGTTTGTTACATAGGTATACACCTGCCATGGTGGTTTGCTGCACCCATCAACCCGTCATCTACATTAGGTATTTCTCCTAATGCTATCCCTCTCCAATCCCCCCGACAGGCCCCTGTGAGTGATGTCCGCTCCCTGTTTCCATGTGTACTCATTGTTCAACTCCCACTTGTGAGTGAGAAAATGCAGTGTTTGGTTTTCTGTTCTTCTGTTAGCTTGCTGAGAATGATGGTTTCCAGCTTCATCCATGTCCCTGCAAAAGACATGAACTCATCCTTTTTTATGGCTGAATAGTATTCCATGGTGTATATGTGCCACATTTTCTTTATCTAGTCAATCATTGATGGGCATTTGGGTTGGTTCCAAGTCTTTGCTATTGTGAACAGTGCTGCAATAAACATACATGTGCACATGTCTTTATAGTAGAATTATTTATAATCCTTTGGGTATATACCTAGTAATTGGATTGCTGGGTCAAATGGTATTTCTGGTTCTAGATCCTTGAGGAATCGTCACACTGTCTTCCACAATGGTTGAACTAATTTATACTCCCACCAACAGTGTAAAAGCATTTCTATTTCTCCACATCCTCTCCAGCATCTGTTGTTTCCTGACTTTTTAATGATCACCATTTTAACTGGCATGAGATGGTATCTCATTGTGGTTTTGATTTACATTTCTCTAATGACCAGTGATGATGAGCTTTTTTTTTTTCATATGTTTGTTGGCTGCATAAATGTCTTCTTTTGAGAAGTGTCTCTTCATATCCTTCACCCACTTTTTGATGGGGTTGCTTGTTTTTTTTCTTGCAAATTTATTTAAGTTCTTTGTAGATTCTGGATATTAGCCCTTTGTTAGATGGATAGATTGCAAAAGTTTTCTCCCATTCTCTAGATTGCCTGTTCACTCTGATGATAGTTTCTTTTGCTGCAGGCGTCATGCTACCTGACTTCAAACTATATTACAAGGCTACAGTAACCAAAACAGCATGGTACTGGTACCAAAACAGATATATAGACCAATGGAACAGAACAAAGGCCTCAGAAATAACACCACACATCTACAACCATCTGATCTTTGATGACAAACCTGACAAAAACAAGCAATGGGGAAAGGATTCCCTATTTAATAAATGGTGTTGTGAAAACTGGCTAGTGATATGCAGAAAACAGAAACTAGACCCCTTCCTTACACCTTATACAAAAATTAACTCAAGAAGGATTAAAGACTTAAGTGTAAGACCTAAAATCATAAAAACCCTAGAAGAAGACGTAGGCAGTATCATTCAGGACATAGGCATGGGCAAAGACTTGATGACAAAAACACCAAAAGCAATGGCAACAAAAGCCAAAATGGACAAATGGGATCTAATTAAACTAACGAGCTTCTGCATAGCAAAATTTAACTTTTATATGCACTTGGAAACCAAAAAATTCATGTAACTAGCTTTATTGTAATATTCATTTTCTTGCTGTGGTCTGGAACTAAACCCACAATATCTCTGAGATATGCCTGTACCATAGACTGGGTGACTTAAAAAAATTTTTTCCTCACATTTTTGGAGGCTAAAAGTCCAAGATCAAGGTGTTGGCTGATTTGGTTTCTCCAGAAGCCTCTTTCCTTGGCTTGCAGATGGCTGCCTTCTCACTGTGTCCTCACATGAGCTTTTTTCTGTGTGCATGCATCCCCAGTACCTTTTCCTCTTTTTTACTGAATATTTTAAAGACACTAGTCCTATTGGAATAGGGGCTTACCCTTATGACCTTGTTTTACCTTAATTATCACTTTAAATGCCCTATCTCTAAATGCAGTCACACTGAAGGATGTTTTAGTCCTTTTTGTGTTATGACAAAATACCTGAGACTGGATAATTTTTAAGGAAAATAAGTTTACTTTCTAGAGCCTGGGAAGTCCAAGATCAAGATGCCAGCAGGTTGCATCTCTGGTTCGAAGATGGTGCCTCATTGCTGCATCCTCTGAATAGGAGGTACATTGTATCCTAACATGGCGAAAGAGCAAGAGAGAAGGAAGGAACTCCAGCAAGTCCTTTTTATAGCAGCATTAACTCATTCATGAGCATGGAGCTCTCATCCTCCCAAAAGTCTCTATCTCCCAACACTGTTCAATTGGGGATTAAATTTCCAACACATGAGTTTTGGAGGCGATAAAGTGTTCCAACCATAGTATGGGTTAGGGCTTAAACATATGAATTTAGGAGGACACATCTCAGCCCATAACATCATCCTACGTGACTATCCCTTAGATTCAATCTCAGGGGGATGTGGGGGAGGACTTGAAATGGAACAAGACAGTGAAGGGCCCACTCTGTTCAAAAGGCCAAGTATAACTGAAAGGACTATCTTTTTTTTTGTCTTTTTTTTTTTTTTTTTTTTGAGATGGAGTCTGGCTCTGTCGCTCAGGCTGGAGTGCAGTGGCGCAATCTCGGCTCGCTGCAAGCTCCACCTTCCGGGTTCACGCCATTCTCCTGCCTCAGCCTCCCGAGTAGCTGGGACTACAGGCACACGCCACTATGCCCGGCTAATTTTTTGTATTTTTAGTAGAGACGGGGTTTCACCATGTTAGCCAGGATGGTCTTGATCTCCTGACCTCGTGATCCGTTCGCTTCGGCCTCCCAAAGTGCTGGGATTACAGGCGTGAGCCACTGCACCTGGCCAGGACTATCTTTACTCTGATTAAATTTCTAAAATCTTTAAATATGTTGAAAGGAAAACAAAGCAACACTGTAAATAGTTGGCATTATAAAGCTCATTGAAAGTCTGTTAAGAGAGTGACATAGAAGGGAGCAGTTTAGGTGACAGAGATGGGAGCAGGTCAGATATTGACTGATAGTGGCTGGCAGGGCCAGGGTTGAAAAGAAATTTATCTTTGAGAGGTATATTGTAAGTCAATGTACAAATTATTAACAGATAAAATATTTTGTGTTTTTGGATTTGCCCTAATAGGTATTTCTTAACTCCAGATTTATTCACTAAGTCCTTATATTGTATTTTTGCTTGTAAATTGCATAGTTTTTAAGAATTTAGTCTCTGACTTACATTATCTCTAATTTTCACTCATTTCTTTGTTGACAGGCAGTTCAGTTACAGCTGGCAAATATTAGGTTGCTTTTAGCACTTACTGGCAGTGAAAACTCAGGGCTGAGGTAAAATTCCTATGTAAGACCTTCAGAACCTATGTAAGAATTATCTCAAATCCTGAATAATAGTAGCAGAACTTGAATGACAAATACCATTTGTGGTGGTCCTTAAGTGATCATGCATTAGAGCTCCTGCACTTGGAGTCTGGCTCTGACTCAGTTCTGGGATCCTGCTATTGGTGAACTAATCCAGGACCTCATTTTCCTCACTATGGGGGCTCACCAAATGAACACTACATTTGTTACATTCTCCAAACTGCTGGGGTTGTCACTCTGTCACAGAAGGAAATTAGATTTGTCTGACATTATATTCTTCATTGTCAGGTTGATAGACTGCTTTGTGTATCTCAAAGTCTTTGCCAATTGATTACTTTCCTTTTTCTTTGCTTCCAGCATTTTTTGAGGTATGAAAGCTAATGCCTCCAATTTCTGACTATTGTTTTTCCCATATTACGTGCTGCTTTATCTTCACCCTTTCTTATTTGTCATGCTTCTCATAGTTTTCCATGAGCAGGATTCACACTCAGCAAGACTAGAAGTGAGTCAAGTTGATTCTAATACCTTCCCATTTCCCACTGCTCTTTCCCCAAAGATCTCTTACCTCCATTAGGAATTTAAACTATGATCTTATTCTCATTCCTATGGTGGGCTGAGATTCTTGCCTGGAAAGCAGCTAATTTTGCTTCTCACCTGCTCTCAGGTTTGAGGTATTATCCTTCCATAATTTTTAACCATTTGAATAAGGAACTCTTAAAAGACTTGAAAGCTCTTCAAAGACCAAGGGAATGAGTTTCTATTGGTAGAATTTCATAGAAGAGTGTGCATGTAAGTTAGGGGCTTCTTTTTATCTCAGCATCCCATCACTTAGAGGCAGTCCCGTACTCCAGCAGTTTTCAAGTAAAAAAAGGCATTTTTAATAATGGTAGCCTCAATTCCTGGGGATTTGAAAATTTGTCTCAAACCAAGAATCTGTTCCAGAACAAGTGCTTCAGGTATCTCTTGTTTCAATAAAAGGGCTAAGGTTTTTGAAATATACAAATATATTTGAGCTCATTTTGCTAAGTTGTTCAAGGTCTTCAATGAAAATATAAGAAATCTTTTAGAAAGAAGGATTAAGAATGTGCTAAAATAAAGGGGTAGGGCTTGTGAAGACTGTACAATTAGTTACTTATTAAGTAAGCTTAGCCACATAACTGCTGGGGTCCCAAAATACTGTATATCAGAGTTGGAAGGGATCTTAGAGGCTCTCTAATCTGTTTCTCAAATGGAAGGCAATGTGGGATAATGGGAGAAAAAAAGGAACATGTGCTCTGGAGTCACATGGACCTAGGTTTGAATCCCACTCTTAGTGGGTGACCTTGGGAAAATGAGAACGTTTTGGGGTCTCAGTTTCCACTTCAGAAAAATGAAGATGACAGTGCCTTCTAATAGGGGCTGTTGTGAGGATTGGAGATTATGTATATCTAAAGCACATTATAAGTGTTCAGGAAATGGTATCTATTTTTATCATCATCACCATAAGATTATAGATGAGGTAACTGAAGAGTAGAGGTTAAATGACTTACTCAAGGTAATTTAGCATGTTACTTAAAAATGGACTAGAACACAGGTCTCATGTCTCTGACTCCTTGGCTTATCACGGCACGTTACACTGCCTCATCAACTGCCATGTGTGGGAGATAGCCCTGTACATGAAAATGGCAAATTGAGGCAATAATTAAAAGTTCAATCTAGTAATGCATGAGTATACTGTTCTTCCTCTTTGTACTCTAAAAAATATTTTCTCAGTACAAAGTTGGCAGACTAACAGAAGGAGTCTTGGAAGTCACCTTCCAGAAAGAGAATGATGAATGCTATGTGGCTATAGGGCTTGTTTTCTTGAAAGAAATAAACAGTAGTATTTTTGTGAAGTTGTACAATCATCATTTTAAATTGAAAACTTTGAATGTATTTGATTCTAAATAATTTTGATATCTCTTGTCTACAAGTATTCACCTATTTGATAGATGAGGAAATCGAGGTATACAGAGGCGAGGGACTTGCCCAATGCCATAAAGATAGTAAGTGGCAGAATCATAATTAAAACCTAGGTCTTCTGACTCAATTCAGAGCACTTTCTATCTATCCTACTTGAATTGCTCATATATAAAAACGCTTTTTCTTTCTTGCCCTTTCAGATGTCAAACTTTTGAAAAATAACTGGGTATGGACGTGACCATCCCCTAGGACTATTTGAGACAATGTTACTCAGATATTTTCACTGTTAGCAAATGGCACCATCAACTTGAACTTTTTCTTGATTCTGAAGTTTTTTTAATATAGCTGACTGGTGACCCAGATTCCTTCCTTCATATCCCACTCTGGCTCTGATGCAGATTTAAGTCCCTGTTTTGATCTTGTGCTTTGCCCGGTGGTCTGCTGTGGACATATTTCAGCCCATGAGAAGACTTACCCTTCACTTAGCCCTGAAGATCTTGGAATTGGCCCTATTCGGTAGGATACTGATATGCATCAAGGGTTTTTTGCCCATCTGTCTTGTTTTCTTTTGTGCTCAGTTCCTGTCCCTGGGGTTGTTTCCTGGAATCTGGACCACTTGCTTGCTACTTCTACTGTTGGGAAGTTACTGGTGATTTCTAAACCTTCCTCTTGACATGATGTGGTAACTAATCCTGTTATATTCCTGATAAGGGATCTTGGAAACTCTCAGAGGAAATTGATGATACCCCAGGGCCAAGTTGACAACTGCAAAACTGTTCTGAAGGTTATAGTAGAAAACATATGTTTCTCTATAGCAACTGAAGGCTAGCTGTTGACTGGGAGAGATACTGCCACCTTTCCTAGGTTGTAGAATTTTTCAGAAGAATTTTACAAATGATTTCTTTATTGCTCTATGGCAGCCCAATAAAAATACCACTAATAGCACTTACCTAAGCTGGGCAAGCACCAACAATATTTTATAATCTTACCTTTGGAAGTAGTAAATATTTGAGTTAAAACCATATGTCATTAATGTGACAAAAATGAAGACTGTTAAATGTCTTGCCTTGGTATGATTTATTTCCTGACAGCTGATACTGAGGACTAACTGGGAGGAGTCTCTACTATACTGTGTGATTTTAGTCTGGAAGAGGTTGAGATTGGAGGGAGTAGAAGTAAAGATGAGTTTCCTGGAATTTCTTTGTACCATCTATATTCAAATCACTTAATATCACACAAACTATTTATCTGAAATTTAACTAGACTCCCAAGAGTAAACATTTTTCACTCTTACCACTGTAATTTTGCCTCCTGACCAAATTTTCTTGTTTGTAAAAGGAAAAGAGCTATTGTATTGTAGGTCCTTTTGGAGAACAAACAACAAATGGGCTCTCATTGAGGTAAAAACAATTCTGGACAACCATATTATGAACGATTGCTGGATGTAGCTAGGAGAACTTGAAAGGAACAAACCCTGACAGGAACTACTGAGGAACAAAAACTTACACTGAGCCGTACTCACACTAAGCCATGGCCCCCTAAGGCATATGTAACACCTGGAATACGGTTTTCCCTGAACTCAATTTTCTTTCTGGTTTCATGGGGCCCTCTATTACAGCTGTAATGGCTATGACTCAAAATACTTTTTGGACCAAAGGCCTACAGCCCTGTTTTCTCTTCCCCTCAAATACACATATAAACACACACACATACATTCTCTCTCTCTCTCTCTCTGTCTCTCTCTCTCTCTCTCTCTCTCACACACACACACACACACACACACAATTTAACACTCTCAGATTTTGTTACCAAAAAGTCTCTATTACTTGTACCTGTTACTCTTAGTTTGGGATGGGTCCTGGAGAGCTGAGGCCAAGGATTGGTCATTCATTCATCCACTGAGTCATTAAACAAATATTCAAGTTCTCACAGTTTGCCAGACACTTTATCTGGCCTCAAGGGAGGACACAACAATGTGTTAGAAGCTAAAAAGGAAATACAGAATGTTATGAAAATATGGGATATAGGGATATCAGGTGGGATAGGAGAGGGTGGCTGAGTTAAGGCAGGCTTCCCCGAGACCTGCATAATAAGTGGAAATTAGCTAGGTGAATAGAGATGAAATATATTCCTGCAGAGGGGGAAGGCATCTGTGAAGGTTCTGATATGAAGGAGTGTAACTGGTTTATCATGAGTGAAAAGTAGAATACAGAAACATTAGTTGGAGAGGTTGACCCAAACCAGATCATGCAAGATCTTATAGACAAGAGAGTAAGTATTTACAAGCATTGAATCATACTTCCCAAACTTTAGGCTCTGCTTCTCTCTTTTTTTTTTTTTTTTGAGACGGAGTCTTGCTCTGTCGCCTAGGCTGGAGTGCAGTGGTGCAATCTCAGCTCACTGCAAGCTCCACCTCCCGGGTTCATGCCATTCTCCTGCCTCAGCCTCCCGAGTAGCTGGGACTACAGGTGCCCGTCACCACGCTCGGCTAATTTTTTGTATTTTTAGTAGAGACAGAGTTTCACCGTGTTAGCTAGGATGGTCTTGATCTCCCGACCTTGTGATCCGCCTGCCTCGGCCTCCCATAGTGCTGGGATTACAGGTGTGAGCCACCATGCCCGGCCTCTGCTTCTCTCATTGTCCAGGTTTTGAGGCTCTTCTACCATAATATTAGTTTGCTATTCTGCAAGCCTCGTTTAAGAAGAGACAGTCAGTGTCACAGAACCAAAGGTGGCTGTGCAGATGGTGAGCATAGGATTTGTCCATTTTATGAAGCGGGGACCGTTTAGAGCTGGTTATTTCAGGATAGGTAAACCAAAGTACTCTATTACCATGGGAAATAATCTTAGAAACTGTGTTACTTGCCGTCAGGGAATGGTATATGTAAACTATTTCTGAGATGGGTCTAAATATGCAAGGTCAAGGATGAAGTAATCAAATTCCTAGATTACTTCTTAATAACCATGCCTTATTTTGTCTTACATCTTGAGAACTGGTATCTAGCATAGGTTAGCCACTTAAGTAGCTGTAAAATGAATTGATATAGGTTTGTAATCTTCCATTGGTAGAAGCCTGTGAGGATAGCTATCATAAATCTTCAGAAACTGGCTCCTGCAGCCATTGTTACAGAACTTGGCTGACTGAACAACTGTTTATATGATCCAATAATGTTTTTCTCAAAACAAGTGAGTCAGGGTAGGAGCCATCTGAGAATTGTAAATGGCAGATCTTATGGACTCAAGGACTCCTCGAATGTGACATCTCAGAGACCCTAGATGTCTCTGAGATGCCTAGATGTCTCTCAGATGACCCTAGATGTCATCTAGATCTGCTACATCTATGATGATTTCACTAGAATTTTAAAAATAATAATTTGTGTGCTGGGAAGAAGTTTGCATTTTTATGAAGGAAAATTTATTTAGCTGCTGCTAAGGTGTTAAGGTCCTACTGAGAAAAACATTTATCATTATTTGCTAGAGCCATCAAGTCAACAGTTCTTCCACTGGGTGGTGGAGTGTCCTAAAGTCTTTTTACTCAACATTTCGCTGGGTGTTAAGTGCTGATCCTCAGTAAAATCAAGTCATTTTCTTTGAGTCATGCTATTCCAGAAGGCATTTGGCAAGAAACAAATGGAGTTAGAGTGTAAACATTTTTTTTGAGACAATAGAGGAATAAGAGCTCTAGCTTCTGAACTCAGTCTCAACTTACTTGCAAACAGACTTCCAGAAGTTGGGCTTGTCTTTTTAGAACTTCTGATCAGAAGATATTCTGGGGCATTCTGAGAAGTTACCAGATTTGTTAGGCAAAGGCAAGATGCTATGTTCAGGAGAGAAGAAGTTCAGAGTGATTGAGGCAGGATTCATCTTGTACGGATGGATTAGCGGTTTCCTTTGCAGAAAGATTTGAGATTTTCCTCCACAGAAAAAGAATATCTCACAAGCCTTCAGCAGAGCCTGATATTCCAGAAGCCAACTAAGTAATTGAAACTCATCAATTCACTGAGAGTTAATTCACCAAAACTATCTTACTTAATGATTAATTGGCCAAGTCACCAATCAACTGATTGTGTTTTGAAGATTTACTGTGTTTTGCTGCAGCCATCTTTCAGCCAGCATAGGGTGGGGGGAGAGGAGTAGGGTGAGTGTTATAGGGAGATTCTGCCCCTTTGAGATAACAGCATATCTCTCCTTCCTCTAAAATAGTTTAATTATGCATTCACCAAAACTTGTTTCAATTAACTACTTTAAAAGTTTTTAAAAATAATTTATGCTATATGTGATGTGTATTAGTCAGGAGAGGATAGATTATGTTGCAGTAAGTAATTAACCTTAAAATCTCAGTGTCCTAATATAACAAAGGTTTATTTCATATGTATGGTGGACATAAATGCAGTTTGAGTTTGGTGAGAAAGCTCTACTACACAAGATATTCAGGAACCCAAGCTGCTGAAGGAAGAACCTAGGCTGATGAAGACTCTATCATCTTTTAACTACACTATTTGGAACACATGCCAGAGTAGAAGTGACAAGATAATCATAAAAGATTGTTTTAGGGTAGAAGCGATACACACAACTTCGTTTCATGTTTCATTGGTCAGAACTAGTTATATATCCCTATCTAATTGCAGAGTGGCTAGGTCCCTTTTATGGAAAGGACAACAGAAACCGTTGACTGCTAATAATATCTACACAGGATGGACTTAAGAGTTTGGGAGGCTTTTTCTGAAATTTCGGTTTTACTGAAATTTGCAAGTAGTGGTTTTGTTGTAGCAGGAGTTGGTTATAGATGAGGATTGGCAGGAGAGTTGGTGACCTTAGCAGCTGCCACCCCCAACACACACACACACACACACACACACACACACACACACACACACACTCTCTCTCTCTCCCTGTCTCTCTCTCTCGCTCTCGCTCTCTCTCTCTCACACACACACACATGCGCACGTGTGCACACACACACACACACACACACACACACACACACACTCCATGGGGCAGTCAACAGAGCAGGCAGATAGAGGGGCAGCTCTGAGACCAGACTGAAACTAATAGGCTTTGATGAGTTAATTTTTTGGTGACATGAATTTTAGAGAATTGGCTTTGGATGATTTGATTTTTGGTGAATTAATCTAAAGCTTGAAATTCTAGACAAGCTCTTTTTGTTTTTTAATTTTAGTATGAGAAGTGATGGATGATTTGTTGCCAGCTGAGAATAGGCTTTAGTTTGAAAAAGTTCAGAGACAGAGAATGAGACAGAGAGAAAAGAAAGGCATCCAGAATTGGTGGTTTTGGCTCTGGCTGTCAGGTGAGTGGGGAGAATAGTGTGGGTGCTGGGCAGTGCTACTAAATGGAGGGTGCAGTTTTATTGATGGTGCATCCTTGATCCAAGGCTTGGTCTCTGGGGGGTAATTTTGAAAGTCCAAAAACCTGTGTAGTAACTGTCCGGAGCTTCTCTTTCAGTCTTTTGTTTGTAGTTCCATATGTAAGGTAACATTCTCAAAAACATATTACCTATTTTATGTTAATTTATAATCAACTAAGTTAATACTTCTTTTTTAAGCTAAGCTGAAATGTTCTTTTGTTCACAGTATATTTAAAAGAGACCTTCGTAGTAATCTTTTTCCAATGTTTATACAAAGATTTAAACTTGTATGCTTGGATCATCTCAAAATCCATTTTCTTGGTTAAACTCTATGAAATTGCTGATCATCAACTGTTTTTGAGGTAATAGCTTGAGGCCTTATTCTGTTGGTGCTGGTGTGTCCATAGCTTTGTGTAATGAAAAGATCAATGGATGGTGAGTCAGCAGACCTAATTCTTGTCTTAGATCTGCCAAAAATCGAGCTATGTGATGTTAGACAAGTCAATTAATTTCTCTGACAAGTGAGGAGCACATCTTTCTACCTATCATGTCCCCATTCATTCTTTCAACAGTTATTCATTGAGTGCCTACTAAATGCCAGGCACTATGATGAGCACTGGGGATGTAATGAATAAGACAGGCTTGGCCCCTGTTCTTCTGAACCTTAGAGTCTTGGAGTTGATTTTTGGGGTATTTGCACTATCCTCTTCAGCAAACAGTCCAAATAACTCTGACATTTTTACTAACTTAGGCCAAGGTCTGGTAAATGCTCTCTCCAGTTAATTAAATCAGCGTAGGCAAGATGAACATACTGGTATAACAATGACATTGACATTAGCCAGTTGAAAGGATAAAATCTGATCCATATCCACTTTGCCTATAATCAACAGCTGTTTTGTCTTCTCCCACGTCACTATAGCCTGTATTGCCTCTGTAAAAATCGCATGTGGATCTTGGCTTGGCAGTAGGCCCTCCTTTGAAATATCTGCCCACATGCAAAGCACCAGGGGGTCTCTTTGGAGTAGCATGCTGTGGGAGTTGCTCAAGAAGGATGAGTTTGACTGTGAAGTGGAGCCAAGCCATGGGGAGGATGCTTGTTTTATTTTATTTAAAATTAAATTCTATTTAGTTTTTAAAGTATTATAAGCACATGAAACAAATTTCAAAAGGCACAAATGGGTATACAATGAAAATTAATTCTCATTTGAACTCCTGTCCACTAGCCACCTTGATTCTCTTCTCAGAAACAACCACTGTTACATTATTTTTGTGTTTCTTTCCAAAGGTAGTCTATGAATATACAAGGGTACTCATTTTAAATCAACTTTAATGTTTACTGTTACATTTACAATGATTCAGCTGACCACTCCAAGCAGTTGACCTTGACCTGCCTGTTGACCTTGAAGCCTTGTTTGCTTGCCTAATTATACACATTTTCTGGGTTGATTCCCATTATACACATTTCCTGGATTTTTAGTAGAAAGGACAGATCTTTTCTAAGACTAAAGTCAAAAGTAGTTTCTTATCATGAACAGATTACAGATTCTTAATGTATAGTAAGTATAAACCAAAATTATTCTCAATCCAGTCCATTATAAGGAGCATTAAAAGAAAAAAATGGAATTAGTTCTAGATTCCTTTTAATTTCTGAGACTGGGGATAGATACTATTAGGAGATAGTGAGGATTCTCTCAAAACAAAAAGAGAAGGTGCCTTACCCTGAGTGAAAGAAATATGTGTGTGTCAATCTTCAGTCACTCTGGAAGTCATGAGAAAGCCAGAAGTAGAATGAGGATGTAGTCAGTTAATTACTTCATAATTCATCATTTGTGTGCTTTTAGAAAGGATTTGAAGCATCAGTAACTCTATGTAATGTTGAATGAACTTATTTTCCCAAGCAATCCTAGGGGTTCTGGTTTGTATCAGTACTTTTGGAAGAACTTTAATATCTGCTAAGGTCTTCTAGTGACCTCTTTGAACTCCTGGACCTGTGTACCAGTTGGGGACCCAGCCACTTTCTGATGATTCAGCCCTACCCTAGGATTTGGGGCCACTTTTTAAATGCACTTAAGGACGCTAAGATCACCAGTTTGGAGACTCAGCATCATTGATGTGGTTGTTAACCATGGTCTGACTTTGTACCTGAGATGCTGCTTATGACTAAGCCCTCCCTTACACTCCACTTCCCGTATTGGGTCTTCCTTCCCCACTTTCCCTAGCATTAAGATTCCTTGCCCTTCCTCCAAACTCACCACTACCATCTTTTAAAGGAGTAATTCATTCACTTAAAAAACTTTATTACTTTTGTGACATATTTCTCATGGGTCAAGTACTGTAATAGATGCTGAGGGTATGGTGGTGAATAAGACAAACATGTTCCCAGTCCTGATGAAGCTTACCTTTCTAACAAGGGAAACAGAATAAGTGAATAGGTAAATGTAATACAGTACAATATATTTTAATTATATATTACAAAAGTGAATACACGATGTTATGTATTGGAGCACATACGGTCAACTAATCTAGTGGGGTGGGGACTTTTAAGAGGACATGATGGTTAATCTGAGGTTTCAACAATGAGTATAGAAGTTAACCAGGCGGAAGGAGTTAGAAGAGTATGCAAGAGATTTATCAACCTTCTTAGATATTCTGCTGCCCAGATTGAATCAGTCCAATCCTATCATTTTAGTGCCTGCTAGCTAGCACCATAATACAGTCGGCCCTCTTTGTCTGTGGGTTCTGCATCTGCAAATTCAAACAACAATGAACTGAAACTATTTTTTAAAAATTGCATCTATAGTGAAAACACACAGACTCTTTTTCTTGTCATTATTCCCTAAATGATACAGTACAACAACTATTTACATAGCATTTACATTGTATTAGGTATTATAAGTAATCTAGAGATGATTTAAAATATATGGGAATGTGTACATTGGTTATATGCAAATAATGTACCTCTGTGGCATCTGTGGATTTTGGTATCTGAGAGAGGTCCTAGAATCAACTCCCCATGGGTACCAATGGATAACTGTACTGCGTTTTACCTTCTCCTCTCAAAGCATCCACTTGGCCCATAGCTGGATACCTTGATAATCAGGTCTAATGGTGTAGACCTTTTCCAAGTGTATGCCCTATGGGTTTGTCTGGTCTTTGGGCTTTAGCCCCCATCAGCCTTTGGCTCTACAATGTTGGTTAGAACAGCATGCCATAGATGTATCTTGTGTTCTTGGAGAAAGGGGCATCACGAATCCCCGATAAACCTGACTCATCAGTGTTATTTAAAGGTGTGGAAACCAAGGCAATCTTCATAGATGTCAATATGGTGGTAAGTGTGGGGAGTTGTAGTTGCTTCCTGCACCAGAGCTGGGATGAAGGGCTGCTTACAGTTGTAGATGGGTTTAAAGTGGATGTAGGTCATGGACTTAGGCTTTGGAGTTGGGTTGGCAGAGTACTAAAAAGAATCAAGAAAAATGTCAGTGGATGTTAGCAGGTATGGATCAAAATGGCTAAGGTTGGACATTTCAAGGTTTAAAGAAAGGAGTTCCATTTCAAGGAGAAAGAAAGGGGTTAGATTAGTGGCCAATGCAAGAACATGGGCAAAAATCAAGTCCAAATTCTTTCCTGGAGCAAGCAGCCCAACTTGAAATGTTTTGAATCATAAACTGGAATAGACAGATGATGCACAGGCAGCAAGTAGTCAGGAAGCCAATGTTGGTTGTTACCAGGGAAACAAGCAATGAGGAGAAAAGATGATGTATGCAATAGTAAGGAGTTGTATTGGCAATGCATTTGGTATGTTTCTTTTCTACAGACATGACTCGGGGTTCCCTGAATGAGGTTAGGGGCCTGTCATGAGGTAGTTCCCCTTCCAAAGGAAGGTGTGCTTGAGCATAATGAACTTGTACAGGTTTCTCCCTGGAAGAGTCAGGCTGTAAAACATTCACCCTGATCCTTTTTATGTGCACAGATGGAGGATTTCTAAAGACAGGAATTCTTAAACAATAATTTCCAAGGCCTAATTGGTTTTACCTTTGATCAAGTCTTCATCCGCTCTCACAAATATTTAAAAGAGCTATGTATAGTAATTTTTTGGGGGGAGGAAGAGAAAGGTTTGATTCAGCCCCATAGATACAATGTAATTCAAGTATATTCATTATATTTTCACTTTGAAATATTATGTATATACAATAAAACATGCAAGTATAAAGAATAAAAATATTACTTAGCCAGGTGCAGTGGCTCATGTCTATAATTCCAGAACTTGGGGGACTGAGGTGGGAGGATCAGTTGAGGGCATGGGTTAGAGACCAGCCTGGGAAACATAGAGAGGCCCCATCTCTTAAAACAGTGTTGGGTCAGGCACAGTAGCTCATGCCTATAATTCTATCAACTTGGGAGACTGAGGCAGGAGAATCACTTGAGGCCTTGAGTTAGAGACCAGCCTGGGCAATATAGCGAGGCCCCATCACTTAAAAATATTTAAAGAATTTAGCTGGGCATGGTCGTGCTGCCTGTAGTCCCAGCAACTCAGAGGCTGAGGCAAGAGGATTGCTCGAGCCCAGGAGCTTGACACTGCAGTGACCCATGATTGCACCACTGTACTCCAGCCTGGGCCTGGGCAACATAGTGAGACCCCATCACTTAAAAATATTTAAATAAATTAGCTGGGCATGGTCGTGCTGCCTGTAGTCCCAGCAACTCAGAGGCTGAGGTAAGAGGATTGCTCGAGCCCAGGAGCTTGACACTGCAGTGACCCATGATTGCACCACTGTACTCCAGCCTGGGCGACAGATTCTGGCTTTAATAAAATCAATCGATCAACAAATCAAATTATTACCATAGATAAGGAAATAGAATATTGCTAGTATCTTAAAACTCCCCTTTAAAACTCCTCCTCAAAACACCCCTGTCTATATGCTCCAGAAAAAAACACTATTATGACTTGTGATAATCATTCCTTGCTCCCCTTTATCATGATAGCAACCAAGTGTGTATCCCTAAATATGTATCTTGTTTAGTTTGGTTGTTTTTAAAACTTTATGAAAGTGGAATAATACTCCACAGATTTTTCTTTGAGTTGCTTCTTTGATTCAACATTATGTTGGTGAGTTTTATTCATGTTAATACATGATGCTGTAGTTTATTTCTTTTATTGTGTAGGAATATATACCACAATTTACGTATCCAATCTATTATTTATGGATATTTCATTTTTCCAGATGTTTTGATGTTATAAGCAAATACCATTAGAAACATTATTTTTCTTGTCTTTTACTGAACATGCATGAGAAGTAAATGCATTAGGTATTTACCTAGGAGTAGCATTTCTGGGCTAAAGATATGTGTATGCTTAACTTCACTAAGTAATGCCAACCTCTTTCATAAAGTATTTAAGAGTTTTTAAGATATCTAATAGGTCTCAAAGCATTACATTCTCATTGATACTTGGTACTTTATCATCACACTTAAATTTTATTTTGCCAATTTGGTTGGTGTATAAGGGTATAAGATTAGGGTTTTGCTTTGCATTACCCTGTTTGCCAATGAAATTGTCATTGAGGCTTCCCTTTCTTTCTAAAAGTCTATTCAAGCCTTTTGCCCATTTTTTTTCTGCTGGATTTGTGGTTTCTTTTATGTTTATTTTTAGGAATATGTATAAACACATTTGTATAAACATATATGCATATATATAGTGTTATATGTGTTACAAATATCTTCTTCCATGTGATGTCTTGTTTTTTCATTCTCTTTGTGTTGTCTTTTGATGAATGGAAGTTCTTAATTTTAATGTAGTCAAGTTTATCAGTCTTTTCCTCTATGACTTGTACTTCATGTCTTATTTAACTTTTTTTTCTTTTTACTTAAAAGGGTCTTTATGATTCTTCTGTGGGCAGTAATGGTTGAATAACAGGAGATGTCATCAAACAGGCTATTTGATTCAAGAATCAATAAAAGGTGAAGATAAAATGCCTGTTTTCATTTTTACCACCATGGTAATAGTTCCAGTGGAAGAATAAAAAAAAGTAAAACATAAGATTAAGTCATGAAACACACGGAGAAACTCCTGTTACTATTTCTAGCTCAAGAAACATTAAAATCAAGGAGAAAAAGAAATGTATGGAAGTTATTAGCCAGACTACATCATCTGAACTAATTGCTGTAAGTGTGCCACATCTAATACCTTCTTTTAAAATACTTGGTTCAAGGATTTCTTCCTGGATTTCGTCTATAAGAACTATTCCAGAAAATGCCTTGTACTTCAACTGTGGTACCAGAAAAGTTATTTTGTTTTATTACAGAGATTCTCAAACCTATCAAGTTTTCATTAGTCTGTTTACCGAAGAAACCACATCCCCCATCATACTTCACATTAATTCAAATTCATCCATAATTATCTATATATCCTCTTCTTTTTGACTGAACTAAATTAATCAGCAACAGAAAGTTTTCTGATATACATAACTTGGAATTTTGATTATATTCATCATGGGGGAAGCCTATTTTAAGTCACTTTGTTATTGTTTGTGTATTTGCTTCATTAACAAAGAATAACATAGGCCTGAGAAAAATGTCAATAAATAAATTCTAATATGCTTATCTTCAAATTAGAAAACTTGAGATTTATCTCGTGCTTAATGTTTATAAAGCTTGAGTTCCCACTTCAGAAAAGTACTGTAACTTTCATTTAAATATATACAAAATATAAGATTTGCTTGGACGTTCAGCCTCTTGGCAGAGTCAGTTTGATGAGTGAGTTAACATATCAGAAACATATGGATTTAATTATCCTATACTGGCTTCAGTGTTAAAAGAAAACGTTCTTAAAATGCTACTGTGAAATGGACTCAGCTATCTGTAACAACCTCACATTGCCACCTCCAGTCTTACAAAAAGCATCCTACCACTCAAACCAGTCCTCCAGAACTGGTTATCTCTTAAGGCAGTGGCTTGCAGACTTGGATTGATGAGACCCATGAAATTTTATTTTAAAAATGAAGGCAACGGGAACAGGGATTAACATGAGTTGCCAGTGTTTAAAGAAACAATTATTACTTATCCTGTCATTACAAGAAAGGATATATAAAAGACATGATTTCAGGCTAAACATAGTCCTTCAAATTAAATAAACTGAACTGTATGAAAAACTCAATATAGACTATGTATGGCAGATTAGGCACTTAGCTCAATTCTCCTGTTGGAAACAAGTAAAATCTTGTACCAAATATATTTAAAAAAATTTAAATGTAAATGCATCAATGACATGCAAAAAATGTATTTCTTATGCCACAAAATAAGTAAGAGTTGGAACTCAGAAAGGTAAGAAAAGCTGCAGGTAGTGTTCACCCTAAAGCATTTCCCAAAAAATAAACTTGAGGATTGATCTTCTTTATCTCTATTAATGCTTTTTGCTGTATGGTTTGTTTTGCCTATATTAATGTACATACACCCTCTTAATTTTGTGTAGAAGCTGTCTGCTATGTGTTTTTTTCCATCCTTTTATTTTCACTCTTTTTAGATCCCTATGTCGTGCCTGTTTCCTGTACACAGCATAGACCTGAATAAATTGTTATTGTTTTTCCAATCTTAAAATTTTTATCTTTCAATTGGAGCATCTAATCACTTACATTTATTGTGATTACTGATATAGTTGAATGTATACCTATCATTTTATTTTGTATTACCAGCCTTCTTGGAATTATTACTACGGTAGTAAAAATAAAACTATCTATTATCTAACCCTCATTGATTCTTGAGTCAACAAGTAACCTGTTTGATATCTAATATTATTCAACCATTATTGCCCAAAGAAGAATCATAAAGACTTTTTAAAGTAGAAATAAAAATGTTAGGCTAGACTTTAGCCACTAGAGTAAGCAAAACAAACGCTAAGGGAAAAATCAAGCATTATTGCAGGGATGAGCTCTCTCAGAAGGAAACCTTTGTGCCAGCTATGTTTCATAATAGAATACGTTGTACACTATTGCTTTTTTATACAACCGGCCTGTCGTGGCTTTTATTGCTCCAGTATTATATCTCTGAAGAAAAATAATTTATTGTTAATAGCAAAGAAAGCTTTATTAAAGGCACCTATGTTGTTATTTCTTCACCACTAGTAATTTTTGTGAAGGAAAATGGCAAGAGGACTTTTTTCTGGTTTGGATTAAAATTTCATCTTTCTTCTTTTTGTAAATACAGTGATCTTATATTAGTGAATAGAGAATTATTATAACTTTGAAGCAATGGTTCCCATAACTGGATTCAAGAACTGATATTTTAAATCTTTTTAATGGGAAAAAATAATTTATTCTCTCTCTTTTTTTAAATTGATCAAATTGAATAAGTATTAGGAAATGATTAGGTGACTCATCCTTTATCCCTCTTTTCTACCTCAAATACAGCCAGCTAACTAGTAAGCCAAGTTAGCACTACCTAAGTGCTATGTGATTTCAAGTGTGCTGGGAAGGTCTTCCTTTTGGAAATCTCTTTTGTAAATGATTGAAATTCTACTGCTACAATTGATTCCTTTTAGTCACATGTGGCTCTTTTCCTGTGGTCATCTTTTGAAATGGAATGACCCTCCTGGAAGATGTGGCACTTGTAGTCTCTAATACCTTTTGGTCTATTGGATCTCTTTTATGTGTGAACAATAGAAGATACACATGGTATACTTGAGGGGCTGATGGAGGAAAGGTAAATGGTGAGAAGTTTGGGAGCACTGAAGAGAGCTTCATGTAGTGTTTTGGAGGACTGGAAAGGTATACCACTGAAATTATTTTTCAAAATAAATGGAAGCTTGGTAAAATAGATTGCATTCTGATATAATAAGAGAACTAGGAAAGGAGAGAAATTGGGTAAGGGACGTGTGTTGAATGAAAGACTGCAAGTTTGGGCTCACCGAAGGCCAGATGGATGAAAGTATCAGGCTAGCAAAACTTCTATAGTATTTCTTCTCGAGAAGAAAATGTCTAAATGCCAACTTTATGTTCATGTTCCTACTCTTTCTGTAACATTAAGTACAGGGACAATTAATTTGCAAAATGAAGATCTGATGGCATTTTTTTAGAGGTAAGAAAAGGTTCTAAAATGTGGTGAATCATGTAATTTCTTGGTTTGAATTCTCTTCTTAAGAATAATGGTTACAAACAACTTCTGTGGGAGGTTTTATAAACAAGGACAAGGCAGGTGGAAATCTAATTAACAGAACATTAGTGTGCCTGAAGTAGTGGTGCTAGGGTACACTAATAAAATCCCACAATGAACAGAGTTTAAAAATCCAAGTTACAAACCAGAAAATAAAATAGGTAATGGAAGTAACTGTTGGCATGAAAGACAGGGGTTTAGAGATAGCTGGCATAAGAGCATATATTTTTGTGTGTAAGGAAATAATGCATACTAAATTCATACATCTAGGCAAGGACAGCAGCAAAGTCCCTACCTTAGCAATTGTGTAATTGTTACCTAACAGTAGTGATTAACTACAGCCGAAGTGGGCATTGGGCTTTACAAACAGCCATTTTCAGATGGAGGTGGGCTTTCATTTTGCAGGAACATTTAACCAGAGCCTCCACAAAAGACATCATTTGGACCTTCTTAAAATGAAAAGGAACCTACTAGTTAAGTGGCCTAAGTGACCTGTACTGCATTGCTCTAAGCAAGTTAGAGGTTTAATAATCTGTGACAGCCAAGTATGATGGACTTGCTGAAAAAAAATGTGAGAAATGTACAAAGCATTTCCACCTTTCATTACTGAGATCACTATAACTCGACTACCTGTTCTAGCGCTACAGAAGGAAAATATTCTGTATCCTTTAGAGTCCCAGCAGGAAGCAAGTGGTACATCCAAAGGGGTACTTGAAGGGAATGTCATGAAAGGCCTTATTAAAATGGTGGCATGCAAGATTAAGGAAAACAAAGATAGTGAAACGCACCCCCAAATTGCTGCTTCTACTTCTAGGCCTAAAAGATTTCAGAGAGAGAATCACTGCTGAAACACTGCAGGAGCTCTACCTGGAGGAGAGGGCTACCTGATAGGAGTTGTGGCCACACAGCCACTGTGATACGGTTTGGCTGTGTCCCCACCCAAATCTCATCTTGAATTGTAGCCGCCATAATCCCCACATGTCATGGGAGGGACCTGGTAGGAGGTAATAGAATCACGGGAACAAGGTCTTTCCTATGCTGTTCTTGTGACAGTGAGTAAGTCTCGTGAGATCTCATGGTCTTATAAAGGGCAGTTCCCCTGCACACACTCTCTTGCCCGCTGCCATGTAAGACAGGCCTTTGCCTTCCATCATGATTGTGAGGCCTCCCCAGCCATGTGGAACTGTGAGTGGATTATACCTCTTTTTCTTTATAAATTACCCAGTCTTAGCTATTTCTTCATAGTAGTATAAAAATGGACGAATACACACTGCTAACTCACTGCCTGGCAGGAAGAGAGTCAAGTTTTCTGCTAGAGTCTCCCATTGGCCATACTCAACAGGAAACCAGAAGGCAAGGGAGACCATTTGATGTAATCCATAAAGGTCAGCCTGTCAGCAAAGAGTAATGTAGAAAAGGCTAGAGAGTATATCTGGATGAACAAATATAAAATAATTTTGCACAGTTTCTTTCACAATTGTGAAGGAGGTGTGTTGGGGGAGGAACATCCTTTCTTCTGCCACTTAGGTTTAGGAGCTGCATAGGAGATTCTTTTCTTTCACTTCCAACAATGAATGTTTGTCCATGCCCCCAAGATAGCACCATGAGTATATAATATTCTCCATCTTAAAGGACTCAGTTGAGAAGATAGTAGAGATTATGGAGAGGTAGAGGCCCTGAGGTCATGGTATTGTCATGGGTGAAAATACTCTAATTAACCATATGTATCCAACAATGGTATTATGTCCAAAGGAATATTGTATTGCCTTGTCATGAAACATTTCTACGTGAGAAAACTGAGTTCTACTACTGGGGCAAATGTTTCTGATCATCACATAGGGCCAGGGAATAACTAATTCGACACACATATAAATCAAATTAACCATATTGATATATAATTCAGATATCATATAATTCATCCACTTAAAGTATACAATTAAATGTTTTTTAGTATATTCAGAGTTGTGCAACCACCACCACTCTTCATTTTCCCACAATTTCCCAGCCTCTGGCAAACACTAATGTACTTTCTCTCTCTGTGGATTTGCCTATTCTGAGCATTTCATAAAAATGCAATCATACAATATGTGGTCTTTTGTGTCTGGCTTCTTTCACTCAGCATAATATTTTCAAGGTTCATCCATGTTGTAGCATGTATCAGTATTTCATTCCTTTTTATGACTAAATGATATTTCATCGTACATTTTGTTAATACACTCATAAGTTAATGAACATTTGGATTGTTTTTACTTTTTGGCTATTATAAATAGTGCTGCTATGAACATTCCTGCCCAAGTTTTTATGGGGACATATGTCTTTAATTCTCTTCGGTGTATAAGCAGGTGTGAAATTGCTGGGTCCTATGCTAACTCTGTGTTTAACTTTATGAGGGCCTGCCAAACTGTTTTTTATAGATTCTGCACCATTGTACATGTACATCAGTGATGTACGAGGGTTCCAATAGTTTCACATCTTCACCAATACATATTGTTGTCTATAAAACATGATTTGCAAATATTTTCTACCGTTCTGTCGGTTGTCTTTTCATTTCCTGGATGGTATTGAGTGATGGCCAAAATATTTTAGTTTTTATGAAGTTCAATTTGTTTATGTTCTCTTTTGTTCCTTGTTCTTTTGGTGTCATATCTGAGGAAATGTTGCCAAATCCAAGGTTATACATATTTACTTCTATGTTTTCTTCTAAGAATTCTGTAGTTTTGGCTTTTGGATTTAGATCTTTGATCTGTTTTG
Organism: Pongo abelii; assembly: GCF_028885655.2. NCBI lineage: Eukaryota > Metazoa > Chordata > Mammalia > Primates > Hominidae > Pongo > Pongo abelii. The sequence goes on along the minus strand of NC_072008.2, from coordinate 123,541,374 downwards.
AGATACATTTTGTATATGATATAAGGGAAAGGTCCAACTTCATTCTTTTTCATGTGGATATCCATTTATCCCAGCACAACAGATATGTCTGACTTTGTAGACTTCATGGAAAAATACTCCATGTAGAACACACAGGCAGTTAGAGGGAGGGATATTTCTCACAAAAGAACTCATTTTATGAAGCACGATAGGCAATACTCACACAACATGGCAGCGAAGGGTCAAATTTAGTGTCCAAGTTAACATCTCTTGGAAAGGAGTGCAGTCAGGGAGACCAACAGGATCAATTTACTGGTATGAAAATGTTAATGCTACATGGAATATACTTATACCCAGGCAATAGTTATTCAGCCACGAATGCTCTGAATCTACAGGTTTGCCCGTGAGGCAGCCAGATGCCAGGTAGTCTGGAGAGATCTGCAAAAAATACGAAGGAGTTTCCTATGGGCAGAGATATACAAATCCATGACCCTGTTTTTAAAGAGAAAAACTCTAACCCAAATGATATGGGAGAGAGACAGTGAAATGAAGAAAGAACTCTTAGTTTCTTTGAGTGAAGGGGACTCAAGGCACCTCTGAGCAGCATATAAGCTTTAAAAATTACATGCTGTACTGCATATAATTCTGGAAATCTTTTTTTATCCCTTCATACAAAGACACTGAATATATTTGACTATGAAAAGACATTTGGAATAATTAGAAAGTAAAAAATACAACGTTTACATTAATTATTTTCCCCAAGAATTTCCATAATTCTCCTTGCTTCCTCATTTCATAGAGACATCTTTTCCCTCATGAAGTGAAGAATACTATTTTCCTTGAGGCTGTGGCCGAATCCCTGAATTCTATTCCTGGTCATGCTCAGCCATTTGAAGATTCAGCACACTATCTCCTCAAGAGCAAGATAAGGTCTCTTTACAGTTGCTAGGCTAGAATAAAAACCACATTCCACTAGATACTTCATGGGTACCACATGATACTTTAAGCACACTTACAGGGTCAGAGGCTAACAGTGTAATAATTATTGGATTAAATTCTCTTACACCTGGAATAATCACATATTCTCCTCTTTAAAATTTCATTTTCATGATTTTAGTCTGTTTGTCTGCAAAAAATGGAGATGGAGGTCATAGGAATTGTGCATAAACCTTAAATCAGATGTGATTACTTATTGTGCTTGTTTACAGTCTTCCTGCATAATTAACATGGCATGTCATGATTAATTTTTTTCTACAGCACAGTCTGATATTTGGTCAGGTTACCTTTTCTTGATGTTATTACCCAAAACTCTAGCAAGTATTTTTAAAAATTTGGTGAGTAATTTTTATACACACTAAATGAGTCTCCTCTAATTTACAACCAAAAGATTAAGACCATTAGAAGTATAATATTTTCAGCTAGTGACAGCTCTGATCCTGCGGCTAGCACACCCTGGGTGCTATACACCTGTAAGTGCAATTAGCTATGCTTTTAAAATCAAAGTTGCCAGTGACCGAGTGATGGTTTCATTGGTCCCTGCCTGTGTGGCTTGGGTGGGGGTAAAAAACAAAATCTCTCACTCTCATGAAAATGCTATGCACGGTGGGATTTCTATACTTACATGTGAAAGTGGAATTGAGTTCTCTGTTCATCAGTGTTTGTAATTTTATTCTTCCCCATTTACATTTTTAATAGGAAAGACGATGATTAGAAATGGTTTTTACCACAAGTGCTGAAGATTTTATCATTAGCGTTTGTGACACAGGGGCTCACATATTTAAATTGATCCTCTTTTTTGAGTCTGCAAATAAAGAAATTTCAAGGACACAGAAAAATCTTCCATAAACAGCTATCAACATTTTTATAAAGTCAAGATTTTGATATGTATTTTCCTAGACCTTGTTAAAACTGCTAAAGTTGGCAAATTCTTTTAATTTTTGTATACCAAGCTTTAGACTCTAAGAAAATTCACATCCTTAGCAAATACTTTTATTTTCCTCAAAAATATAATGCATTGCCAGTTGTCTCAGCAATAAATCACTTGGAAGCTGCCTCATGTGGTACCCTTGTTCTTATCAGGGAGGATCCCTGAGTCACTGGCAATTCAAACATTTCTTTCAAATATATCAGGTATCTGGTTTAGTTTGTTAGCATAGCATTTGCCTGTAGTAATTTATCAGTTGATTTCCACCCCCTTCCAAGTAATGCATATGAAAATGATAAATGATTATACCTTTATTTTTATTTCTTTTGGAACTGCCAGCCCTGACTATTTACAGGAGATCATTATATTTTTATAGATCTTAAGCACATCTGCTGAATCAGCAAAGCAAAAGTTCCAGCAATTTCACTGATTATAGCTGCATCTTGTGGATATTGCAAACAACTATTACCAAACCACTTGGGAGAGGGGGAGGGGAAGACCCTGTGTATTTTAAAGGAGAGTAAATACAGTGGAAGGTTTTACAAATACTAATGTTATAAGCTATGGTAAAATGGAGCTCTAAGGCAGTCCTCATTCCCCCAAAATGCTCCAAATACAATACTTCCTCAAATGTGTTTTCAATGCTAGTTTAAAATTGGAGGCCGAGAATTGGAAGGAATGTGGGTAGGATTTTTTTCCCAGGATGCCATTTCCTTCCTAAATACTGATTCACTCAAGGGCCCCTCAGCCTTCTCCAGCACATCCCATGGTAGTATAGGTTTTCCAGGTCCAGCTTGTAGATCTGTTACATTTCTGCTACAATGATCACATCCCCTTTTCAATGACTCTTACTTCTCTGCACCTTTAATAGTCCATCTTGCTTTGAGACGCCTCAGTACTGTCTGTCTTTTTGTATGAAAATACCAAATACTTCACATTTACTTAATTTTTTTCACATTTACTTTTTATTACATTCACCCCAATATGAAATTGGCCACTTACAGGGATTATATATTCTTATAGCACAGGCTAATATTAAGCTCTTGCTAAAAGGAGCTGTCTGAAGAGATACGATTGGATTAGACTTATTGTAAATACAAATACATATTATAATTATTTAAATAGCTGCAAGGTTCAACTCCTCAGGGTACCTCTTTAAGGTTGGGCTTGGAAAAAGGTACATGCTCTGGTATAGCCTTGGCTGCCTTCTCATGGAATCTTTTTTTTTTGGATCAGACATGTCTATAGACTTATAATGGAAGAGGTTTGAATAGAAGATCTCTCTGGCCCATTGAAGAGCTAACTTTGAATTTTAGGGAGATTGTTGGTAATAAAATCAAGGCTAGGCTAGACCTGGAACCCAGCCAAGTAGGTGGGGTATGGTGGATACCACAAATATAGATAGTTGAGGGGTGGAGACTAGTGAGTTACTAGTGGGAAGTATTGGAGTCCTAGGTAGGCAGTCATGCTGTGGGGTGTGAGGAGTGTGAAGGTACATAAAAATGGTGCTGGGATGCAAGGCTAGTAAGTACTTCTCAGAGACCAGAAGTTATCTATCCTCTGCTCTGCCCTTCTATACTTCCTTCCAGATGCAACTGTGTCCAGAATTGGTGGGTTCTTGGTCTCCTTGACTTCAAGAATGAAGTCGCGGACCCTCGGGGTGAGTGTTACAGTTCTTAAAGGCGGCCTGTCCGGAGTTTCTTCCTTCTGGTGGGTTCGTTGTCTCACTGGCTCAGGAGTGAAGTTGCAGACCTTTGCGGTGAGTGTTACAACTCTTAAGGCAGTGCATCTGGAGTTGCTCATTCCTCCCAGTGGGTTCGTGTTCTGGCTGGCTTTAGGAGTGAAGCTGCAGACCTTCACGGTGAGTGTTACCGCTCATAAAGGCAGTGTGGACCCAAAAAGTGAGCAGTAGCAAGATTTATTGCAAAGAGTGAAAGAACAAATCTACCACAGTGTGGAAGAGGACCAGAGCTGGTTGCCACTGCTGGCTGAGGGGGCAGCCTGCTTTTATTCTCTTATCTGGCCCCACCCACATCCTGCTGGTTGGTCCATTTTACAGAGAGCCGATTGGTCTGTTTTACAGAGAGCTGAGTAGTCCGTTTTGACAGGGTGCTGATTGGTGCATTAACAATCCCTGAGCTAGACACAAAAGTTCTCCACATCCCCACTAGATTATCTAGATACAGAGTGTTAATTGGTGTATTTACAAACCCTTAGTTAGACACAGGGTGCTGATTGGTGTGTTTACAAACCTTGAGCTAGATACAGAGTGCTGATTGGTGTATTTACAATCCCTTAGCTAGACATAAAGGTTCTCCAAGTCCCCACCAGATTAACTAGATACAGAGTGCCGATTGGTGCATTCACAAACCCTGAGCTAGACACAGGGTGCTGATTGGTGTATCTACAACCCCTCAGCTAGACACAAAGGTTCTCCAAGTCCCCACCATATTCAGGAGCCCAGCTGGCTTCACCCAGCAGATCCCGCACCAGGGCCGCAGGTGGAGCTGCCCGCCAGTCCTGCAAGGCGGGCCCCTACTCCTCAGCCCTTGGGCGGTCGATGGGACCTGGCGCCCTGGAGCAGGGGGTGGCGCTCGCCGGGGATGCTCTGGCCACTCAGGAGGCCGCGGGTGGGGGGGGGGAGGGGGGACGGGGGCCAGGGAGGCTCAGGCATGGCTGGCGGCAGGTCCCCAGCCCTGCCCCACAGGGAGGCAGCTAAGGCCCTGCCAGAAATCGAGCACAGCAGCTGCTGGCCCAGATGCTAAGCCCCAGGCCGGTGGGCCGGCCTGCTGCTCCAAGGGCGGGACCCACCGAGCCCACGCCCACCCGGAACTAGCGCTGCTCTGCAAGCCCGCGCACAGCCCCGGTTCCGCCCACACCTCTCCCTCCACACCTCTCCGCAAGCTGAGGGAGCCGGCTCTGGCCTTGGCCAGCCAAGAAAGGGGCTCCCACAGTGCAGCGGCGGGCTGAAGGGCTCCTCAAGCGCGGCCAGAGTGGGCGCCAAGGCCGAGGAGGCGCCGAGAGCAAGCGAAGGCTGTGAGGGCTGCCAGCATCCTGTCACCTCTCACAACCTGCCTTGGGACTACAGAGGTTCCTGTAGCCCAGATGAGGTCAGAGACTTATAAATTATCTTCCAGAGTAAAGGACTGACAAATGACAAATGCTAGAATTTTCTCTGGGCATTGTGTTGTGCCATGTGATTAGTGCACCTGAATGTATAGACAGAACGGTTCTCTAGACTGTTCTCCAGTCCCTCCTCTCATTCTCACCATGAAATCTGGTCTTTCTCAGACTTAAGACAATCTGCCACTCTCCCAGGGAACAATTGGGCTAATAGGATGTTGATAAAAATTGAGCTGGCATTTTAAACTTTGCACAGAACTTTGGAACACTAATCAGCCCCTGATGGATGTAAAATTAAAATCACTGAACAACTCCAGCCCATTTTGTGGTTTGAGTTGTGGTGCAGGGAGCTTGAGAATTATTTTGCAGCTTCTCTGGTTTGGAAATCCTCAGTCCTTCATGGCCATATGAGTAATTTTGTTTTCAGAAAAGCATTTCTTAGATAAGAATTTCAAAGAGATAGAAAGTGTGTGAAAGAAATTCTCCTGCACCGATAAGAAAACCTAGACTGAATGTGTTTACCTGGTGTTCAGAGCCATCTGTAATGTGGCCCCACCTTACCCATCCAAAGGTGCCTTTGTGTCCTCTACTCTGGCCAGTGTCTTTCCAATGCAGCCAGATGCCTTTCAGTCTCTGGAATTCTTGCTGCTGCCTCTACTTCACATACCCTGCTCTAATTCTCCTACTTTACCTGGGTTTACGTTGCATCTCTGCTGGAAATTCATAGTGACCCATCCAGCTCACACTAGGGCCTTCCTCTCATTGACTTCATAAAACCCATACTCACCACAACAATCGTGATGACCTTGGCTGTATTTCATCTCATATCACTTTCTAGTTGCTTCATTTGTGTACCTTTCAAGTCCTTGGTGAAATTATATATCCGTTGAGGGTGGGAGGCTATAGTCAATTTTTTTGTTGTGATCTCTAAATAGTCAAGCACATTGTGCAAACCAAAGGATCTTTAACTGAGTTAGTGAGTGTAAAAATGATAGCTATTGGTCAAATAAAAGATATCTGATATGGGAAACATTTATTTAAATTTTTTCATTACTGATTAACAATTCTCTATTTTTCCCATGTTTAGTCTCTTCTTTCTGATTCCATGATCATTTTCCAATGAAGGCTAACTCTCCTGGCATGGTGTTTTAATTCCTGCTATCTTGAAACCACATGCAGTTAGGATGGAAAGCAATCCAGACAGCCACATGCTACATCGTTAATTTCTTATATCCATTTCAATCCATTCTCTTTTCAAGTCTCTGGGAATGCGTAAATACTATTTAGCCACTTAATCTGGATGTTTTTACTTTTCCTAAAGTAACTTGGTATTCCTGAATGTGGCTTTATAAAGACTGTTTACATTTAGAATTTCAGTGCCATAGCTTTTGAAAATGAAGAACAGACTAGCTATTCTTGAATTCTGTTTAGAAATGATGATGTTTATACTTCTTACAGAACAATGCAAAGGTGACACTTATCAAGAGAAATGGTTTGCTTTTGATCTTTCTGGCAGCTCCAAGTTTCTGAGACTCTAATTGAGATTATGAGTCTTGCTGATTTGAATTCCTAAATACTTATTCACTCCATCCGTTCCATTTGATGCCAATTACCATTTCTCTAGTTTAGCACATCATTGTTTATTTTTTGGATTAATGAAGCAGCTTCCCCATAGGTCTCCCTCCCTATCTGTAGTCTTCTCCCTCTAAATTACAACCTTCAGGGGGCCACCAGAATGATATTTCTAAAAGTCAACTCTGATTGTGACATCCCTGCTTTAGAATATGTCAATAGCTGTCCTATGTCTATAAGACAGAGCAGCAAGTCTCCCTGACTTAGCCATTTTCCTCCCTAGCTCCACAGCCTGTCACTCCTCATCTCATTTTCCATACTCTAGTAACACGAAGCTGCTTATAACATAGTACTCATCTTTATACCTTTCTGGAACCCCCCCATCAAAAACACTCTCCCTTCTTCCTCTTTATGTGTTTAATTCTTATTCATCATTTATGATTCATCTTAGGTGCTATCTCTTCTTGCATACTTCCCTGCTCTCTGCTCTTCCTTAGGTACCTCTCCTGTAAGCTTTCTTGACATTCACCCCCAACTGACTGTGAAATTTTTGAGGCTAGTGTCTGCATCTGAGGCAAGGGGCAATGCGGCATAGTTCTTAAATGCACAGTCTATGGATCCAAACTAGCTGGATCTAAATCCTAACTCTACCACTTACTAGTTATGGTGTCTTAGGCAAGTTACTTGACCTCCCTATTCCTCAGTTTCCTTGTCTGTAAAATGGAGCTAATATTAATTTTTTCAGAGGGTTGCTATGCTGAAGAAATGAGCTAACTCACATGCAGGACTTAGACTGCTTTCTGGCACCCCATAAGGACTTAACAAACATGAACTGGGTTGAGCACGGTGGCTCATGCCTGTTATCCCAGCACTTTTGGAGGCCAAGGCGGGTGGATTACCTGAGGTCAGGAATTCGAGACCAGCCTGGCCGGCATGGTGAAACCCCATCTCTACTAAAAATGCAAAAATTAGCTGGGTGTGGTGGCGGGCACCTGTAATCCCAGCTACTCGGGAGGCTGAGGCAGGAGAATTGCTTGAACCTGGGAATCAGAGGTTGCAGTGAGCTGAGATCACGCCACTGCACTCCGGCCTGGGTGACAGAGTGAGACTCTGTCTCAACAAACAAACAAACAAACATGAACTGTGATTATTATTTGTATACCGAGAATCTAGCACAATACCTACAACAAAATAAGTATCAAGCATAGGTTTATTTAATGGAAGTGACATACTTTTTAATTGAGATAAAATTTGCATAACATAAAATTAACCTTTCTAAAAGTATACAGTTCAGTGGTATTTAGTACATTCACAATATTGTTCAAGCATCACCTCTACCAAGCTCCAAAACATTTTCGTCACCTCAGAAGGAGACTGATACCCATATATTCATTAAGCAGTCACTCCCAATTCCCCCTCTGCTTAGTTATCATGTAAGTAAAGTTTCTGATGCATTTCCTACAGGGGATATTACAAAAATATGACATAGCATGACCATAATGCAAATGGAATTACATTTCAAAAATGCAACATTCATAAAAGATTGACCATCAAAATATTAACTTATGCCCATTGAGCTGGTCAGTTCTCATGAAGAAATTCTCCAAGGGCACTAGAGTAATACCAAGTGTGCTACTGCCCCTTCCTTTAAATAATATGAGATTTCTTTAAAATAGAACAAAAGCAACATTTTTGTTTCAATTGAGGGCTTTAGAAAGAAAGCATTCCACATTGTATAAGACATGCTCAATGCAGTCTGGCCTTTTGAAGGCCACTGTCTGAAGTATGTAGTGAGAAGAGAGAAGAGTCCAGAGCAGGTGCTCTTGACAGCAGCATTCTTGTGTGCCATCCTTGGCTCTGTAACTCCAGAATGACATTGAGTCCCTGTTGAAAGAGTTATTCAGGCAATCTGCTGCTTACCAGCTCAGTCCATGCATATTCATAATTGAGAACAACACTGCCTTAATAAAAGCCTTTTTTGACATTTATTAGAACCCAGCTATAGCTATTGATTTTGTCACTCTTTCCATTGCCAGCTGCTGCCACTTTTCTGACTCTTTTAAGTCCAGTTCCACTTACATACTGAGAAAATATCCTGCCTTGTCAGGGTGTGTGTGTGTGTGTGTGTGTGTGTGTGTATAAGGGACCTCTGTGGCAATGAAACTCTATCCCAGTATCAAGCTCATATTGATAATCTGATTACTTTTTTTGTTGTTGTTGTTGTTGTTTTTTTGTTTTGTTTTTGCCTATCAGACTTCTGGGAATGCAGACTATAGAGACCTAGCTGTTTCATTGTTCTTGAATGTAGATCCTGGAACCTTGATTCACTTAACATTGATTTTAGCAACCATAGGGGATTTATGCCTCAACCTACTATTCCCAGGCTCATATCACTGTCTGGCCTTTTCCTCATTGTCCTTAGAATCCCTACTTTGGCACTGACTATGTCCTGATGTTAGAACATATTTAATATTTACATCTGACAAGATAGATTGTAACATTATCCTTAAAATGTATTCACTCTAAAATAGATTATACAGATGTGAATGCATATATAAGGGGAAAAAATTGAAGAAATTTATTGTGTGTGAAGGACAGTATCATTTAAAAATGTATTATCAGATTCATTTTTATTTTCTGATTACATAGGGTGATAAAATTCAATCAGCACTTTTATTTAATATCTCATTTTGGGAAGCCTTTTTCAATGAATAAAACAGATGTACTTCAGACCAAAGACCCTGAAAAATCCAACCTTTTCTTAATTAGATGAGAATCCTGTAAAACTCCTGTTGCAGCTTACAGGCAGTGGGGATTTGCCTGTCCCAGTTGCTCTCTGTTGTGCAAAATACATGAAAAGAGAAATGCCAAGGCTGCCTTTGTACAACTCAAAGGCTGGTCAGTGCACTTACTGCTGCATGATTTATGTTGGGAGGAAAAAAAATCTCTCTTCCACAGATAGGCCAGAAGGACTAGGGTGGCACAGAGAGTAGCCATTGGTGTGCAGAGAGGAATGAGAGATACCAGTCAAACACCTACATTGGTTGATTTCACAGGTTAGAGCAGGCTGGACGATGAATGCAACTGACTTGAGAGGTGGGTTAGGCGGGTACTGAATCTCCTCTTATATGTGAGCTTAGGACCAAAATGTCAGAAAAGAAGGTAGCAGAGTTTAGTTACCACCTGAATTTGATTCCATAGTCTGCTACTTTCTAGGAAGGTTGGTCATCCTATGCCCTTGGACAGGTTACCAAGTCTCCCCATGTCTCTGTCTCTTTACCTACCAAATGGAGATTAATATTATCACCTACCTCATAGACTACCTGGTAGGAAGCAGGTGCTCAGCACATTTTAGCCAATTTTACTATGATTATCACCAGTGCTACTGGTAACTAGTATATGGTGTAGTGGCTAAGGACATGAGTTATCAGATCGGCTAGCCTTCTATCCTGGTCCCAACACTTACCAGATTTTTGACATGGAGTATGTTGCTTAAGCTTTCTGTATCTCTCTTTTCTCATCTGTCAAATGGAGTAAATAGTAGCACCTGCCTCACAGGATAGTTGGGAGGAGTAAATGAGAAAATGTACTTAAAGCAGTTAATATAGTACCTGGCACAAAGTGAGTATTCAAATATTAGCTGCTATTTTAATTATAATCACGTATGCAATCATTATCGTAAATAATACTGTGAGTAGTGTCTTTCCATGTTTTCTCCAGCATGAAAAAGTTGAGGTTCCAAAACTTTCAGTCAGCTCTATACTTTTCTTTTAATCTCTTCTAACTCTAATGCTAGCAAATAAATGGCCAATGCCAGAGTCTACCAACAGATTTAAGATAATAGTCCCCTTTCTTCCTGTCTGAGTCTTGAGCCTCTCAATTTCTTTCATTCTTGAGGGATTGCAAGAAGAATTCTTATTAGGACACTAAAGAAAAAGAGAAGCACAAAGAGGAAAAGAAAACTTATCATTAGTGTTGAGTTTCTGTGAGGCCTGGGTCCTAATCACCATAAGTGCTTTTGCCTAGACAGCTTCTAAAATGTGTATTGATATTGAATATATATATTGTTAATATTACATACTGTTCATATTATCTCCCCAAACATATACTTTTTATAATAGCTCTATTGAGATATAACTTACATACTATGGAATTCACCTTAAGTGCATAATTCAGTGTGGTTTTTAGTATACTCACAACGTTGTGCAACTGTCACCACTATTTAATTTCAGAATATTTTATCAGCGCCCCCCCCCCACCACAAAGAAACTCAAACCCATTGCCAGTCACTCTCTATTTCCCCTAAGTGTCCCAGTACTTGGCAACCCCTAATCTACTTTCTGTCTCTATGGAATTGACCTGTCTGGACATTTCATATAAATGGAAAAATATAATATGTAGTATTTCGTGTCTGGCTATTTCAGAGCATAATGTTTTCAGGTTCATTCATGCTATAGCATGTGTCAGTACTTCACTCCTTTTTATGGCTGAATAATATTCCATTGTTTGGTATTTTCCAATGTTTAAGTAATATGCACTTTAAATCTTTAACTTATAAAACATCCTCAGGGTAGCTATCCTTTCTCTTTCTTTTTCCTAATAGAAGGAGGTCCTTAAGAGTCCCAGACACTGTTAGCCATGTGGAGAAGAGTGGATACCAGAGGTTGTTCAAGGCACATTACCACTGGATGCTTGGATCTTAGCATCCCTACTGACATTACAGACCTATCGAGTCGTTTCTTTTCTATTTTTAGCTAAGACAAAAGAATCATTGTATCTCAGACGCAGACATACAAAAAAAATCTTGCAGCTTCCTGTCTTCACACAGATGGGCAATTTCTTCTGCCTGCAAAGGACCCAGAGAAGAGAGCTAGCTTGCAAATGTTGCCTTGCCTTCCAGTCAATTTCAATTTTGATCATAGGATATCTGCTGTCCCTCCAGTGCTCTTGCTGACTGTGCATGAAGGAGCAGGATAGTGTCAAATGTCCTAACTAGGCTAACATTTGAATTAAAATAATCCTAAAGACAAGTGACATTTGGCATTGGGGAAAATACTGTTGGTATAGGTTTTGGAATCAGAAGGATCTACATTTGAATTTTGGGCCTTAGCCTGTCTCACCCACAATTTACTCATTAGCAAAATGACATAGTAATAGTACCTATCTCATAGGGTAACAGTTAAGATTAACTGAGTTCCACTTAGTGCCTTGCATATAGTAAGCTCTTCATAAATAACTTACATGGTTACTCCCACTTAGGTATACTTTGGTTTAACAATAAATATTACTTTGTGTAGTGATTAATAGCCTTTGACTTTGAAATCAGATGGACATGGGTTTGAATTCTGGTTTCACACTTTATTATCTGTGTGACTTTATGTGAACTTGAAGTTTCCATTGCCTTATCTGGGAAAAGTTTCACTTTACAGGGTTGTTGAAAGGTTTAAAACGAGATGTTGTTTTCTAAAGGAATTCAGCACATGGCAGTGCCTTGATATACAGTAGCTATTGCTACCAATAAGAAAGCAAATATTTCTTCAGGTATCATGCTTCCATCAGTCCACACAGGCTCTTTGCCTTCCCATTGCACTTAGAATAAACTCTACGCTCCTCTCCATGGCCTATAGAACCCTAAACAATAGGGCTCTGGCTACTTAACTGACCTTATCTCCAGCCACTTTCCTCCTTCTCTCTGTTACAGCCATATTGGCCTTTTTGTTATTCCTCAGCCAGAAGAAGCTCTTTCCAACTTCATGGTTTTGCATTTGCAGTTCCCTCTCCCTTTGACCTAGATCTTCCCATTGGTGTCTCCTTCTTGTCATTCATGTTTCAATTCGAGTGTTACCTCTTCAAGGAAGCCTTTTGTAACCACCCAAAATAGTTTCCCAATCCCCCGCTCCATTTTATTACTCTTCTATTTTTTGTAGAATTTATTGCTATCTGAAATTATTTATTTTTCTTCACATTTATTGTCAATTTCCCTCACTAGAATATAAGCCCCATGAAGGCAGCCAGTTCATCTGTTTCACTCATTGCTCTATCATGGCATCTAGAACAGGACTTAGGGAGTAGTAGAATAAATATTTGTTGAATAGATGGATAGATGAATAGATATGGCAGAGATCTTTACACTGGCTTTTGAGATTATCATTATGGCTGAGAGTGTTGTCCCACCACTGCATGGAACTGTCTGCAAATTACAGGGTAGCAGCTCATTAGAACAAGTTGTGTCTCTAATTGGAAAGAACCCTAATGTACTGTCCTTCTGCATTTCTCTTTAGAAACTTCATTGGGCATCTAAAAATATGCTTCATACCAGTCAACCACACGTGTGGCTGTGTGAAGTAAATATATTTGTTTTTACATTGAATTGCTCAGATAATCTTATATGTTGTTTGCCTCACTTTATATGTACAGATTTGGAGTGATTTCTGAGTTCAGTGAAACAGGCTCTAGAAGGCATTGGGAGTATTAGACACCAGGTTTAATAACTAATAATGAAGCCAGAGTTGGGGAGATAGTTTTCCTGTAAATCTATGGGTGCAGATGAATCTGCTGGTGTAAATCAGGAAAGTCCACAGAGGAGCCTGGGCTTGACTATATATGAGAGGTTATTAAGAAGATAATTGAGGGTCTCGAGAAAAATAAGCAGTGGCACTTTGCTATTCCTGCAGAACTAACAAAGGTGGAAAGTCTTTGACTGAGACATCTTTTTCTTCCATTTTTGTTTGAAAAAGTTAACAGTTAAGTAGGAAAGGGTCTGAAAATAAACCTTTCAGGACTTGATGATCCCTGATTGTTGGTTTTACCTGATTCTCTCTAACATAGCAGAGAGATTGGGATTCTCCACTGAGCCTCAGTCATCTCCTAATTAAGACTTCTTTCTCATGGCTTATGCTTCCTGGAGCTCTTTTAAAGCTCCAAGAATTAGTATGATGACAAACTAGAAGAGTGAAGTGTTGACACTAGAGGGGAAGTTCATCTGGTGGTGTTATTCTCAAATGCTGGTTGTTGAGTCCTGCCTCCTAGAGATTATATTTCATAGGAATCTGCATCTTTAATAAGCTCTTGTAGTTTCTGATGCAGGTGTTTCTGGACCACACTTTGAGAAACATTGATACTGTCTTTCACCTAATGAAGTTTCAAAATGTGAATGTAACCAAACCTTACCCCTCTCACGAGCTCCCGTCTTCCACTACTGGCTTCTGCCTGCATATTGTCATTTAGGGAGTTGCCCATTATTTCTCACCAGGCAAAAAAACGTTCCTTATTGGACATTACTCCTCTCTTTTACTACACATATGTAATTGTCTATTTGGCAGTCTTTTAGTCTCCTTTTGATTCCTGTTCTTCCATCCTTAAATGAATAACTGAATTCCTTCCCAACTATAGTTGCTAAATGTTTGTAATTCAGTGTTCTTACCATTTAGAAGCTCAATACAAGTGGCCTAGTTATTGGTTTACACGTTTTAAAGCTCTTTTAGCAAATGAAACTCAAATGAATAAACTCAAGCACAAAAGTTCAGTGCAAACATCAGAGCCCTTCCTTAAGCTCCGTCCCAGTGCACACAGCCCTTCCATCTGTCCCAGCACTGAAGCCTTTCCATGTCCTGTCCCTAGCAATAGGGGAGCTGGAATTGTTGGAGAAATGGATAAGGGAGGTTTTAGAAGGGAGGCTGCTTTTGAGCTGAGCCTAGAAACACAGGCAGGAGGTACACAGATAAAATTGTTGGGGGAAAGCATGGTCTAAAAAAGATAACAATGTAAACATAATCACACATGAGGTAGAATATCTTTCCAGCTTATTAAGTATATATTAGAACTATCTGGGGTGAGAGGGAAAGGAGCTCTGTTGAAAATATGTATTCCCGGGTCCCAGTCTCAGAATTTTTGATTCCTTGGATCTTAGGAGGGACTCATGAATCTTAATGTTAACAAAATCCTCACTTAGGTGATTTTGATGCAGATGTTTTGTGCGGCACGTTTTTGAGGATCACTGGCTTAATCCCATCATAGCTTTGTATAGATGTGGAAAATTATGCTTAGAGAAGAGAGTGAACTATTGGTTAAAAATACCAACTCTGGGGATGCTGTAAAAGATTATTTCTTCTAAGGTGGGCTTTGAGCCATGCTCCTTAAAGTCTCTTCTAATTTGTTCTTGCCTATACACTTAATACCCTTTTTACGATACTTGAAAGAGCTGCATAATTTCATGGTCTGGCCATCATGACTGGCATTAAAGGAATGACTGTTACTGGTACTTAATATATCTTTTCAAGTTTCTTAATGACTGTGAAACACATAGCATAAGAGCTACCCTGTTTTCATATAGAGCACATATGTAGATAGAGAACACCTGTTCTCTTGGGGTATGGTTGACAGGCAGTGGCTTCCTTCTTCCTTCAGTCATTCTTGCTGCCCTCCTTCCTCTTGCCCCAGGTGTTTTGATCATATAAAAAAGAATAGTAACTTTGCCACAAGTCTTTTCCACTGTTCCTCATGCCTTTGTGGATCTCCAGGTAATCTTCAAGCTTTAACATCCAAGTTAACTAAATCAAGTTAACAGGCAACAGGAATAGCACACTGGCTAGGGATTGAAAGTATTACTTTAAAGACTGAAATAGAGGAAAATAATGAATGCACATTCTGACATGAACTTCTCTCTCCACCCTCATACTTATAGGGTAAGTGTGTGAGAAGTGGCAGTGATGTGGAAGATCTTACTTCTTCACCACTCTTGGTAAACTAGCTTAATTCCTACACTTTACCCCTACATTTAATGAAGGATCATGATATGACAATCAGAGGGAAAATGTCTTACAGATTCATAAAATTGTTTTTTCTCCTTATTCCTGAGTTTGGAATGCTTGAAGTTAGTGTGCCACAGAAAATGACTTGTGAGGGAATGAAATGGGCAGTTTCTATTTACAATTTCCTTTCCCTGTAAGTACAAGATGTGGGGACTGAAGCAACATTAGTCCAAGATAAGAAAGTTAAGGCAGCTAAAATATATTAGCGTCCATGTCTACACACAAGTCTGAATTGCACTGGGCAGGGAATGCTTGGGCATAGGTGAGAATCCTTCATGCCTGGTAAGAAAGAGACAGAGATGAGAATAAACAGGTTGAAGTAAGTAAGCTAATCAGGAGGAGAGGTTGAGTACTATTTCCCCTTGTATTTCTGTGAGTGGCCAGCAGCACCAGCTTCTTTAATTTAATCTTTTTCCTGTCCATGCTAGGACAAAGTGTGTGCTGTTTAAGCATCTCTTGGGAGTTTGGGGGTGGGGAAAGAGTGGATACATGAATAGAGTTAGTCATTTTTGGTATGCGAAGCATCTTGCCAGTTATTTTGCATTAACAATGTCAAAGACCCTCAAAAGCTTGGTTCTAATTCCCATTACTTTCAAGCTTTCCTGTATGCTGATTTGCCACAACCTCCAAGCCGAGCTGCTTCCATAAACAGATGATGAACACAAGGATGGGGGTACAATAAGGGAAAAACTTGCAGCACATAGATTGATTTAAGAACACTCATTTAGATTTAATAGAATAATTATTGAGATAATTATTGAGATAAATGGCATGCCATGTAAGTCATTGAATATTGCATAAACAAGATATAGTGGCTATAGTTGTAGTTCTACAAATACCTTAATAGGTATATTAAGAGAAGTCAGTGAGCCACAAAGTATTTCACCAAAGTTCAATATTTCAAGAAATCTATAAGATGTCCCAGACTGTAAATAACTGCCACTTTCTCTTCGAGAGCAAATGTAGTATACACGATTATGGTTTTCCTGGCCCCACCTTTTTCTTAGTTGGTCTGAAGAGGTCTCTCAGCAAACATGTCCTGAACATTTATTTTGTGTGTTGGCCTATACTACATCTGTGGGAAACCTGGTATTTTATGGTACTGAAAGTTAACTGAGTTAAAGTAAATATTGACTAGCTGTCCTAAACATATGTTATTATGTTATAATCTCTGCATAGTAAATGGAATAGAAGTGTGTGTGTGTGAGTGTGTGTGTGTGTGTGTGTTTACCTTATTTAGGTTACTAGAATATTAGATAACACACAGCAATAATAACTGTTCTGGGACTTCTTAATCATGTGGTATATGGAAGCCTTTATTATCTTTAAAAATTTCTAAAATAAGCATCTGTGGTACAGGGTAAAACATCTGGAGTCAAAACCAACCTCTGCCAATTACTAGCTTTGCGATCTTGAGCAAGGTACTTCACCTCTCTGATTCTCGATTTTCTCACCTGCAAAATGGGGATAATGATGGCACTTCTTTGTAATAGTTGATGTGGATGAAAAAATTAAATAGAGAATAGAAAAGCACCTGATGGATAGTGGAAGCCTGGTCAATCTCTGTTTTCTTCCTACAAATGCAGAGCAGTTTGCAAATAAGTGGTTGAATTCATTAACTTGATTGGTTATTTAGAACCAGATAATAAACCTTATTGAAATTTAACTATTTGAATTTACTATTATCGTTTCAAACCAGTTTTCCATGTGGTCACAGTATGGTTAAGAGCATGAATTCTTTTGTCATGTTTCTATGACCTAGCTTGCCCATTTACTAACAATGGCATGTAGGACATGTTATATCCTCTCTGGGCTTCAGTTTCCTCATCTGTAATTTTGAATAATCATAATACTGGCCCCAGAGGATTGCCGTGAAAATAAAGTCATGCCAGCAGCATGCTTACAACAGCACCTCTCCAAACCAAGCATTCAGTTAATGCTAGCTATTGATCTTGTTTTGAAATAAGAGGTGCACAGTAGGTTAATAATAATATCCAACCAGTATGATAACCTTTGGGGAGCTAATGGTATGGGCTGTGGGGCTTCTGAGGGGTTATTTTCTTCCTTGCTCATTCTGCAGGCCTCAAATAGTATTTAGTATCTGGAAGGTAGTAATCATTATTACAACAAAATTATAAAGCACATTCATTTATTCATTCATTCATTTTTTTCAACAGAAAATGGCTATTGGGTGTCTACTAAATGTGCTATTGGCTTGGTGTAAAAGTAATCGCGGTTTTTGCCATTAAAAGTAATGGCTTTTAGTGGCAAAAACCGCAATTACTTTTGCACCACCCCAGTACAATCTTTTCTGGGTACTCGCTATACACTAATGGAAAAAAAAAATACTGTCATGTTTCTTGTTGTCGTAGAAATTGTAGTTTAGGTCATATGTAGGGTACTCTACTTGGTGCTAGGGAAACATGCTCCATGGCCTTGGGATATTTATACCGTGGTTGAACCACATTAAATCCTTTCTGAAGCATGACAAAATTTAACTGGAGAAAAATACAGTATAGCTGGGTTGATCAGGCATAGGTACGTAAAAATAATAAAACATAATGTGGCTGAGCCCCACATGAATGACAAAGATAATGCTAGAAGACTTCAAAGAAAGAAATGATCAGTGAGGGTAATTTTATTATCTAATTTATTCTAAAATGATGGGAGTGGGAAGGCTGGTGTCTAGAACATGGGCCAGATTTTGTAGTGCAAGCAGGACTTACATATCAGGGAATAAGGTCATTATAAGTAGTGAGCAAAGGCAAGGAGGCAGAAGCGTGTGTGGTGCATTTATGGAGCAATACAAAACTATTTTGGAAAAGGAGAGATATTTATGTGAGATGTTAAATGTAACTGGCATTATATATTAATAGCTGAGGTACATAGTAAGCATAATTTGGAGGTGCTTGAATATGAAGTGAGAAGTTTAGACTTTGAAGTTATTTTGCCATTGAAGTTGCCATTGATATATGTACAAGGTAACATTTTTGGAAGCTGGAGGTTTCAGTGTATATGCTGAGTTGCTTGGGTATATATTAGAATACAGTTATCAGTAATGAACAATTGCAATACCACCCACCTGAGGAGATGAGAATTAGAGTGGTAATACTGGTAATTGAAATAAAGAAGTGGTTCAGCAATTCCATTTCTTCAAATTTATTCTAAGGAATTAACTAAACAATAGTGTCAAGATGTATATACAGAGATATTTATTTCAGCATCTTAAACATTTTTTAAATAAATAAAATATCACAAATGTGGTTGAAATCTCCTGTTTGACACCTCCTTTCCTATATCCCATTGGCCTCCTTCTCTACTCTGTAAGTACTATACTAAATTTGGTGTTAATGATCTTCATGTATCTTTTATATATTTTTATATATATATATATGTATTTTTTTTTAGACAGAGTCTGGCTCTGTCGCCCAGGCTGAAGTTCAGTGGCACGATCTCAGCTCACTGCAAGCTCCGCCTCCCAGGTTCACACCATTCTCCTGCCTCAGCCTCCCAAGTAGCTGGGACTACAGGTGCCCGCCACCACGCCCGGCTAATTTTTTGTATTTTTTAGTAGAGACGGGGTTTCACCACATTAGCCAGGATGGTCTCGATCTCCTGACCTCGTGATCTGCCGGCCTCGGCCTCCCAAAGTGCTGGGATTACAGGCATGAGCCACTGCGCCTGGCCCTTTTTAATATTTTTACTACCATGTATGTATGCACAAACAATATAAAGTACTATTTGCAAGTTTTAGAACTTTATATAATGGTATCATACTGAACCTGTCCTTCTGCAACATCATTGTTTTTGAAATTTATCCAACCCATATATGTAGGTCTAGTTAAATAGTTTTCAAACTCCAGCATGCATCAGAATCCCCTGGAGGGCTTGTTAAAACATACCCCCAGAGTTTCTGATTCTGTAGGTCTGGATTGAAGCCCAGGAATTTGCATTGGTAAGAAATTTCTAAGATCACATTTTAAGAACCACTTCATTTTAGCTATGGAAGAGTATTATACTGTCTGAACATGCCACCATATGTCTACCTATCATTCATCAGTTTTAGTAGTTTTTTGGTTGAGTCTAGGTTTTTCCTGATATAAGGTCATATTGTTTGCAAATAAGAATAATTTGATTTCTTCCTTTCCAATTTGGATACCCTTTATTTCTTTCTCGTCTAGTTTCCCTGGCTAGGACTTCCAGCAGTATGTTGAATAACAGCGGTAAAAGGGGGCATCCTTTTGTTCTGGATCTAAGAGGAAAGGCTTTCAGTTTTTCCTTATCCAATATGACACTAGCTGTGGGCTTGTCATATATGCCCTTTATAGTGTTGAGGCATGTTCCTTCTATACTTAGTTTTTTTTTTTTTATCATGAATGGTTGTTAAATTTTATTGAATGCTTTTTTGGCATCTATTGAAATGATCATATAGTTCTTGCTCTTCATTCTGTTTGTATGAGGTATCATATTGATTGATTTCCATATGTTGAACCATCCTTGCGTCCCATGGATACATCCCATTTGGTCATGATGAATAATCTTTTTAAGATATTGTTGAATTTGGTTTGCTAGTATTTTGTGGAGGACTTTCGCATCAATATTCGTCAGACATATTGGCCTATAGTTTTACCTTTTTATGTGTCTTTGTCTAGTTTTGCTATCAGGGTAATGCTGACTGCATAGAATGAGTCTGGAAGTATTCCATCCTCCTCTTTTTTTGGAGTAGTTTGAGTAGGATTGGTATTAATTATTCTTTAAGTGTTTGGTAGAATTCAGCAGTGAAGCCACTGGGTCCTGGGCTTTTCTTTACTGGGAGACTTTTTATTACTGCTTCTATATTGTTACTTGTTACAGCTCTATTCAGGTTTTGGATTTGTTCGTGGTGCAAACTTGGTAGGTTGTATGTGTCTAAGAATTTGTACATTTATTCTAGGCCTTCCAATTTTTTGGCATTTACTTGCTAATAATAGTCTCTAATGATCCTTTGAATTTCTGTGGTACCAGTTGTAATGTCTCCTTTTTCATCTCTGATTTTATTTATTTGGGTCTTTTCTCTCTTTTTCTTAGTCTGGCTAAAGGTTTGTTGATTTATCTTTTCACTTTGTTGATCTTTTGTTTAGTCTAAATTTTATTTATTTCTGCTCTGGGCTTTACTATTTCTTTTCTTCTATTAACTTTGGGTTTGGTTTGCTATTGCTTTTCTAGTTCTTTAACATGCATTGTAAGTTTGTTTATTTGAAGTTTTTCTACTTTTTTTGACGTAAATGTTTGTTCCTATCTAAAATTTTCCCTTAGTACTGCTTTTACAGTATCCTATAAGTTTTGGTGTGTTGTGCTTCCATTTTCATTTGTTTCATGTAATTTTTTTTCAAATTTTCTTCTTAATTTTGTCATTGACCCAATGGCCATCCATGAGCCTGTTGTTTAATTTTTATGCGTTTGTGTAGTTTCCAAACTTTACCTTGTTATTGATTTCTAGTTTTATTCTGTTGTGGTTAGACAAGATACTTGAAGTGGTTTCAATTATTAAAGAATTTTTTAAGGCTTGTTTTGTGGTCTAACATACGGTTTTTCCTTGAGAATGTTCCTTGTGCTGAGGAGAAGAATGTGTATTCTGAAGCTCTTGGATGAACGGCTCTATGAATGGTATATTGGTCCATTTGTTCCTAATAGACATCCTATAGACAAGAGTCTATAGAGCAGATTACGTCCAATGTTTCTTCCTTGATTTTCTGTCTAGATGATCTGTCCAATGCTGAAAGTAGGGTGTTAAAGTCCCAAACTATTATTGTATTGGGGTCTTTCTCTCTCTTTAGCTCTAATAATATTTGCTTTATATATCTGGGTATTCCATTGTTGGGTGCATATATATTTATAGTTTTTGTATCCTCTTGCTGAACTGACCCCTTTATCATTATATAATGACTTTTTTTGTCTCTTTTTATGCTTTTTGTCTGGAAATCTATTTTGTCTGAAATAAGTATAGCTACTCCTCTTCTTTTTGGGTTCCCGTTTACATGCAATATCTTTTTCCATCCCTTTATTTTCAGTATATGTGTGTCTTTATAAGTGAAGTGAATTTCTTATAGGTTGCATATAGTTGGGTCTTGTTTGTTTTTAATCCATTCAGCCACTCTCTGCCATTTGACTGAAGAATTTGGTCCATTTGCATTCAATGTTATTATTGAGAGGTAAGGACTTCCTACTCCCATTTTATTTGTTTTCTCTTTGTTTTGTTGGTCTTCTTTCTTCTTATCATTTGTATAAAAGTGATTTTCTCTGGGATTATGTTTTAATTTCTTGTTATTTATTTTTGACATATCTTTTTATGAGTTTTTGTTTTGTGGTAACCATGAGGCTTGCAAATAACACCTTATAGCCATTTTAAACTGATGACAACTCAACTCTGACTACAAAGAAAACAAAACAAGCAAAGGGAAAACTAAACAAACTCTACACTTTAACTCCATCCTCCTCAATCTTTGACTTTTGTTGTCTCTATTTACATCTTCTTGTGCTATCTCTTAAAATGTTGTTGCAGTTTTATCCAATAGAATTCTGGCCTTTCCTCTAGGTGCCTTTAAGAATTTTTATTTTGCATTGGCCTTGAGCAGTCTGTTGACTATATGCCTTTGTGTTGTCCATTTTGTAAAGTATCTCACAGGTGTTCTCTACATTAGTTGTATGTATATGTCTACCTCTCCAACGATATTAGAGAAATTTTGAATAATTCCCTCAAATATATTTTCCAGATTGTTTGCTTTTTCTCCTTCTCTCTTAGGAATGCTGATAGGTTTGGTTGCTTTACATAGTCCCATGTTTCTTAAAGACTTTGTTCATTTTTCTTAATTTTTTCTCTACTTTTTTTACGACTGGGTTAGTCCAAAATACCAGTCTTCAAGCTCTGAAATTCTGTCTTCTGCTTGGTCCAATCTGATAAAGGTTTCAGTTGTGTTTTGAAATTCCTGAAGTGATTTTTTTTTTATTTCAGAATCTCTGATTGATTTCTTTTTAAGATGTTTCTATCTCTTCCTTCATTTCCTGGATTGCTTAGAAGTTTTTTTGGTGTTTATTTTCAACATTGTTTTGGATCTCACTGAGCTTCTCTACAATCCATGCTTTGGATTCTTTACCTGTTATTCCTGAGTTTTCAGTTTGGTTAGTGATGAATGCTAGACAGCTAGTGTGATCCTTTGGTGGTGTCACTACATTCAGATTTTCCATGGTGCTGGTATTTCTTGCACGGGTTCCTTCTCATCTAGAGATGCTGGCACTTCTAATTTTTGTAATTACTTTTGTGCAAGTAGGATTTTTTCTTTTTCTTTCTCTATGATATTATCATTTTTTCTTTCCATTTCCCTTCCTCCATTCCCTATGGGGTGTGACTTTAGAGAATTCTGGGTAGCTTCTTTTGGCTTTGCTTCTGTAGCCCTATGCATTTTTTTCAGCAGGTTGTTATATTAGACTTTGCAGTTCAACCTACAAGCCAGCAGATGGCTCTTATGGGCAAGAGCTGGCTGTGACCAATGTGGCTGGGAATATATACCAGGATAAACTCTGTGTTGTCTCAGGCAATAGGCTGATCCATGGAGTGCACAGTGGTCTGATCTCCCTGCTCAGTCCCAGTGGGGCAAAGGGCAAGATGAGTGAGGGCAGACTGGGCAGACCCACCTATAAGTCCCCCAAAGGCAGATGCAAACACCAGCACTGACAGAGAATTCAGTGACTGGCCACCGAGTCCCAAGAGGTGCTTAGGCATGAAGCTGGGAAACCTCCTCAGTCCCAAGCTCCCTGAACTGGGAGGTGGGAAGCCTAAACTCCTAATCCAGGAGAGTGGGTACTCAAGATGCCTGGAGATATGCCTGGGTGTGGAGTCCAGAGGGCTCCATTGCACCACAATCTCTGCGCAGGGAAGATAGGGCAGCTTAGGTTGTTAATTCAGGTGAATTAGTGCTCTGACTGCCTAGAGATCTGCCTGAGCATGGGACAGAGAAGGCCCCACTTTACTACATTCTCTTCACAGGAAGGGTGGGCCAATTCAGGCTGCTGATCCAGGTGAGTGGGTGCTCTGAATGCCTGGAGATCTACCTGGGTGTGGAGGGGAGAAGACCCCACTCTACCACAATCTCTGCATGGAAAAGGTGGGGCAGCTCAGGCTGCCAGTTTATGTGAGCGGGTGCTCCAAATGCCTGAAAATTTGCTTGCTTGAGGAGCAGAGAGGGCCCCACTGTACCATGACCTGTCCCCATGAAGGGTGTGACTTAGGCTGCTGATCCTGGTGGGGTTGCTCCGAATGCCTGGAGATCTTCCTGGGTATGAAGCGAAGAGGGCTCTGCTTCACCACAGTCTCTGCTCAGGAAGGGAGGGATGGCTCAGACTGCTGATCTGTGCAAGTGGGTGCTCTGAATGCCTGGAGATCTGCATGTGCACGAAGCATAAAGGCCTTTCTGCACCACGATCTCTGCACAGAAATGGTGGGCAGCTCAGGCTAGTCATCCATGCATGTAGGTGCTCTGAATGCCAGGATATCTGCTTGGGCATAAAATAGAGAAGGGCCTTCCTTCACCAGGATCCCTATGCAGGAAGGGTGGGGCAGTTCAGGCTACTAGTTCATGGCAGTGGGTACTCTGAATTACTAGAGATCTGCCTATGAGTGTGGAGTGGAGAGGACCCCACTGTACTCCAGGATGCTCAGGGGAGCAGGCTGGGGTACCCAGGATGACACATTTAGACCAGTTCCAGGTTGCCAAGCTGGCTCTTGCTGTGTCTCATTACCTAGAAGAAATCACAGCTATAGCAGCTCTTTTTCCCAATCAGGCCTGTAACCAGGGAGAGCACAATTCCAGTACCTATTGCTGAGGTGCTTTCCACAGTTCTGGTTGTGGAGGCCCCTACTGCACTCCAGAGTTAGTGCTCTGGTCTTTGGTCTGATATGAAAATGCCTGCAGAACCATGCTGCTAGGTCACCAAAGAATGACTGAATTTTTATGCTCCCAGATTAAAAATGGCATTCTGCTCTAGGTCTTGAGTCTGGGAAAATGCCTAAAGCTTTTCCCAGTGTCTCTCTCTCTCAGTGTCTTCAAGCCTCTCCCCAAGTTAGCTCCAGGGCTTGGGAGAAACAAAGTGTTCTCTCTCCACTTGGATTGCTCAGATCCCCAGTGGAAAGGTGAGTCACAGAGGGAGGCTCTCTGCCTCTCTTATGTACTGAAGATTTATTCACTTTTATCAGCTGGATGCCTTCACGGGAGCTATTTGTTTGTGTTCTCCTCCCTGGGATCTGGGATGTCCTGTACCATTCTGGTGGATGCCTCTTTTCCTTCTTGAATGAAAGCACATAGCATTTGTCTTTATGTGCTATCTTGCTATTTCCAAGGAGCAGAGGCATACTAAAAGCTTCTAATCTGCTGCGTTGGAAAACATTTTTATTAAAGACCTTTATCGAGATGTGATTTATACACCATAAGATGCACCAATTTTAAGTGAATAATTTAATGATTTTTACTGTATTTATAGAGTTGTGCAACCATCAACACAATCTAATTTTAGAACATTTCCACTTCCCCCACAAGAAACCTGTTGGCTATTGGCAGTAAATCAATTTCGTTGCCCGCTGCTCACTGCTCACCCCAGCCCTAGTCAACTACTAATCTGCATTCTGTTTGTATGGGTTTGTTTATTCTGGACATTTCATGTAATTGGAATTATACAATATGTGATCTTTTGTGTCTGGCTTTTTTCACCTAGCATAATATTGTCAAGGTTCAGTCATGTTGTAGCATATATCAGTACTTCTTTCTTTTACTGCAGAACAATATTCCATTGTATGGACATAACACATTTTGTTTATCCATTCATCAGGTGACAGGCACTCGGATTGTTTCAATATTTTGGCTATTGTGAATGGTGCTGCTAGGAACATTTATGTACACGTTTTTGTGTGGACATATGTTTTCATTTTTGTAGATTACATACCTGTGAGTGAAATAGCTGAGTCATATAGTAACTCTACGTTTAAGTTTTTTAGTAACTTCCAAACTGTTTTCCAAAGTGTCTGCCCCATTTTACATTTCCACCAGCAATGTATGAGAGTAATAATTTATCCATATCCTCACCAACACTTGCTATTGTCTGGCCTTTTTGTTGGCAGATATTCTGGTGGTATTTCACTTTTCATTTGTGTTTCCCTAATGACTAATCATGTTGAGCATATATTCAAGGGTTTATTGGCCATTCAGATATCCTCAGAGAAATAACTATTTAAATCTTTTACAAGTTTTAATTGGCTTATTTTCTTATTGAGTTGTAAGAGTTTATTATATGTCCTTTACCAGGGATATTATTTACAAATATTCTTTCCACTCTCTTGAAGACATTGCTTTCTTGATTGTATCCTTTGAAGATCAAAAGTTTTAAATTTGGTGAAATTCTACTTAGATATTTTGTTATTTTATTTCTTATGCAGCATCTCCCATATCTAAGAAACTGTTGCTCAACCCAAGGTCATGAACATTTACTCCTATGTTTTATCATAAGAATTTTATAATTTGAGTTTTTATATTGAATTTTATATTTAGGCCTGTGATCCATTTTGAGTTTGTTTATCTGTATGGTATGAAGTAGAGGTCCAAGCTTATCATTTTACATGTGAGTATTCGGTTGTTGTAGCACAGGACTCTTGATTCTTTTCTGTTAATCTGTGTGTCTTTACTTTCTTCAAATTCTATGCTTTCATTATTACTGTAGATGTATAGTAAGTCTTATATATGAGGCCTCCAACATTGCTCTTATTTTTTTAAAAGATTGTATTCAGTATTCTAGTTACTTTGCCTTTCCATACAAATTTTATAGTCATATTTTTATGAATGCTTATTAATTATATTAGTTTGTCTGTAGCTTCTTTTGTATTTTAGATACTCGTATGCAAATATAAATCGTTTTGTTTCATCCTTTCCAAACTTTAGACTTTTTTATTTTCTTGTCTTATAGCACTGGTAGGATTCTCCAGCACAATGTTTAACAGGAACATAGATAGCAGACATCCATTTCTTATTTCTAACTTTAAAATGAATGCTTCTAATGTTAGCCTACTAAGTGTAATGTTTTCTATCAGCTTTTTGGAGACATACTTTATCAGGTTGAAGTTTTCTTCTATTTCTATTTAATAAGAATTTTTTATTTTTTAATAAACTATTATGTTTCATCTTTCTGTGCGTATATGCAGACTTTTTTCTTGTATACCCATTTAATGAAAGCATAGTCTTTTAGGAAGTTCTAGTTTTATCCTGAGATCTCATTTCCAAACTCTTGCCTTGAGCCACGACCTTGTCATGTGTACATGTGTGAGCATTCCAATACAAGATTCTAGCTAAAGGAGATCAACGGATATCCCCAAGGCTATTCTAATATCAGGTCGTGTGCTTACTGCCCTGGCTTTCAGGTATCATTTCGTTTTTTGTCTCTGGTGATTTTCTTTACCTTCATGAGACTTCAGCTGAGCATTTAAAAGTCCATCTTCAAAGAAATTCCTCATCTTTTGATATTTCAAGCATGAAGGCTTTGGGGGTTCCTGGACCACTATGTTACTGGTAACTGCAGATTATGACTGTACATGGAAAAAATGGAAACAGCTCAACTAGTTTTCTAATGTCTAGCCAAGTGGTTTACAAATGTTAGGCACTCAATAAATATTTGCTGAATGAATGAAATCCCATCCGAACATTTCATGACTGACAGCTTATAGAGGAAGAAGAAAAGAATGGAGTAAAAAAATGTACCAAAGTTTTGAGCCTGGCTGCGAGAATGTTGGTGTCACTCATAGACAAGGGAGATGGCTACAAGGGGCGCTAATTTATAGGAAGAAATAGGAGTTTGATTTCACTCATATTGAGTTAGAAGTGGCAGACAGATTCGCTGGTTATCTTTGACTGGGAATGTGGGATTAAAGCTCTGGAGAAAGGTCAAGACTGAATGTACAACTTAGGGAATTAATTATTTGCAATAAGGTGATGGTTGAAACTATGGCATTAGCTGCTGTCCGTGAGGCAGAGAGTATAGGGTAAGAAAAGTAGTGGGTCTAAAATTCAGCCTTGATTGAAGCGGAAAGAAAAGCACAGCCTATGTAAGTATATGTAAAGATATGGTCAAAGAGATTGGATGAAAAAGACAGTATAGTGTCACAAAAAGCATAGAAGGAGATATATTTTAAAGAAGAGCTGGTTGTTTAAGGAGAGGGTGGTGAATAGATTCAGATACTGTTTACAGTTCAAGACCCCAGGATTTACCTGCTATTCCAGTCCCATTTATGACCCCATGAGAATATGCATGTTATATTGCTTCTCTTTTTATCTATGATATAATTTTTATCTGGAGTCTAATCAATGAATCAGAAAGAATGGTTTAGATTATGCTGTTTTCTGCATGTGTATGTTTATTTTTATATTATCTCTAAATGTAGCTGTAAAAAAGCTGCTTATAGTTTTCCTGCTGTTTAAAAGCCATATTATACTCCATTTAAATATTTTTTAAATTGGTTAGAGGAAACAGGATGTGGTGCCTAGAAAACTTAAATGGGTTTGGAAGAGACTTTAAGTCTGTTAGGAAACCAACGGTGTGCTAATGTCAGCTAAAAGTCACTGACAGCATGCTGTGAAACATGCAGGGTCTGACCGTAATTTCCATCCCCCTGCTCCTTTTCTTTCTGCTAACAAGGAAAGATAATTTAGAGGCTAGAAGCTTGGAAAGGAAAATAGGGCCTTTTAAAAAAAGAGTTGTAAATTGGCTACTATACGTCTGACCTGCCAGTGGGGATATTAACAGTTGAATAAAAGCTATTGGAAAGAGCTTTTTATGATAAGCTGTTCCAGGGCTTTGAAGTGCTAGAACCATATGCAGGAGTTACAAATATTTATACATACATATATTCCTATGAATTTCTGACTCTAAAAATACTTAGGGTGAATTAGAGAGTCATTGTTTACTTAGGCATGAGGTGAACAACTAGAATTAGACTAAACAACAATAGCTACTGCTTCCTCAAGGGCTACCTCATTTTAACTAGTATTAAAATCTTACTATAGGTTATGTATAATATTTTCTTATGCTGTAATTAGAAATTATTTGTTTTTTCTTAATAGAGTTTTATTTGTATATAAAAGCTTAAATGTCTGTGTGTAACATATACAAATGTACACTGTTATTCCCTATAGTTGTTATCTATGATGGACGTGTCCCTCTGAATTGAAGGGACTAGGTAATCAATACTGTAGGGTTCAAAACTAGTATTCACAAAGCAAAGGAAGTGGTTGTAAATGATGTATAGGATTTAATCTGAGTCTGTGGTCTTGAATGAAAAATGATTGAGAATACAGAATTCAAAGAGAGAACAGCAGTCAATGTCAACGGAATAGTAGGGATAGCAAAGGCAGACATATTACCTCAGAGATAAGAAGTCTTTGAGATACAGACCAAATCTGTCTGGGTCAGATAGCCTTTTATATTTTCTAGCCTGTATCACAGAATAAAAACTGGCTTCCTAGGGAGTGGTCAGACCAGGGCTGAAGGCGGCAAGCAGCTGCACTGTTCTAATTTGCTACCTTGGCCATTCTTTAAGCTGGAGTAAATGGGACAGAATCCTTCCATTTGGATCGCAAGACCATAGCCTAGACAATCTGTCCAGCTGATGGCAGCACACCTGATTTGTGGGCCTCACATCCTGGAGGAAAGAAAACTCTTTAGATTATTAGCACTGTAAACCCAAACCTACAAAATGATGCCAAAACAGCATAGGAACACACGATGTTTATTTCTTAAACACTGCATTTAAGGTGAAAATTTCCTGAGCAATGAATATTATGATAGGGAAAGATGGAACAGCTTGAACCAATTTAGTAGCCAGTAGGTTTTTATTTTCCTGTTCCAAATGTGTTGACAAGAATGTGAAATGAGATGAAAAGGAATATATCTTTAAACATTCAAAAAATTGACTTTTTCTATGATAAAGCAAATTTAAAACCATTGTCTGAAGTTCTGACTATATGTAAAAGGGGTGCAATAAATAGGGAGATTTTCCATAGTTGTTTCTAAAAGCTTTAAAATAAATTAAGTTGAAGGTTTTTTCTTTTGTGCTGGAAATTTTAAAACCATTTTTTGGATACTTTCGTATACTACAATAAATTTGATGAACCCCCTGCAACTTCCAATAACTTATTCATGGAATCTCATCCCAAGGTAAATCAAGTGTCTGTGTTTTTTCCCGTGAAGCCACTTGAAATCACAAAGCAGAAGTTAAATACTTAACTATGATTATCCAGAAGTGTGTTTATATTATGTTTTTTTGCTTGTCTTTAGATGGGAATTATTTCATCAGTAGGACCTGTTACATATTTTTCTTCATACCTTCTACCACTCAAGTAAAATGTCAGTGGGTTGGATTTTTGGTAGATCCAAGGACTGCTGTGATGGAAGAAAGGAATGAATTACTTCTTCTAAAACTGCGAGCTGCATAGGTCTCATGATAGCCAGTAGCCAAAGCCTGGATTGTTTATGGGAGCCAGTTGGAGCAAAGCCATGATGCCATTGCTTCCTGGCCTCAACCTGGCTCCCTTCTGTGGGGCAAACACTCCTGACCCATTCTTGAGAGGTTCCCTGATTTCTGTTGCCTCATTTGCTTGTTCTACAAATGCTCAGACTGCAGTCTTTCCCCCAGAGTTTTCCTTCTATCCAAGGGAGCGTGCCTGAGCAAATGCAAAGCTCTTCATTGATTCTTTACACCCACTTGTGCTCAAAACCAGCATTCCCTGATCTATTGGAGAAGATCAGTGAAAGAGTTAGGGTGGTATAGGTAAAATTTACTATGATCAGAGATTGGATTACATAGTCCAAACCAGCCTTATGCATGGATAAAACCGGTGGCCCGTTACATGTTATGATTTGGACATGGTTCCCACTCCATCTTATCCTCAAGATATCCTCTTCATGAGCCTGTCTTAATGCTTGATCTTCCACCATTAAAGATGGAATCCTCTAGTTTATGGCCTTCTCCTTTACAACATACAAATCCTGGTGCCTACCACAGTGCTCAGGCACTTAGTAGATCCCAACTATTAGTTGAATGAATAAGTGAATTGAAGGAATTATCTATTAAACTAATTAATAGGGACTATTAGGTTACTAGATGATGCAACCACTTAAAATAATGCTTCTCAAACTTTAATGTGCATAATGATCACCTGGGAATTTTGTTAAAAGATTCTAGAGCTGCCCAATGCCTGACAATCTGTGTTTCTAACAAGTTAGGCGATATCAATGCTACATCACACTTTGAGTAGCAAGGATTTAGAAAACCTTAGGGCAAAGGTTTTCCAACTTGCCTGATCAAATAATTGCTTGATGGTATTTGTTAAACATTTGGAATCAGAATCTCTAGGAGGTAGACCTGGGAATCTGTATTTTTAACAAGTGCTTCAGGTTATTTTCATGATTGGAAAAACAAACTTTATGTGGGAATGAGGCACAGGCTTAAAAACATGTGAGGATATTGCCATGGTCCACAGGCCTCTTGGGAGTAAAGGAGAGACTCAGAGAATACTGGGATAGGTTAGAAGACATGTTCCTATGATTTTGCTTCAGAGCCATTCTTATATATAACCAGAAGTTGGGGGTAGAGGAAAAATGAGGAACTATTTGACATTTGTTTCAGTGGGTAGAAGTAGTATCAGTTTTTACTAGTACAAAGCATTATTTGACTTTCTGGATTTTTGTCTTGCTCCTTGCATATGTTTGGTATCTTGAAACAGGCAAATTGATAAACAAATCTTGAGTATTATTTTTAACTTCAAAAATTTTCCTTACATTTATCTTCTCTGCAAGTTTTTAAACCTTAGCTCTTTCTTCATCATAGATTCTGTAAAACATTGGGAAACCTGATTTTCTTAGATTAATAACACAGAGATGCGAGGGAATGGTCTATTAAGCAGGGCTGCCGGAGTGACTGTCATTTCTTTAATAGCCATCCACTGAGCCATGGAGCAGCGTGAGGCCCAGCAGTAGGATGTAGTCAGCGATGCACTTCAGTCTGCAGCTATTCTGGCATGATATTATTTCAGGCATCATCAACGACCAAGGTGAAAGTTTCTCAAATAAGACATTCTGTTGCAAGCGTGAGAGGCTGCTGGGAATTGGCGGGCAGTCTAAGTGGCAGATTTGAGCTAGGAAACTTGGGGCAGAGTGAAAATATCACTGACTTGCCAGAGGCCACATTACAAGTTGGTGGCATGTCTCATATTTGTATTAAGTTTTTCTTATTTCCATTTCTGTGCTGCAGCCTTTGGGCTATTGATGTCCCCAGTCTTGAAACTATCCTTTGGAAAGATCTGATTCTCATGCTCATATACTTTTGAATTCTGTCTCTCTCCATCTCCCTTTTTCATCTCTATAATTGGGATCAACGTTGGGATTTGCAGCCAAACACATGGGAAGAGTTTTCAAATTATTCAAGGCAATAAAGGTGCTTCTTTGTGAGTAGACATTAGGCTTGTGTTTTGTCAAACAGAATTCCAATATGGAAAACTAGAGGGAACCCAGACTTTATTCCTATCCCTTATTTGTTCTCCTATGTCATCTTGGACCTTGAGACATTTTGGCAAAGACTGTCATGGAGCCTCTGGTGAAGACACCTGTGATTAATCAGGATCACTTTAAAGGATCAGAGGTTGTAAGTTTAAACACTTGCAGAGTTGGCTTCATTTCCACCAGATGCTAGGCTTGAACTTCAGGGGGCGGCCTCTAATGAACAATGACACCTATTTCAGTATATGTCTGCAGTTGTTTAGCTGCCTTTAGATGTGAATAACTGAGAGGCCTAAGTATATGGTACACATTCTGTTTATTATTTATATATAAAACAATAACTAGTTAACTAACTCATTTTGATTTGTAACTCTTACTTATGAGTAAAATGTTATGCATGTGGTCAGATGGCATTGCAGGACTCAGGAATAACCTTTCTTCTCTGATGCCTGAAAAAAAGGTACCAGAGATATCCATTCTGGTTTCAAGGGAACATTGAGTTCCAGGAGTGTCAGAGGGCCTAGTATGCCCCAAGGTTTAGGGACATCTGAAGATATGGTGTTAGGGAGGCTAGGAATTATATTGAGGTCTAGGATATTAAAAAGTTCAAGGATTCTCAGCAAGTCCAAGATTATTTCCTAATGTGGATGCTGCAACTAAGCATGTTAAGTACCAGAGAGAGGCTCAGGCTAAATTTTTCAAAGCTATTTAAAAGCCTGTGGGAGGAGGGGGAGGAGGCAGCAAATCCTCCATACTGTCTACCTTTTTTTCTCTTTAACATTTTATCCCAACACAATAAAAAGATTGGCACTACCAGCATCCTTTTTTCTGAAGTCATGTAAGTGGGCCATTTTTGTCTATACAGAGGTTTCTAAGGATGTTTTATGTTAGGAAGCAAAGGTATGTAGACGTATGACCATAGCAGAAAAGGAAGCATCTTAGAACTCTCCAGTATGGTTACAGAAATTCACAGCTCCTGCACTGGGAAAATTCCACTGTACAATGAAAAATATACCCCCAAATTCCAATCAAATTCATTCTCATTTCTTCCCCATAACTTTGCAGGGAAGATTAGCTTCCCATAGTCTCTGAAGCCTTTCATTAATACTAGTAAATGTTAAAAAAAAAAGTCCCTCAACTGCTTTGATACCTGTTTGAAATGCTAATTGATCGGCATGTGTACAATCAACCCAGGGTTCATACCAATTTAACCCCTCCCTAGGCAGGTTTGCATATTTGATGAAATTATGCTCTATATCAAGAAAATATGAACCTAAGTGAGATGAAAACTGAACCCAAATGTGACAACACATGAAAAAATGGGATGCTCCTGGGTTTCTTGCCTCAATTTCCTCCCAAAGGTCTCTTAGATAAGACCACCCCATAAACACGCAACAGTAAATTTTAGGAAAATTAACTTCCCAATGAGATGGGAATGACAGTAGATTTGCCTATGCTTGTAAAAGCGTATATTTCTAATGTTTTACAAAAAGCTATGATGGATGACTAAAACCAGATTTCTAATACTATTCTTCTTCAAAGAATAATAACTCTCTAGCCTATGTTTAAGTGAGTATGGAGTTCAGTGGAGATACAGCAAGAGATAACATGGCAGAGCTACTTAAGAAGAAGGGACAGGAAAGAAGACATAGATAAGGAAGGGACAGTAGTATGGAGCATTAAACTTTGGCCTGGGATTCTGTCACCTTCAAATGAATTACAATCTTGGAAGTAAGAATACATATGAAACTTTGCAATGCGAATTTTCTGTAGACCATGACTGGAGGTGGCACCCTGAGGATGGGCATGGGAGAGACCTGATATACTTTTGCCTGGATGGGGCTGACTCTGGTATGGAGAAGAGGGTATTAAATGAAGATTTGAGCAAGGGGACAGGACTAAAAAAGCAAAAGACAAGAGATGTAAAGATAGATGATCTTAATTTAGTGGAGAAGACTACCACAAGCTTAAAGTATTTATTTAGATATAATGATAAATATAAAATAGTGCTGAACATTCAGAAATATTTATCCTGATGTGTTTTCTAGTGCTGTTGTTACAAATGATCACAAATTTAGTGAATTAAAATGACATAAATTTATTATCACACAGTTCTGTAAGTTAGAAGTCTCGGCAGAATGTGGTTTGTATGGTTCCACTGCTTAGGGTCTCACAAGCCAGAATCAAGGGGATAGCCAGGTTGCATTCCTTCTGGGAGATGCTAATGCTAGATTCAATCAGGTTGTTGGCCAAATTTATTTCTATAATGTAGGACTGAGGTCCTTGTATCCTTGCTTTCTGTGGGCTGGGGATTGTTCTCAGCTCCTAGAGGCTGCCCACATTCACTGGTTTGTGGCCTTCTTCAAAGCCAGCAATAGCCACTTAAGTCCTTCTCATGCCTCAAATTTTCCTGACTTGCATTTTTCCCTTCCCTCTCCTACCTCTGCTAAATTCAACTAGGCAGTATTTCCTATTTTAGAGCGTATGTAATTAGATTGGGCCTACCTGGATTAGCTTCTATCTTAAGTTTTGTAAGCTTAATTACATCTGGAAAGTCCCTTCACACTAGAACCTAGATTAGTGTTTGATAGAATAACCAGGGAATGGGAATCCTGGGTGGTAGGAGAGAGACCTATTTAGGATTTTGCCTACCACAATATTTAACAATCTGCATGGCATGGACATAAGCCAATCAGAACAATCACAATGCATGCTGGCCAGCACTCTACACTGGTGCATACCCAATGCATCACTACTAATGTGTCCAAGGTAGCACTGTATTCACCATCACTGTTGTTAGTCTTCCCATGAAACTCCCGGTAAGGGGACTCAGTCCCTGTTTCCCACTAAGAGCTCAGCCTCAATGTGAATGTGTTTGTGCATCAGGGAAACCACCCCAGAAGCAAGGGCTTAGCCTCCAAGCAGGGATTAGAAAAGTCTGAAAACATGTAGGAATGGGAGCCCGGCCAGTGGTGTGATGGGGAAAGCTGCGACCATGAGTCCAGACAGACCATGGAGACAGGGGATACGAAATAGGAAAAGTCTTTGAGGTAGACAGTTCTGAACATGTGCCTGAGGGAGTTCTGAATATAGCACATCATCATTCTAGGATGGAGAATGGAAAACATTGTTAAGTATAGTTAGCTAAAAGCCCAATCCACAAACCAACCAATAAACAAACACAATAAATCCAGGACCTAGAATGTCTACTCAGTCTGGTGTGTAGCAGGTGGTCAGTGGAGATTGAGGTAGCTAGCTCCTGGTGTGGGGAAGTTAGAAGGATAGCAGGTGGGGTAGTCAGCATAAAAATTGAGGATCTACTCATGGAGACTGGGGATCAGGTGGCCAGATATGAAGTCACCGTGTGATAATTAGATTTCTAGATAAGGATTTGGATATAGAGAAATGAGATACAGACACAGTTGCTGGAATATTGTGGTCTCAAAGTCATAAGGAAATCAAAATACACCAAAGAAGATGCTAAGTTGTGGGTTTAGGGCTGTTTATTTAGCATGTGATAACCTTCAAAAAACTATCATTTTCTTCAATTCCTCTCATGTCATAGAAAACAGTTTCTGGGAAGAAGTAATTTGCCTAAGCTCACATGGCTAAATTTTAGTAGAACTGGTGTTAAGACTTAGGTCCCAGATGCTTAATCTAGTTGGTGTTGTTCCCATCACATTACACTACCTTTCTGCCTTGAGCCAGGGCTGGTCTTGGGGTGTGGGTTTCAGCTGACTGTGCAGGTAGGAGGGAACGTTCACCCAGTTGATGGTTCAGTGGGCTGTTGGTTTGATGCCCAACTATGGTCTCTTCATCCAATCTTATGCCCAGGATCAGGCCCCAGCTTCAGCACCCTCCTGTTCTGGATTCCAGTGGCATAAGCATAGCTTCTTTCTCAGCTTTTGATGGACACATTGGGGTATGTTGCTTTGAACTTAAATAAAAGGAGAGTCAGTACCAGACTCCTGTCTGCTAAAAATAGTTTCACGTGGAATGCTGTTATAGGGAAGCACAAAGCCACCACTAAAACAAACTAATAGATATCATGGGTTTTCATGACATTGGAAAAAAGGATGTTTCGGCCGGGTGCGGTGGCTCACACCTGTAATCCCAGCACTTTGGGAGGCTGAGGTGGGTGGATCACGAGGTCAGGAGATCGAGACCATCCTGGTTAACATGGTGAAACCCTGTCTCTACTAAAAATACAAAGAAATTAGCCGGGCGTGGTGGCAGGTGCCTGTAGTCCCAGCTACTCGGGAGGCTGAGGCAGGAGAACGGTGTGAACCCGGGAGGTGGAACTTGCAGTGAGCCGAGATCATGCCACTGTCCTCTAGCCTGGGCAACAGAGCGAGACTCCATCTCAAAAAAAAAAAAAAGGATGTTTCACAGGAGTGAAAAACAAAGGTTAAATAAGAGCCTTCTCACATTCATAATGCTACCAATTTTGTCAGATATGGTCTCAACTGATTGGGACCAACAGTAGGTAGTATTTTAATAAATTACAAATGGAAAGTTAGAAGGCAAGAAAATGGGTGAGTTTGTTCAAAGAAAAGGGCTGCGGGCTTCTCCTAGTCTGGCATGTTATAACTTGCCTGCTAATCAATCACTGAAGAACATGCCTACTGCCCTCAGGGACGTTCTTGCAAAAAAGGGATCCTTTTCACACAATCCAGCTCATCCAACCTGCAAGTATAAAGGGACTTGGTTAGAAAAGTTTATAAAGTATTTTATGGTAACTGAGAAATTCATTTAAAAGGCTCCTTCAGCCCCAGTGCATTTGGGAGCTCTGAGTTAGTGCAGCTGAAGTGGCCACTGCACAATTTAAAGGAAAGTAACTGAGACCTCCTTGTTCTTTTTCAGCCAGGAGGCAAGAGCACTCCAGCTCTTGTTGTCTGAGGCCTTGCTCATTTTGAACACACCATGAGTACAGGCCTTAATGATTGTTTGGGGATATGACTTGGGCCTTTTTGAGCTTATTGAAAGCATTTCTAAGGTCATGTGCCTTCTTCTTGGCCAGGGTTTTTAATACTGCATATAATTTCTTTTAAAATAAATTCCCCCAAATTATTGACCATACCCAACATGCCTTCTTAATTAAAAACTTGTTTTCAAGGAACATGCCTAATGTGGCTTATAAAGAAGCTTAGACATAACATATTCAGTGATTTCATTTGATTTTCTTTTCTATGCATTTAAGAACAGGAAATAAGAGGTGATTTTTAGAACAGATTTTGAATTTCATGCTTGGGTACCCATTGATGATGTCTAGCTTATCACTGGATATAAATAAATTAATTGCTGTTTTAATCACTGGGAGATTGACTGCTTTATGGTTGTTATATTTATACTCAGAATTCTACATGTTGTACATTGAAACATTTTTGACCTGGGGTTAAAATACCTTGTTTTTGAGTCCTAGATCCACTATTCCAGGACACCTTTGAGCAAGTCACATAATATTGTTTCTTAATTTTCTGAATGGCGATTATAAAATAGGGATAATGAAAATAGCTACTATTTATTAAATGTGTACTCTATGGAAGGCTCTGCTCTCTGCGATTTTCATGTGTTAACTCAATTATTGTTTACAGTGTGTTCATGATGTAGATACAACCATCATCCTCATTTTACAGATGAGGCAGCTGAGGCACAAAGAGCTAGCAGAGGTGGGATTCCTTCCCAGGCAGCCCGGTTCCAGAGCCTATGCTTTTAACTCTGACTTTCTTACCTTGAAGGAGTTTCAAGGCTCAAATCAAATGTAATCATGTGTGTGAAAGTGCTTTGAAAACTATAAAATGCTAGATAAATAGGAGGTATTATAAAAGTTACTGAGCCTAGCTTTCGTTTCCTTTGAGAAACATTTTCTTGGCAGTAGGAAAGTGTTGGTGTGATGGGAAAGAAATTATAATGTACTAGAAATGATGCCTTTGTTTGAAATGCCTTTAAAGCTTAGTGTAGCAGAAAGCTCACTGGGCTGAGGGGAAACAAACAAGAGTTCTAGTGCCAGTTGAGCTACTAATAAACTAGTCAACCTTGGATGAGTTGTCTAAAGCTCATTTCTTAAACCGGTGTTCAAGTATGAAGCCAGATGATTGGTGTGTAAACAATGATTCTTAACCTTTCAGTGGCCATCAACCTTTTATATATTAGATTTTATACTCTAATAACAACTATGGCACCTCTTCACAAAATTTTGCACACAACTTTAGGGTTTCAGAGACCCTAGGTTTAAAACTCCAGGTCAAGATGTTGGAAAATGTTTGTAGCTCTCACATTCTAAGATTGGAACCACACTTTATAAATACATGCTTTAAAAATCTTCTTTACAGGAAAATGCCCTTCATAAATCATGGAAAGTGTATAAGAAACTATTGTGCTGAGATGGTCAGAATAGCATGATCTAGAGTTTAGGAACGGATCACCATTGATAGCAGTGAGGTATAGCTATAATAGCTCACAAAAGAATTCTGCATTTCAATTTTATTTTGCTGAGAATGTTTTTGAAAGGGAGGACAGTCATAGCAGCAATATCCTACTTGATATATTAATCATACATTTAGCTTTACAGTGCATTTACAAAAGTGCTGGGATTATTGCTTTTAATTCTGGTATCAGCAAAAGATAGCAGCACTGTTTCATGCTGGTCCACAGGGAGCAGCAGTATTTTTTATAAGAAGCAAGCTTTGGCATGGAAGCCATAAAGAATTTTATATCTATAAAAGTAGACAATGTCAACCCCAACTGAGTGCAAGATTTGTGGGTGGTCTGTTTGTGAAACATTTCTAATTACTGTGATGAGTCCTGCTGAGATTGCTAAAATTAAGCATTTGTCATATCCATTTTCTGTTGTTTTGAAACAGCTGTAGGAATTGTCAAAGAATCCCAAAGTCCATGGCATGGTAGCGCAAACAGGAAGTGTTTTTAGCAAGCATCCAATCTACCCTCTCATTTTACAGACAAGAACTACTGAGGTTCTGTTTCAATCTAGTCTTATGAAAATAGACCGAGACAGAGGTTTGCATGTGGGAAATTTATTGGGAAGTATTCTCAGGAACAAAACTGTAAGGGAACAAAGCAGAATTGGGCAGAAGGAACAGGTGAACTGTGACGCAGTCATAACAAAGGTCTTAGCCTGTTCCACAGCAAGCTTATGAACCGAGGTGGTACTTCAGAGTTGTCTAAAATTGAGGTATGGGTCGGACATGGGCCTTTGAATGCCTACATTGCTCAGTTGGTGGATGTTTGCTGCCCATGGAGAGAGACCATATCATTGAACAAGACAGCTTCGTTTGGCTGATGGAAATTTCTGGAGAGGAACTCATCTGTGAGGCTTCCGTAACCAATATTCCCGGCAACTAGGGGGATAAATGCCTTAGTCCTAAAGTGGGGTTCTGGGTGGTGTACCACTGCATTTACTACAATATTCAGAGTTTCATTTGGAGCACCATCATCTCTTGCCTAAATCACTGCAGTAGCCTTCAAACTGGTCCCTTGCCTTGAATCATGCCTTAATTCAGTCTATTTTCTGCACTGCAACTGGTATTATCATTATAAAATCCAATTCCTATCATGTTACTATGGCTTACAACTCTAATAGTTTCTCATACCTTCTACAGAGTCTAAACACCTCAGTACAG
Source organism: Pongo abelii (assembly GCF_028885655.2). Classification (NCBI taxonomy): domain Eukaryota; kingdom Metazoa; phylum Chordata; class Mammalia; order Primates; family Hominidae; genus Pongo; species Pongo abelii. The sequence goes on along the minus strand of NC_072008.2, from coordinate 123,501,760 downwards.
CTTCTAAGAACCATCATGATCTCACTTCTATCTTTGGTCACAGTTCTTGCAATTCTTCTCTTGACTTCCACAGATCAGCCATGGAGTTTCTTACAGTTCCATAAATGCATTATGCTCTACCTCTGAGCCTCTGTACATGCTACCTCCTCTGTCTGGAACACTCCACAATACACACATGCACATGGGTAACTTTTACTTTAGATTGCCCCTTTTTTAAGAAGTCTCCTCTATTTCCATAGTGTCCTGTAATTACTGCTATTGTAATTATTTTCTGTTAGATTTTATTGAAATTATCTGTTTACATGTCTCTAGACAGCAGGAAGCTCCTTGAGGGCAGGAAGAGTATCCTTATTATGCATCGTCTGATCTATGCACAGTAACTAGAACTTGGTAGGTACACAATAAGTACTTGTCTAATGTACAAGTGACTTACACAAGGTCACACCCTATGCATGCTCAGGGATAAATTATTTTCAATGTTTTTTTCAATTGTCATTGTGAGGACATACCATCTGACCACCAAGTTCCTATGCCTGTGTCCACACAATTATATGATACCAGGCCATTGCAAATATAAAGTAGAATCACATGATAGATGAAGAAAACTCTATCTGAAATGATAAATGTAACATCTTTAAAATGGATGTGACCTATGTATCAGATTCTTATAGCTCCTCTAAAAGGAGATTTAAAAGACACTGTAATCCTCTGAGGGATGTGTAGTGACAGGTGGAATCGTGACATAGCATTCAGAACTGAGAGGCTGGAGTATGGAAGTGTTAATGATGGTCAATAGGATTAGTCATTGATTATAGACATGTCTCCCTGCCAACAATTTGTAGACTTTGCAGGGATTTGCCTGTAGGAGATTTTAGCAGATGTGCTGCAGAAGTAGGGTCGGGTTAAACTTGTAGTACTTGAAAACTATTGCCAAGACACTTTAAAATTTTAGTAAGATTTTCAGGAAGCCACCAGCTTCTGGGTAAAGTGTACATTCCAGACAAGTATTATTCTATTTTCATGTCTGATAGTAATCTCTCTAATATATAGCTAGTCCTGGTACCTCCATTTCATAAGCTGAACTTTAAAAATGTTATAACAAGGCATTAATCAGGGCTTCACTCTCTAAAGCCAACAAGGATTAGACAGGAAAAAAGATATTACTACCCTTTTTGTACAATCTTGCTAGGCCTACTCCCAAGAGTGGGCTTCTCTTTGACCTTTCATCAGTCTCTTTGTTTTCCCTTGGCTGGTGATAACTAACAAAACTAAGTGTTGGTAGGAGAGGTGATAAAAACATTTTGACAGGACATATATAATTTGTTGAAATCAGTTGCCATAATCAATACAGCCATATCACATATCTGGAATTGATTAATAAAATACTTCTTAAACAGTGAGTGTTAAACATTTGAGTCAGTTGTGGACCTCTGGAAACCTGATAAAAACGAAGAGTCTTGATAAAATGAGAGTTCACAAAATTTTACATTCAATTTCATAGAGATAATAGATTCTCCAAAATCCATCAATAGACCAGTGCTGAAAAACCATTGATTTAGATATAGGAAAAAAATGGATTCCATTTATTGAGTGCTGAGTACGTCTCAGGCCCTGTGCTAAACACTTCATGTACATTATCTCATTTAATCCACACAATGACTCTATGGGGCAAATGCACATTAATTATAGATGAAGAAATGAAGGTTCAAAAAATTAACTACCTGCCCTGAGAACACAGCTTAGAAGTAGCAGAACTGGGATTCAAATACAGGATTCTGGTAGGCTTCAGGGCCTATACAACTTTATACCATTCAGCCTCTAGTGAGTCTTATAAAGTTCTATCTAATTGGAACTTTGTGCTTTAGTAGCATTGGCCATCAATCTTGTCTTTGCTTCTTGTTTTCAGAAGCACCCATCTTTAAATAGTTGTTCATGGACTCTGAGTTTTAATATTCTGCCTTTTAAATTCTATTGATTGTCAGCATAGCTGAACACACCACTGGTCTAGTTAAACTAGTTAAACTAGATCAGTTTAGATAAACAGAATTAGAGAAATAGAATGTCCCATTTTTCAGTCTGTTGAATATCTGCACAGAAATACAAATGGTGGAATATTTCTTGCAATCTAATTCAAAAGTATCATTATGCCCTTCATTCAGTGCCTCTTAGGACTGTGTAAGGATCATTTGTATAGCCAAGCTCAAGTCATGATCTCTTGTCTATATTGGAAATATCTGGCCAAATTTTGGATCATTTTTATTGTTCTTAAGCACAGGTAGACTAGGTAATAATCAGTGTGGTATAATTTCAGGATCTTGTTTTATGATGAAGCACACAGAGACTATAGCATTCTAACCCTAAATATTTTGGTATGCATCTCTAAAAATAAGACTATTTTTCCCTTTAGAGTTAAAATAACACTAGCACATCTAAAAATTAATAATTCTTAAATATTGTTCAATACCCATGCGTATTCAAATTTTGATGATCCTCAAAATATTCCTTACATTTTTGTTTGCTTGTCCAAACCAGGATTTTATCCAGGACCATATGTTGGATCTGATCATTGTGATAACTATCTTTTAATCTAGAACAATTTCCTCTCCACTACAAGAACTTTCTGAAGAGACTAGGCCAGTCATTTTCTAGGCTTCTTGGAAGTGCTGTTTAGCTGGTTTCTCTATCCCCTTTATTTCCTGTAAGCTGAAAATTGGAGTAAAGGCTTGCTTAGATGCAAGTCAAACATTTTTGACAAGATTATATTATAGGCAATGTTGGATACTCTATGTTATGTTGCATCAGGAAAGTGTCCCACCATTAGTGAAGTAGTGAAGCTCAGATTGACCACTAGATTAAGGTGATGACTGTCTAATTTCAGAAAACTTGGGCAAGTTTTCTATCTATCTAAATCCTTATTTTTATCCCTAATTCCCCTTCCAGCAATTCCCCAATGCCTCACATATCTTCAATAGGCATCAAGTTCTATTAGTATTTCACAATCAGGTTTAAGTTCTGTTATTATTCCACAATCAGATATAAAGACAAGTAGATGACTGCCTCCAGAGACTTTAAATCCTTTCCTAAGAGTTCAAATAAAGAGAAAAAAATAGAACTGCCTAGGTGAGAGAGCCCAGAACAGGGCTGATGGAGAAACTTATAAAATCATGAGCAGCTTTACAACTTTTTTGAGGGATGGCCTTGGCCTAAGCTCTATCAAGCATGGGAGACTCATTTCAGAAAGAGATTTGCTGTTTTCCCAGAGAAGACATTGCTATGTGACAAACATATTTGTATTTGTCTGTTCTCACACTGCTATGAAGAAATACCTGAGACTGGGCAATTTATAAGGAAAAGAGGTTTAATTGACTCACAGTTCCACATGGCTGGGGGGTCCTCAGGAAACTTACAATCATGGCAGAAAGCACCTCTTCACAGGGCAGGAGGGGAGAGAATGAGTGCAAGCAGGGGAAATGCCAGACCCTTATAAAATCATCAGATCTTGTCAGACTCACTCATTATCATGAGAAAAGCATGGGGGAAACCGCCTCCGTGATTCAATTACCTCCACCTGTTGACACGCGGGGATTATAATTCAAGGTGAGATTTGGGTGGGGACACAGAGCCAAGCCATATCAATATTCATGAGAGGAAATGTTTAAGTCTGGTGTTCTTAGGGCAGGTTGAAATTAGGCAAGTTTACCTGCGGTGATACCTTACCCTCACTGCAGAAAACCCTCCCACCTCGATATTTACTTCTCTTCTTTGGATGTTGTGCACAACTCAGATTCCCCCCATCCCAATGATATACAAAAACACTCACACATTTCTTCCAACTCTTATGTTTTCTTTTGTTTCTTCCATATAAAGTCTGTTTCAAATCAACAATCATATCACCTTATTCATAGTTAAGGACTACAGCTTCCTTTTTCAGATATTTGAATTTTAACTGGATGGTGTGTGTATGACTGTAATCTAGGGGAGTTATTGTTAACTGGTAAACTTGCCACTAGTACTAACAGTGGGAGAGATATTTTTGAGGGCAAGTCTTCACAATGTTCCTTAAATCACACTATATGATGCTATGTATCTTGCCTTCTTATGAGGCTAGCTTTGGTTGAGGAAAAACAAACTCCGAAGAGTTACCTATCTAAAACACTTAGGTGTGTTTGCATTATAAAGCAGCCTCAAAAGGAACATGTTTCTGACTAGGATTTTCTAATTAGTAGGTATGAACACTTTATCTGTGGCAACCCATTAGTTACCAGACCAACATACTCAATAAAAGTCACCCAATATGCAATATGGGTGTTTGCTCAGCATATTGATTTTACCACTGAAATTGAAAACATCTTCTCTGATGAGTTTTGGGAAACAAAGTCATCAATCTCAATAGGGATGCTATGGATTTGGTCACTTTTGATGCACAGAAAGGCTGCTAATTATTTTCAAGTAAATGCCTCCAATATATAGTGAGAAGTTGTATTATAAGTTGGCAACTTTTCAGAGCTGTGTGCCAGGACTCCATTTATTCACTCTCTTGGGAGTGAGCAGCTGTTTCAGTGAGATGAGGCCTGGCTATTCCTATTAGCAAGTGTGGGGTTGGGTACTGTGATTTGAGAGAGGGTGGCTGGACCTGATTTCTGGGATCCTTTGCTGCAAGTCTCTTTCTGCAATTTTCAACAGCTATGGTTAGGATCAGCTCTGCAACTAGATCCCATTCTCCCAGCTACTAATTAAGTTAAGCAAACATGCATTCAGCAACGTATTTATTACCTAAATTCTTATTAATAGCCCACACTGACGGCAGGCACTGTTGCAGATACTATAGATACCATGATATACAGGGTTGACATGTCCTCAAACTTAATCTGGTGGGGAAGACAGTCAATACAGAAGTAAATACAGAATTACAAGTTGTTGTAAGAAAGAAACACAGACTGTGACTGAAAATACAATAAGCAGAATCTCACTTAGACATGGTGGTCAGAGAAGTATCTACCATATGTCAGACACTCAGCTAGATGGTTTGTTAAAAAGATGTAGGTGGACAGGATCCCTGTCCCTAAGAAATTATTGATTTATAATTAGTTCAATAAGAAAAGCATGTATGGATCATAATGGAAACTTAGAGAAGGAGCAATTAATTCTGCCTGGGGTAGAATGGGGTAGTAATGTCAGAGACAGTTAGAAAAAGGGTGTCACCTGAGCCGGTTCTTGAACGGTTACTGGAAGAATGCTGAGTGAACTCCAGTGGCTGGGGGTAAAGGAGTCTAGATAGAGGCAACAGCAAGAGGAAAGGTGTCGAGGCATGTCTGAGGGAATGAGGCAGGTCATCCTGGAGCCTTAACCTCAAATGAAATTTTGTGCAGAACTCCAGTAGGGAAAAGATAAATGCAGAACAACCCTGTTTGAAGCAGCAGAAAGAGTGGGTAATAGGGGAATGATAATCATTTTCTATGGCTGCCATAGCAAATGACTGTGAACTTAGAGGCTTAAAACAATGCAAATTTAATATTTTCCAGTTGTGAAGGTCACTGGGATAAAATCAAGTTGTCAACAGGCTGTGTTCTTTTCTGTAGGCTCTAAGGAACTGTTTCCTTGTTTTTTTTTTTTTTTTTTTTTTTTTTCCAGATTCTAGAGGCCCCCTTTCCAAGGCAGCAACATCGCATCTCTCTGGCCTTTCTTTTCTCATCATGTCTGTCTCTGATCACAGGCTGGGAAAGTTTCTACACCTTTAAGGACCCATGTGATTTGATTGGGACCACTGGGATAATCCAGGTAAACTCCTCAAGATACTTTAATAATATTTGCAAAGTACTTTTTGCTATGTAAGTGTAAACCAAAAACTAGCTGAGACAAGTCTCAATCAATTTAGAACTTTATTTTGCCAACGCTAAGGACATGCCCAGAAGAAATAAACATGGAATTACAGAAACAGTCTGTGGTTTGTACCTTTCTCCAAAGATGATTTTGAGGGTTTCAATATTTAAAGGGGGAAGTGGGCCGGAGAGAAAAGAGGGAGGATATAGTCACATTACCAAATCCACATGTTGCAAGAGAAAAGGAGCAGGTAGGGGAAGGATCAATTATGTATTCATTTGGCTCTCAGTAAATCAGCACTTTACATAAGATAAGGTGAACATAGAGAGTAACTACCTGTGGAGATATTTAACCTTTTATCTGTAGCTATCTGCTTAGGAACAAAAGGAAAGTCAGTTTCTTGTATGACTCAGCTTTCAGCTTAGATTTTTCTTTTGGCAGACTGAATTGGAGTCTGGAATTTTTAATTTCCTTTCACATAAGGCAACATATTCACAGATTCTAAAAATGAGGATGTGGACAGTGCTTAAACATCACTTCGTCAGATAGACCTGACAAAAGTCAGATTAAATTAGTGTTTCCTATTAAGTACTTCCATAGCACCCTGTATTTCATGTGTCTGTGCCTGTTTGTGTATGTAGAATAAACCAGAAAGGTCAGGGGAAGCCAAGTTGTGAGGCAACATTTATTCATTCACCAACCATTTTGTGAGCAAGGCACAATATATACCCCAAATTTAGCATTATTCTTCTAGTGAGAAAGACAGACACTGAACAAATAGTTTAAAATGCATAGCAAATGTTTTAGAATAGGACCTGGAGTGGTAAGCAGCCATCAGCTTTCCTATAGGCCACTGAGAGCATGCAGACCTGGAGGGGCCTGTCAATCACAACAAAGGGACACCAGGATGGAAAGAAGCTTGAACCACAGGACCGGATGAGGTCAGATGGGAAGATTTCTTTTTTTTCCCCCGAGACGGAATCTTGCTATGTTGCCCAGGCTGGAGTGCAGTGGCACGATCTTGGCTCACTGAAACCTCCACCTCCTGGGTTCAAGCAATTCTCCTGCCTCAGCCTTCTGAGTAGCTAGGATTACAGGCATGCACCACCACGCCCGGCTGATTTTTGTATTTTTAGTAGAGATGGGGTTTCACCATCTTTGCCAGGCTGGTCTGTAACTCCTGACTTCAGGAGATCCGCCCACCTTGGCCTCCCAAAGTGCTGGGATTACAGGCGTGAACCACCGTGCCCAGCCCAGGTGGGAAGATTTCTAAGTCAGCAGATGCTAGCATAGAGAGGCGATGGCAGTCAAAAACTCGATTAGGATTATATACTCCACATTTGATAGAGGGTAGATATGTATATAGGCTTTATCTTCGCAGCCTCTATGTCATGAAGATTTGTAAGCCCCTTGGACTTAGAGTGATCATAGAACAAAGTGGAGGAGCATACAGAGGTGAAAATCCTGAATTGTGTTTAAACCTAAAATGACTGAGAAAATCCATGAGTAACTGAAATTGGCTAAATTGAGATCTTCGCTTTTTGATGGAATGTGGCCACTTAAGAGTGATTTAGATGTTATAAAACAACAAACTTATATTTTTACAGTCTCCAGAATGAAGACTGTTAAAATTCATACCTACTACATATGTTTGCTCTGCTGAGGGGTTCAGATTTTATTCTATCAAATGTATAGCTGCACTAGCTAGCAGAGGTTTTCAATAGGAGAGAGGCAGAATCAGGTTTGCTTTTGAAAAATAAACTCAGCAGTTCAAAAGAAGATGTGAAGGGTGTGGATATCAGGAAAACACTAGAAGACTACTCTACTAATCCAGGTGACGGAGAGAAGAATCTGGGCTAGATAATGACCACTGAAAAGTGCAAATACCTCTGATATAGGTCAAACCAAAGAGCATTTCTAGGGACTGATTTTTTTTTTCCTGTGGTTTTACTTAGGCAAAGCACACAGTTGCCTGATTGTCAACTTCTAAGCCAGGTACATTAAAGAGAAAGAAATAATTTGTCATAAAAATGACTGATAATGTTTAGATCAGGAGACAAAAACTTAGCTTTGTATGGGGACCAGGTAGAGGCTGGCAAACTGAAGAACGCATGCCCCATCGAAAGAGGGCAACTTCTTTGCAGCTCCAGACCATGTAATCCTGTGAGACCAGAGCTACAGATTCCACAAGACAATTTCCCTTGTGTTAAACATTGGCAATTATGTAAAAAATTTAAGCAATACTGTGTAAGTGTAACGAAAACAAAAGATGACTGTGGGCTGATTTGCCCTATGGGTTGCACCTTTATAATCCCTGGTTTAGATTTATTAGGCATTGAGAAACTGGTGAGCAAAATGTGGGATGGTTGTGTGTATGTATGTATATATATAAACAAACTTTCATATCCCAAGACTTATAATAAACATTACATCCTTGGAAATGGTAGATTCTCAATAAAAAGATATCAAGTTTATTGAGTACTTATTACTTGCCAAATACTGGTAGAAATGAAATAGAATATTATAATTGTAAGTTATTTATAATTTTTCTTGGTATATGCTATAATATATTAAGACATATAGCACATGACATTTTAAAAAAAGCTTTATTCAAAATGCAATTGACTTACCCACCACCAGGTATATTAACTTATTCTCACTGCTCATCTGCCTACTCTTTCAGCTGTTGGTGGTGTTCACCCTGGGCATATTTCTGCTACTTCTCACTAAAAGAGGAAACATTAATATCAGAGCAAGAGGCCAGGCGCAGTGGCTCATGCTTGTAATCCCAGTGCCTTGGGATGCCGAGGTGGGCGGATAATTAGAGGTCAGGCGTTCAAGACCAGTCTGGGCAACATGGTGAAACCCTGTCTGTACTAAAAATACAAAAATTAGCCAGGCATGGTGGTGCGTGCCTGTAGTCACAACTACTTGGGATGCTGAGGTAGGAGAATCACTTGAATCCGGGAGGTGCAGGTTGCAATGAGCCAAGATCATGCCACTGCACACCAGCCTGGGTGACAGAGTAAGACTCCGTGTCAAAGAAAAAAAAAATTAGAGCAAGAAAAGAAGATCAATGGTCTTTAACAACCCAAACTTGCTATATAAGTGATAGTAGCTAAACTAGCAGCCAAAGGCAGAAATTTGGGCCTGTTATTAGTCAAAACAATTGACAAACATGAGGCTTGGGATAAACTGGGATAAACTTTGTAGATTACTTCAGTTTTTCCTAAACGTTTGATACATGGTATTTCCTGGAACTCTACTTTCATTCACTTATAGCTTAACCTGGTAATGGGAACTTACAGATGTTGGGTACAGGTTTCCTCCCTGGGGATGGGTGTCTTCCATGGAAGCTTTAAATTATCATCTATTCCTAGAAAAAAGGAAACTTTTTTTTTTTTTTGAGGGAGGTGGGGAGGCATATGTATTTCATTACATCTTTGGAAATTATATTTTTATATTATGTGGAAATTTTGAAAATATAGTTTTCAGGCTAGAGCAACACACACACACACACACACACAGACACACACACACACACACACACCCCAAAATCTAACAGGACAAAGTTCTGGAGTCAATACCAGATGCTTTGAACCTAGACGTGACCTTGTGCACAAGCTCTTCTGCAAGTAAGGGATATTTTTAATTGCATTTGTTGTCTTTCTCATCACCAAAACATTGAGTAAATAAATATTACACACCTATTTGGAGAAATCACTGCAAAACTATTTTAAAACATAGTTGTCTTTTGTCTTATTATACTCTTCCATACTTTAGAGTTGGAAGGGACCTCAGATCATTTGGTTCCATGTACTCCTTTTGGGGCAGGTAACAACATTCTAATTTTCCAGATGAGGCAACTGAAGCTCAGATATAAAATGAACTTCAAATGACTAAGATTCAGGAATAATTATTTTACTAATGTCAGGATGATATCCTTCAAGGACTAGGTTAAACATTCATATTTTTTGCAATGTTGCTCTAAATTTATCACTTGGTACATTGAGTAACTAGAGTTTGTTACAGTTACAAAGTATAATAATTAACTTGTATGTCTTATGTAAAAGCATAAGTAAATTGCAGTCTCAGGTTCATTCGTCATTCCTATGAGGATCCTTGACCATAAATAAGCCCAGCCAACCATTAACCTCCTGGTAGTGACCTGAATTGCATACAAAGAATTCAGAGGGAAATAAAGAGAGTCTGGACATTGAACCTTGATGACCTAAGCCTACCATGGAACAGTTTCTTTTTCCACTTTGCCCAGCACTGAGCTGGAAGGCCAATAATAGGGAGAATGAGTGTGGGGGTGTGGTTGTCAGTAATTTTTTTAAAAATCCCATTGATTACTACTTGAATTTACCAAAGAATTACCATGTGGTAAATAAAAATTGGTGTCAGGTATAAGCAGGTTTTGAGAGGCAGGGATAGGAAGGCAAAACCAACACTGCACTGAAGGGGAGTCTGGAGGCAGGCAGTCGCTGGAGAGATACTCAGGTGAATGGGTCCTTGGGGGGTTAGCTGGCAAATATTCGCCATTTAAATCTATTTCTCCATCATTTCACAGAGCTAAGTGTATAGTTCAAGCTCCATAATTTTTGTTTTTTTTTTTTTTTGAGATGGAGTCTTGCTCTGTCGCCCAGGCTGGAGTGCAGTGGCGGATCTCGGCTCACTGCAAGCTCTGCCTCCCGGGTTCACGCCATTCTCCTGCCTCAGCCTCTCGAGTAGCTGGGACTACAGGCACCCGCCACCACGCCCGGCTAAGTTTTTGTATTTTTAGTGGAGATGGGGTTTCACCGTGTTAGCCAAGATGGTCTCGATCTCCTGACCTCGTGATCCGCCCGCCTTGGCCTCTCAAAGTGCTGGGATTACAGGTGTGAGCCACTGCGCCTGGCCAAGCTCCATAAATATTTTTATTTGGGTTAAATTTCCCAGGGATTTGAAAAACTTTTGTTTTTCTTTTATGTCCTCAATATTTTAAGTGCTGCAGTTTTGATAGGAATAAAATAGAATTGGTCTCTAGATATAGTCAACATAATGATTTAGATGCAACTTTAGATGTACTTTTCTATAAATTGCCTCTCTGAGCTTAATGACCTTAAGTACTTCTTTTTAATTTGGGGGTATTGCCTCTTTCTCTCTTTAAATAGTAAACATATGATGCGAGTGACAGTATATAAATTTTAAAAAGGATAAAAACATTGTCCTGAGTCCAAGCACTTTAAAATTTAAAATGATTTTACTCTCATATATCCTTTCTCATCCTTTTTCCACATGCAGATGCCTTTCTACGGTTGTGATCATAACAACTGTATATCCTGCTTTTTCATTTAATATCATGTGTTATGTAAGTTTTCACATTTCTATATAGTCATTATAATCATTTTAAAGACAAGGTACTTTTCAAGGTTTCACAATTACCTCTAGTTTTTTATTTCCTACTCTCATTTAGTATTTTAAAATGTCTTTACTGTCTCCTGGTTTTTGTTTTTGTTTTGTTTCAATCTAAAGTTTCAGGGCTAGATTTTCTTCTGCCTGCTGGGTTTATGCTGCTTAGCTCAACTTATCAGAGACAACTTTTAGCTTTGGATTTTGATCAGGCCTCTTTCAAAGGGTTGTGTCACTGTAGCTGAATTTCAATGGCATCAATTTCAGTTACTAGGTTGGGGATTTGTATTAGGGGATGTTAGAAATGCTGATTTCCAGTTCTTTTGTGTTGGAGAAGTGCCAGATAACACAGCTTTTGCTGTAATAGGTCTGCACAGAGTGCAGCTGGCATGCCACGTGGGGCTGGAGAATTGTGAATTCAGGCACTTTTCTCCATCCCTTTGATTGCCACAGACAGAACTTGTCCCTGGGAGTTATAAGCAAATTCTGGCAGGAAAGCAGGCAGGATAAGAGTCAGGAAAGAGGCTGTCTGAGGGATGTAGGGAGAGGAAGTGCCTTAGGAGTTGGACCAGAGTTGTGGTAGAGACTGAAAAATACAGTAGGGGGAATGCTGTGTATATGACAAGAATTCTAGTTAAGATTTAAACATTAATTTAAACAAAAAGATGCTTACCTTTTTATGACATAGGTCCCTTTTTTAATCTGATGAAAGCTATGTACTTTACTTACCCCCCTCCAGAAAAAAAAAATACAGATGCTTATTACTTTCAATTGCAAAAATCGCAATTACTTTTGCAGCAACCTAATAACTACATAGTTGCACTTGATTCTTCACAAACCATCCATAGCACCCTTAGGGTGAAGAACCTCATTCCCCAGGAAAGATCTGGAGGACAGGAAATGGTTGCAACAGTATTTCCCAACATTTTCCCCCTGATTTTTTAATTCCTTCTTAAGAGTAATTTTATATTTTATTTAAACAAGGTTGTAGATCTCTAATAAGTGGTGGTGGAGGTTGGATCATAACGACAGCCTGGGAAAGTGAGGAATCGACGAGGTTGAGTGTCTTGGAAAATAGCATGGATCCTAGAATTGGGGCTGAGTGGAGCATGGTGAGGGAATGAGCTAGACGAAAAAGGCAGCAGGGGGTTGGGGGGGCAGAGAGAGAGCGAGAGAGAGAGAGATTGAAGTTTGCTTTTTCAGCTGTCCTTTTCAATGTGGTGTCTAGTCTGTGTACAAAGAGCAACTCCTCTCATGTGTGATCCTCAGCAAATTACTAAGTGCAGGCTCTGTGCTAAGTCCTTTACAAGTGCTTGCCAATGCCTTCAGTGATTAAGACCCTGGGCTCTATATTCTGACTTCTTGGGTTCAGATCCAGATTACTGGGAAAGTTACTTCATCTTTCTAAATTTCAGTTTTCCAATCTGACAAATGGGGATACTAATTCTTTTTTTTTTTTTAACATTAGAGCCCCAAACCATTAGACAGTTGGGGTTGAATCCTTTTTATTTATTTATTTATTTATTTATTTATTTATTTATTATTATTATTATACTTTAGGTTTTAGGGTACATGTGCGCAATGTGCAGGTTAGTTACATATGTATACATGTGCCATGCTGGTGCGACTGTGAGGATTAAATGGGATTACACTTAAAAAGTACATTGCACAATGCTTGACACACATTGTGTTCAAGAATTGTAGCCATTATTATAACATGTATTATGATTACAAGATAGATTCTGCCTCATCAGTTTCATGGACCAGATAGCCAAATATATATATTTCCATATATAGCAACCAAAATGGGCATTTCAAGCCTCTAAATGAACTTAGAAAGGGAGTTTTACCATTACAGTAGATTTTTCAGATATTATCAAAGATAATCATCTATGTTACCCTTGTCTTTTTGAAGGTTCCTGTGATTTTACTAACATTTATGGAATTTAATTTGATAATTCAGATAATAAATGCATTCAGGTTCATGTGCATATTTCACTAGTATTATGTACATAACATTACTAGGATTTTCTAAGAGAGGAAATAGTTACCAAAGCCTGCATTCATAAATCGTATATTGTAGGAACTGTCTGGCAGGAGGACGGTTTCCAGAGTCATCCTGAGGAAAAGGCAAATGTTAATTATCTAATGAATATTAGAGTTAAGAAAACCCTCCCCTGTGTTTGTGATTATTATTTGTTGAAAGAAGGAATAAATGAATGAATAAACCTGATATCACTGAAAATTCTACTTGGTGATGTTACAAGAACATCATCGTGTTTATATTACACATTTGCATATAAGTTGTACATTCAGCTCCATAAGCATCACCTGTCCAAAATACCAGTTTAATTCATTAAGTCAGTTGCTATAGAAATTGATGCATACACAAAGTTGAGGCAGGTTTATCCAACCAAGAGGTGAGTTTTGCTGCTGAATCTCCATTTAAAAGGGATTTGCTCTGTGATCTCCCACAACCTCTTAATTCACCATCATAACAGTTATCACACTGTTATTGCTTGTTTAATTGTCTTCACTGCTACTGTATAAGCACCATGAGAGAGGTTCTATCTTGCCCACTATTTTATTTCCACACGTAGCACAGTATCCAGCACTTAGTATTCAATGAACACTTATGGAAAGAATAACAGTCCAACACCAGTGTGCTATTGAACAATGTAACATAAAGGATAAGAGCTTGGACTTTGCAGTCAGTGAGGCTGGGATTTGTGTCCCAGCTTTGTTGCTCATGAGCTATGAATACCTTGTTTAACCTTCCTGAGCTTCATTTGCTCATCTGTAAAATGGTGATAGTGATAGCTAATTTATAGGGTCACTGTGAGCCTCAAATAAAATGATGTATCTAAAATGCTCAGAAACATATGGATTGTAAATACTTTATGAATATTTGTAATAATAATTTTGATAAATGATTGTAATAATCAAAATTGTAGTAATAACTTTGATTATTACTAATTAAGATGTTTACTGTTATTGTAGTTGACTATGAATTGTCATTTGAGGGAGGAAAGTAAAGTTTGAAGAAGTAGTTTTTGAATATACAAAAGTATTTTCAGACTGAAGATGATTGAAAAATTCCACAGGAATAATTTAGAGGCATCTGAGGGAACATTTAATTGGATTAAATAAAATATTACTCTTTTGAACTATATGGTGCCCCCGGGTTTTAAAGTGTTAACTAAATATCACTAAGGAAGTACCTAATTTTATACTAGACATATTCATCTTAATCAAGTGGCAGAACCTCACCCCATATGCTTTAGGGAAGACTCCTCTCCTTAATTCATTATACCTTTTGGTCAGGGAGCTATTTTTCACGTATAGTCGATGTGTGACTGAATTTTGATAGACATAACTTGAGTCCCCATAGAAATTCCTTTTTAAGTACAAGTGCTTGCATTTCAATTATGAACATGTTTAGACTCTTTCTCTGTGTTCATTCACTAAGGCCCTTTCTACTTTGTGGGGAGAAACATTGTCTATAGTTTTTATTGTATTTAGATGCTCCTTTGCCCCTTCATTCAAAAGGTTTTGTCCAGCATCCATGATGTCAGCTTCCTGTCCTCATAGACCTTATGCAATCTTAAAGCCAAATGTGGCATCATGGGGCCTCTGGCTCTACATACATATTTTACAGGTTGGAAAATGATAGCACAGAGAGGGAAAGTGACCTGTCTGGGGTTAGAGTGCTATTTAGTGACAGAGTTAGGGCTAGAACCTAGGTCTTTTGATGTCCTGTCCAGTCAGTGCATCTTCTGATAATGCTAGAATTTGACAAATGGTCCATTAGTTTCCACTACTTGGTTTTCAGTCACTTGTTTTCCAGTCACTTGTTTTCAGTCACTTGTTTCAGATAGAAAATGCTACACTATGCCTCTGGAAGGAAGGAACAGTCTTATGTCTCTAGAAAGACACTGCTGATTCAGATCAGCCTTGAGAAACTGCTGAGTACAGGGTTGGCTCAAAATGATTAGTATCAACATGTGTAAAATTATAGGCATGACTTAGGAAACAATTCAGTTGGATTAGCTGGCATTTGTACAGGTTACTTTTATAGTCAGAATTTCAACGAGTTTGGGCAGGTGATGTTATGAAGATGAATGTGCAACTTATATGCAAGTATGTAATATAAACACAATGTCATCATAACGTCACCAAGCAGAATTTCCATGATATCAGGTTTATCCATTCATTTATTCCTTCTTTCAAGAAATAATTATGGGACACCTACTATGAGCTGGACACTCTATATACTGAGAGTATAAAGATGAATGAGGCAAGCCTCTCATTATTAAGGAATTTAGAATCAAGATTTCAGGATAGGATCTAATTAGTAGATAGTGTATGCTTGTGTTTGTGTTTTATGTCATACTGAGGAAAGATTGCTGGTGGGCAAGCATGGTGTGGTGTGCATGTGAAGACCTGAAATGAATGCCGTTCTTTATCCCTCTTGGAAACATATCTGTTTCAACTAGCCTTGCAAATGAGACAGCCCTCTTTGTGTTTTTAAGGGTTAAAGAGTAATGGAACCGGCCAGGCGTGGTGGCTCATGCCTGTAATCCTAGCACTTTGGGAGCCCAAGGCGGGCGGATCACGAGGTCGAGAGATCGAGACCATCCTGGCTAACAGGGTGAAACCCCATCTCCACTAAAAATACAAAAACTTAGCCGGGCATGATGGCGGACACTTGTAGTCCCAGCTACTTGGGAGGCTGAGGCAGGAGAATGGCGTGCATCTTAGAGGCGGAGTTTGCAGTGAGCCGAGATCGTGCCACTGTACTCCAGCCTGGGCAACAGAGCGAGACTCTGTCTCAAAAAAAAAAAAAAAAAAAAAAGAAGAATGGAACCATTAGGCTAGATTGTGATGATTGTCAATAAAGGAAATTGTACCTTCTATAGAGCAACTGTTGTTCTTCCACTGCATTAGTGGCTTGGCTTGGGGCAGAGGGTTATCATACTTCTCATGGGTTTGGTGAAGATTGATTCCTTCTATTTCTGCCATATTTTCCTATGCCACCACTTGCCTGCTGAGGCCTCTGCCTATTGCCATATTCCTCTAAAACTGAGGAACACTATTTTGTTAGAAAATCTTGCCTGCCACTGAATATTCTCCATGCTCAAGCCTTAACTTCTGCTTGTTGTTTGTTGTCAGGCTCCCAGAATGTTTTGCCCTCTTATCAGGATCCCTTTCTGTAGTAACTGTTGAGTTCTTCCCCAATGGTCTGCCATACCCCAGGAAGTCTGCATGGTCTCAGGACCTGGGCTTTCCTTGGACTGACCTGTCTTAACCATCCAATGTTCACCCCTTCTTAGCAGGGTACCCCCAGTTGTGATTCTGGTGGCAGTTACCTCAACTACCAAATGGCTACAATTATTTGGCACTGTATTTTTGTCAGTTGGCTTCAGGGGCTGAGTTTTTGATTAAGTACCCTGCCCCACCCTACCCCCAAATAAAACAATTTTTTTTTTTGGTACCAATGGAAACAAATCATCAACTAGTATGGAAATACATGAAAAAGAAACTGAAGATCACTTATAACTCCAAAACTCATAGATATTAACTGTTAATATTTTGAATATTTTGTTAGTATCTATTGATGTACATATATACAAAGCCAGTCAGTTCTACATTCAAAAATTTTATCAAATCTAACCAGTTCTCACTGTCTTCAACATTGCTACCATCTTTGACCAAACCATCATAATATCCTGCCTGGAGCATATCAATAACGTCTAGCTGGTCTACGGTCTATTCTTCACCCAACATCCAGAGTGATCCTTTTAGAATGTTGATCTGGTCATGCCTTTTACCTATTCAAAAATGTCCAATGACTTCCCATCAGACTTCCAATAAATCCACCCTCTTTTAAGTGGTCTGTTAAGTCCATTTGACTCCTGTCTCTGTTTATTGTCTCATCAGTTATCATTCTTCCTCTTATGCCATTTTAGTCATATTTGCCTCTTTGCTGCTTCTCAAACTAAAGCATGATTCAGCTTTGGGGACTTCAGCTTGTTGTTCCCTCTATTAGCAATGTTCTACCCATAGATAGTCACATGATTTGCTCTTTCACTTCATTGAGGTATCTGCATAAGTGTCACCCACTATTGTATTTTAAAAAGCACTTTCTTTTGATACTGCCTGTTTCTCTACTTGCTTTATTTTTCCTTCTAGCACTTATCCTTACCTGTCACTTATCCTCAATATACTATTATGTATATTTTAATGTCTGCCTCCACCACTAGATCATAAGCTTTATAATGACAAGGATGTTGTTTTATTTATTCCTTAAACAATAAACAGTGCCTGGCACATAGCAAGTTGTTCAATAAATATCTGTGGAATAAAAATTTGGAAATATATATGTAAATATCATACTATACATGGCATTTATTAAATGACTTTTAAAACTTGATATATAATGAGATTCTCTCATATCTATAAATACTAATATGCATTATCAAGTTTATGTTTTCATCCTTTAAATCTTAACAGTGGTCAATTATTCTCCTTGGTGGAGTGGGAAATTTGGCTGACAAATAGTAAAAAGGTTTTGAAGGAGTGTCTTTCCATTGACTGGAGCCAAAAAATAAAGGGGGACTATAAAATATTCCAATGGCCTTCTTCATGTGTCAGAGGTAGTTTCTAAAAAGGAGTTCCAAGCAGGGTTTCAGCAATGAAGGAAATCTGTAGCATCTTAAAATGATTCATTTAAAAGAAGAGGTGCTCATTAGGAGAAAAGTGGTATATAGTATGTTAGATTAAAATAGTCACACTACTTTATAATCACAGTTCTTAAAAACAAGAGATGACATTAAAAGTAAGAAAACACTTGACAACTACTCTGAAGGGATATTGTTGTAATATATAACAGATGCTAACAGTCCAAGCCTCAGTAATGTGTTAATGTTATTTCACTTAATAATTTGATTTTTACTCTGTTTTACATCTTAATAATTGTTTTTGAAATATTTGTATGATATATGCCTTCCTAACTTCAGAAGGCAAGCTACATAAATCACATTATTCGGTTCTTGCTGTCAGATTTTAGAAGCCCAAGAGGTTCTGAGTCTTGGGCTTCTAAAATTTTTATTCTTTCTTTGAGTTTATGTGCGGACTCTAAAGAAAGGTTCTATACCATAACCAAAGAAGTCTTAATGAAGAAATCATCTTGTTGAACCAAACCCATTGTAAAATTTACCATGCTCCAAAGTTAAATAAGAGTTTTGCTTTAACAAAAGCTTGCACATTTGTTTAGAAGCTGTGTTGTGTTTTATGTGTTGTATAATTTAATAGCCTTACAAACAGGCTTTTCAGCACACTCAAATATACAGTATGTTTCAATAAAATGTATACATACTTTCAAAACCAATATTTATTTGCAAGGAAACTCATGATGCTAACTTGTTGCAGCATGTAGCATAATGAAACAAATGTTCACCATCAGTTTCTCCTACTTTTTGAACATGACTTATGTTCACACATTTTTCTCATCTTTACCCTACCTTATCTTTAATGGGAATAGAGATATGAATAATATCCTCCTCTAATTTATGTCATGTTGAAATGGCTACATAGATTAGTTCAGTTTTAAATTAATGTCTGCATTCTGTTAACATATTAGTAACAATTCCCAAGACAATTTTCTTTTTTTCCTTTTCCTTTTTTTGTTTTTGATTTATTATTAAAGCATTCCATGTTAATTATAGAAATATTGGTTGGAAATGCAGAGACTATTAAACCTGAAATGTTCTAAAACTGAATGTTTTCTTGGAAAAGAATTTGAAATTTATGGGGTTATCTTAAGTTGTAGAAAAATGGCCTATATCACTGAGATTTTGATTAGTTACTAGGCATGGTAAATATATTTTTTCTATTTTTAAGAGGGCTGTATGATACTCATTTTGAGGAGATTAGAAAATATAGAAATGTTTAGAGAAAAGGATAGCAATTTTTCGAAAATCCTTCAGAGAGAAACATCGCTAATATTTGACCTCTGTACTGATAGCCATTTCTCGAAAACGTTGAGAATCCAGTGTGTGTGTGTGTGTGTGTGTGTGTGTGTGTGTGTGTGTGGGTGTGTGTGCATAAAGGAAATATATTAGGTTTATAGTAATTGTGTATATTTATATACACATTATGTATCTATATATACACTTTGATATCTTTTTCCTTTAACATTTTATCATAAGCATTGCCCACATTATCAAAAATTATTCTTAAATATAATATTTAAAGGCTGCATAGTATTTTATGTTAATGAAAGTGACACAGTTAAGTGTTCACTGAACACTTTGGTTTAGTAAACTTATCATTGTAGTTGACTTTGCAATGAATATCTTTACACATAAAAATGGAAAAACTACAGAAAAGTACAAAGAATAAAATTTAAAACATCTGTAATAAACATTACTATAAACCTAATATATTTCCTTTTAGTATTATATATTTATTTTCCCTTTTTAATACAATTTAAAATCATAATGTATATGTACAAACGTTATATCTGTGTGTATATATACGTATATACACACAATGGATTATTGTTATTGATAGGTTTCATATTTGCAAATTCCCCTACTCACTAATATTTATTTGTAAACCCAAAATTAATACTTCCATTTCTTTCACAGTCATTCACAGACATGAAGAGTTGCAAAAAATCTGAGTCACCCAACACATATTCCAAGCTGAGCCTGAACAACGCAATGCCCTTCCTTCTCGTTTCAGTCTTATACTATAAACAAATGTCATTTTGCAGTGTATTATGTGCCACGTTTTTAAAATTTTGTGCCTCTTCTTGGAGATTTTGTTGTTTAAAATAGCCTGCAAGTGCTGAAACACTGTCATGTTTTCCTAAGTGCGAGAAGGCTGTGATGTGCCTTGAGGAGAAAATATGTGTGTTAGATAAAGTTTGTTCAGGTATGATTTATGGAGCTGTTGGTCATGAATTTTACATGAATGAATCAGCAGTATATATTAAATAAGGTGTCTTTAAACAGAAACACACATAAAACAAGATCATGTATTGATTGGTTGATGAGAATGTGACTAGAAGCTCACAGGAATCTAATTCTTTAGTTTCCCTAAGAGTTCTGTTGAGTATTTGCTAATTCTGTGTTTGTGGTGACTTTATAGAACATAACTACTGTGAATAATGATAACTTAATGCATATATATGTGCATGTATAACTATGTATACACACACAACATTGTATTTATGTGTTTTATATACACACAGGGTACACTTCTCTTTTCATTTTTATTATAAATTAGCGTTTTTCCATGTTGTAAAATATTTTTGAAAACCTGATTAATGGCTTCCTGATGTAACATCAACATTACACTATCATGGGACGTTAGGTTTTACAATTTTTGCCAACAGTTCATCACACCAATAGGAAGAAAATTCAAGTGATCATATCAATAGATGGAGAAATAACATTTGACAAAATACAACATTCATTAATGATTAAAAACTCTCAGCAAACTAGGAATAGAGGGGAACTTCCTCAACTTTATAAAGAACATCTAAAACAACCTACAGCTAACATCATGTGTAATGCTCAGAAACTAGATGCTTTTCTGCTAAGATCAGGAACAAGGTAAGGCTATCACCTCTTACCTGTCATATTCTACATTGTACTGGAACTTCTCACTTGCAGCAAGACAAGAAAAGGAAATAAAATTTATAAAGATTAGGAAGGAAGAACTGAATCTGTATATGTTTGATGATGACCATAATTGTTTATATTGAAAGTCTCAAAATCTCCTGGAACTAGTAAGTGATTATATCAAGGTTGTGGGATGCAAAGTTAATGTACAAAAATCAATTGCTTTTCTGTGTACCAGCAATGAACTAGGGAATTTGAAATTAAAACAAAATATAATTTCTGGTCTATTATGGGTAAAGCTGCAATGAATATGAAAGTGTAGATATTTCTTTGACATACTAATTTTAATTCCCTTGAATATATACCCAGAAGTGAGATTGCTGAATCATACGATAATTCTATTTTTAATTTTATGAGGAAACTCCATACTGTTTTCCATAATGGCTACACTAATATACATTCCTATCAGAGGTGTATGAGGGTTCCCTCTTCTCCACATCCTCACCAACACTTTTTTATCTTTCGTCTTTTTTATAATAGCCATCCCAATAAGTATGAGATGATACATCATTGTGATTTTAAAAAAACATATGATTTTTTAAAAATTGTGGGTACACAGTATGTATATATATTTATGGGGTATGTGACATGTTCTGATACAGGCATGTAATATGAAATAAGCACATCATGGAGAATGGGGTTATTTAAAAATACACAATTAAGTTATTATTGACTACAGTCATCCTATTGTGCTATCAAATAGGAGGTCTCATTCATTCTTTCTATTTATTGGTACCCATTAACCATCCTCAATTCCCTTTCAATCCCCCATTACCCATATCAGCCTCCAGTAACCATCCTTCTACTCTCTATGTTCATTAGTTCAATTGTTTTTGTTTTCAGATCCCACAAATAAGTGAGAATATGTAATGTTTGTCTTTATGAGCCTGGCTTCTTTCACTCAACATAATGTTCTCCAGTTCTATCCATGCTGTTGCAAATGACTGGATCTCATTCTTTTTTAAGGCTGAATAATACTGCATTGTGTATATGCACTCCATTTTCTTTATCCATTCATCTGTTGATGGACACTTAGGTGGCTTCTAAATCTTAGCTACTGTAAACAATACTGCAAAAAATATAGGACTGCAGATGTATCTTGGATATACTGATTAACTTTCTTTTGGTTATATATTCAGCAGTGGGATGGCTGAATCATATGGCAGCTCAATTTTTAGTTTTAGGAGGAAACTCCAAACTGTTCTCCAAACGGTTGTACTAATTTATTTTCCCACTAACAGTGTACAAGGGTTCCTTTTCTCCATATCCTTGCCAGCATTTGTTATTGCCTGTCTTTTGGATATGAGCCATTTTAACTGGGGTAAGATGATATCTTATTGTAGCTTTCATTTGCATTTATCTGATGATCAATGATGTTGGGCACTTTTGCATATTCTTGTTTGCCATTTGTATGTCTTCTTTTAAAAAATGTCTTCAAATATGTTGCCCATTTTTAAATCAGATTACTAGATTTTTTTCCTATAGAGTTGTTTGAGCTACTTATATTTTCTGATATATATTATTAATCCTGACAATGGGTTATTAATCCTTTGTCAGATAAGTAGCTTGCAAATGTTTTCTTCCATTCTGTGGGTTGTCATTTAACTTTGTTGATTTTACCCTTTGCTGGGCAGATGCTTTTTAACTTGATAAGATTCCATTTGTCCGTGTTTGCTTTGGTTGCCTGTGCTTGTGGGGTATTGCTCAAGAAGTCTTTGCCCAGACAAATGTGCTAGATTTTTCCAATGTTTTCTTGTAGTAGTTTAATAGTTTCAGGTCTTCAATTTAAGTCTTTAATCCATGTTGATTTGATTTTTGTATATGGCGAGAGATAGGTGTCTAGTTTTATTTTTTGCATATGGATATCCAGTTTTTCCAGCACCATTTATTGAAGAGAGCCTATTTTTCCCAGTGTATATCATTGGCACTTTTGTCGAAAATGAGTTCACTGTAGGTATGTGGATTTGTTTCTGAATTCTCCATTCTGTTCCCTTGGTCTATTTGTCTGTTGTTATGCCAGTACCATGCTGTTTTGGTTACTATAGCTCTGTAGTAAAATTCGAAATCACATAATCAGATTCCTCCAGTTTTGCTCCTTTTGCTTAGGATAACTGTGGCTATTTTGTGTCTTTTGTGATTCCATATAAAATTTAAGATGGTTTTTTCTATTTCTTTGAAGTATGTCTTTGGTGTTTTGATAGGGATTGCATCGAATCTGTAGATTGCTTTGGGTACTATGGATATTTTAACAATATTGATTTTTCCAATCCATGTACATGGACTATTTTTCCATTTGTTGATGTTCTCTTAAATTTCCTTCATCAATGTTTTACAGTTTTCATTATAGAGATCTTTCACTTCATTGGTTAAATTAATTCCTAATTATTTATTGTAATTTTATGGGTGGCCATTGTAAATGTGATTACTTTTCCATTTCTTTTTCACATTGTTCACTGTTGGCATATAGAAATGCTACTGATTTTTGTATGTTGATTTTATATCCTGCAGCCTTACTGAATTCGTTTATGAGTTCTAATAATTTTCTTGTTGGGTCTTTAGGTTTTTCCAAATATAAGATCATATCATCAGCAAACAAGGATAATTTGTCTTATTCTTTTCCAATTTTAATACCCTTTTTATCTTTCTCTTGTCTGATTGCTCTAGCTAGGACTTCCAGGACTATGTTGAATATCAGTCGTGACAGTGGTCATCCTTGTTGTTTTCCAGATCTTACAGGAAAGACTTTGTTTTTTCCCGTTCAGTATGATACTAGCTGTGGGTCTATCAAATATGGATTTTATTATGTTGAAATATGTTACTTCTATCTCCAGTTTTTTGAGGGTTTTTTAATGAAGGATGTTGAATTTTATCAAATTCTTTTTCAGCATTAATTGAAATATTCATATAGTTTTTATCCTTCATTGTGTTGATATGATATATCACATTGCTTGATATACATATGTTGAACCATCCTTGCATGCCAGGGATAATTTCCAGCTTGTCATGATGAATGATCGTTTAAATATATTGTTGAATTTGGTTTGCTAGTATTTTGTTGAGCATTTTTTTCATCAGTATTTATCAGAGATATTGACTTGTAGTTTTCTTTTTTTGATGTGTCTTTGTCTGGTTTTGGTATCAGGGTCATACTGGCCTCGCATAATGAGTTTGGAAGTATTCACTTCTCTATTTTTTGGAATAGTTTGAGTAGGACTGGTATTAGTTCTTCATTAAATTCTTCATTAAATGGTAGAATTCAGCAGTGAAACTATCAGGTCTTGGGCTTTTTTTTTTTTCTGGGACACTTTTACAACTTTGATGTCATTGCTTGTTATTGGTCTGTTTTTTAATTCTTCCTGATGAAATCTTAGTAGGTTGTTTGTAATTAGAAATTTGTCCATTTCTTCTCCATCTTCTAATTTATTGGTATATAGTTGCTCATATTAACCACTAATGATCCTTTGAATTTCTGCAATGACAATTGTAATGTCTCCTTTTTTATTTTTTATTTTATTTATTTGGACCTTCTCTCTTTTCTTGTTAGTCTGGCTAAAGGTTTGTCAATTTTGTATAACTTTTCTAAAAACCAACTGTTTGCTTAATTGATCTTTTGTATTTTTTATTTCAATTTTATTTATTTCTGCTGTGATGTTTATTATTTCATCTCTTCTCTTGCATTTCTTGTTCTTCAAGATGCAATGTTAGAGTGTGTATTTGAAGTTATTCTTCTTTTTTGATGTAGGCACTTATAGCTATAAACTTCCCTCTTAGTACTGTTTTTGCTGTGTCTCATAGGTTTTGTTATGTTATGTTGTATTTCCACTATCATTTGTTTTAATAATTTAAAAAATTTCCTTCTTAATTTTTTTGTTGACTCACTGATCATTCAGGAGCATATTGTTTAATGTATTCGTGTACATTTCCATGTATTTGTGTAGTTTCTAAAATTCCTCTTATTATGAATTTATAGTTTTATGCCATTGTGGTCACATAAGATGCTTGATTTTATTTCAATTTCTTGAATGTTTTCAGACTTATTTTGTGACATAACATATGGTCTGTCTTTGAGACTCATCCATGTACTAAAGAAAAGAATGCATATTCTCAGGCTGTTGGATGAAATGTTCTGTAAATATCTATTAGATCCATTTGGTCTATAGTGCAGATTAAGTGTGATGTTTCTTTGCTGATTTTCGGTCTATAAAATCTATTTAATGCTGAGTGTGAGATGTTGAAATCTCTGGCTATGATTTTATGAGTGCCTATCCCTTTCTTTAGCTCAAATAATATTTGCTTTATGTATTTGTGTGCTCCAGTGTTGGGTGCATATGTATTTATAATTGTTATATCTTCTTGCTGAATTGACCACTTTGTCATTACATATTGGCCTTCTTTGTCTCTTCTTATAGTTTTGGTCTTGAAATCTATTTTATCTTATATAAGTATAGCAAATCTTGCTATTTTTTGGTTTCTATTGGCATGGAATATTTTTTTTCCATTTCTTGATTTTCAGTCTACTTGTGTCCTTATAAGTGAAATGTGTTTCTTGTAGGCAACATACCAGTTGGTCTTGTTGTTTGATTCATTTAGCTAGTCTATGTCTTTTGATTTGAGAGTTTAGTCCATTTGCATTCAGTGTTATTATGGATAAGTAAAGACTTACTCCTTCCATTTTGTTGTCTGTTTTCTGGTTGTTTTATGGTCTTCTCTTCCTTATTTCTTTCCTGTCCATTTTTCTCTAGTGAAGGCAATTTTCTCTGGTGATATTATTATTTTTTAGCTTTTTATTTTTTGTGTGTACATTGTAGTTTTTTGGTTTGAGTTACCATGAGGCTTTCAAATACTCTTATAACCCATTTTTTAACCTGAAACAACTTAACAGTATTTACATGAACAAACAAGCAAAAGAAAACTAATAAAAACTCTACACCTAAACTTTTCTCCCCTAGTTTTTAACTTTTTGTTGTTTCTATTTTTATCTTATTGTTTTGAATATGTCTTGAAAAGTTGTAGTCATTATTTTGTATTGGTTTATTGTTTAGTTTTTCTATGTAGGATAAGAGTAGTTTACACATCAAAGTTACAGTGTAATGATAGTCTGTGTACTTACTATTACTAGTTAGTTTTGTACTTTCAGGTGATTATTTCTTGCTCATTAATGTCCTTTCCTTTCTGATTGAAGTACTCCCTTTAGCATTTCTTGTAGGACAGGGCTGGTGTTGATTAAATTCCTCAGCTTCTGTTTCAGAAACTCTTTCTCTTTCATGTTTGAAGGATATTTTTGCCAGATATACTATTATATGGTAAAAGGTGTTTTCTTCAGCACTTAATAATGTTATGCCACTATTCTGGCCTGTAAGGATTCCACTGAAAGTCTGCTGCAAGACATATTGGAGCTCCATTGTATGCCATTTGTTTCTTTCCTCTTGTAGCTTTTGGAATCGTTTCTTTGTCTTTGATCTTTGAGAGTTTGATTATTAAATGCTTTGAGGTAATCTTTGGATTAAATCTGCTTGGTGTTCTATAACCTATTGTACTTGGATATGGATGTCTTTCTCTAGGTTTGGGAAGTTCTCTGTTACTAACCCTTTGAATAAGATTTCTACCCCATCTCTTTCTCTGCATCCTTTTTAAGGCCAATTACTCTTTGATTTGCTGTTTTGAGGCTATTTTCTAGATCTTTTAGGTGTGCTTCATTATTTTTTATTCTTTTTTCTTTTGTCTCCTCTGACTCTGTATTTTCAATTAGCCTGTCTTCAAGCCCACCAATTATTCCATCTACTTGTTCATTTCTGCTGTTAAAGGACTCTGATGCATTTTTCAGCATGCCAGTTGCATTTTTAGCTCAAAAATTTATGCTTGATTCTTTTTAATTATTTCAATCTCTTTGTTAAATTTATCTGATAGAATTCTGAATTCTTTCTTTGTGTTATCTTACTTTTTTGTGTTTCTTCAACACAGCTATTTTGAATTCTCTGTCTGAAAGGTCACATATCTCTGTTTTTCCAAGATCAATCCCTAGTGCCTTATTTAGTTTATTTGGTATGGTCATGTTTTCCTGCATGATGTTAATACTCGTAAATGTTCCTTGGTGTCTAGGCATTGAATGGTTAGGTATTTATTGTAGTCTTCACTGTCTGGGCTTATTTGTAGCTGTCATTCTTGGAAAGGCTTTTCAGATATTTGAAAAGACTTGAACGTTGTGACCTAAACTGTATCTGCTTTAGTGGGCACCCCAAGCCCAGTAACACCGTGTTTCTCAAAGGCTTAAAGAATTACCACCTCAATGGTCTTGGACAGGATCCAGAAGAATTCTCTGGATTACCAGGCAAAGACACTGTTTCCTTCTCTTACTTTCTCCCAAACATTCAGAGTTTCTCTGTTCTGAACCACCTAAAGCTGAGGGTGGAGTGAGAGAAGCACCCTGTGGCCACCACCACTATAACTCCATTGGGTCAGACCTGAAGCCACCAGAGTGCTGAGTTTCACCCAAGGCCTGCTGTAACCACTCCCTAGCTACTGCCTATGTTTGCTGAAGGCCCTGGGGCTCTGCAATCAGCCAGTGGCAAAGACAGTCAGGCCCATATCCTTCCCTTTAGGGCAGCGAGGTACCCCAAACCTCAGGTGGATCCATAAGTGCCACATGGGAATTAGGGACTAGAGTCAAAAACCTTAGAAGTCTACCTGGTGTTCTATTGTGTACTGGCTGAGCTGGCACTCAAACCACAGGACACAGCCTTTTCCACTTTTCCCTCCTCTTTTCAAAGGCAGAGAAGCCTCACCCCATAGCCATCACCACCCCAGGCCACAAGGAGTGCTGCCAGACTACCACTGATGTTTCCTTAAGGCTGAAGCTCTCTTAAGTCAGCTTGTTGTGAATGCTGCCTGGTTTGGGACTGACTCTTCAGGGAAATAGGCTCCTCTGTGGCCTAAGGCAGGCCCAGAAATGCCATTCAAGAGTACAATTCTGGAATCTGGAACCCCAAGAACCCGTTTGGTGTTCTACCATCCTGTGGCCCTGCTGGAACCTAAGGTGCAAGACACAGTCTCCTTCACTTTTCCCTCTGCTTTTCTCAAACAGGAGGAGTTTTGCCCCCATAGCCACACAGCTGTTATGTGCCAAGTTTACCTGAAGTCAGAAAGCCTCAGTGACTCACCCAAGGCCCTTGAGGCAGTACCTGGATATCGCTGCTGGTTATTCAGGGCCCAAGGTCTCTTTAGTTAGCAAGTGATTAATGCTGGCAGGACTGGGTTCTTTCCTTCAAGGCAGTGGGTTCCCTTCTGGCCCAAGGTGTGTCTAGAAATATCTGGGCGCTAGGGACTAGAATGGGGGCCTCATGACTCTAACTTGTGACCTATTCTGCTATGGCTGGGCTGGTTTCCTAAGTGTAAGACAAAGTTCTCCCCACTCTTCCCTCTCTTCACCTCAAGTGGAAGGAAGGGGTCTCTTTTAGAGCCATGATATGTGCAGCCTGGTTTTAGGGGAGGGTTGATGCCTGCACTCTCTTGGCTGTACCAGCTGGTGTCCCAGTATGTCCCATACCTCCCTAGTCCAATGTCTCTAGGCCTAATTGAGCACTAGGACTTGCCTAACAGTTGTGGCTCTTATGACCTAGACTGTCTTTCAGGTTTACTTGGAGACATGGAGTGCTGTATCCCGTGGTGGAGAAGTTTACGGGAACTCAAGTTCCAATTGCTGGGATTGGTGATTCTCCTCTGGTTTGGGCTAGTTTAAATGCTCCCACCCTAGCTGAGCATCAGCTGAGTTTGTCTGGATTTCCTTTCTGCTATAACAGGACAGCAATGAGTTCATTGCCTCACAGTTGCTGTGTTCTCCCTTCCCCAGCATCCACAGAAGCTCACTGTACCAAGCTTCTGCTGCCTGGGGTGGGAGACTGGTGGTGTTGGTGATTCAGGACTTTTTTTTTTCCTCTTCAGTGCCTATTTCAGTGATATGAAATTAAAACCAGGTACTATGAGTACTCACCTGATTTTGGGTTCTTATGAAGATGTATTTTCTGTGTAGGTAGTTGTTAACTTAGTGACCTTGCAGTGGTGTGTGTGTGTTGGGGGGGCGGTACACAGAGAAGCAGTGGAGCCTTCTATTCCACCATTTTGACCCACCCTCTAGGTTCCTCATTGTGGTTTTAATGTGCATTTCCTTGATGGTTCATGACCTAAGTGTCCATCAACAGATGAACAAACATAGAAAATGTGGTATATATACACATGGAATACTATTCAGCCTTAAAAATAAGGAAATTCTGTCCTTTGTGACAACATAAATGAACCTGGAGGATACTATGCTAATGAAATAAGCCAAGCACTGAAAGACATATACCACATGATTTCACTTATATATGGGATATAAAAAGTCAAACCCATAGATGTAGTGAGTAGAGTGGTGGTTGTCCAAGTCTGTAGAGGGGAATGGACAGGGAATGGGAAGATGTTGGTCATAAGACACCAAATTTCAGTGAGAAATGAGGACTATATTTTAGTGATCTATTGAAAGCATGGTGATGATAGTTAATAATACTGTATATTTAAAAATTGTCGAAAGAGTCAATTTTAAATATTTTAGATGTCACTGCAAAGAAGTGATAAATATGTGATATGATGGATGTTTTAATTAGTTTGATTTAATAATTTCACAATGGATACACATCTCATAACTTCACATTGTACCACATAAATATATGCAACCATTGTCATTTAAAAATTAAATTAAAAAACACACACAATACCATTTACATTAACACCAAAAATAAAATAATTAGGTAATAAATCTAACAAAATATGCACAAGAATTATATGTGAAAAACTACAAAATTCTGATGAAGGAAATTAAAGAAGATCTAAGTAAATGGAGAGAGATGTCATGTACTTGGATAAGGAGACTTAATATTGTGAATATGTCAGTCTTCCCAACTTGATCTGTAGTGTTAATGCAACCTCAATAAAAAATCCCAGCACATTATTTTGTGAGTATTGATAAACTGATTCTAAAATTATATTTGGAGGAAAATACCCCAAATAGTCAACATAATATTGAAGGAGGGAAAATATGGAGAACTCACACTATCCAATTCTAAGGCTTACTATATAGCTACAGTAATCAAGACTCTGTTGCATTGGTAAAAGAATAGACAGATAGGTTAATGAGACAACAGAGAGCCCAGAAATAGACCCACACAAATATAGTCAACTAAACTTTGACAAGGAGCAAAGGCAAGTCAACAGAGAAAATATGGTCTTTTCAACAAATGGTCCTGGAACAATGAGACACGCACAAGCAAAAAGTAAATAAATAAATACATAAATAAATACAATGTAAATCTAAACACATACCTAATGCCTTTCACAAAAATTAACTCAAAGTAGATCATAGATTTAAATGTGAAATACAAAACTAAAACTTCTGAAATATAACACAAGAAAATCTAGGTATCCTTGAGTTTGATGATGACTTTAAAAAAATGTAACACCAAAAACATGATCCATTGAAGAAAAAATTGGTAAGTTGGACTTCATAAAAATTAAAAACTTATCTGCCAAAGACACTGTTATACAATGAAAAGACAAGGCACAGATTGGGAGAAGATTCTTTGCTAAACACATATCTGATAGAGAACTGGTATTTGAAATATATAAAACCTCTTAAAACTCAACAATAACAGAATAAACAACCCAATTAAAAATTGGCTAAAGATCTGTACATACACCTCACCAAAGAAAATATACAGATGGCAAACAAGCGTATAAAAAGATGTTCTACATCATATGTTATCAGGGAATTGTAAATTTAAACAAGAGCGATATACCACTACCTATTAGAATAGCTGAAATCCAAAGCACTGACAACACCAGATGCTGGTGAGCATGTGGAACAACAGGAACACTCATTGATTGCTGGTAGGAACACAAAATGATACAGCTATTTTGGAAGATAGTTTGGCAATTTTTAAATAAAACGGACACTTACTATACGAACCAGCAATTGCACAACTTGATATTAACCCAAATGAATTGAAAACTTAAGTACACAAGAACCAACACACAAATGTTTATAGCAGTTTTATTCACAAGTGCCAAGACTTGGAAGCAATCAAAATGTCCTTCAATCAGTGAATGGATAAATTGTGGCACACTCATAAAAATGAATATTATTCAGCATTAACAAGAAATGAAATGTTATGTGATGAAAAGACATACAGCAACCCTAAATGCATATTGCTAAGTGAAAGAAGACAATTTGAAAGAGGCACATAATTTATGAGTCCTACTATTCTGGAAAAAGCAAAACTATGGAGACAGTAAAAAGCTCAATGGTTACTTGGGACCTGGGAGGAAGGAGGGAGGGATTAAGTGGAGAACAGATTATGTTTAGGGAAGTGAAACTATTCTGTATGGTACTACAATGGTGGATACCTGTCACGATACATTTGTTTAAACCCACAGAATGTACAACACAAAGAGTAAATCCCAGTGTAATTATAGATGTTAGTGAAAATGGTGTGTCAATATTAGCTCATTAATTGTAACAAATTACCATACTAACACAAGACGTTAATAACGGGAGAAATTGTGTGTATGGTGAGGAGGGATTGAGAAGACATTTAGAAACTCTTGGTAATATCAGTTCAATTTTTCCATATACCTAATCTCTAAAAATACTTAGTTTTTAAAAATTGTTGTGGAAGTATCAGACAACCCTACCATTTTGAAGTTCTGTTTTTGTTATTCATACTGCAAATGACACATCACTTACATAGGCAGAGCCTTATTGTATATTTTAATATGTTTGTGAATATCTGAATAACCAAGCTGTACATGAATTTTACTAAAATATTCTGGGTATGCAAAGGTCATTTCTCAAGTTCTCCCAAAGTTTTTGAGGTGATGTGGTAAAACCAAAATTCCCCACCCTTTTTCTCTGGCCTTTGATGAAGCAGAAGAGGCAGTTTCAGGCTTTTTGGAGGGTAGGTAATCAAAGGCATACATGGCCTAAGGACTTCAAGCTTTCTAAAGGACAGAAGCTTTCCGAGATGCAGCACTTGAACTTTAATCAGACAACCATGAGTGCATGCGCTATTTCTTATTCTCCAGGGCTGAGTGGGCTTTTGGTGTTGAAATTACTTTGGCACTGTGAGCAGCTGGGGAACTGGTATGCAGGGCTTTGTCTGTTGGCTTAAATAGAGGAACAAGAGGGATCATAAATAAAGTCTTTTGTGGGTTAGTTTTGTTCTGTGTCACCTTGAGTCCCAAAGGTATTCCAACTGCTTGAAGCTGTGAATGACAGGTTCTTTCTTTTTTTTTTTTCACACTCCTACCTTTCTCAGACAGAGGGTGGTAAAATAAGGATTCTCTGATTTGGTACCACTCTGTGTTTTAAAATTGTGTTTATAACAAATAATCTGTGAGAGGTAATGAAAAGCCA
Organism: Pongo abelii; assembly: GCF_028885655.2. Lineage (NCBI taxonomy): Eukaryota > Metazoa > Chordata > Mammalia > Primates > Hominidae > Pongo > Pongo abelii. The sequence goes on along the minus strand of NC_072008.2, from coordinate 123,469,414 downwards.
TCAGTAATGTAGAGGTGTTATAGAAAAAACAAGGCTTTATTGTTTTTCTTCTTCACCCTTCAAAGACAAAGTGAATGCAGCAGTGCCTAGGATAACTGTACTCTGCTGTTAAAAATTGCTCCTAATTTTTGGTATGTTTTATCTGCATTAGTTCTGACTTTTGAGATATGTAACGCATGTGGAAAAGCTAATTAACAGATGAACTGTTAGATTATAACAGATAACCCACCAACAAAACGTAAAGCATCTAAATTAAGGATGCAGGTAGGGCCAGCCTAACAGCAGTTCAATTTAGCAAACATGTATTAAACATCTGCGAGGTATTCACCTTTGGAGATGGTGACTTTGTGCTATCTGATCTGGCCCCAGTTGTCATTTTGGTTTAGTGCTCTGAGTTGCTGTAATTAGTTTTCCATCAAGTATCCAAAATGTACTATAGGCAAAATGGTGATATAAGTAGTTTGTTTTTGTGTCTCTCCTACTATGCTTCATGAACCCCTTGAAAGTCACAAAATTGTTTCTCATAGTCTCAAGACAAGACTCTGTACCCTGTACCGTCTTAATGTGGCAGTTGGCTAATCTGAAAAATTAACATGTGGTAGTCTTTTAATAGTAGAATTCTAAGAGTGGGGTTTCACCTTGCCTTTCCCTGGTAGTATGTATTCCCTTAACTAATGACTTTCTGGAGAAAGTTTATTTTCATTTTCTATTTCATTCTTTTCTTTCTTCCTGAATCTCAGGGATAACTCTGATGCAGGAATTTAGGGCAGATAGGAGGAGAAAATGGTCAGCATCATGACAGACCTCAGAAGGAGAGATTTTGAGAGCAATAGAACTTTTTAAGTGTTCCTTTCATCATCCCTCATGGGTGGACCAATTCTGCTTACATTGGAGTCTGCTCTCCAGACTCAGTGTCCAAGAAGGTTAGTGAAGTGGTAAATTTAAGGCAGGAGTGACATTAGCAATAAATGGCACACTTGGTTAATCCTAGTAAATAAATAAATCCCATGGCCAATCAAATGATTAAAGAAGACTACAGAAAACTATAAAATGTGAGGCCAGAAGACATTCTTATGTGTCATTAGTCTCTGTTGTGAACTGACTTGTGCCGTCCCCTAAATTTATATATTAGAGCCCTAATCTTTAATGTGATGATATTTGGAGATGGGGCCTTTGGGAAGTAATTAGGATTAAATAAAGTCATAAAGGTGGGGCCCTAATTCGATGAGATTGGTGTTTTTATAAAAGGAAGAGAAGACATGAGAGAGCTCTCTGTCCTCCCGCACAGAGAAGAGGTCATGTGAGGACACTGTGATGGCAGCTGTCTACAAGCCAATGAGAAAGTTCTCACCAGGAACAGACTTTTCTTGGCACCTTGATCATGACTTCTGGACTCCAAAACTGTGAGAAAATTAATTTCTGTTGTTTAAGCCACCCAGACTGTGGAATTTTGTTATGACAGTCTGAGCATGCTAACATTTCATATCATGAAACTTTTGTAAATCATTATTAACCTGCTTAAAGCAGTATTTTCAGTATTCTTTTCAGTCCCGCAAGGATTCATTGTATTCCAAGATACTAGGCATTGATAGCTGTCTAGAGTTAGGCATTGATAGCTGTCTCTTTTTCTTTTGGATCTATCAGACATCAAAACCTCATACAGACATGGTTAATGCAGGAAAACTAAACCAAAGGTCAGGCATTGGCCAGGTCTCTACACTGACATGGGGCTGAATGTGACACAAATAGTCACTTATCTCGAAACTTTTGACAAATAGCCCACAATTATGATGTCAACAGTTATATGTGTTTTGAGGAATTAATTTTAGAATGTAGAGATTATTTTAATGTGTACACTATTTCTCTAGATTGATGAGCCCTACTAAAGTTAACCAATTGCTTGGGAAAGACAGCTTGGTATAGGGGAGAAAAGCTGCCCAGTTGGGTTTTACAGTATCATGTCATGTTTAATATATGATAGAAAACAATGATCAAAATGGAAAAATCTATGAAAAATATACATGGATCACAAAATGTGGATGGAGATATATAGATAGATACAGATATATTTTTTCAAGCAATTATTTGCAGCTGTGAAAGCTTTTGGTAACACCTCAGAACCTGAATTTACAAAAAAAAAGAAATGAAGCAGCTTTAATGAAAGGTAGAGTTGGGTACTTGAGCAGCAATGACTTCTGAGACACCCTTGTAGAACCCTAAGGGACTGAAGAACTCACTCTGAAAACCATTACATTATTACATTCTTAAAGTATGTTGCTGTTTATAAGATTTGATTATTTGGAAAAAGATTGAATTCTTATGCTGAAACAGGATGTAAATGGTGTTAAAGCTGTTGCTAAGAGATATACAAAATTATTTTCAAAATCAGGCAAGTTGTAACCAGAAAAAGGAAGGAAAGGTGCTAAAAGATACTTGAAATACAAGGTTTGCATACTTACCAATGTCACATAATGTTTCAAAGAATAAGAACTAGAGAGTTGTGCCTTTCTTTGCCAAGCCCCCTTCCAATTTTAGGTATAAGTTTTGGCCTATATCAAGGAAATACTGCTCAGGAAACAACATCAAACATTCCAGTGTTTAGATATAGCCTCTCTTGGCAAGTAGGTAGGTGAGATCTGAGAGATGACTGACAGTATTAGTGGAATAGGCCAGATCCAAACCCTTTGATTTTTGAAATAGTCTCACTCTGTCGCCCAAGCTGGAATGCAGTCACATGATCATGGCTCACTGTATCCTCGAACTCCTGGGCTTCGAGTGATCCTCCTGCCTGAGTGATCCTCCTGCCTAAGCCTCCCAAGTAGCTGGGACTACAGACATGTGCCACCACGCCTGACTAATTTTACAATTTTTCTTTCATAGAGACAGAGCCTTGCTATGTTGATCAGGCTGGTTTTGAATTCCTGGCTTCAGGTGATCCTCCTGCCTCTGCCTTTCAAAGTGCTGGGATTACAGGTGTGAGCCCCCATGCCCAGTCCTTTATAATGTTCAAAGTATTATTACATGAATGCCCGGTGGTTGTCATTTAAGCAGTATTCCCTCCTATTCCCCTACTCCCAACTAAATTTTAAGTAGGACTAGGAACTCTTTAGCCACGCCTACTAGAAATTACTGTTAGTCCTATTTGAAAGTTCTGTGGTTTGATTTATTCTTATCTAATTATATAAATTTACTTTACTAATTCATTTTTCTGGCTGGGTTTGCAAAAGTAATGTAGATAAGTGAGGGAAAGTGCAACTTACTGTGAAATCTAGCCCTTCTAGTACAAAGGTAGAGCTAGCCTTTTTGTAGGGGGAAACTGACTCACACAAATAATTTCAGAGTAGACTGTATAGATTCTTCAATCCTCTGACCCATCTAGGATTCTACTCCCAGTCCTGATACTGGGATGAAAATGGGTGGAGTTACAGTAAACCTCCTGCAAATTACATTGCTTCCATTATTAAAAATGGATATGTTTGGCTCTCAGATGGTTTTCTGTCTTTCAAAGTCTTCAAAGAAATGCAAATGACTCCAGGAAATAAATAGCAGAATTTATCATCAATTGATATCTTGGGGGAAATAATGATAGCCAGCTAAGAGTAAAGGCCAGGGGAAAGAGAATACTCAGATTCTCAAAGTATCTGAGAATTGGCACCTGGGTAGAGGGAACAGAATTGGCACCAATAGGGGAGGTGAGAGGACAGCTCTGTTTCTATCCACTTTGTTAAAAAGCATGGATTCAGGAATGGAAATGAGTTACTGTGTTATTGACTAAAATCTTACAGAAGAAACAAATTTACCTTGCACTGAATACATTTTCTAAATTGATGAGTTATTATTCAGAAATGCGTTCCTTGAAATGTCAAAGATTTAAGGACTGATTTGAATAGTCCTTTGAGGACAAGACAATGACCATTTATATTATCAGCTGATGATCCTACTATGTGCTTTATATTTATGATTCTCATTACATCTTTGATGACTACCTTGCTAGGTAGTTATTATTTTCCACAGTTTATGCATGTAAAATGCTGTATTCATTTATTCTATCAATCAGTCTAGGTGCAAACTTTTCAATTTGAAAAACTCTCATCCAACTTCTGATGAATGTTTTGTGTATAGAATCATTTATGTAAATGATGTAAATCTAATTTATATTATGTAATATAAATGCAAACAGTTTTGAGTTTTGGCATTAGTTCACTGTTTAAAGAGGAACATATTTTAGTTCATAACCATAGCAGTCTTTGGTAACGTTTGGGTCTTTTATTCTTCTGTTATTGCTAATCCTGAAATTAACTTTATGAAGGTCATTCACATAGGCATTTAGACTCTCTAATTTAGACTCTCTATGGCAAGGTGAATATGATTATTTCCTCAATACTTAATTGTAAAAACAAAATATGTCTTTTATTTCAAATCAATCAATAAACTCATGTAATCTCTCTGTCTCTCTCTCTCTCTCTCTCTCACACACACACACACACACACACACACACACACACACACACACACACCTCTTTCCTCCCAATAGACTTGTCCACTTGAATACATCCATAGATGTATTTTGTGAAGTTTAGCATATTCAGTCACTGCAGGAAAAAAAATGAACCCACAAGGAAAGGTTACTATTTTTTTATCACTGTTGGTGTAAACCCAGTTTCTTATTGAATTGAGATGTTACTTTTGCTTTTTCTCCCTTGAATACTTAAATGCAGTTGCAGCAAGAACCATGGAAATTCAATGAGATCTTGAAAAGAATTAGTGATTGTTCTGACTGGTTGCTGCAGCCAGCTTGTAACAAATTTCAACTTTAATCATTGTGAAATTAAATAAATAGCCAAAGTCATGACAAAGTTTTCTTAACCAGCTAGGGAAAGAAGCTCACAGAACTACTGAAACTCTAAAAGTACTCTCTTATGTTTCAGAGTAAAATGTAGAGGAGAGAGGCGATGTGGTATAGTGGAAAGTGCATCGTTCTATGAGTGTGAATATGAACAGGGTAACACAAGCCCTGTTTGTGAGTGTCTTTCATTTGGTTTCTTTATTCTTTAAAAGAGAGAATTGGATTAGCAGATCTTTGTGGATATTTCTAAATTTTCAAGATATATACAAAATGGAAGTTCTAATTATGTGTACTTGGAAGTTTATAGATGAAGGTGAGGCTATTGTATGAGTCTACTCCTTCAAATGGTGATCTTGGATTCTCTCTATTCAGACCTAAAAACAACACCCAGCAATGATTATTCTTTAGAACAGTCCCCAACCTCTACGGCACCAGGGACCAGTTTCATGGAAGACAGTTTTCCCGTGGGCATTCAGGGGCAGGTATTAAATTCTCATAAGGAGTGTGTAACCTACATCCCTCACATGCACAGTTCACAATAGGGTTCACGCTCCTAGGAGAATCTAATGCCTCTGCTGATCTGATTTGACAGGAGGCAGAGCTCAGCTTCTAACCTCATGCCATGTGGCCAGGTTCCTAAGAGGCCACAAACTGGTGGCAGTCTGTGGTCCCGGGGCTGGGGACCTCTGCTTTAGGAGATGGACAGTATTGTAATCAAGTGTTATTTTTACTTCCAGTATAACCCTTTTCTTCTGTGAATTTCAGGGACCATACTTGGCTATCTCAGAGAGTTATTTATCATTACATCATTGGGAAACATTGTCTCGCTAAAGGAAATGGGTAAAAAAAACAGTGGGAGAAGCAGATGACAGCCAGGTAGAGAGAAAGGTACAGAGAGTGCACAGGTTTTCCCTAGAGTGAGAAAAGAAGAGAAAAACCTTGATGGTGTTGGAGAGATTCACAGTGTTGTTTTCTGCCCATGGTATTTGTCATCATGCAGGTCCCAAGCATTTTGCATCAGTAGTGACATGAGTTAATGAATGTAGAATCACGTTTCCAGAAATAGGTTTGAACTACCTTTAAGTACAAGGGCATGACCATTTATTTTCTATTACCAGCTGGTGATCCTAGTATGTGTTTTATGTTTATTATTCCGAATGAAACTTCTTGGCCACCCTTGTAGGTAGTTATTATTTCCACTGGTTAATAAATGAGGAGACTGATGTTTAGCAATTGTACTGAAATTTTTTCATGTTTGAAAACTTGAAATCCTTCCAACTTTTCTTCATTTAGTTCTAAAGTTTCAACTTCATCATCAATCCAATCCTGTCTCTGATTGTTTGGACTTGTCGTTTGCACCTAATTCCCAGGGTTTAACTCTGCTCACCTAAGGAATTTTGGATTTATATTTTTTCTGGCATTTCCAATTACTGATGCCTTGAGTAGGCTACCATGTCTCTGGTTCTAGTCCCTCAGTAACATACCTTTACCTCTTGACTCTAAGCTATAACCCTACCTGGGTACTGCTTTGCTTCCATTTAGGCCTTTCTATGCCTCTCCTAGAGAAACAATAATCCCCTATCCATGCTAACCTGGCAGTCTTCAAATGAACATGGGTTTTCACCGTGTTAGCCAGGATGGTCTCGATCTCCTGACCTTGTGATCTGCCCGCCTCGGCCTCCCAAAGTGCTGGGTTTACAGGCGTGAGCCACTGTGCCCAGCCGCAGGCAAGATTCTTATAAAGACCCTTTCATGGACTTGTAAAAGGTCTCACAATTATAGGTGATAGAGCCAGGATTCAAGTTCAGGTTTGTTTGACTCCAAACTATTGTTTATCTTCATTCTGTCATCATACTTTCTAACCGAAAATCAGCAGTACTGTAAAATCCTATCTGCCCATCTAACTGTGGCTTTCCTATTTGTCTGGTCATGTGGTCTCCTACATCCCATTAATATGGTTTTACGGACTCCAGGTCATGTATAATTTAGCTAGTTGCTTGGAGTAGGTAGGATACTCTTTTGCTACTTAATACTCTGTCTGAAGAGTGTCATATATCCAGACTGTCACTAATTCAATGTGTTAAGAATAGGAAAATGAGAGCTACATGCTATATTCTGTACTATACTTTTCATTTATTAACTCATGTGACCCCTCACATTGGTGCTCTAAGGTAGGTACTATTATATACTTCATCTTACGAATAGGGAAAATACAGCATAGAGAGGTCAAGTGACTTGGTCAGGGTTAAAAACCTAGAAGGAACTGTGCTAGAGATACTAACTGCTCATCAGATTCATATGCTTCCCACATTATTCAGACCATTTGCAGTTAGGCAGGACAATGCAATTAATTGTGGTCTATGGGTTGTTAATAGAAGCTTGAGGGCTTCAGAACTGGGGAAAGTTCATCCCCTTCTGAGGCACAACTGCTGATCTAAAACAACTGTTATGGCTGCAGATTTTTCAGTGGATTACCCACCTCCTCCCCAAAATGTGAGGTTAAAGGGGAAAAGCTCTGACTACTTAGCATATATTCATATTTTAGATTAAAAATATATGTTATAGTTTCAAGCATTTTGTTTTTACATTGCAAATATATTTGGACTGTTGTACATTCATATATATATATATTTATTGAAAATTTGCGGTATTATGGAAAACATTGGCCTTAACAGCTTTAGGAAACCTCCTCTTCATGCATTTTGCTAGCTCCTTTCCACTAGGTCTAAAATAATCAATGATTGGATTAGGTGTTGCTGATCAAAAAGGAAGAAAATATCCTTGATCGTTAGAATGCATCTTGATACATTTCTAAGCTGTATTTGGACATTGCCCTGGCTCTGTCAGTTGTTCAGAACCTCTTCATAGTACTAACTGATTAGTAGAAAACATTATTCAGAGTGAAACTAAGATGTGCATTTGTATAATTTGTAGATCTGTGTTTGTTATTTACTCAACTATATGTTGGCTTTATCACAAAGTTGTTAAGCTATTTTTAGGAAGTATTTGAGAGCTGTCTTTATGGTGTGTAGCTCAATTTTATTCTGAAGAAATTCAGTTACGCAGTTTTATGACCATTAAAACATAACATAATCCAAAGTGTCCATCATTGGTTGACAAAACAATCTTGTTTTATTCCTTGCTGGTGACTTTATAATTTGTTTGTCAGCTGATTGAAATCTCATGAATAACCTTATCTGGGAATAGTAGTGAAATGTGAGACTGAGTTCTTTGTCTTGACGAATACTCAATTTAAGGAAATTTGTAGAATTTAATAATAATGCTTTCGGCTTGTGTTATCTACTGGGATATTCCTTGAGTTGAAAGGTGAGAGTCATTTTAAAGATAGTAATTTGATTTGGTTATGGAAACAGAGCCATAGTTTTACCTTCCATGGTGGAAAAGATTTTGGAGACTCTTCCTCTCCTGGACCTTTTGAGTACATAAAAATCATTTGTTGGAACCTCTGTGATAATTTAGGTAATTGAAAAAATCCAATTGAAGCACATATTCTCAAGGTCCAAGTACCAACCTGATATAATAATATAAAATCTTTCTATTTAGCATCTCTTATCCTCTTACTGTGCCGCCTGTAGTCTTAGGCAAATATATTCATGAAAGTGTATTAGCTAACTTTACTATAACAAGGATTCCTAACTGATATATTTCTGACTTCTTTAAGACATGTTGAAAGAAAATTCAAATGTAGATTTAAAACTTCTCTTGTTTTTTTCTGTGATGTGAACCAAGTTAAGTGACCAGATCAATGAAAACTTGAGCTTAGAACTACACTTAGACCTTGCTCAGTCACTAGCTACCTGTGTCAACTTGGGTAAGTCTTTCTGGGTCTCAGTTTTCTCATTTGAAACATCAGAGGATAAGAGATGATTTCTAGGATCACTTAACAGCTCTAAAATGCTGGAATTCTCAGAAACACTAGTAGATAATCATGCATTATAGTTTAACTGTCTCTGTACACAGATGTGAAGACTAGTTATATTCAGTTTTAAAACTGAACTTGGTAATTGGAAACTTATTAATCAATAATTAAATTCTCTCTTCTGTCTTTCAAATTCTTTTATGCATCTTGTTTTGGTTTTTGTTAAAAGTTTGTTTTTCCTAGAGATGTTTTCTTTATCTTAAAATCATAGTGATGTCTTTATAAACCCAGATTTATGGCAGAAAATGCACAGATTTTTGAAATAGGAAGTAATGATAGGAAAAGGAAAACGTTTAATGTAGCCATGGTTGAAACAGGCGCTATTAATAGTTTTGATTTCTATTGGGCCTACTCTCAGAGAAGTTCATAGCTCAGTATATCTGTTAAACCACATCCTCTCAGAGTTCGATAGAGGAAGTAGAACAAAAAGAAAGAGAAAGATGCATAAAGGGTAGATAGTTGTGTAAAAATAGCAGACATAGGTTGGAAATAAACATAAAAGGAGCTGAAAGGCAATTTCTGGCCTCAGGTAAGAAGCTGGCCCTCGGCTTACAGTCCCTGCCACTGCCCAGATATTATACTAAACAATGGCATTACATTGTCACTGCCTAAGTACACAGACGGGTCTTGGGTTTTAATGTGACAGGGAACAATCCATATGGGATGTGTGTTTTTTCACTAGACATTGAAAAATAATAAAAACTTGATAATTTATATGAAAACTTTTGTGGTCCTTCAAAATCTGTCCCAGATAGATGTGCTATCACATACAGTTTTACAAATTAATATCATGATTAACTTTGGAGAAGGTGGGCTTTCTCATGACTCGCAGTTACCTCTAGGGGAAAAAGGCTGTATTTTCTGGCCAAAAAATTATCCACCAGTCTTTCAATCAATATCATTATTCTTTTAAAATCTTGAGCCCAATTTTGATTTATTATTAATATTATTATTGTGATTTTCTTTCCACTTTTTATTTTAGTTTCGGGGGTGCATTTGCAGGTTTTACATGGCTAAATTGTATGTCATGGGGGTTTGGTGTACAGGTTATTTAGTCACCCAGGTAATAAGCGTAATATATGATACATAGTTTTTCAATCCTTACCCTCTTTCTACCTTCCATCCTCAAGTGGTCCCTGGTGTCTATTGTTTTCTTCTTTGTGTCCATGTGTACTCAATATTTAGCTCCTACTGATAAGTGAGAACATGTGGTATTTGGTTTTCTGTTTCTGCATTGAGTGGCTTAGTAAATGGCCTCCAGCTGCACCCATGTTGCTGCAAAGAACATGGTTTTATTCTTTTTTTTATAGCTATGCACTATTCAGTGGTGTATATGTGCCACATTTTCTTTACCCAGTTCACTGTTGTTGGACACCTTGGTTGATTTCATGTCTTTGCTATTGTGAATAGTGCTGCAATGAACACATGCATGCGTCTTTATGGTAGAATGATTTATATTATTTTGAGTATATATCCAGTAATGGGATTGCTGGGTCAAACAGTTCTGTTTTAAGTTCTTTGAGGAATTGCCACACTACTTTCCACAGTGGGTGAGCTAATTTACATTCCAACCAGCAGTATATAAGTGTTCCCTTTTCTCTGCAACCTTGCCAACATCTGTTATGTTTTGACTTTTTAATAATAGTCATCCTGACTGGTGTGAGATGATATCTCATTGTGGTTTTGATTTGCATTTCTCTAATGATTAATGGTGTTGAAAATTTTTTCATATACTTGTTGGCCACAGGTATGTCTTCTTTTGAGAAGTGTCTGTTTATGTCCTTTGCCCATTTTTAATGGAATTGTTCGGTTTTTTTGCTTGTTGATTTAAATTCCATATATTAATATATTCTGGATGTTAGATCTTTTTCAGATGCATAGGCTGTGAATATTTTCTCCCATTCTGTAGGTTGTCTGTTTACTCTGTTGATAGTTTCTTTTGCTGTGCAGAAGCTCTATAGTTTGATTAGGTCCCACTTTTCAATTTTGTTTTTGTTGCCATTGCTTTTGGAATCTTCATCATGAAATCCTTGCCAGGGCCTATGTGCAGAATGGTATTCCTAGGTTTTATTCTAGGGTATTTATAGTTTAGGGTTATGGTGAAGGGAAGGGATCCATTTTCAATCTTCTGCACATAGCTAGACAGTTAACCCTGCACTATTTATTGAATAGGGAGTCCTTTCCCCATTGCTTGTTTTTGTGTTGACTTTGTTGAAGACCAGATGGTTGTAGATGTGCTGCTTTATTTCTGGGTTCTCTAACATGTAGCATTGATTTATGTGTCAATTTTTCTATTGGACAATGCTGTTTTGTTATTGTATCTCTGTAGTATATTTTGAAGTTGGGTAGTGTGATTCCACCAGCTTTGTTCTTTTTGCTTCTTAGGATTGCTTTGGCTATTTGGGCTCTTTTTTAGTTCCATATGAATTTCTGAATATTTTTCCAAATTCTGTGAAAAATGTCATCAATAGTTTGATAGGAATAACATCAAATCTGTAAATTGCATTGGGCAGTATGGCCATTTTAACAATGTTGATTCTTTTTGTCCATGAATGTGAAATACTTTTTCATTTGTTTGTACTGTCTCTGATTTCTTTCAGCAGTGTTTTGTAATTCCCATCATAGAGATCTGTCACTGCCCTGGTTAGCTGAGTTCCTAGGTATTTTATTCTTTTTGTGGCAATTGTGAATAGAATTGCCTTCTTGATTTGGCTCTTAGCTTGGATGTTATTGGTGTATAAAAATGCTACTGATTTTTGTACATTGATTTTGTATCCTGAAACTATAGAAGTTGTTTATCAGCTCTAGGAGCCTTTGGGAATAAACTGTGGTGTTTTCTAAGCATAGAATCATATAGTCTGTGAAGGGAGATAGATTTACTTCTCTTCCTATCCAAATGCCTTTTATTTTTTTTCTCTTGCCTGATTGCTCTGGCTAGCACTTCCAGTACTACGTTGAATAGGAATGGTGAGAGTGGGCATCCTTGTTTTATTCTGCTTCTCAAGGGGAATGCTTTCAGCTTTTGCCCATTCAGTATGATGTTGACTGTGGGTTTGTCATAGATGGCTCTTATTTTTTTGAGGTATGCACCTTCAATGTCTGGTTTGTTGAGGGTTTTCAATATGAAGGGATGTTGAATTTTATTGAAAGCCTTTTCTGCATCTATTGAGATGATCTTATGGTTTCTGTTTTTAGTTCTGCTTACATGATGAATCATATTTATTGATTTGTATACGTTGAACCAACCTTGCATCCCAGAGATAAAGCCTACTTGATCGTGGTGGATTAGCTTTTTGATTTGCTGCTGGTTTTGGTTTGCTAATAATTTGATTAGGATTTTTGCATCATATTCATCAGGGATATTGGGTGGAGGTGTTCTTTTTTTGTTGTGTTTCTGCCAGGTTTTGACACTAGAATGATGTTGCCCTAATAGAATGAGTTAGGAAGGAGTCCCTCCTCCTTGATTTTTTGGAATAATTTCAGTAGGAATGGTATCAGCTCTTCTTTATGTGTCTGGTTGAATTCAGTTGTGAATCTATCTGGTCAAAGCATTTTTATGGTTGTAGGCCTTTTATTACTGATTCAAATTTGGAACTCACTACTGGTCTGTTAAGGGCTGCAATTTTTCCCTCCTTCAATCTTGGGAAGTTTTCTTCTAGGTTTTCTAGTTTGTGTGCATGGAGGTGTTCATAATACTCTCTGGGTTTTCTTTGTATTTCTGTGGGGTTGGTGGTAATGTCCCCTTTGTCATTTCTGGTTGTGTTTATTTGGGTCTTCTCTCATCTGTCTTTTTTTTTTTAATCTATGTTAAAATTTTTTTATTTTCATAGTTCTGGAAATGGATAATGGTGATGGCTTCACTATATTCTGAATGTACTTAATGCTACTAAATTGTACACAAAAATGGTTAAAATGGTAAATTTTATGTTATGTGTATTTTATTATTATTATTATACTTTAAGTTTTAGGGTACTAGAGAGCAGATTTATCAATCTTATTTATTCTTTCAAAAAACAAACTTTGATTTTGTTGATCTTTTGTATGTTTTTTCACATCTCCAAATTGTTCAGTTCAGCTCTGGTTTTGGTTATGTCTTGTCTTCTGCTATCTTTAATGTTGGTTTGTTCTTGCTTTTCTAGTTCCTCTAGGTGTGATGTTATGTTGTTAATTTGAGGTCTTTGTAACTTTGTGATGTGGCATTTAGTGCTATAAAGTTTTCTGTTAACACTTCTTTAGTTGTGTCCCAGAGATTCTGGTATGTTGTATCTTTTTTTTTTTTTTTTTTGCCAGTTTTAAAGAATTTCTTGATTGCTGCCTTAATTTCATTGTTTAAACAAAAGTCATTCAGGAGCCAGTTTAATTTGTATGTAATTGTATGCTTTTGAGAGACCTTTTTGGTATTAATTTCTATTTTTAGAGTGCTTTGGTCAGAGAGTATGGTTGGTATCATTTCATTTTTTTGAATTTTTTGAGAATTGCTTTATGGCCGATTGTGTGGTCAATTTTAGAGCATGTGCCATGTACAGGTAAGAAAAATGTAAATTTTTTTGTTGGGTATGAGTGTTCTGTAAATGTTTGTTAGTTCCAGTTGATCAAGTGTCAAGTTTAGCTTTTGAATATCTGTTGATGATCTATCTGATACCGTCAGTGGGGTGTTGAAGTCTCTCACTGTTATGATGTGGTTATCGATCTAAGTCTCTTTGTAGGTCTGTAAGAACTTGTTTCATGAATCTTGTTGCTCCTGTGTTGGGTGCATATATATGCAGACAGTTGAGTCTTCTTGTCGAATTGAACCCTTTATCATTATGTAATACCCTTCTTTGTCCTTTTTGATCATTGTTGGTTTAGTTTGTTTTGTCTGAAATTAGAATAGCAACCTCGGCTCTTTTTTTTTTTTTTTCCTTTCTTTCCATTTGCTTGATAGATCTTTCTCCATGCCTTTATTTTGAGTCTGTGGGTGTTATTGCACATTACATAAGTCTCTTGAAGACAGCATATGGTTGAGTCTTGCTGTTTTATCCAACTTTCCACTTTGTCCCTTTTTTTTTTTTTTTTGAGACAAAGTCTCACTCTGTCACCCAGGCTGGAGTGCAGTGGTGCAATCTCCGCTCACTGCAAGCTCCGCTTCCCAGGTTCATGCCATTCTCCTGCCTCAGCCTCCCAAGTAGCTGGGACTACAGGTGCCCACCACCATGCCTGGCTAATTTTTTTTTGTTGTATTTTTTTAGTGGATACAGGGTTTCACTGTGTTAGCCAGGATGGTCTCGATCTCCTGACCTCATGATCTGCCTGCCTCAGCCTCCCAAAGTGCTGGGATTACAGGCGTGAGCCACTGCGCCCGGCCCACTTTGTGCCTTTTAAGTAGGGTATTTAGCCCATTTATATTCAAGGTTACTATTGATGTGTGAGGATTTATCCTGCCATTGTGTTGTTAGCTGGTTATTATGCAGACTTGATTGTGTAGTTGCTTTATAGTGTCAATGGTGTATGTACTTAAGTGTGTTTTTGTGGTGGCCAGTAATGAATTTTCCTTTCCATATTTAGCACTCCCTTAAGAACCTCTTGTAAGGCAGGTGTGGTGGTGACAAATTCCCTTAGCATTTGCTTGCCTGGAAAGGATTTTATTTTATTTTTTCACTTATGAAACTTAGTTTGGCTAAATATAGAGTTCTTGGTTGGCATTTGTTTTCTTTAAGAACTCTGAATATATCCTTCAATCTCTTCTGGCTTGTAGGATTCCTGCTGAAAGTTCTGCTGTTAGCCCAATGGTGTTCCTTCTGTAAGTTACCTGACCCTTCTCTATAGCTCCATTTTATATTTTCTCTTTCACATTGAAATTGGAGAATCTGTTTACTATGTGTCTTTGGGATGGTTGTCTTGTATAGCACCTCACGGGGGTTCTATAAATTTCCAGAATTTGAATGTCAACCTCTCTACTGAGATTGGGTAAATTTTCGTGGACTATGTCCTCAAATATGTTTTTCAAGTTTCTCACTCTCTGTTCTTCTCTTTCAGAGATGTCAATGAGTCATATATTTGGTCTCTTTACATAATCCCATATTTCTTGAGGTTTGTTCACTCTTTCTTATTCTTTTTTCCTTATTTGTGTCTGATGGAATTGATTCAAAGAACTAGTGTTCAAGATCTGAGAGTCTTCGCTCAGGTTGGTCTATTCTGCTGATAATACTTTTGATTGTATTATAAAATTCTTGAAATGAGTTTTTCAGCTCTATCACATCTGTTTGGCTTTTTCATAAAATGGCTATTTCTTCTTTCAGCTCTTATATCATTTTACTGAATTCCTTAAGTTCCTTGAATTGGATTTCAGCTTTCTCCTGAATCTTGATCATGTTCACTGTCCTCCAGATTCTGAATTCTATGTCTATCATTTCTGCCATGTCAGCCTGGTTAAGAACCATGGCTGGGGAGCTAGTATGATCATTTGGATGTAAGAAGACACTCTGACTTTTTGAATTGCCAGAGTTCTTGCCCTGATTCTATCTCATTTCTGTGGGCTGATGTTCCTTTATTCTTTGAAGTTGCTATCCTTTGGATGGGGATTTTTGCTTTTATAGACTTTGATGACCTTGAGGGTTTGAGTATGGTATAAGTTGAGTTCAACTGACTGGCTTCATCTTTTTATGATTTCAGTGGGCCAAGGCTCAGTTCAGCATTCTAACCCTGGAAGGTATGCTCTAACCCTGGGAGGTTGCGTGCTCTAACCCTGGGAGGTTGGTACCATGCCTGTAACTGTTCTGTGGCCTCTTGACATTAAGCACCTGCTGCAGTCAAGGGACTAACGTGTTCCTGGTCCTTGACAATGGCATTTTAATGTGGGGGTTTCAGGAAAAGTGCTTTGTCAGGGCAGTGGCAGCAGAATATGCACTTGTGTATGTGCACTAGTGGTAGTAGGGCAGCAGGGTCTGTGTGCGTGCTGGCAAGGGTAGGGTGGTGGCAGCAAGGTCTGCACATGTTTAAGTTGCTGCAAGGTGATGGGTTTTGTGCACATGTGTGTGCATGCACTGGTTGTGACAGGTGTCAAGGTCCACTTGTGTGCACACACTGGCAAAGCAGTTGGGGGAGGCTGTGGGTGGGTGTATGCTACCAGGGGCCCATCTACAGAAGCTCTCTGATCATTAGATGGGGTCTACCAGTAAAGGAGCTATGGAGGTGGCCACTGGGAAGCCTGTTGATTGGGCATCTTAGGCTGTGCTACAAGCAGGTGCTGCCAGGCAGGAACCCTGGGAGAGGCTGGCAGATGGGGAGCACTTATATCAGATTGGTCCTGTCCCACAGTCAAGATAGCCCTGTTCTGTCTATGTCCGACAATCAACAAAATCCAAAGCCACCTAGAGGGATGTGGTAAGTCTTAGGGGATGCGTGCCCCTGGCTGTGCTCCACTGCAGCTGTTTCTATGCCAAAGTCTCTGGGCTCTGCATAGGCTGGAGTCCTGTCTCTATCAACTCTTCAAGAAGCTCTCCCTGCCAGCTCAGATGCCCTATGGGATTGATGGGGTCTCCTGCATCTAGGATTCCTGAGGTCCACGGCAAGTGTGGACCACTTCTTGCCTGTTTAACTCATCCCTTCTGCTGGAGATGCCAAGGGCCAAGAATGAGTCCTGGTGGTTGACAACCCTGTGCAGGGTTCCCAGCTTCCTCCCGCTTCGGCCCAGGGTCTGTGTCCTGCCTTCCTTCTGAGGATCCACTTAGAGTATGCCAGTCTTCTTGTTCTTTTCTCTTGGTGGGTGAAGCCCTTTCTGGCTGCATCTAGTCAGCCATCTTGGCTCTTGATCTATGAAATTTTATCTGAGGTCCATCTCACAGTGGGTCCACTGTGTCCCTGAATCCATCCTATGTCCTTGATTTATTAATAAAGCTCATGATTTCTAGAACATTCCAGTCTCTCCTGTGCTACAACAATAATTTTCCTAGGTGTTTGTTATTGAAACAATTAAGAAGAATAATGTAATTTATAAGACATACAAAAAATTGCCCTTTTAAAATTCTTATCTAGATATGACCTTAAAAACTGAGTAGGTAATTAATTTATTCTTCAAATATGTATTGATTGTTAATTATGTGCCAGGGACTATGTTAATTTCACCCACTTCAAACTTTCTATTTTCTGGAACAGACAAATACTTTTAAGTCTCAATTAGTTCATTTTTTAGTCTTCTCAAAATTCTTTTCTTTTCTCCATTTCACTCTAGGATACTCATTGGGTCTTTTCTATCTACTAACAGCCATGGCAATAGGCCAAAAAAGTATGCTGTCCATAGAAAGAGTTTAAATATATATCTTTGGCTGGGATCTCATCTCTTCCTTACCTCATCAGAACCCAGTGAAACTGAAATCTTGTAACCTATGTCCAATGGGTGTGTGTCACATGTCATTTCCCATAGGAATACATTGTATCCAGGAATATTTTCATAACTATTAATATGTACAACTTTATGCTAAAAAATTGTCATATCACATGGTGGCCTGCACAGATTCGGTTCAAATGGGCAGCCCAGCTCCCCTAGTAGAGACGAAGGGACTAGCATTTGAGGAAGACAGGAAATATTTGAGGGCTGGTAAGAAGGAAGAACCAGTTTGGAAACTTAGAAACAGAATTAGACACCATAAATTTAGTTGACTTAAATTAGGTGAGCAGTGTGAAAAATCCAGATGCCAGGGTCAAAATTAGGAGTATAGGTTGCTAAGTTCATAAAGAAGATGTGCAGGAGCAAAACCAAATAAGGTAAGCTGTAGCCCTAATGGTGGACTTACAGTTGGAAACTGGGTGAGACCAGCAAAGAAACTTGATTAGGATAGTTTTTGTGACTAGATTTGGCAACACGTTACACCTAATCTAGGGAGCCAGGAACAAGGTCACAAAACCAATCAGGTCCTCCTGACATTCATTTAGATTGTTGGCATTTTCAGATGATATATTTAGGTTATTAATAACGATCTTTTAGTTTGATTATTGTATTTGGGTTTACAAAGCCCTTTCCCATTGATTTCTTCATTTGCAATTTGTGAAAATTGTATGATAGGCAGATTAATTATCATTTATTCTGATTTACAGGTAAAAAACAAATGCAGAGAGGTTAACTGACTCGACCTAGATCATAGCACTATAAAGTGATGTAATGCCCATTTATTGCATGCCAGGTACTTGGTATGCATTCACTTCCCTGATTGAGGGTACTGATACCAGGTACTTGGTATGCATTCACTTCCTGTGAGGTAGATAAGTATTGCCTCTATTTTATAGGTAAGAAAATGTGAGTTCAAGGAGTTGGGATGACTTACCCAAGGTCACATGGTGTCAGAGTTGGATGTTGAACCCAGTCGTTCTGGCTCCACAACTTGTGCTCTTATCCTGTAGGCTGTGTAACTTCCTGTTTTCATTACTACCACTTTTGCTTTAATACCCTGTTTCCAAGATAATTTTGTGTTTCACTTCATTAAAATTCCTTGAATTTTGAAACCCTTCAAATTCACTGGTACCTGGGCTGCTACTGGCCAGGCTAGTGGCATCAATTCACAGATCTTTTTTTCCCTTCATAGTCTCCGGGCACAGAAGCAGGTGTTCCAAAATCACATTCCCTACAAAGTTGTAGATGTATACAACTCTCACAATCTGCATATTTTGCCTCTGGGATGTTTTTCAGAAGATGCATATGAGATCAAGACTTTCTCAGGAGGTGGGGCCAAGATGGCCAACTAGAAGCAGCTACCTTTGGAGGCTTCTATCGACAAAAACTGTAAGCGTGTGAATCCTTCACTGGCAACCAAGGTATCCAGGTTCTCTCATCAAAATTGACGAAAAGGCTGGCATGACCCACCAAGAGAAGGAAGAGCAGTGTGGTACGGCAGCCCACCTGAGAGACACATGGGGAAGGGGAACCCCCTTTCCACAGCCAAGGCAGGCAGTGAGTGAGCGTGCTACCCAGCCAGGGAAACTGTGTTTTTTCCACAGAACTGTGCAACCCATGGATGGGAAAATCCCACTTGCGAACCCATGCCACCGGGGCCTAGCATCCCAACCCCTGAACGTGCAGATTCTTACAGTCTCTCAGCTGGAATCTTCTTAAGCCTACCAAACTCCCTGGGGGTGGGGGCGACCAGTATGGGCTGCTGCTGCCTGCTGTCTAAGCCCTTTGAGCTCCTTGCGGGAGGGGCAGCAGCCAGAACTGAGACTCACAACTGCCTAACACGCTAGGCTGCCTGGGCAGGGGAAAGGGCAGCATCCATCTCTGTAGTCCCAGGCTGTGTTTTTCCCTGCTGGAGCCAGGGAGGCTGGATGGCTTGGTCACAAGATTTGTCCCCACAGCCCAACACACGGGCTGTGGCAGTCAGATGCCAGAGTGCCTTTTGAGGCGTAACACTGACCCATCCTTAGTGGGCAAGGCTTCCCTGCAGGATCTCCAATAACTCCAGCCAAAGGCTCAGGGACAGAATTTGGATCTCCCTGCACCTGAGTCCCTAGGGGGAGGGGTGGCCACAGTCTCTGCAAACTGGCAGACTTAGCCTCTCCTCCTGGTAGTCCTGAGGAATCCGGGCAGCCCAGATGAGTGGATTTCCCCCCAGTGAAACACACTCTCTCCACCAAGGGACAATGTGCTTTGTTAAACGGGTCCTGCTTCCCATGCCACTCAACTGGGTGAGACCCTCCAACAACGGTTGTCAGACACCCTATACGGAAGCGATCCTATTGGCATCAGGTTGGTGCCCCTTGAGGTCAGAGGTCCCAGAAGAGGGAGAAGACACCCATCTTTGTGGCTCTCCAGCCTCCTTGAGTGACATCACCAGGCACAGGAGCGAATCAGATAAATAAGGCTTGAGAAGTGAATCCCTAGCAAACTGCAGCAGCCCTACAGAAGAGGGACCTGACTATTGAAAGAAAAACAAACAGAAAGTCACAACAACAGCATCAACAACAGCAACAAAAAGGCCTCCACAAAAACCCCATCCAAGGGTCAGCAGCATCAAAGACCAAAACTAGACAAACTCACAAAGATGAGAAAGAATCAATGAAAAAATGTTGAAAACCAAAAAGGCCCGAGTGCCTCTTCCCAAATGATTGCAGCATCTTTCCAACAAGGGCGCAGAACTGGATGGAGGATCAGATGAATTCAGAAGATGGGTAGGGCCAGGCGTGGTGGCTCATTCCTGTAATCCCAGCACTTCGGGAGGCGAAGGTGGGCGGATCAACTGAGGTGAGGAATTTGAGACCAGCCTGGCTAACATGGTGAAACCCCGTTTCTACTAAAAATACAAAAAATTAGCTGGGCATGGTGGCACATGCTGGTAATCCCAGCTACTCAGGAGGCTGAGGCAGGAGAATTGCTTGAACCCAGGAGGCAGAGGTTGCAGTGAGCTGAGATCATGCCATTGCACTCCAGCCTTGGCAACAAAAGCAAAACTCCGTCTAAAAAAAAAATGAAGAAGAAGATGGGTAGTAAAAAACTATGATGAGCTAAAGGAGCATGTTCTAACCCAATGCAAAGTAGCTAAGAACCTTGATAAATGGTTAAAGGAATTGCTAGCTAGAATAACCAGTTTAGATAGAAACATAACCTGATGGAGCTGAAAAACACAGGATAAGAACTTTGTGAAGCATACACAAGTATCAACAGTTGAATTGACCAAGTGAAAGAAAGGTTATCAGAGTTTTAAGACCACCTTGCTGAAATAAGACATGCAGACAAGAATAGAGAATAAAGAATGAAAAGGAATGAACAAAGCCTTCAATAAATATGTGACTTTATAAAAGGACCAAACCTACGATTGATTGGAGTACCAGAAGGAGATGTGGAAAATGGAAACAAGCTGGAAAACACTCTTCAATATATTATCCAGGAGAACTTCCCCAACCTAGCAAGACAGGCCAACATGCAAATTCAGGAAATACAGAGAACATCACTAAGATACTCCATGAGAAGATCAACCCAAAGACACATAATCATCAGCTTCTCCAAGGTCAAAATGAAGGAAAAACTGTTAAGGGCAGCCAGAGAGAAAGGCCAGGTCACCTACAAAGGGAAGCCTATCAAATGAACAATGGACCACTCAGCAGAAACTCTACAAGACAGAAGAGATTGGGGGCCAATATTCAACATTCTTAAAGAAAAGAAGTTTTGATCCAGAATTTCATATCCTGTCAAACTAAGCTGCATAAGCAAAGGAGAAATAAAATCCTTTCCAGACAAGCAAATGCTGAGGGATTTTGTTACCACCAGGCCTACCCTACAAGAGCTCCTGGAAGATGCACTAAATATGGAAGGGAAAAACCGGTACCAGTCACTGCAAAAACACACCAAAATATAAAGACCAATGACACTATGAAGAAACTACGTCAACTAGTGTGCAAAATAACCAAATAGCATCATGATGACAGGATCAAACTCACACCTAACAGTACTAACCTTAAATATAAATGGGCTAAATGCCCCAATTAAAAGACACAAACTGGCAAATTGGACAAGTAGTCGAGACCCATTGGTGTGCTGTATTCAGGAGACGCATCTCAGGTGCAAAGACACACATAGGCTCAAAATAAAGGGATGGAGGAAAATTTACTAAGCAAATGGAAAGCAAAAAAAGAAAGCAGGGTTGCAATCCTAGTCTCTGACAAAACAGACTTTAAACCAACAAAGATAAAAAAAGACAAAGAATGGCATTACATAATGGTAATGGGAAAAATTCAATAAGAAGAGCTAACTATCCTGAATATATGCACCCAATACAGGAGCATCCAGATTCATAACTTTAACACCACGTTGTCAGTATTAGATAGATCAACAAGATGGAAAATTAACGAGGATATTCAGGACTTAAACTCAGCTCTGGATCAAGTGGACCTAGTAGACATCTACAAAACTCTCCACCCCAAATCAACAGAATATATATACTTCTCAGTGCCACATGGCACTTATTCTAAAACCAACCACATAATTGGAAGTAAAACACTCTTCAGCAAATACAAAAGAACTGAAATCATAACAAACAGTCTCTCAGACCGTAGCGC
This sequence comes from Pongo abelii, assembly GCF_028885655.2. Lineage (NCBI taxonomy): Eukaryota > Metazoa > Chordata > Mammalia > Primates > Hominidae > Pongo > Pongo abelii. The sequence goes on along the minus strand of NC_072008.2, from coordinate 123,447,608 downwards.
AATCAAATCGGAACTCAGGATTAAGAAACTCACTCAAAAACACACAATTTCATGGAAATGGAGCAACCTGCTCCTGAATGACTCCTGGGTAATTAATGAAATTAAGGCAGAAATCAAGAAGTTATTTGAAACCACTGAGAACATAGAAACAATGTACCACAATCTCTGGCACACAGCTAAAGCAGTGTTAAAAGGGAAATTTACAGCACTAAATGCCCACATCAGAAGCTAGAAAAATCTGAAATCCATACCCTAATATCACAATTAAAAGAGCTAGAAGGCAAGAGCAAGCTAATTCAAAAGCTAGCTGAAGACAAGAAATAACTAAGATCAGAGAAAAATTGAAGGAGATAGAGACATGAAAAGCCCTGCAAAAAATCAACGAATCCCGGAGCAGGTTTTTTGAAAAAATTAGCAAAATAGGTAGGCCGCTAGCTAGACTAATAAAGAAGAGAGAGAAGAATCAAATAGACACAATAAAAAATGATAAAGGGGATATCACCAGTGACCCTACAGAAATACAAACTACCATCAGAGAATATTATAAACACCTCAATGCAAATAAACTAGAAAATCTAGAAGAAATGGATAAATTCCTGGACACATACATTCTACCAAGACTAAACGAGGAAGAAATTGAATCCCTGAATAGACCAATAACAAGCTCTGAAATTGAGGCAGTAATTAATAGTCTACTAACCAAAAACAAAACAAAACAAAAGAAACAAAAAAAAAATGAGAACACATGGACACAGGGAGGGGAACATCACACACAGGGGCTTGTCAGGGGGTGGGGAGCTCAGGGAGATACAGCATTAGGATAAATACCTAATGTAAATGACGAGTTGGTGGGGGCAGCAAAACAACATGGCACATGTATACCTGTGTGACGAACCTGCAAGTTGTGCACATTTACCCCAGAACTTAAAGTATAATAATAATTTAAAAAAGAAAAAAAAAAGCCCAGGACCAGACAGACTCACAGTTCAATTTTAGCAGAAATACTAAGAGGAGATGATACCATTCCTTCTGAAACTATTCCAAACAATTGAAAAGGAGGGACTCCTCCCAAACTCATTTTATGAAGCCAGCATCATCCTGATACCAAAACCTGGCAGAGACACAACAAAAAAAGAAAATTTCAGGCCAATATACCTGATGAACATTGATGCAAAAATCCTCAATAAAATGCTGGCAAACCAAATCCAGCAGCACATCAAAAAGCTTATCCATCATGATCAAGTTGGTTTCATCCCTGGGATGCGAGACTGGTTCAACATATGTAAATAAATAACTGTAATCCATCACATAAACCGAACCAAAGACAAAAACCACATGATTATCTCAATAGATGCAGAAAAGGCCTTTGATAAAATTCAACATCCCTTCACGTTAAAAACTCTCAATAAAGTAGATGTTGAGAATACCTCTCAATATTTATTGAGAAACTCTCAATAAAGTACGTATTCAATAAAGCAGGTATTGATGGAACATATCTCAAAATAATAAGAGCTATTTATGACAAACCCACAGCCAATATCGTATTGAATGGGCAAAAGCTGGAAACATTCCCTTTGCAAACCAGTTCAAGACAAGGATGCCCTCTCTCCCTACTGCTATTTAACATAGTATTGGAAGTTCTGATCAGGACAATCAGGCAAGATAAAGAAATAAGGAGTATTCAAATAGGAGGAGAGGAAGTCAAGTTGTCTTTGTTTGCAGATGACATAATTTTATATTTAGAAAACCCAATCATTTCAGCCCAAAAACTTGAACTGATAAGCAACATTAGCAAAGTCTCAGGATACATAATGAACGTGCAAAAATCACAAGCATTCCTTTACACCAACAACAGGCAAGCAGAGAGCCAAATCATGAATGAATTCCCATTCACAATCACTACAAAGAGATTAAAATACCTAGGAATACAGCTAACACAGGATGTGAAGGACCTCTTCAAGGAGAACTACAAACCACTGCTCAAGGAAATAAGAGAGGATACAAACAAATGGAAAAAAATTCCATCCTCATGGATATAGGAAGAATCAATATTGCGAAAATGGCCATACTGCCCAAAGTGATTTATAAATTCAATGCTATTCCCATCAAACTACCACTGACATTCTTCACAGACTTAGACAAAACGATTTTAAATTTCATATGGAATCGAAGAAGACTCCGTATAGCTAAGACAATCCTAAACAAAAAGAACAAAGCTGGAGGTATCACACTATCTACCTTCAAACTATAAAACAAGGCTACAGTAACCAAAACAGCATGCTACTGGTACCAAAACAGATATATAGACCAATGGAGCAGAACAGAGACCTCAGAAATAACACCACACATCTACAACCATCTGATCTTTGACAAACCTGACAAAAACAAGCAATGGAGAAAGGATCTCCTATTCAGTAAATGGTGCTGGGAAAACTGGCCAGCTATATGCAGAAAACTGAAACTGAACCCCTTCCTTACATGTTATATAAAAATTAACTCAAGATGGATCAAAGACTTAAATGTAAAACCCAAAGCCATAAAAACCTAGAAGAAAACCTAGGCAATACCATTCAGGACATAGGCATGGCCAAAGACTTCGTGACAAAAACACCAAAAGCAATCACAACAAAAGCCAAAATTGACAAATGGGATCTAATTAAACTAAAGAGCTTCTGCACAACAAAAGAAACTAGCATCAGAGTGAACAGACAACCTACACATAGGATAAAATTTTTGCAATCTACCCACCTGACAAAGGTCTAATATTCAGAATTTACAAGGAACTTAAACATGTTTACAAGAAAAAGACAAACAATCCCATCAAAAAGTGGGCAAAGGATATGAGCAAACACCTCTCAAAAAAAGACATTCACATGACCAACAAATATATGAAAAAAACTCAACATCACTGATCATTAGAGAAATGCAATTCAAAACTGCAATGAGATACCATCTCATGCCAGTCAGAATGGCGATTATTAAAAAGTCAACAAACAATAGAAGATGGTGAGGCTGTGAAAAAATAGGGACACTTTTACACTGTTGGTGGGAATGTAAATTAGTTCAATCATTGTGGAAGACAATGTGGTGATTCCTCAAAGACCTAGAACCAGAAATACCATTTAACCCAGCAATCTCATTACTGGGTATATACCCAGAGGAATAGAAATCATTCTACTATAAAGACACATGCACAGGTATGTTTATTGTAGCACCATTTACAATAGCAAAGACATGGAACCAACCATAATGCCCATCAAGGATGGACTGGATAAAGAAAATGTGGTACATATATACCATCAAATACTATGCAGCTATAAAATGAATGAAACCATGTCCTTTTCAGGGACATGGATGAAGCTGGGAACCATCATCCTCAGCAAACTAATGCAGGAACAGAAAACCAAACACTGCATGTTCTCACTCATAAGTGGGAGTTGAACATTGAGAACACATGGACACAGAAGGGGGAACAACACACACCAGGGCCTGTTTGGGGGTAGAAGGTGAGAGTGAGGGGCGGGAGCTTAGAGGACAGGTCAATAGGGGCAGCAAACCACCATGGCACACATATGCCTATGTAACAAACCTGCACGTTTTGCTCATGTATCTTTTTCTTTTTTTTTTAAGAAGAAATAAGAAAAAATTTCTCATGAGAAAGAAGAATAGAAGAGCATGCTATGATTTGACCTTCTTATTGGCATGTCTAGGGAACTGAACTCCAGTCAATAACAAGTTGTTCCTTTGGGTTTTGAAGATAGTATAGGGGAATATGGAACTTGAGTGAAGGGATAAAAAGAAAAGGGAAGACAAACTTTCCCTGCTTTATAATTTTGTCAAGGGACAGCCTTTCATAAGAACCATTTGGTTTTCAGTATCTCTTATGGGATATATAAAGGGATGAAAGAAACAGTTGATGACATTGACATGATTCACAAAACATGTGCCTCTAAATAATGAGACCCTTTATCTTGGAGACAAATCTAAAGGGTATGAGAGAAACCTATATATGATTCACTTTAAAAAATTAAAGATGTGTAATTTCCTTTCTGAGGCTGTAATCTTTTGGTCTTTTTTAGATGTACCAGGATATGAAAGCTGAGGGATTGGTAGAAATAGAATCAATTCATTACTGAACTTCTTGATGGTAAAAGGATTTGCCATTCGGTTTCTGTTTCTTTGGCTGCTAGGAGGTCGAGAACATTGGAAAAGATGAAATAATTTTTTAAATTAAAAAACCCTCTCTGTTCAAATTTCATAGCTTGTCTATAAATGATGTCATCTGCTAGCTAAAATATTATTAAGAATGAGTAAATCATTGTGATGGGGGTGGGGAAAGCAAACATTTGCAGTAGGAGGTTTTGAAAGCTGTTGATAGCCTCCTCAACCTGAGGTCTGTTTATTAAGAGGCTTTGAGTGGAATCATGCCTTCCTAAATAAACAAAGAGCCTTATCTTATTCACCTGGGTAAGTCCTTTTGCTCAGGACTTAACTGTCTGCATTGGAGATAATTTTCTGTTGGCTGTCCGGTTTATATGGATCGGGAAGCCATGCTTTAAGTAATTACACAAATAATGAAACCTGAGCAAAGCTGGTATAGTAGTGTTTTGTTGATGGGGTGGTAGCAGGGTAATGGTGGTGGCAATGAGGTGGGGGTGGGAGGGTGGTGGAGAGAGATATACTGAAATGTATATTATGAGCAAGTGTCTGCCCTCATGTCCAGATAAAATGCCAAGGGTGGTAGGAACCTTAGAAGCAAAAACAATGACAGAGGATTATGAATAAATCACTGCCAAGGGATTTGGCTTTGGGGCTTGATCTAAAGTGTGATCCAGGTGACCCAGTGAATGTTCTAGAAGAAACAATGCCTAAGAGTTAGTGGCCAGCTCTTGCGGTTAGAGGTTAGCCCTACTTGAGAATATGCTTTGAGTCCTGCTGTACGTAGCAATCTAAGCAAAACATTCCTGTGAGAGAAACCTCTGAGGACCATTTCCCATGTGCTAGCAAGTCATAGTTATGTCCTGAATGTCCTGAAGGTCATGTGTTATACTTCATAACTCTTTCTTAGGCTTTTCTCTGGAGCAGGAGTTAGCTTTACACTAAATGTAGACAAGAATGTTTCCCTATTTCTTATCCTAGGGTTTCTCTTTAGCTTCTGATACAGATTTTTTTTTAATAGGGAGCTGAATCTCTGAGTCTTTACAAACAGAAGTCACATGTGACTACCAGATCATGTCATGTTTGATAATATTAAGAATAGGCCATAATGCATTTTGGCCATGAGTTTACTAATCTTACGCGTGATTTCCTTCCAAATTCTTGGGTTAGAGACTATCTAGTTCTGGTAATTTATCTATTGTATATGCACATCTTCGTTATTGACCATTGCTTCACCCAGTTCTACCAGCTTGTGCCTTTCAGAAACAATGGGGAAGAAGAAATTCCTTAGGTGTTCATCTCACTGTAGATTGATACAAGGATTTTTTCCAATTGGCTACCCATTTCTCTAAAGCATTTTCTCTGTCTATAGTCAATAAGTGAACATTTTGAAATTCTCTTTAGTTTTGTTTTTTCCCCTTTGAGATTTCTAAAAACTATTTTTCTTGTTTTTGTTAGTCCTGGCAAAACTTTCCTCAAAGTTGTTATAGGGCTTTATATTTTATATTTAATCTGTCATATAGGCTTTCCTGTATGTTTTCACTAGGACTTGTTCTTTTAAACATGCCTCTTTTCATTCCAAAGCCATTTGGGTTATTCTAGTTAGTGTCAGGACCCAGGGTTGGTGGGCACTGAGACTAGTCAGGTCACAGAAGGTCAAATTTAAGGGTCAGATCTAACAGATGAGACACTTGCCAAGATGTGGCAGGCAAATCTAGAAAGTCATGACAAGACAGACGGTTTGGAGAGAACATCAGAAAAGTGTGGCAGCCAGCCATGGGTGAGGTACCACACAAGTTCAGTGGTGAGCACTCAGCCTGTGAAAGAATCTGATATTAATAGGTGGAATCCAGTTTTAGGACTTTTAGTAAAAAGCAAGGCAGGATCCTGGGACCAGAGGACTCAGTTAAGGATCCCAGATAGTTACTAGACCTGGGTAGGGAACAAGTTAGGAAGGGCATAGTCACTAGAAATGGGCCATGAAGTCTTAGTTGGGCCCATAGCCAGTCTTCTTCAATGTGAAGCTGCCAAACTAATTGTAAAGGAGTGTTTAAATTTCCCATAGCTATAGAAAGAAAAACGCTTGGAGTGAAGGTGAGTTTACAGATAGGGCCTAAAGAACTCTATGGAATATTAGAGAGGTATGGGAAATAGGGCCAGATAGTCTTTGCATGTTTTTGTTAATATTTTAAGTACCTAACATATATTTGTCTTAAATTTTAAATTTGTTCAAAGACTTTTCATATTCCTTGGTTATTTACTACCCCTCCACTATGTCCATATTTTCTTTTTTATTATTATTATACTTTAAGTTCTAGGGTACATGTGCACAACGTGCAGGTTTGTTACGTATGTATACATGTGCCATGTTGGTTTGCTGCACCCATTAACTCATCATTTACATTAGGTATTTCTCCTAATGCTGTCCCTCCCCCATGCCCCCACCTCAGGACAGGCCCTGGTGTGTGATGTTCCCCACCCTGTGTCCAAGTGTTCTCATTGTTTAATTCCCACCTATGACTGAGAACATGTGGTGTTTGGTTTTCTGTCCTTACGGTAGTTTGCTCAGAATGATGGTTTCCAGCTTCATCCATGTCCCTTCAGAGGACATGAACTCATCATTTTTTATGGCTGCATAGTATTCCATGCTGTATATGTGCCACATTTTCTTAATCCAGTCTGTCATTGTTGGACATTTGGGTTGTTCCAAGTCTTTGCTATTGTGAATAGTGCTGCAATAAACATACATGTGCATGTGCCTTTATAGTAGCATGATTTATAATCCTTTGGGTATATACCCAGTAATGGGATGACTGGGTCAAACGGTATTTCTAGTTCTAGATCCTTGAGGAATCGCCACACTTTCCTCCACAAGGGTTGAACTAGTTTACAGTCCCACCAACAGTGTAAAAGTGTTCCTATTTCTCCACATCCTCTCCAGTACCTGTTGTTTCCTGACTTTTTAGTGATTGCCATTCTAACTGCTGTGAGACGGTATCTCATTGTGGTTTTGATTTGCATTTCTCTGATGACTGGTGATGATGAGCATTTTTTCATGTGTCTTGGCTGCATAAATGTCTTCTTTTGAAAACTTTCTGTTCATATCCTTTGCCCACTTTTTGATGGTTTTTTTTTTTTTTTTTTACTTGTAAATTTGTTTAAGTTCTTTGTAGATTCTGGATATTAGCCCTTTGTCAGATGAGTAGATTGCAAAAATTTTCACCCATTCTGTAGGTTACTTGTTCACTCTGATGATAGTTTCTTTTGCTGTGCAGAAGCTCTTTAGTTTAATTAGATCCCATTTGTCAATTCTGGCTTTTGTTGCCACTGGTTTTGGTGTTTTAGTCATGAAGTCCTTGCCCATGCCTGTGTCCTGAATGGTATTGCCTAGGTTTTATTCTAGAGTTTTTATGGTTTTAGGTCTAACATTTAAGTCTTTAATCCATCTTGAATGAATTTTTGTATAAGGTGTAAAGAAGGGATCCAGTTTCAGCCTTCTACATATGGCTAGCCAGTTTTCCCAGCACCATTTATTAAATAGGGAATCCTTTCCCCATTTCTTGTTTTTGTCAGATTTGTCAAAGATTAGATGGTTGTAAATGTGTGGTGTTATTTCTGAGGCCTCTGTTCTGTTCCACTGGTCTATATCTCTGTTTTGGCACCAGTACTATGCTGTTTTGGTTACTGTAGCCTTGTAGTATAGTTTGAAGTCAGGTAGCGTGATGCCTCTAGCTTTGTTCTTTTTGCTTAGGATTGTCTTGGCAATGCGGGCTCTTTTTTGGTTCCGTGTGAACTTTAAAGTAGTTTTTTCCAATTCTGTGATGAAAGTTATTGGTAGCTTGATGGGGATGGCATTGAATCTATAAATTACCTTGGGCAGTATGGCCATTTTCATGATATTGATTCTTCCTATCCATGAGCATGGAATGTTCTTCCATTTGTTTGTATCCTCTTTTATTTCGTTGAGCAGTGGTTTGTAGTTCTCCTTGAAGAGGTCCTTCACATCCTTTGTAAGTTGAATTCCTAGGTATTTATTCTCTTTGTAGCAATTGTGAATGGGAGTCCATATTTTCTTAACTCTCTTTTTGAAAAATTGAGTGTCTGTGTGATTGATTTCATAGGTTTTCATCTTCCACCAGAATGCCAAATTAAATTGCCCTGTGATTTTTTTCACATAATAGACCATTCACAGTCACCTTTGTGCTTAAAACCAATTTCAGTGCCTTGCTTAATGACAGGGATACTTCTGAGAAACGTGTTGTTAGGTAGTTTCATCATTGTGCCAACATCATGGAATGTACTTGCATAAATCTAGATAGTATACCCTATTACACACTTAGGCTATATGGTATAGCCCATTGCTCCTAGGCTACAAACATGTACAGCATGTTACTGTGTAGGCAATTGTTTTTCCTTTAAAAAAAATAGAGACAGGGTCTACCTATGTTTCCAATGCTGGTCTTGAACTCCTGGGCTCAAGCAGTCCTTCTGCCCTAGCCTCCCAAAGTGCTGGCATTACAAGTGTGAGCGGTTATGCCCAGCCTTTTAGGCAATTGTAGCACAATGCTAAGTATTTCTGTATCTAAACATACCTATAGAAAAGATACACTAAAAATATGGCATAAAAGATAAAAAATGGCCAGGTGCAGTGACTCATGCCTGTAATCCCAGCACTGCGAGACTGAAGTGGGCAAATTGCTCGAGCCCAGAAGATCAAGACCAGCCTAGGAAACATGGTGAAAACTCATTTCTACAAAAAATTTAACAAATATCTGAGTGTGGTGGCACATGCCTGTGGTCCCAGCTACTCAAGAGGCTGAGGTAGGAGCATTGCTTGAGCCCGGGAGGTTAAGACTGCAGTAAGCCATGATCATGCCACTGCACTCCAGCCTGGGCAACAGAGTGAGACCCTGTCAAAAAAAAAACAAAAAAAAAGGTAAAAATGGTACACTTGTATAGGGCCTTGCAGAACTGGATGTTGCTTTGGGTGAGTCAGTGAGTGAGTGGTGAGGGAATGTGAAGGCCTAGAACATTACTGTTCACTACTGTACACTTTTTAAACAGTGTACACTTAGGCTACACTACATTTATTTTTAAATATTTTTCTTTAATAAATTAACCTTTGCTTACTGTAACATTTTACTTTATAAACTTTTAATTTTTTAACTTTTTGACACTATAATAACACTTAGTTTAAACACAAACATATTGTACAGCTGTACAAAAATATTTTCTTTCTGTATATATGTATTCTATATGCTTTTTTCAATTTTTAGGATATTTTATTTTTTTACTTAAATTTTTTTTGTAAAAAACAAAGTCACAAACATATACATTAGCCTAGCCCTACAGAGGGTGAGGATCATCAACCTCATTGTCTTCCACCTCTACATCTTGTCCTACTGGAAGATATTCAGGGGCAGTCACATGCATAGGGCTGTCATCTCTTAGGATAGCATTGCCTTCTTCTGGAATACCTTCTGAAGGACATGCCTGAGGCTGTTACCATTTACTTTTTTATAATTAGAAGGAGCACACTCTAAAATAATGATTAAAAAGTATAGTATAATAATTACACAAACCAGTAACATAGTCATTTATTATTATCAAGTATTATATACTATACGTAATTGTGTGTGCTATACTTTTATACACCTTGCAATGCAAGAGTTTTGTTTACACCAGCATCACCACAAATACGTGAGTCATGTGACCTACTAAGATATTATGATGGCTGCGATGTCACTAAGCAATAGGAATTTTTCAGTTTTATCATAATCGTTGGGACCACAGTCATCTAGGCAGTCCATTATTGACCAAAACATTGTTTTGTGGTGCATGACTACAGTTTATGTTTTTCATTGTTTTTAATACTGTGTAAACTACCTCAGTGCCGAGCACACAGCAGGCAGTTAAGAAATTTTGCTTGAAATGACTTAAAATGAACAGGGGAATTTTGACAAGGATGTAGAGAAATGTAGGTGTCATGCTTGAAAACTTTGCTGTTTTCAATTGCTGTCCTCCAGAAAAAGAAGTAATCCAAGAATATATTAGATAATTTTGGAATGGGAATCTAAGAGTGAAAATACATTTATGGATAAAATAACTTTCCCTAGTTAATTTTGAAGATCATAGATAGTAGACTCATGGATTGAATAAAGCCCTGGATAAACAGAAAACTTTGAGGCCTTTTATAAAATTTATTTATTTATTTATTTATTTATTTGAGACAGAGTCTTGCTCTGATGCCAGGCCGGAGCGCAGTGGCGCAATCTTGGCTCACTGCAACCTCCTACTTCCTGGTTCAAGTGATTCTCTTGCCTCAGCCTCCCGAGTAGCTGGGATTACAGGCACACACCACCATGCCCAGTTAATTTTTGCATTTTTAGTAGAGACGGGGTTTTGCCATGTTGGCCGGGATGGTCTTGATCTCCTAACCTTGTGATCTGCCCACCTCAGCCTCCCAAAGTGCTGGGATTACAGGCGTGAGCCACCATGCCCAGCCTATAAAATTTATCTTTTATTCACCTGTTTGTTTCTCAGAAAATTTTTGGCAAGTTGGCTTTTTGCACATATATTTCTTCAGCTTCAATTTTTTTTTAAATTGTGGTAAAATATATACAACATAAAATCTGCCATTTGGCCATTTAAAAAAATATACTGTTGAAGTAGCATTAAATACATTCACCTTCTTGTTCAGCTGTCATCACTATCCATCTCTAGAACTTTAAAAAATCTCCCCAAATTGAAACTTCATATGCATTAAACATAACTCCCCATTCCCTGTCCCTCCAGCCCCTGGATACCACCATTCTACTTTCTGTCTCTATGAATTTGACTTTTCTAGGTACCTCAGAGTTAGGGGACATAGAGACGGATCTCTTAGACAGCTTAAAACATTGTAAATTATGTACACTTTGCTCTCTCTGATTCAAGGAAGGGAACTGGAGACCAGGCTACCACTTCTCTGCAAATCATGCCACTCCAGGCCATGGTAGGTGTGGAGCAAGCATGAATAAAAAGACCATAGAATTTTCTACCATTTTGAATGTGGCTTTTTCTTGATTGAGTGTTTGCTTGGTTGCTGTAGGACTTTGACTGGTTTTTCAGAGCTTCTGTAAAGTAATTTCAGTCAGTCTGTTGCTGTTTACTTAATGTTTCTATGGGGGAATGAGGGCCTGAAGCTTCCTAATCTGCCATTTTGCTGATGTCACACTCCTAGCTTCAGGTTTGACCTAAAGATGAGACTACTAAGGAATGACTATTTGGATTTTATTGACCATAAATATCCACACAGAGCCCAAACTATGACTAGTTGGGGGAAATTTTGTGTATGGCTGACAATGGCACAGTCAATGTTTTAACCTCAGGGTAGAAATATGTACCATTTCCTAGATAAACTAATTTTCTTTATGAAAATGTATGGAATCAAAGGGACTGATATCTAAATTTTAAGCTATTGTAATTGTTCAGAGAGGCAGTTTGTCATGTGTTTCAAGCATTCTTGAATGTAATTGCTGATTGTGTTTCTGTTGAACAGTTGAGCAGTTAAATAGATCAAGACCAGCACAGCATGTGACAACTGTTTGCCCTCTGAGGGGAAGTGATAGGAGGACTGGATTTTTTACTGCTTGTTCTAAAAGGTGCTAAACCCTTGGCACTGAGTCCTTTAGTTCCAGTACTTCTGCATGTATAGATTCTATCTGGCTGATCCCATCACCCTGTGGGACTTGGAGGCAAGGGAAGCAGGAATACAAGGCTGATGCACCTGCTGTTTAATGTGCTACCTTACTCTGATCTGAGTCTCATTGTATAGTTTGGGCTGTTCTATGGAATGGTGGAAAGCTGCTTTCTTTGTCATCTCCTTGTAGTCTTAGTATTTCTTGCCATCCTATATGAGGCTGGAATTCTTCCTTGGCAGTAATGGCTTTTTGTTACTAAAATGAGAGTAATAATTGTGTTTTTGAATATTCAGTTATAGAGTTTTTGTGGGTATGTATATTTGTATGGGTGTGTATGAATGTATGCTCATTTTACTGATTGAAGGTTGGTGCTATGATATCACTAGATGCCCTAATCATCATTTAGAAGTATGGACCATATGGAGATTGGCAGTTCTTCTCCAGGTTGGAATTGGTATTGAAGTAGCCTAACTCTGAAAATGATAGACCAGTCAGGGAACACAGGCTCTCTTGAAAAGAGAGCACTCCACTACTTCCAATGGCAGATTGCTTGGATTCAAATTGGTGAAGAAACCTAGGCTCTAGCTGAGACAGATAGACACAAGAAGAAAGTGGTGGTGCAGGATGTGGAAGGCAGGGATAATAACAATTGACTCTATGTAATTAATATTTTTCTGGGCACCTTCCATATAGCATTTCTAATCTCACAATAACCTTGTTTTGAGACAGGGGTTATCATCAATTTATAGGAGTGGAACCTGGGGCTGCAAAATATTAAATGATTCACCCAAAGCCATATAGCTAAGTAAGAAGGAAAACCTGGATTCAAACCTTGGTCTGTAAGACTCCAAGGTCTGTGCTCTTAAAAACTATGCCCTACTTTCTCTCAGAGTCATAATCACCCTGTGACATAGAATGGGGTATAATTTACCCATTTCATACAGTGATGTGTTATGAAAGATTTCTTTTGAGAAAGAAAAAAAGATTTTGCTGTATTGTAAATGAATTGAAACCACTGAATAGCACTAACCTCGGACTACACTAGTTGAAGGGATTCCCTGAATCATTCTAGCTTTTCCTTGAAGCGACAGTAAAGAGATAATCAGAGGGTCTCAACAATCACCTAATTCAAATAGGCCCCTGAGGAAAATATTCGAATATTTATTTCATGAAGAATAGGGTATAGCACTTTCTTAAACATGACTGATTTTCAGAATAATAGGACCACATAAACTGGATAACCTCAGGACTGGTTTTTTGTTAAAAGTCAGGTTTATTGGAGTTTGAGACCAGCCTGGCCAACATAGTGAAACCCTGTCTCTACTAAAAATACAAAAATTGGCGAGGAGTGGTGGCATGCACCTGTAATGCCAGCTATTTGGGGAGCTGTAGGAGAATCGCTTGAATCTGCAGGGTGGAGCTTGCAGTGAGCTGAGATCATGCTACTGCACCCCAGCCTGGGCGACAGAGCGACTCCATCTGAAAAAAATTAAAATTAAAATTAAAAATTTGAAAAAGTATAATTTATATACAGAAAAAATTAACCCTTTTGATATGGTCTGGCTTTGTATTCCCACCCAAATCTCATCTTGAATTGTAATCTGAAATGTAATCCCCACGTGTTGGGGGAGGGACCTCATGGGAAGTATGGATCATGGGGGTGGTGTACCTATGCTCTTCCTGTAATAGTGAGTGAGTTATCATGAGATCTAATGGTTTTATAAGGGGCTTTACCCTTGGCTCAGCACTCATTCTGTCTCCTGCCACCCTGTGAAGAGGTGCCTTCCACCATCATTTTAAATTTCTTGAGGATTTCCCAGCCAGGAAGAACTGTGAGTCAATTAAACCTCTTTCCTTTATAAATTATCTAATCTTGGTCAATTCTTTATAGCAGCATGAGAATGGATTAATACAGTAAATTGATACTGCAGAGAGTGGGTTGCTGCTATAAGGATACCCAAAAATGTGGAAGCAACTTTGGAACTGGGTAATAAGCAGAGGTTGGAACGGTTTGGAGGGCTCAGAAGAAGACAGGAAAATGTGAGAAAATTTGGAACTTCTTAGAGACTTGGAGGGCTCAGAAGACAGGAAGATGTGGGAAAGTTTGGAACTTCCTAGAGACTTATTGAATGGCTTTGAACAAAATGCTGATAGTGATATGGACAATAATGTCCAGGCTGAGGTGGTCTCAGGTGGAAATGATAAACTTGTTGGGAACTGGAGCACAGGTCACTCTTGCTATGCAAAGACACTGGTGGCATTTTGCCCCTTCCCTAGAGCTCTGTGGAACTTTGAACTTGAGAGAGATGAGTTAGGGTATCTGGCAGGAGAAATTTCTAAGGAGCAAAGCATTCAAGAGTTGACTTGGGTATTGTTAAAAGCATTCAGTTTTACATATTCACAAAGTTATGGTTTGGAATTGGAACTTATGTTTAAAAGGGAAGCAGAGCTTTTCAGAAAATTTGCAGCCTGATGATGCGATAGAAAAGAAAAATCAATTTTCTGAGGAGAAATTCAAGCCATTCAAGCCGCTGCAGAAATTTAGTAGAAAGTAATGAGGAGCCAAATGTTAATTGCCAAGACAATGGGAAAAATGTCTCCAGGGCATGTCAGAGGTCTTCACGGAAGCCCCTCCCATCACAGCCCTAGAGGCCTAGGAGGAAAGAGTGGTTTTGTGGGCCGGCCCAGGGCCTTGCTGCTTTGTGCAGTCTCGGGACTTGGTGCCCTGTGTCCCAGCCATGGCTAAAAGGGGCCAACATACAGCTCAGGCCGTTGTTTCAGAGGATGGAAGCCCCAAGCCTTAGCAATTTCTACATGGTGTTGGGCCTGCAGATGCACAGAAGTCAAGAATTGAGATTTGGGAGCCTCCACCTAAATTTCAGAGGATGTATGTAAATGCCTTGATGTGTAGGCTGAAGTTTGCTGCAGGGGTAGAGCCCTCATGGAGAACCTGTGGTAGGGCAGTGAAGAAGGGAAATGTGGGGTCAGAGGCCCCACACAGAGTCCCCACTGGGGCACTGCCTAGTGGAGCTGTGTGAAGAGGGCTACCATCCTCCAGATTCCAAAATGGTAGATCCACTGACAACTTGCACTGTGCCAATTGGAAAAGTCACAGACACTCAATGGCAGCTTGTGAAAGCAGCCAGGAGAGGAGCTGTACCCTGCAAGCCACAGGAGCAGAGCTGCCCAAGGTTGTGGGAGCCCACCTCTTACATCAGTGTGACCTGGGTGTGAGACATGGAGTAAAAGGAGATCATGTTGGAGCTTTAAGATTTGACTGCCCCTCTGGATTTCAGACTTGCATAGGGTCTGTAGCCCCTTTGTTTTTGCCAATTTTTCCTTTTTGGAACAGGAGCATTTACCCAGTGCTTTTACCCCCATTGTATCTTGGAAGTAAGTAACTTGCTTTTGATTTTACAGGCTCCTAGGTTGAAGGGATTTACCTTGTTTCAGATGAGACTTTGGACTTGGACTTTTGGGTTAATGCTGAAATGAGTTAAGAGTTTGGAAAACTGTTGGGACAGCATAATTGTGTTTTGAAATGTGAGAAAGATGCAATTGGAGAGGGGTCAGAAGTGGAATGATATGGACTGGCTCTGTGTCCCTACCCAAATTTCATCTTGAATTGTAATCTCATTTTTAATCCCCATGTGTTGGGGGAGGGACCTCATGGGAGGTAAGTAGATCATAGGGGGATTCCCCCATACTGTTCTCATGATGGTGAGTCAGTTCTCACAAGATCTGATGACTTTATAAGGGGCTTCCCTTTTGGCTCAGCACTCATTCTCTCTCCTACTGCCCTGTGAAGAGGTGCCTTCTGCTATGATGACAAATTTCTTGAGGTCTACTCAGTCATGCAGAACTGCGAGTCAATTAAACCTCTTTCCTTTATAAATTACCCAGTCTCAGACAGTTCTTTATAGCAGCATAAGAACAGACTAATACACCTTTTAATATACGTTTTATGAGTTTAAATAAACACAGATTCAGGTAACCACCATAATCAAGATATATATTTCTCATGTTTTTTCATAATCAATCCCCCCCTAACTCCAGCATCTAGCAAGTATCGATCTGTTTTCTGGACCTGTTTGTTGTACCTTTTCCACAGTGACATGTAAGTGTAATCATACAGTATGTACCTTTTTGAGTTTGGTATCTTTCATTCATTGTAATGCATTTGACATCTAGCTATGTTTCAGCATCTATTAGTAGTTTGTCCACTTTTGTGGCTGAGTAGGATTTCCCTGTATGGATGTTAACACAGACTGCTGATCTGTACAGCAGGTGATAGATATTTGGGTAGTTTCCAGTTCTGAGTGATTATGAATAAAGCTGATATGAACATTCATGCATAAACTTTTATGTGGTTATAGGTTTTCATTTCTCTAAGTTAAATACTTAAGAATGGAATCACTGAGTTATATGGTAAGTGTATGTGCAATTGTATAAGAAACTGCTAACTCATTTTTCAAAGTGGCTGTACCATTTTTTATTTCCAACAAAAATGTATGAGGTTGCTCTACATCTTTATCAGCTCTTGATATTATCAGTGTTTGGAACTTTAGTGATTCTAATGTTGTACAGTAGTATGTCATTGTGATTTTAATTTGCATTTCCTTAATGTTTAATTAAGTTAAGCTTCTTTTCATGTGCTTATTTGGCATCTTTTGCAAAATATGAAATTTTGCTCAAATCTTTATCTCATTTTTAAAAAATGGGTTGATGGCTTTCTTTTTATAGAGTTGTTAGAGTTCTTCATATGTTCTCCATGCAAGTACTTTATCAGATACATGGTTTGTAAATATTTTCTCCCAGACTGTAGCTTGCCTTTTTATTTTCTTAACAATGTCTTTGGAGGAAAACACTTTAATTTTGATAAAGTCCAATTTATTATTTTTTTTCTCTTATGGTTTATGCTTTTGGGGTCCTAATAAAAAATCCTCATCTAACACAAAGTTACAGAAGTTTCTCCTATGTTTTCTAATAAATGTTTTATAATTTTAGGTGTATGTAGTAGTCAGGGTTCTCTAGACAGAACTAATAGGATATATATATGAGTTTATTAAGGAGTATTAACTCACATGATCACAAGGTCCCACAATAGGCCATCTCCAAGCTGAAGAGCGAGGACGCCAGTCGGAGTCCCATAGCTGAAGAACGTGGAGTCTGATGTTCTAGGGCAGAAAGCATCCAGCATGGGAGAAAGATGTAGGCTGAGAGGCTAAGCCAGTCAAGCCTTTTCATGTTCTGCCTGCTTTTTATTCTGGCTGACTGGGCAGCTGATTAGATTTTGCCCACCCAGATTAAGGGAGGGTCTGCCTTTTCCAGTCCACTGACTCAAATGTTAATCTCCTTTGGCAACACTCTCTCAGACACACCCAGGAACAATACTTTGTATCCTTCAATCCAATCAAGTTGACACTCAGTATTAACCATCACAAGTCCACCCCTTGTCAACCTGAACCCATACACAACTCCAGAGATTATACATAATCTTTAAATAAAGACAATAATAAGGTCATAATTATGCCTAACATAATACAACTATCCTTTGTACAACTGAAAACACACCAATTCCCAACCCAAATACTATTACATAAAGTTAACAATACTTAAGTGCTAATGTGAAGTCAATAAATCTTATGTCACATGATAAAGGAGAAAGTAAATAAAATGAAGATTTTTTTTTAGTACAAGTGTATACATGCACAAAATGTTTTTAACAAAAGGAGGAGGAAATACTCATGACAATTACAGTCCTCATTTCTGCAGCTGGTCAAGTGGTCATAGCGGATATTCATGACTACTGTCTTCTACTACCCATTGTGTATTCCCTTTGCCTTCAGCAAGCACCTCAGCAGGTTGTGGTGTTTTTCCTGGTGGAGTGACCCAAACCTTCATTCCTTAAGGGTCTGGGCCATTTGTAGTTCTGCCTGTATTGGGCTATTGTAGTTTTCCATTGATCTTAATCACAGGGCATGGTAATACTAAGAAACACCCTAATGGATCTCTTGTATTCCATGCATATTCTTCCTTACCTGCATTGTGGAGTTGTAGACTGATTTCAACTTGATAGTCAGGGCCAATCACCCCAGCCAACACTGTAACTCCCTTTTTAGCCTGTTGACTTAAAGATAGAAGGAGCCTAAAGTATCCAGGTGGCAATCTTAACTTCCAGTTTAATGGAATTGTTGTTGTGTCTCCTGGTGGCAGCGTTCCTCCCTCTGGAACTAAGACCTCTAGGCCGGCAGAACATAATATCATAGGAACAGGAAGCAAAAGTTTTGCTAGTGGGTCACTAGAAGTGATGGTGAGTGTTGCCACTTCCACTGGGTAACATATAGGTCTATGATCCATTTTAAGTAAATTTTTATATAGTGTGATGGTTGAAGGCACTGATCAAAGTTCTTTTTTCTTTTTGCATATGAATGTTCAATTGTTTCAACACTATTCATTGATGAGGCTTTTCTTTATCCATTGAATTACTTTGACACCTTTGTGGAAAATCAACTGATCATACATGTATAGGCCTGTTTCTGGACTCAAGTATGTTCCTTTGGTCTATGTGTCTTCTTTCAGCAATATATCAAAATGTAGTAATTACTACAGGTTTATAGCAAGTCATCGGATCAGGTGGTGTGAGGCCTCCAACTTTTTTCATTTTCAAAATTGTTTTGGCTCTTCTAGGTCCTTTGCTTTTCATGTTAATTTTAGAATTAACTTGTTTATCTCTATTTTTAAAAAAGTTTGCTGGTATTTAAAAAATTTTTAGTTTTGTGGGTACATAGTAGCAGTATATATTTATGGGGTACATGAGATACTTTGATACAGGCATACAATGTGTAATAATCACATCAGAGTAAATGGTGTATCCATTACCTTAGGAATTGATCCTTTGTGTTAAAAATATTCCAATTATACTCTGTTATTTTTAAATGTACGATTAAATTATTATTGACTCTAGTCACCCTGTTGTGCTAACAAATACTACATCTTGTTCATTCTTTCTATTTTTAGTACCGATTAACCATCCCCACTTCACCCCTGCCCACTCCTCACTACCCTTCTCAGCCTTGGTAACCATCCTTCTACTCTCTATCTCCATGATTTTGATTGTTTTAAGTTTTAACTCCTATAAATAGGTGAGAACATGCGATATTTGTCTTTCTGTGCCCGACTTATTTCACTTAACATAATGACCTCCACTTCCATTCATGTTGTTGCAAATGACTGAATCTCATTATTTTTTATGAATGAATAGTCCTTCATTGTGTATAAGTACCGAATTTTCTTTATCCATTCATCTGTTGATAGATGCTTAGGTTGCTTCCAAATCTTAGCTATTGTAAACAGTGCTGCAAAAAACATAGGAGTGCAGATATATTAATATCTTGAATATACTGATTAACTTTCTTTTGGGCATATACTCAGCAGTGGGATGGCTGAATCATATGGTAGCTCAATTTTTAGTTTCTTGAAGAACTTCCAGACTGTTCTTCATAATGATTGTACTAATTTACTTTCCCACCAACAGTGTACACAAACCCTATAACTGAATATTCAAAAATAAAAGTATTGCTTTATAGATTGTCTGTTTATTCTGTTGCTGTGCAGCTTTTTTTTTTTTTTTTTTTTTTTGCTGTGCAGAAGCTCTTAAGTTTAATTAGACCTAATTTGTCAGTTTTTGCTTTTGTTGATTTTCACATGTTGACCTTGTATCTTGTGTACTTGATAAACTTTATTCATTAATTCTAGGACCTATTTTTGTGGATTTTTTCAGATTTTCTAAATAGAAAGTCATGACATCAGTGAGTAGGGACAGTTTTATAAGTTTCTTTCCAGTTTGTGTGTATTTTGTTTCTTTTTATTGCCTCATTACACTGATCAGAATCTCTAGCATGATGTTAAATGTGATTGGAAACAGTGGACATCCTTGCCTTATTAGGAAAACATTCTACCTTTCACTATTATGGATAACGCTATCTGTAAGACTTTTTTCTATAGACACCATTTATCTACAAAATTCTCATTTATTTCTAGATTGCTGAGAGTTTTTATCGTAAATAATTTTTAATTTTGACAACATTTCTTATATCTGTTGGTATGGTTAATTACATTGATTTTTAAATTCATTGGATTAGCATAATAAAAACATAAGAATGAATGATAATGATAATTATTTATTGTTTCATTACCATATGTTAAATACTCTATAGTGAGGAAATGTTAATTACTTATCCAACCTGATTCATTTCTGCTTCCATGGAAAGTGAACCTCCTGTGATCTAGGGATGAGGGGTAGGTAAAAGCACGTTCCAGTCTAAAATATAAAATATAAAGGAAGAGCAACTTTTCATAGCTTCTCTTACATCTCCATTTTTATCTTTGATCAACACAAATATTTTGAGCGCCTTTCTATACAACAAGTACGTGCTATAGGTATCTAGAGTACCTCTACTGAATATAGAGCAATGAACAAAACTGACGAGGCCCTCACCCTTATGAGTCTTGTGGGGAAGGGAAAACCTAATCGAGTAATCACACAAATGTCAAAAATATAACTGTTGTGGCATGTTCTCACTCATAGATGGGAATTGAACAATGAGAACACATGGACACAGGAAGGGGAACATCACACTCTGGGGACTGTTGTGGGGTGGGGGGAGGGAGGAGGGATAGCATTAGGAGATATACCTAATGCAAAATGACGAGTTAATGGGTGCGACACACCAGCATGGCACATGTATACATATGTAACTAACCTGCACATTGTGCACATGTACCCTAAAACTTAAAGTATTATAATAATAATAAAAAGAAAGCTACATGGTCCTATAACCTTGTTACAAAGGTCAAAAAAGGTTTCCCTGAGAAAGAGATAAAGAGAAGAAATTGGGACTTTTCTCAGGCTGTACATTTTACAGCTGCAAGAGGTTCCATTCTTATGGACTACACCATGAAGAACATCCCCAGGAGCTGTGCAATGTGGTGGAACTGGAGGAATTGATGACTGAGGTAAGATCAGAAAGATGAGTAGGAGTGACTTAAGTTAATATCGTGGAGGTTTCTTTCTAAGAAAAACATGTACAAAGTTCTTGTTGCAGAAGAAAGAAAGCATGGCAAGTTGGTTTCTAAAAAGGCTAGTGAGAACTGAGTAGAAAGAGAGTGAGAGCAAGAATGTGCAAGATAAACTGGAGAAATAGGCAAGAGGAGCCAGAACACTCATGATCTCAGAGATTTTATCAGGTAATTTAATTTTTATCCTAAGAGTTATGGGAAGCCAGTGAAGACTTCAGCAAGAGGGCCGGGAGGGCATGATTTAAAACACTTTTTTGCTGCATATACAAATAATTTAGAATTGGGAAGTGGATGTTGGTACACAAATTAGAGCCTTCTAGAGTGTTTTGGGAATTAGTATTTAAGGAGTATAATGGTGATCCTGGTAGGAATAAAAAGATGTAGAAGGATTTGAATGCATTTAGGAGGTATATATCATTTCAGTTGTATATGGGAGAAGAGGAGAGATCTGTGGATGGCACCTAGATTTCTGTCTTGCATAACTGGATGATTAGTGCTTCCATTCATTAAGAGAGAAAGCACTGAAAGTGGACCAGGTAGGAGTGGGTTTGGGGACTGTTACCATCAATTCAGTTTTAGAGGTGTCAAATTTGAAAGATCTAAGAGATATCATATAGGCAGTTTGTTTTACAAATTTGAATAAAAAATGTTAATAGCTTTGGCTAGAATATTGCTAGTGGAACTGGAGAAAAGTGGATATGCATTCAAAAGATTTAGAAGATGCAATCAATACATCTTAGAAACTGATTAAATATTGGGAATGAAGGAGGTGGAAGTGTGTCAAGGATGACTTTAGTTTTAGACTTATGCAACTACATGGATAACCAAGATGAGTGATTGATGCTTGAATTAAAAGAGTATATATTTGGCTATAGTTTTCTTTGTGCTGTACCTCCAAGGAAGCTAAGTGAAATAAGGGATGCATGAGGTGGGGAGGAACTCTAAACTATGCATATGTGATAGAAACGTGCGTGTATTTTGATTTTTTTCAGCATTAATTAGGCCCAAGAAAGATTCTCAATTGTTCATTATTTGTTCCCCTATCCCTTTGGTTGAATAAGTAATCATTTTTAAGGCAAGCACTTAAAAATGAAAAGTCATCACTTTGCTAGGAGGTGTTCATATACATTCTGTAAGCATAGATACATATACTTCGGGGCAATTTTGTGATCGGAATTTCTTTCAGTGGGTAATATTTTTATTTGCATTTCTAGGGCTGTGGTTCTGCTTTATCAGAAGCAAAAGGAAGATCAGTCCTGAAGTTTGGAAATTACTTTGACTGAGTATCTGTTACAGCTTTTGCTTCCTATGCTAGTCTACCATAAAACTTGAGTTATCCTCATTAATTTTGCATCACTGGCAATTATACGGTGATTCTTTCTTCATAATAAAAATCCACTTGGTTTTGCTATGTAGACCATGGAGATAATTAAAGTGGATTAATCAAAGACCCACATGATTAATGGTTTTTGACATACCCGCAAATCTACTATGAGCATCAGGTGATGACTGCTGGCAGAGATTCTGTTTCCAGGACTGTTACCTTTTGAATATCAATGAAAGGACGTTTAAAATCATTCTTTGTGAAGGGGTATCTTAAGAAAATCTTTATATTTAAGTGGAGCCTTTTTAATGTGATGGAGTAATCCCTTTAACCCCTCATGTCTTCAGCCAATTATGAAATGACTGGTTTTCTCCTGCATCCATTTTTCAAATGTGGACATAAATCTCTCCCAAGCTCTTTCAACACTTTTCAACAAGCTATATGGGAAATGTGTGTGCATGTGGGTGGGGGTGGGGGGAGTATGGTCGTTTAGAGAGGACTTACTTGAATAGGGGCAGATAGGGCAACTGACTAAGGTGATTTTATTTTTGTCTCAGTACAGTCCCTTTACTTGGCAGTATTTCATACCTTCAAAGAACAATTCCTAGGACTTGTAAATCCATTTTCTTAAGGTAGTGATAATTTTATAACACAAGCGTGAGAAACGAACACAACCTTGGGAGACTAGCACACTGCAGGGATTGCTTAGAGAGAGTGTCTGATATCATTAAATTTTTGTGATATGTAGCTGGTGTTCAGTTTTGTTGGCTTTCTGAAAATATGCCAGTATAAGGTAGCCAAGAAATCTGATTTTAGGGAATGGGTTGGATCTTTTGGAATAGGAACATGACATTTTGATATAAGAACAAACCATTACATTTTCATCTTTTTAAAACAGGAACTTGGGGCCGGGTGTGGTGGCTCACACCTGTAATCCCAGCACTCTGGAGGCTGAGGGAGGTGGATCACCTGAGGTCGGGAGTTTGAGACCAGCCTGATCAACATGGAGAAACCCTGTCTCTACTAAAAATACAAAATTAGCCAGGCGTGGTGGCGCATGCCTGTAATCCCAGCTACTCGAGAGGCTGAGGCAGGAGAATCGCTTGAACTCGGGAGGCGGAGGTTGTGGTGAGCCAAGATCATGCCATTGCACTCCAGCCTGGGCAACAAGAGCAAAATTCTGTCTCTAGGGGGGGCTCAGGGAAAAAGAAACATGGTACAGTGTGCCAGAGACAGTCTCAATTTATGTCTGAACTCTGCCCCATCTCTGAAGCTTATCTCACCTTATTTCATCCAATTATCCAATTCCTAGGTTTCACTTTATTTCTCATTTTATCCCTGATTCCTAACTCAAAAATTGTCCTTGTCAAAACGTCCTGGGTTGTTTCTGCTTCTAGTTGTGGCTTATCTGTTCTGGCAATCTTTCAGAAAAAAAAAAAGTAGTCTCAGGACTTACTCCCATCTTTTCTCCACCATCTGGCTTATCCAGCCCAGTGGCGATTGCCTTTTGCCAAAGCCAGGAGCCAAGAAGGCAGTTAAAAATACTTTTATTGATTAAGTAAAATGATAAACTCACACATATATTACAAATAATAAAGAGCACAAAAAAATTACCCGTAATCACACCACCCAGGGAATCATTGTTAACATCTGTTGGACATTGTTTAGTATTAAGTGCAAAGATGAATATAACTTTATATGCATGAGATTACACAAACATGCCATTTTATCACCTATTTTAACCTAAAATATAGAGTATGTCTTTCCATGTCAATGTATAGAGAGTTGTACAATTAATTAATTAATTTATTTATTTTAGTAGAGATAGTGTCTTGTTATGTTACCCAAGGTGGTCTGGAACTCCTGGCCTCAAGCAATCCTCCCGACTCAGCCTTCAAAAGTGCTGGGATTACAGGCATGAGCCATCATGCCCAGCCTGTGGAATCATTTTAATGCTTGTGTAGTGATGCGTTGTGTATATTGACATTGTTTATTTCATTGGGTTGGCATTTTGAACAAGAAAATTTGAAGTAGGTAAAGCATGTCTTTACCGTCTTATTATTCTTTCAAGTTTTTTCCTATCTCCCCTGATTATTGGTTCCTTCTTTCATTCCTGCTCTGTTTAGAGCACTCTGGGCTAAGGAAAGCTCAAGAGCTTACTCCACTGGGACTGTTTATATGTTTATCAGACCTCTTATAACCTGAAAAAGAGGCAAGACCCAAATATAGGAATTTCTAGTGATGTCCTTCAGATGGGAGGAAGGGCATATTGTTCAGCATTCACTTTTCTTTTCCTTTTTCCTTTCATTACTGACTTTCTAGAATGATTAATCTTTATGGAAGATCTTTTCCCATTTTTTTAAATTGTTTTCTATGTTTTCCACTTCTCCAATATAAAACTGCATTCTTGAAGGCTACCAGTGATTTTCTGATTACTACATTCAAAGCCATGTTTTATTCCTTACCTCTATGCCATGTCACAAGGCTTAGCTTCTCCTTAGAACTGTTTCCTTGTAGATTTGTCACCCTACATTTCTGATTATGCATCCTGTGTTCCCTTTGATGGCTTTTCATTCTGTTTTCTTACTATGGGGAGCCTAGAGACTCTGTCTTTGGCCTTTTGTCCTTTTATCTTTACTCTTTTTTCCTTTTAAACCATGCTTCCCTCAAACTTCCCTGTGTCTGTGAAAGGTGACACCATTCTTTAAATCACTCAGACCTCAGAGTTTGAAGTTATCTTTGACTCTGCTTTTCCTTCCTAATCCAATCAGTCTTCACATCCTGTCAGCTATTTCTTCAAAATAACCTTCCATGCACTTTCATACACTGTAAATTGGTACAACCTCCTTGGAAGGCACGTAGACACTATCTGTTGAAATCTAAAATGCATATACTTTGACCTACCATTTACAATTTTGTGAAACTATCCTATGGGAATACTCAAGTGTGTCAACATATGTAAACAAAGATATTCTTTGCAGCACTATTTAAAATAGCCCAAAACAGGAAACTACCTATGAGGCAACAGGGAACTGGTTAATTGGACATCTATTCTATGAACACAGCTATTAGTGATTGTAAGGTGGATCCATAAGTAGTGACAAGAAAAAATGTCCATGGTACATTGTTAAGATAAAAATATAAATTGCAGGCCAGCATGTATAGCATGTATAATATGGTCCCATTATGGTTACACACCTATACACAGATACATACATCCACATATATATTACTTGTATAGAAAAATAAAGACAAGAGATATGCACCAAATTTTTGAGAATAATTACCCATAGGAAAAGGGATTTGGAGGAAGGGTGGAATTTGCTTTAACTTTCTAATGTATACACTTATAAATTGTTTGGAAGTTTAAAAAATATACATGCATTTCTTTTATAATGATTAAAAATATTTTATATTTTCTCATTTTTTCTGACTCAACACTATTTTAAATTTGCATCACCTGATATCTGACTATCTCTCTCTCTATATATATATCTACAACAGTCTCCTGAGGGTCTCCCACCAGCTCCAATTACTTTACTAGTTGTCTGACATTAGACTTTGAGAGCCTGTTTGAAATGAGAGTACCTACCCTGACTATTTCTCAGAGTCTTAAGTTTAAAAGCAATTAATGCATGTGGGTAAGCTTTGAGAAACTGTTAAGCACAATGCTAATATAAGGCATCACCTCTAACAGTGACTGGTGGTATAGCCTAAGCCTGAGGACTGGGTAAGGTCTGTGAGATCTCACAAGTAGCACCACTGAGATAACAGAACTAAAGCTCTAAGTGTGAAATGACCAAGTTATTCAACTGGGTTCTTCAGCTACAAGGTATGAACCTCCCCAAACTAACTTTAACATTCACATCACCGTTGATTTTAACTAGATTGGCTGAGAGACCAGCCTCCTAAAACTATTCATCTTTGCAATGATAAACAATGCAAGAGGTTTGTTAGAGCTCAGCCATTAAACTTACACTTATTTGTAAGCCTAATTGGTATTATTAACATTGCAAGGACAAAGGAGCCTAAATAATAATGTGGAAACAGAGCTAGAAATGTATTCTAAATATTTAGAAGTACATCCATTTCCCTTTAAATATGCTACTTTAATAAAAGCACATGGCCTACCTAATGGAAAATTTCATTATTTGCATTGAGCTGTAGCAAAGAAATTGCATCTAGCATGTATGTGGTACAGGTATAAAATCTGTTTAGTACTGCTCCTGTCACTTATTGTGTCAATGAAGACATCAAAACATTTGTATTGGTATTAGTTTTTACTTGATATAAAGACAAATTGAAGAATTAATTGGGAGGTTTGTTATACTATTATAGTCTAGTACTTCTATTATTTTTTGAGTCTTTGAGCAATATTTTATTTTTTATTTTTATTTATTATTATTATTTTGAATAGGGTCTCACTCTGTTGCCCAGGCTGGAGTACAATGGCATGAGCTCAGCTCACTGCAACTTCCGCCTCCCATTTTCAAGCAATTCTCCCACCTTGGCCTCCCGAGTAGCTGGGACTACAGGCACATACCACCACGCCTGGCTAATTTTGGTAGTTTTTGGTAGAGACAGGGTTTCACCATGTTGGCTAGGCTGGTCTTGAACTCCTGACCTCAAGTGATCAACCCACCTTGGCCTCCCAAAGTGCTGCAATTATAGGCACAGGTATGAGCCACCATGCCCAGCTGCCTTGAGCAATAATTTCACAAACTCTTGTTCCATGTGGCTATTTTTGCACAGCGATTGGACTTTGCAGTGCAGTGTGGTTACTACTGCTGATGACTGAAACTGGACCCGAGGTCAAATATTGTTCTCAAAAGAATTTCAAGGTTTGTCAGCCACCCCAACCCTCACTCTCACCCACTGGGACAAGAATTAGAGGAGAGGCAAAGACATTCAATAAATATTTTCCTGCTATGAACCAGTAAGTCATAATTATTATGGATATAGAGGTGGACAAAACCCTCAAGAATTTTATAGTCCATTAAATGCTTTGGGTATTCCTGTCCAAGGAATATGCTTATTTTGGGTTGCAGTTGGCAACTAAACTAAGAGGACAGAAAGACCACTGTACTTTCCATACTAATGAGATACATTTCAGACAGTGACGATTAAAGAAGGTAAGGGGTTGTGAAATACAATGTGTATTTATGGGTAGGCCACATTCTATTTTAATGTTGTCAACACCAGTCTTTTGTATGTACTTCAAAATATATATTATGTTTTTTACTGTTGGCGAAGTAGGAGATGCGTATTTTCTTACAGAAGACTTCACGTTCTTTTAAATACAGATCTTTTATAAATAACCCAGCATATTTCACATTTCATAAGCCAAGCAGATATTTTGTGTGGTAAGGTAATACTTTAAATCATTAATCAGTGTGATCTAATGCTCACACATGAATACCCAATTATTCTCCTTAGTTTGACATTCACTGTGGCCTATAACTCACAAATTTTGAGACTTGCCTCTGGGTATTTGCAATTCAATTTAAAAAGGATTTTTTGTTTCCTACTATGTGCTTCAGGAATCATTCTAGGCACTGGCTGGGATTACAAGGATAAATAAAGCACAGTTCTCTCTCTTGTGGAGCTTATAGATTCACCAGATAGATTGGTAGGGTCAGTGTCTGGAGTGGCTAAAATTCGGGATGTGCCCTCAGGTTATCTTTATGCCAACAAGAAGAAACCACTTGTATTTTGGGAAGGTGATAGGTCAAAAGCAGTTGGAAGGTTGGGGAAGGCTAGTGGGGAGGTTGATATAACAAAAGCCAAATGATGACTAGGGGCTTATTTAGCAATACATGAAAGTTGGAGACTGGTCAATTCAAAATTGAACTTCCAACTGTCTTGATTTTTCTGTCACTTTCTATTTCACAATTTAAAAAAAGCAAAGCTTGCTTGTACCTTGCTTAAGAAAGTGAAGTGTTTTAAATGACCCAAGGATATGTATTATGAAAAACAATAACAACTGGATTAATGAAATAGCTGTTTGAAAGTGTCTTGTTTACATTTGTCACCTTATTATTTCACAGAAAGACCTCAATAACCTTTTAAAATAACACCTAGGAAATGACAGAGCTGCTGAATTTGGATCCAACAAATGACATACTTTAAGATAGTCGATGATGAGTTCCACAGCAATAAAATATCAAGGTGCCTGTAGGCATTGATGAGTTTCTGGGTAATTACACCATAAAGCCATATTTCAAAATGTCGCCTAACTTTGCATGTGTTGAGAGGTTTGCAAAGCATGTTCAGGGTCCCAGATGGAGGCCGCCAGCTCATGGTATGTGCTAGGGCCACACAATGACAACTGTCAGCTTCTACCCTGTTGAACCAAGGGCACAAAAAAATATCTTAATCAGCGGACTGTTTTACCAGAGGATCATGAGAGCCCAAACGAACTTTGATAACATATTGAGAAAGCCTCCAGTTGATCTGGTCTAAAAGACAGTGTAAGAAATCCATTTTTTAGATTATTGTATTCAAGTGAGTGTTTTAGTATTTGTAGAATGCTGGCAAGAACAAAACCAACAAAAAATAACAGTACTGATAGATGCCCCATCGACCCTCAGTTAATGTATAGAATGTATGGAAGAAGCTCTGGAATTTGAGGCTTACATTATACATTTAGTAGGTAAATATTTTCCAGAATTTCTCAAAAGATGCTTAACGTTGTAAATTTACAAATTTACACAAATAGTACGCAGCTGTAGAAATGATTCTTATAAAGAATTTTGAACAGTACAAGGAACTGCTTAGAATAAATGAATAAAAGCAAACAGTAGTAGTGTATATTCAGTATGATCTCAGTGACAAGGAGACAGATAGGGGACCAAAAATATATAATAGAAAGAACGATGCTAAAAATATTAATGGAGATTTCCTTTAGGAAGGCAATGGGATTGTGGATGACTTTTTTCATTTTAATATTTTGATGTGCTTTCCAAATATCCCATAATGAATGCATTGTTAAAAAATAATGTGACTACATGTTATTGTTAATAATTTGGCAATATAGGAAAACACAATGAACAAAATAGAAAGTACCCATAACCCCACAATCACAAAACAACTATTGTTAGCATTTTGTTATATATCCTCTAAGTCTTTAGAAAAATATGCTATCCATATTAATTTGTTCAATACATATTTTAAAATAATACTGTACATTCTTTTAACTTATTCTTTTATTATGGAATATTTCAGGCATACAGTAAAGCACAGATAATAGAATAATAAAGTGAATACCTGTGTATCCACAACCCAGCTTTGTCAAATAGCAACATTTTTCCACAATGAGATTATTCATATTCAGATTATTTTGTGCTGTTTTAAAAAATGAAATCAAATAGATGCAGTTAAAGTCACCTGTTTACTCCTTTATCATATTCCATTTATTTCCTCTCTCCCTCTCTCCCCTAAGGGACACTCTTTTGATTTTGGTATTCATCATTTCCATAATATCTTTACTACACACATATGTATTCATAAAACATACAGGTATTTGATAGATTTTCATGTTATTAAGCTATATATGTATATGTGCACACACACTTGCATTTTTAACCAACGTCATTATTTTTAAGGTTTGACTATATCATTAAATATAATTTGACTCATTCATTTCACTTGCTGTGTCATATTCCATTTTATGACTTTAGCATTCTTTATTTCTGTTGCTGATGGAGATTTAGATTATTTCCAATTTTTTTTCACCATCATAAATATTGCTGCAATGAATATTGTTTTGCTTGTCTCCTTTCTTATGTATATATGTGATAGTTTCTCCAGGACAAGGATCAAGAAACTATATACCATGGGCTCAATCTGTCTAGTTACCTGATTTTGTAAATAAGGTTTTATTGGAACACCACTATATCCTATTATTTGTGGTCTATGTCTGCTTTTGTGCCACAATGACAGAGATTGTATGGACTGCAAAACCAAAAATAGTTAACCATTTGGCCCTTTACAGAAAAAGCGTGATGACCTGTATCTGGAGTATTATCTGGGCATGACATTTCTGGGTACAAAGTGCAAATCTTCAACTTTAGAGTATAGTCAAATTACTCTACAATGTGTTTGTGCAAAATGATACTCTTTCACTCGTGTATATGATTTCCTGTGGCTCCATATTTTTGCGAATACTTGGCAACATGAGATTTAAAGATTTTTGCCAGTCAGTTGACTAATATTGGTATCCCTCCTTAATTTTAATTTGCATTTCCATAATTATTATTGAGGTTGAGGAACTTTTCAAATGTTTATCAGCCATTTTTACAAATCTGTGAATTCTCTATTAATATCCTTTGCCTACTTTTTCTGTTGAGATGCTTGTGTTTTTATTATGATTATTTCTTTATATAATCTCAATATTAATCCTTTGTTGATATGTATGGCTTATGTAGTTATTTTGTTGAATAGAAATTTCACATTTTAATGGAGTCAGATTTAGCAGTTTCCATTACAGTTTGTACTCCTTTATTGTCTTGTTTTGGATATTGTTCCCTATCCTGAGGCTATCTTCTATTTTCAAAATTTTAAAGTTTTGTTTCCATTCATCTCCTCAATTGACTTGGAATTTATTCTTGTGGTGTGATATAGGCATTTAATTGTAACCTGCTTTTCCATATATATCACAAGTGTCTTCCCACATCAACAGAGAGATCTGCATCATTATTTAATGACTATATATATTATTCTATTATAATTCATTTAATGAATCTCCATTTGTCTTATATATAGGCTATTACAGATTTTCTCTTCATAAATAATGATTAGGTGACCATTCTTCTGAAATGAATAATTTTCATAATCAGAAAGAGAGGAAGCAGGAAACTGACAGTGTAAAAAATTACCAACCCCTTCATGGTACTCTTACATTCAGAATTCATGAATTCAGCAAGTGTTTATCAAATACATTTTATGGACCAGGAACTATTTCCAGGTGCTAAAGATATGTGGTATGTATGGTGGTAGATTGGCACTCAGCATCTACTACTACTTCCTTCTGGTGTGCATTTCTATATTGCGAAGTTTTGAAAGCTAAAAATCCAGAGTCTCTTGTAGCTAGGCTTCTGGTATATCCCCCAAATAGATACTCTGACATGGGGTTTTGAGGCAGAAATGAGGCAGTGGCCATACCACTGGCCTAGCTGTTGCTGCCCTCAAGCACAGCTGTGGAGCTGGTGGGCATTTCTTAAGCAGCTTTCTGGGGTTTAGTCAGTAGCTTTGTGGGGATTTAGAGGCAGTATGATGGTGGCCATGCATGCTTCCTGGATTGTATGTATAGTAGTGTGTTCTATCGCTCAATATTTCCTACAGTGACCTCATGACTCTCTGATTTCCTGATTGTGGCAAAGGTTCTCTGAGGAGGCCAGCTGGGTGTGCTGTTCTGGGAGTCATTCACAAAGGCCCAGCCTACAGCCTACTCCTCCATCATTTCCAATGATCCTACACACAGAGTGGTTTTTGCTTCCTGCAACCGAATCCTGACTTACAGAACTGTCTGAAGAGGGAGACAGAATATAAACAAATAATTCCTATACAGTTTGCTAAGTGCTAAGCCAGTTATCTACTAGGTGCTATGAGATCACAGAGGGAGGACTATTTTTGCTCGTAAGTGTCAGGAAAAATGTCACTTAAAAGGTGATTTTTGGCCACATCTTAAAGAGTAATATGTTCTCCCATATTAGTCTTTAAGACTTGGCTGAAAATCAAAAACAGCCTGAGAAAGTTCAGAGACATGTGATTCTGGCACAAATAATTTTGTGTGGCTGAATCATAGGGTGTGTAAGTAGAAAGATCACTTTGACAGTTGTGTATAGGACAGCTTAGAGGGGCAGAAAAATGTAGCCAGGGAAAATGTTAGAAAAAGGAGTGGACAGATGCAAAAAATAAAATAAAATAAAATAAAATAAAATAAAAATAAAATAAACATGATAGATGAGAAGAAAGTCAAGGATTCCTAAGTTTTTGTCCTACAAATGGTAGTCCCTCCTTCCCTCTTTTGTTACCTCCCTCCCTTCTTTCCTTCTGTTCTTCCACCAAACAAAAGTTCCCTATATTAAAGTGTAAACTCATTCTTGGCCATGTTTTTACTCTTGTGTCCTGTATAACATCTAGCACAATGCCCTGCACATGATATTGCTCAATAAATATTGGCTGAATGTTTGATCTGAGCTACTTGATTGTACCTTTAAGAGTAGTTAACAGAGTTAAAAAATCAATGTGCTATTCTAAGTCACTGTTTGGAAAAGATTTAAACCCTTGCAGTGGATTACACTGAACTCTTTGTTTTAGTTTATTATTTATTTTACCAAAGCAAAAGTGCTTTCTCCATTTCTTCCTCAGTTGATCAGAAAAAGCATTACCTTCTATCTCTAGATTTCTCTTTAAGGTAAAATGGTCTCTATGCTCTTCTCTAAAACCTTTTGCTAAAACTTTCACCTCTGCAGTGTAAAATCTAGCTTGTCTTTGTTTATAACAACAACAATAGTCTTTAATGATACTGATACTAACATTACTATTAATAATAATAATACTAACGAAAAAATGCCAAAAAACCAGAATCCCTTTACTTTAGAGCACTTCTAAGCCTTGCATTGAAGTTTCTGTAGCCAGAGCTGTGATTTTTTTTAGTAAAAATTACTTTTAACATTTTTAAGGAGTAGAATAAGACAAATCTTCCTGTTCCTTTTTTCTCATTAAATATGAAGGCACTTGATCGCTAATGAGAATCCTTGTTTTACTTCAGAGACACTTTGGATTACAACCAGAAAGACCTTTTTATAAGACACAGCCAAAATTTAGATACTCTTTTGAACAGACAATTAAACAAAAGAATTATCAGCTACTGGAGTTCAAGGAAGGAAAATATCACTGGTTGGGAGCAATTAGTAAAAACTCAATTTAGCAAATATTGGGCTGTGCTTTGAAGGAAGAGTAGAATTTGAGTAGGTAGAGGAAGGAGAACTACCCAGATAGGGTAATAGTATGGAGAAAGGTGTGGAAGTGGTAGTGGGAATGAGTGAAAGAATTGAAAGGACAGAGAGTAGACTATTTTGACTTATGGGAGAAGAAAAGACTGGATAGATTGGTGGGGCAAATTATTTTGCTTCTTACTTTTTTGTATAGTAATTAGTATTTTGGGCATGCCAGGCTAGCAGTATGAGTTTGGGATCATTGTCCAGATGTTGGCCATCATTCAAACTGTATTTTGGATCTATCTTCCCAGTTGTTGAACTGTTATAATGTCAGAGCTGGCAGGGTGTTTAGAGATTTTTAGTACAACTACTTCACTTTATAGATCTGGAAACCAGAGCCCAGAGAGAAATGACTTGTTCAAGTTCACAGAGTGAGTCAGGCATTTTAATTCAAATATAGCATTGGTCCTTAATGGTGTAATTAACTTGCCAAATACTAAAAAGAGGAGGGATGTCAATTAGCTGAGCATGTTACTGTATTTCCTTTCTCATAAAAATCCCCTGCATCTGCAAAGGTGTTCCTTTCTTCTTGTTGGATAAAAGCTGCTCCTTTGTATACTCACGAGGGATCAGGTGAGCATATTGCTTGGCTGGGCTAGTGTTTCTCTCTGTTCTCTCATGTAGATTACAGGCTCAGTTTCTTTATTAAGTGAGGAAAGGAAATAGTCATTAAGCATCTTTTTTTTTCATTGTTAGCATACTTTTATTTATTTATTTATTTATTTTTTACCTTTTTCCTTTTTTTATTATTATTATACTTTAGGTTTTATGGTACATGTGCGCAATGTGCAGGTTAGTTACATATGTATACATGTGCCATGCTGGTGCGCTGCACCCACTAACTCGTCATCTAGCATTAGGTATATCTCCCAGTGCTATCCCTCCCCCCTCCCCCCACCCCACAACAGTCCCCGAAGTGTGATGTTCCCCTTCCTGTGTCCATGTGTTCTCATTGTTCAATTCCCACCTATGAGTGAGAATATGCGGTGTTTCGTTTTTTGTTCTTGCGATAGTTTACTGAGAATGGTGACTTCCAGTTTCATCCATGTCCCTATGAAGGACATGAACTCATCATTTTTTATGGCTGCATAGTATTCCATGGTGTATATGTGCCACATTTTCTTAATCCAGTCTATCATTGTTGGACATTTGGGTTGGTTCCAAGTCTTTGCTATTGTGAATAATGCCGCAATAAACATACGTGTGCATGTGTCTTTATAGCAGCATGATTTATAGTCCTTTGGGTATATACCCAGTAATGGGATGGCTGGATCAAATGGAATTTCTAGTTCTAGATCCCTGAGGAACCGCCACACTGACTTCCACAAGGGTTGAACTAGTTTACAGTCCCACCAACAGTGTAAAAGTGTTCCTATTTCTCCACATCCTCTCCAGCAACTGTTGTTTCCTGACTTTTTAATGATCGCCATTCTAACTGGTGTGAGATGGTATCTCATTGTGGTTTTGATTTGCATTTCTCTGATGGCCAGTGATGATGAGCATTTTTTCATGTGTTTTTTGGCTGCATAAATTTCTTCTTTTGAGAAGTGTCTGTTCATGTCCTTTGCCCACTTTTTGATGGGGTTGTTTGTTTTTTTCGTGTAAATTTGTTTTGAGTTCATTGTAGATTCTGGATATTAGCCCTTTGTCAGATGAGTAGGTTGCGAAAATTTTCTCCCATTTTGTAGGTTGCCTGTTCACTCTAATGGTAGTTTCCTTTGCTGTGCAGAAGCTCTTTAGTTTAATTAGATCCCATTTGTCAATTTTGGCTTTTGTTGCCATTGCTTTTGGTGTTTTAGACATGAAGTCCTTGCCCATGCCTATGTCCTGAATGGTAATGCCTAGGTTTTCTTCGAGGGTTTTTATGGTTTTAGGTCTAATGTTTAAGTCTTTAATCCATCTTGAATTAATTTTTGTATAAGGTGTAAGGAAAGGATCCAGTTTCAGCTTTCTCCATATGGCTAGCCAGTTTTCCCAGCACCATTTATTAAATAGGGAATCCTTTCCCCATTTCTTGTTTTTCTCAGGTTTGTCAAAGATCAGATAGTTGTAGATATGTGGCATTATTTCTGATGGCTCTGTTCTGTTCCATTGATCTATATCTCTGTTTTGGTACCAGTACCATGCTGTTTTGGTTACTGTAGCCTTGTAGTATAGTTTGAAGTCAGGTAGTGTGATGCCTCCAGCTTTGTTCTTTTGGCTTAGGACTGACTTGGCGATGCGGGCTCTTTTTTGGTTCCATATGAACTTTAGAGTAGTGTTTTCCAATTCTGTGAAGAAAGTCATTGGTAGCTTAATGGGGATGGCATTGAATCTATAAATTACCTTGGGCAGTATGGCCATTTTCACGATATTGATTCTTCCTACCCATGAGCATGGAATGTTCTTCCATTTGTTTGTATCCTCCTTTATTTCCTTGAGCAGTGGTTTGTAGTTCTCCTTGAAGAGGTCCTTCACATCCCTTGTAAGTTGGATTCCTAGGTATTTTATTCTCTTTGAAGCAATTGTAAATGGGAGTTCACTCATGATTTGGCTCTCTGTTTGTCTGTTATTGGTGTATAAGAATGCTTGTGATTTTTGTACATTGATTTTGTATCCTGAGACTTTGCTGAAGTTGCTTATCAGCTTAAGGAGATTTTGGGCTGAGACAATGGGGTTTTCTAGACATACAATCATGTCATCTGCAAACAGGGACAATGTGACTTCCTCTTTTCCTAATTGAATACCCTTTATTTCCTTC
This sequence comes from Pongo abelii, assembly GCF_028885655.2. NCBI lineage: Eukaryota > Metazoa > Chordata > Mammalia > Primates > Hominidae > Pongo > Pongo abelii. The sequence goes on along the minus strand of NC_072008.2, from coordinate 123,411,620 downwards.
TCCTGCCTAATTGCCCTGGCCAGAACTTCCAACACTATGTTGAATAGAAGTGGTGAGAGAGGGCATCCCTGTCTTGTGCCAGTTTTCAAAGGGAATGCTTCCAGTTTTTGCCCATGCAGTATGATATTGGCTGTGGGTTTGTCATAGATAGCTCTTATTATTTTGAGATACATCCCATCAATACCTAATTTATTGAGAGTTTTTAGCATGAAGGGCTGTTGAATTTTGTCAAAGGCCTTTTCTGCATCTATTGAGATAATCATGTGGTTTTTGTCTTTGGTTCTGTTTATATGCTGGATTACATTTATTGATTTGTGTATATTGAACCAGCCTTGCATCCCAGGGATGAAGCCCACTTGATCATGGTGGATAAGCTTTTTGATGTGCTGCTGGATTCGGTTTGCCAGTATTTTATTGAGGATTTTTGCATGAATGTTCATCAAGGATATTGGTCTAAAATTCTCTTTTTTGGTTGTGTCTCTGCCTGGCTTTGGTATCAGGATGATGCTGGCCTCATAAAATGAGTTAGGGAGGATTTCCTCTTTTTCTATTGATTGGAATAGTTTCAGAAGGAATGGTACCAGTTCCTCCTTGTACCTCTGGTAGAATTCAGCTGTGAATCCATCTGGTCCTGGACTCTTTTTGGTTGGTAAGCTATTGATTGTTGCCACAATTTCAGCTCCTGTTATTGGTCTATTCAGAGATTCAACTTCTTCCTGGTTTAGTCTTGGGAGAGCGTATGTGTCGAGGAATTTATCCATTTCTTCTAGATTTTCTAGTTTATTTGCATAGAGGTGTTTGTAGTATTCTCTGATGGTAGTTTGTATTTCTGTGGGATCGGTGGTGATATCCCCTTTATCATTTTTTATTGCATCTATTTGATTCTTCTCTCTTTTTTTCTTTATTAATCTTGCTAGCAGTCTATCAATTTTGTTGATCCTTTCAAAAAACCATCTCCTGGATTCATTAATTTTTTGAAGGGTTTTTTGTGTCTCTATTTCCTTCAGTTCTGCTTTGATCGTTGTTATTTCTTGCCTTCTGCTAGCTTTTGAATGTGTTTGCTCTTGCTTTTCTAGTTCTTTTAATTGTGATGTTAGGGTGTCAATTTTGGATCTTTCCTGCTTTCTCTTGTGGGCATTTAGTGCTATAAATTTCCCTCTACACACTGCTTTGAATGCATCCCAGAGATTCTGGTATGTTGTGTCTTGGTTCTCGTTGGTTTCAAAGAACATCTTTATTTCTGCCTTCATTTCGTTATGTACCCAGTAGTCATTCAGGAGCAGGTTGTTCAGTTTCCATGTAGTTGAGCGGTTTTGAGTGAGATTCTTAATCCTGAGTTCTAGCTTCATTGCACTGTGATCTGAGAGATAGTTTGTTATAATTTCTTTTCTTTTACATTTACTGAGGAGAGCTTTACTTCCAAGTATGTGGTCAATTTTGGAATAGGTGTGGTGTGGTGCTGAAAAAAATGTATATTCTGTTGATTTGGGGTGGAGAGTTCTGTAGATGTCTATTAGGTCTGCTTGGTGCAGAGCTGAGTTCAATTCCTGGGTATCCTTGTTGACTTTCTGTCTCGTTGATCTGTCTAATGTTGACAGTGGGGTGTTAAAGTCTCCCATTATTAATGTGTGGGAGTCTAAGTCTCTTTGTAGGTCACTCAGGACTTGCTTTATGAATCTGGGTGCTCCTGTATTGGGTGCATATATATTTAGGATAGTTAGCTCTTCTTGTTGAATTAATCCCTTTACCATTATGTAATGGCCTTCTTTGTCTCTTTTGATCTTTGTTGGTTTCAAGTCTGTTTTATCAGAGACTAGGATTGCAACCCCTGCCTTTTTTTGTTTTCCATTTGCTTGGTAGATCTTCCTCCATCCTTTTATTTTGAGCCTATGTGTGTCTCTGCATGTGAGATGGGTTTCCTGAATACAGCACACTGATGGGTCTTGAGTCTTTATCCAATTTGCCAGTCTGTGTCTTTTAATTGGAGCATTTAGTCCATTTACATTTAAAGTTAATATTGTTATGTGTGAATTTGATCCTGTCATTATGATGTTAGCTGGTTATTTTGCTCGTTAGTTTATGCAGTCTCTTCCTAGTCCCGATGGTCTTTATGTTTTGGCATGATTTTGCAGTGGCTGGTACCGTTTGTGCCTTTCCATGTTTAGCGCTTCCTTCAGGAGCTCTTTTAGGGCAGGCCTGGTGGTGACAAAATCTCTCAGCATTTGCTTGTCTGTAAAGTATTTTATTTCTCCTTCACTTATGAAGCTTAGTTTGGCTGGATATGAAATTCTGGGTTGAAAATTCTTTTCTTTAAGAATGTTGAATATTGGCCCCCACTCTCATCTGGCTTGTAGGGTTTCTGCCGAGAGATCCGCTGTTAGTCTGATGGGCTTCCCTTTGAGGGTAACCCGACCTTTCTCTCTGGCTGCCCTTAACATTTTTTCCTTCATTTCAACTTTGGTGAATCTGACAATTATGTGTCTTGGAGTTGCTCTTCTCGAGGAGTATCTTTGTGGCGTTCTCTGTATTTCCTGAATCTGAATGTTGGCCTGCCTTGCTAGATTGGGGAAGTTCTCCTGGATAACATCCTGCAGAGTGTTTTCCAACTTGTTTCCATTCTCCCCGTCACTTTCAGGGACACCAATCAGATGTAGATTTGGTCTTTTCACATAGTCCCACATTTCTTGGAGGCTTTGCTCGTTTCTTTTTATTCTTTTTTCTCTAAACTTCCCTTCTCGCTTCATTTCATTCATTTCATCTTCCAGGGCTGATACCCTTTCTTCCATTTGATCGCATTGGCTCCTGAGGCTTCTGCATTCTTCACGTAGTTCTCGAGCCTTGGTTTTCAGCTCCATCAGCTCCTTTAAGCACTTCTCTGTATTGGTTATTCTAGTTATACATTCTTCTAAATTTTTTTCAAAGTTTTCAACTTCTTTGCCTTTGGTTTGAATATCCTCCCATTGCTCGGAGTAATTTGATCATCTGAAGCCTTCTTCTCTCAGCTCGTCAAAGTCATTCTCCATCCAGCTTTGTTCCATTGCTGGTGAGGAACTGCATTCCTTTGGAGGAGGAGAAGCACTCTGCTTTTTAGTTTCCAGTTTTTCTGCTCTGTTTTTTCCCCATCTTTGTGGTTTTATCTACTTTTGGTCTTTGATGATAGTGATGTACAGATGGGTTTTTGGTGTGGATGTCCTTTCTGTTAGTTTTCCTTCTAACAGACAGGACCCTCAGCTGCAGGTCTGTTGGAGTACCCGGCCGGCCGTGTGAGGTGTCAGTCTGCCCCTGCTGGCGGGTGCCTCCCGGTTAGGCTGCTCGGGGCTCAGGGGTCAGGGATCCAGTTGAGGAGGCAGTCTGCCCGTTCTCAGATCTCCAGCTGCGTGCTGGGAGAACCACTGCTCTCCTCAAAGCTGTCAGACAGGGACATTTAAGTCTGCAGAGGTTACTGCTGTCTTTTTGTTTAAGCATCTTTAAAATACTGAAAAAGGCATTGATTTTGGAGAAGGAGTGGCTAGATTTTGAGTTGCAGTTTACATATATTGTAAGGTGGCCATTTTGTTCTATAACCAGCAGCTAGGGGAGAAAAGAAACAATTTCAAGTGTGAAACAGTGAAATACTTTAGAGATTGGGGTCTGTGTTTCCAAATATAATAATTCTTCAAGGCCTCTTGCCCAGAATATCTTCCATTTTTCTTTAAACCATAAGAATAAGATAACTTACATTGATAGCAAAGACCAGGCAAACTTTGACAATGGAATTTCTAGAGAGAGTTTCAAGAAAGGTGAGTTATGACTACTCAATCCGACCAAGGTGGTGAACTCTGCCAGAATGAGATCACTAATAAAGTTACTGACCCAGTGACCATAATTTCCAGACTCTTAAGAGAACTAATGTAGTATAAGACCTAACCTTAGGGACAGATGGCTAATGAAAAAGAAAAAAAGAATCATTTAGACACTCATGCCTAGATGAATATAAGAAGCAACTTAACATTCTCACCAACAGTGTACAAGGATTTCTTTTTCTTTGCAATCTCATCAACACTTGTTTTTCATCTTTTTAATAAGTGCCTTTTTAACTGGGGTGAGGTGATATCTCACTGTGGTTTTGATTTGCATTTCCCTGATGATTAGTGATATTGAGTACTTTTTCATTTACCTATTGGCCATTTGTATTTCTTATTTTGAGAAGTGTCTGTTGAGGTCCTATGCCCATTTTTTACTTGGGTTATTTGTTTTCTTGCTACTGAGTTGAGTTCCTTATATATTTGGGGTGTTAATCCCTTATCAGACATAGTTTGGAAATATTTTCTCCCATTTTATAGGTTGTCTCTTTACTCCATCGATTGGCTCCTTTGCTTGAAGAAGCTGTTTAGTTTGATAGTGATAACTTTTTTAATGGACGTGAATTTGGAAGAAGACTGGGAAAATTTGGAGAACGTTTTACTTTTTACCCTGCTATACCTCTTATTGTAACAATAAATAAAAGAAAACCATTTTAAAGGGCTTCACAATGTGATTTTTTAAAATTACAATAACTACAACACATAGAAAATAGATGTTCTTGAGATTTTAGGAAATAAGAGAATTTATGGTGAATTATGTTTAGACAGCTGTTAGAGGACTCTGACTATAGGGTTGCTGAATTTAAATATGTACAGTATATGCAAATGTCAGAGAGCTATGTAGATTAAAGAGGGAAATATCAACAAATAATCCAAACTACTTCATGTTTTTATGTCATAAATTTGTAAACACGTGAGAGAAAATGATGAAAACAGATGAATACTCCACCCCCCATAGCTGAGACCTTCTCTCGGGAATGGTTTCTACACAACCCCATATACGGCAAATGGAACCCACAGTTGGAACAGGCTTTTGTGAGGGCGTTTGAACCATTTACTTGGTATGTGCATAGACTGTGTACCTGGTGGGAAGCAAGAGGAATTTATTTTTTTATTTTATTTAATTATTATTTTTATTATACTTTAAGTTCTAGGGTACATGTGCACAATGTGCAGGTTTGTTACATATGTATACATGTGCCACGTTGGTGTGCTGCAGCCGTCAACTCGTCATTTACATTAGGTATATCTCCCAATGCTATCCCTCCCCCCTCCCCCCACCCCATGACAGGCCCCGGTGTGTGATGTTCCCCATCCTGTGTCCAAGTGTTGAATTGAACAAGGAATTTATTTTTTATTCTGTCAGTGGTGCTGATATGCAATGTGCAGTCACAGAGTGCACAGAAACAGTTATGCGAACTGGAGCTAAAAGTAGTGGGTTTGAAACAATTAGTTTTACCTCAGGTAACTGCTACTTTCTCTACTTGCTTTCTCTCCCTGTGTCTGCTTTCATTTCTCCATGCCATTGTTGGACATGTCCAACACAGAAAGCAATTAATAATGGAAGTCATAGTTAATACAAATAGCTTGGTAAATGATAGACTAGAAGTTTATTAAATCTAATTCTGTTTTTTTGATTCTAAAATAACTGTAACTAGAAGAAACAAGGCAAATAATTTACAAATCTGATGAGTTTGCAAATTCACTGATTCGTCAAACATTTCTTGAGTGCCTGTTATGTCCCAGGCGCTGTGTTCGATGTGACAGGAAAAACTAATGAGAACATCAGATATAACAGTGTCTGGTGTGCAGTCAGAAATGAAGTAATCCTCAGCACTATAACTGTTGGTGATGCCAAGAAAATAGAAATATAAATCTTTCATGTTAATTTAGCTTTCCAAATAAAAATAATAATTCGATTCTGAAAAGTAGAAATTAAGACAAATATTACTTTTTAATAGTAAAGCAAAGTGTAGGATAGCTTGGTCTGATTTGCTTAGTTAGATAAAATTCTATACAACTGATCTAAAAATTCCAAACCTGACACAGGCAGAATTTTTATCAAGCCTCTCTTTCTACTCCAGAATGTTATTTTGCCCATTATATATCACTTATGAGATGGTATGGCTGAATACCTATAACCGTATCTCATTTCAGGTGTTTACTTTTTAGAGAAACTGCTTATAGCTGCATGGTGTTTGATGTTTTAGGGTCTCCAACTGTTGGCTTTCTGTAATCTTAGTGTTTGGAAAGAACAGAAAAATCTCTGCTTGTACATTGAAATGGGACTCCATTTAGGTTTCAGATCCTTTCGGCCTGGCTATCTGAACAGTTTTGTGATTATTAAGTAAGATTACTTACCCAAAAAAAAACACTTTAGATATTTCTAAGCACAATAAAATGAAAGGTATATAAAGCCCCATTTGAAGTCAGAGTTTAATCCAGTAACCTCAGTTCTCCAGATACTTACCATTCAATCCCAAGGTTAGTAAGAAATAATTTTAAAGGCCAGGGCTTGTTATTATGAAGCCCATGCATAAAAACTATGCACTCCACACAAGAAGGGCATAATGCCACACTCTGAGTCTTTTTGCTTCTTTTGGATACATACTTCTTAAGATCGCTTAACTGGTTGAGATACATCAAACTAGGTAGGAAAAGAGGACTATTAGCGTCAGGCTGGGGGACAGCAATAGAATAGAAAGTTGACAGCCTGGCAGTAAGGAGAAAGAGAAACATGGAAAGAGAGTGCTGTATTACAGCACAGCATAATAACCGTGGTTCATAATGATGGCCGTGAGTTGCTGAGAAAAAGGTAAATTATGTTCCATGTCCTTTGGGGTGACAAGAAAGTGGGTAATACGATTTCCCTCCAATGTGGTTCAGATTTCTGAGCTTGAGATGCACACTTCCATTATCTGGAAAGTGTACCAAGGTTACCGATGTGAAGCATTTCCTTTTCCTGATGAAGTCAGAGAAATGAAGCATTGCTATAAATAATTACATATCTATGTATAAAAATAAGAATTTATCTTAGAGATGATGTATTCCATCAGTTGCTTATAACTAAATGAAGTCAAATGATTACAGCCCTGATTTTATGACACCCTGCCATATTTTCAGTTATGTCAGAAGGAGTAGGAGGTGTTATAAAGCTCAAACCAATAGACAAAAAGCAACCATAAATTGATCATTCACCATGACATACTCTGTGTCTAATACAGTGTGCCAGGCATAAAGTAGGCACTCAAAATTTTTGTTGGAAAAAAAAATGTGTGTGTGTGTGTGTGTGTGTGTGTGTGTGTATGTTTATCCCACAGGACAAAAGGAAATGTTGTAAAATCAAAGATTTTAGTATGCTGTATCCTTTAAAAGTCAGTATAGAGTCAGCTATTGCTGTATGCCAAACAGCAACAAATATTAGTGGCATACAACAGTAATTTTTCTCACATGTCTGTGAATTGGATGGGTGTCAGGTGATCTAGGCTGGGCTCAGCTGGACAGCTCTTAGCTGCAGGCTGGGTCTGAGTCTTCTCTATGTGTCTAGGACTAGTAAGCTAATCAGGACATGTTTTTCTCATGGTGACAGTAGAGATGAAAGAATACAAGAAAACATGAGGTCCCTCTTAAGGCTCAGGCTTGAAACTGGCACATTGTCTCCTCTACCTACATTCCATTGGACAAAGCAAGTCACATGGTCAAGCCCAAGGTAAATGGGTGGGAGGTACACTCTGCCATTAGTGGGAGGAACTGTAAAGTCACATGGCAAAGGAGTGGGGATTGGCAGGAGTAATAAGTAGGATATAGTAATTCAGTCTAACACTCTTAGAAGTCACTGAACATAGGTTAACAAGGCTTGAGGTCAGGCACATGTGATTACTCCTGTGGTGCAACTATTTGGTCTTTTCCTTTGCTTTCAACAATAATCTCACAGTGAGATGCAGGGCAGGTTTCCAAAATGAACTATTCATATGGAATTGACGATTTTCCTTCCAATTTTTGATCTAATTTTTTTGACAAAGGTTCTAGTAGAGCAGTAGTAGAATATCAATAATAAAGCATCTGCAGCCACATTTTCTCTGTGATTGATGAATAGCCATAGCAAAAATGTTATTGTACCTAAGGAAATAAATGACATTAAACAGATTGCTATTTGCCTTGTGTTTATATCTAATTTAACTTTAGTGTTCAACAGAGGATTGGTGTACTCTATTCAGTGGAAACTAGAATACTAGAAAGCACCTCTTTTGACAGTTGGAGGTGTGCCAGGTTGCATGACTGCTTGACAACTTGTCATGCTAAGGATAAATCATTATCCTGCTGTTTAACATGTATAATCTGTTGTATTATCTAGCACTGATAAGTGCATTCGTGTGAACTGGTGCTTGGGGAGGAGTCACAATGTTTACTAACATGTCTCTGAACTAAATTTAGTTATATAGATAGGTAAGATAGGTTATTTCACAGTTGAATTCCCACAAATCTCTCATTATAAACACCTAAAAACATGTATATTAATTTACTAGTACTTCCACCACAAATTATTTTTATCCCTTTACTTCCTTTAAAAGAATCAAAATGGCACTATGTATTTAACTCGAATATGGCAAAAATAATCAGAAATAGTAGCCCAACTATGTTCTAGATATTTCTAGATTAGCAGTTCTTAGTATGGAGTCCATAGAAGCACTTTGGGGGATTTTTGTGTAACCACTGGTCATATACAAAATCTGAATATACCTTTCTCTGAAGAATGTCCATTGCTTTCATCAGATTTTAAAAAAAGTCCAAGACCCAAAAGACACTAATCAAATATTGCTACATGTCTAGTAGAATTTGTATTCAGTTCTTAGTAACTCCATTTAAAAAGAGCAATAACCAAATCAAAGTGTTTCCTGAGGAGAGTTACCTGAGTGTTCTGAAAACCATGCAACATGTAGAATGGTTGAAGGAATTATGGATGTTCAGTCTGGAGAAAAGACTAATTGGGAGATGTAGCTGTCCTCTACTATTCAAAGGGCAATCTCATGGGAAGGGACTCACTCTGTATTGTTCTATGACAGAGTCAGAAGAAAGAGGTTGTAAAGCAGCAGGCTTCAATTCAACCTAAGAGTGAACTTTGTAATTGGACATATGAATATGAACTTTTGTAATATGAACATGTGAATATGAACATATTGCAATACTGGAATATGAGCTTTTCAAGAGTGTACTGGGTAGCTTATTAATTGACTCCATATTTTTTTCTAAATATAAAGCTAAAATAACTAGATATTAGAGTATGATTAGAAAATGCAGTAGGGCAACATTGATGTTCTCATATGGCTAACCAAGCTCTCCTATCCAAAATGCTTCAATTATTTGGATGAGGGCTTAAGTTTTATTTTGAGGAGATGAGAGATATAACAATAAATATACTCACTTCAAGTGTGTGTGTGTGGGTTTAGATTTTGGAACCTATTATTTTTTGATCCATGAAATCAGAATTTAAGCACTAAAAGTAATTTAAATATTATCTGATCAACTCTCCCATTTTACAGGTGAGGCAGCTCAGGTGTCTAGAGTTTGCTTCCATATTCAAGGTTACACAATGATTAGCAGAACAAGAACTTGACTGCCCCTCTGAGTATTGTGCTTTTTCTATTACACTAAGTTGCCTCTTTTTGCCCTCACCAGTATTAAGGTAAACTACTTCTATTAACTGTGAATGCAAAATGAGATGATGTATGCAAAAAGTTATTTTTAAACTAGGACTAAAATACTACTACTATTAATATTTAATATTATTTGAATATTTAATAATAAACCTCAACAGAATGTTGAAATGTAATTATATAGTTGAAACTGGGAATCATTAGGAAGACATAGACCAGTCTGTGATAGAGAAATAAGTAGATATTGTCTTCCTTATTAACTCCCCCAACCTCTTCCTTCCTGAAAATCTGGTCTTTCACCTCCCACCTTTTTTACACAATTATGCTCTTTTCTTTTATAATGTTGCATATTTTCTGGGATTTATATGTGGTTATTTGCAGCTATAAACATATGCAAATGCAGATGCAGCATTGATGTAGGGGAGGTATCATGACAGTATCTAAGTGGTGCATCCCTGGGTCATACTTTGTGAATTTGCTAATCTTGAAAGGTTAAAATTTAAGTCAGGCTCTGAGCTTGGCAACTAATAATACTTTGGTTTTGTTTTTGTTTTTGGCAAAGTGTACTTGTGAGTTCCTGTACATATCTAATGGGCCAATCTGAAATAAGAGTTATTGAAAGCAGCTTATTTATAGATTCAATGGTAGCTGTAACATTACCCACTCAATATTGTTTAACCTGCAATCCTTAAAAAGAACAATATATGTTTGTGCAGCACTTTGCAGGTTTACAAATGGCCTTTCCATTCCTGAGCTTACTTGAAGGTTTTTGTTAAGAAAACTTGAAAATGGAAATCAAGACACCATGTAATAGATGTTTTATGGTTTAAAAATATTCCAGGATGATTTTATCTTTGTCTGTGCTCATGAGACTGGAGGTAAGAAGATAAACATTTGAGCGACAGTTGCACAAGTTTAGGCAAAGATCAGAGGTCTCAAACTAGGGCAATGTAAATGGCCAAAGAGTATTGAAGAGGGGAAAACTCCAGGAGATATTGAGATAGAGAGATTTGATAGTATTGGGTGAATAAAGGAGGTGGGGCGGGGGCGGGGCAGGAATCTAGAATAAAACCAATGTTTCCAACTGGTAGCTGTGTTGTTCTTATGCCTTATTATTAATTCTTTCTAATACTTCCTTTCATGAAACACAAAGAAACATAATTTTTGCAATTGACGTGTGTCAGGATCCAAAAGAGGAGGTAGAATCTCATTGATAGAAGTGGGGAAGTTCAGATCACATTACTGAAGCAAGACCACACAACTAGTTAGAAATACTTTGTATCCTCTCTGTCACCCTTTGGAAGGTATGCTTTGCTATTCTCAGCTCATAGCCCCTGTTTTACAGATACCTAGACATTTGTACCATTCCACCTTTCCCACCATGGCTGCTGAAGTCTGCGTCAGTACCTCAGAGGCCTGACTTACCTCTCATTTGGGGAGCTAGTTAGACTCCACTTAAATACAGCTTGGTCAGAAAAAGAAGGCTGCTCTTTCTAATAGCATGCTCAGAGTATCAACCCTAAGGAAAGTTGACACCATCCTAGCTATCTTATGTTTTCTTTCCATCACAGAATATATAGCCTTTATCCTTGAGCACAACCTAAGTCCTCTTTTAGGGATACTTCGAGGAGAACCAGCTCAGGAGCTTGCTAATGTCCATATCTTCTGATTCTTACCTCTGTGCCACCTAAGTCAATGAGAGGAGGGATAGTGTCCAAGTAGCAGGGGGAGCTATGCCATCCTAAGCTGACCTCTTATGTTAAGCACTCATCCTTTTAGACATGCCCTCTATGCCAGTGGTTCTCAAATATTGAAGCTGACAATCACATGTGTAACCAGGGTTAGAAGCAAGATGAAACCCCACCCTTTCTTTCCTATTCAAAAATTCACAGTTTAATGAAAGTGAATGAAATTCTTGTGATTATAGAGATAATCTTGAATCCTCTTTAATTTCTATTAAAAATAAAATTGCACACTTGAGAGTAATTTATTATTCACAAATTATGTTACCTGATGCTAACATACCTGCCTCTCAAAGTACCTCTGTTGTGCTAAAGTTCAAAAATTCCAGTAATTGGGGATCTTGGTTCATAAGTTTTTGTGTTATATTTCCAGGCTTCTGGATTCCATATTCAAATCCAATAATGACATCCCCCTTTAGTGTAGTTTTTATATGCTTCAGGTTTTTTGACTTCTGTTTTACACGATATAAGACAGCCCTATGCTATTAGGTGGCAAATTGTGTAATATAGCCTACAACTGCTCTAGGGGTTTAGTGAAGTAAGGAAGCAATATAGGCTAAGACTTTTTTTAAAGTCTATTAATAAGCCAGATACAGGCCAGGTGCAGTGGCTCATACCTGTAATGCCAGCAGTTTTGGAGGTTGAGGTGGATGGATTGCTTGAGCCCAGGAGTTCAAGACCAGCCTAGGCAACATGGTGAGACCCTGTCTCTACCATGGTGGAGTTCTAGCTACTCAGGAGGCTGAGGCGGGTGGATGGATTGAGCCCAGGAGGTAAAGGCTGCAGTGAGCAGTGATCGTGCCACAGCACACCAGCCTGAGTGACAGAATGAGACCCTGTGTCAAAAAAAAAAAAAAAAAGGCCAGATACGTTTCCTTATTGAAACCACACAGCAAGTTTGTGATGCAGGTTCTCATTCTTCTCATTTTACAGAAGAGAAGACGGAGGCTTATCAAAGAGCAAGCTTTCTATTGGTCACAAAGATGCTAAATATTTGATTTAGAGCCAGGGCTAAAGTTTCTCTGACTCCAAAGCCAGATAATTTTTTTTTCTACACAAAGCTATTTGCTTGAAAGTAGGGGGCAATAGGGTTTGAGATGAACTTGAAAGGACAGGGCTTCAACAGGAAGAGAGAGAAGAAAGGGAATTGCCAAAAGCAAAATAAGCAGAGGCGAAGACGTGGAAATGACAATAACTCTGCTGGTTGGTCATGAAACCAATCTGATTATGGTTTTAATGCAGAGCCTGGGTTAGGGACAGGAATCAAAAGTTAGAAAATAGGGGTGTTATGTCTGGAAAACCAATCCATGTAGTTGCAATTTGATGCCAAAAGCCACAGAGAAACTTTTGTTCTCTGATGTAATAGGTGGGATAGGGCACGATGAAGAAAATTAAGTATTTATTTAGTTAAGTAAATTACTTGAAACAGTAAGTTATTCTACACATTTAAATGTAAAGAAAGTTGATACATGACCCTTTAGGGATATTTTTTTTCCATGGGGAAGGTAGTAGGGTCAGATATTTTTGTGAGAGTTTGTGAGACAAATAGCCACTACTCTGAATGGAGATTCTCTCAAATGAAGGCTGATCTTATTTTGAGAAAATATATCTAATTTTGTTCCATTGTTGGATTTTAATCAAGAGAAACAATTGAATAAACCCCTTCTAAGCTATCACTCTCTGGTAAGATGACTGGTTTACATCTTGGCATTAAATTGGAGATAGTCTAGAAAGCAGGGGTTCTCAAACTTGAGTATACATCAGAATCACTAGGGGTTTTATTAAAACACAGATTTCTGGGTCCACCCTCAGTGGTTCAGTGAGGTAGGTCTGGAGTATGTCCTGAGAATTTTCATTTCCAAAATATTTCCAGGTAATGTTGATACTGCTATTTCATGGACTACACTTTGAGAACCATTGTCCTAGGCTGATTTCTCAAGTTTTCATTCAAAATCAATTAGGTGAAACAAACAACAAAACCCTTAGCCAATTTAAGGGAGAAGTGATTGGGTTCTTTCACAGAAATGTCCTATGTTCAGTAAATTGGTAGTTAGAGACTAGTAATAGATAATATCATGCATTCTTATAGAAAACAGTTCATTATAATGAAAAGAATACAAGGCTTTGGAGTCAGACCATCTATATTCCAATCCCAGCTTTGCTTTTTTCCTAGATATATAGCTTTGTAAGTTACTTAACATTTCTGAGCTTCAGTCTCCTAACCTCTAAAATACATTTAATAATATATATTCATGTTAGGATTGCTGGGAGGATTAAACGCAACAATCCAGGTTAAACCTGGATGTCTGCTTTGATGGATTTGATACATTTATTTACATTTAAATGTGTAGAATAACTTACTGTTTGGCAAATGTGCACTTCATTGAGGAAAACAGAACTAAGTGGTTTTTTGGAAGATGTAGGTAGAATTGTATGGCTTCACTTGTGCTTTAACTCCTTAACTGTGCATATTTTTAGTTGCCCTGAAAGTTGCTCCTTTGTATCAGTTTGATATCTTTTTAATATCGTAGCTGAGTAAGATTGTTTTCCAGTCAGGATTAATGATTAGGAAATGAGTATTTCTGAAATTCTGCTGCTTAGGGTTGGACTCCTTCAAGTTGGAATAATTTTGAAGCATATGAAAGGTTGCTGTCATCAAGTGTCAGAGGTGTAGTTTTTTATCTGTCATGCCCATCCCTTTTAATAACAAGTTGAAGGAGAAAAATATTGCTGTGAGTTTGTGAGGGCTTAAACTCTTGAGGTGTAAGATTAGCTTTTGTTCAAGGGCAAACAACTAGAGAAATAGTGATCACTGCTGAATTATCTGACAAGCTATAAACTACCATGGGTATTGGTTTTACTCTGCCATTCCCAGAGGAAGAGATTGGGTCTTGGTCTCTCGACAGATTAATGTGATCTTTGATCTGCCTTGGGGTTGTAATAGTCTGTTGGTATGCCTCTGTTTAAATAATTACCTTGGCAGGACAATGTTCCTTCCTGCATCCCTAAAATCTTGCTACTCCAAGTGTGCAATTAGACAAGCAGCATCTGCATCTTCTGGGAGCATGTTAGAAATGCAGAATCTCAGGCTCCATCCCAGATTTGCTGAGCCAGAATCTGCATTTTAAAAAGATCTCCATGTGATTCTTATGCACATTAACATTTGAGAACTACTGCTTTAGGTGATTTCTAAGGTCTATGGGGTCTAACGTTTAGAATTTTAAGTAAACTAATAAATATTTTTACTCTTATTTTCTCTTTGAAGTAATTAGTTGAAATGAACTTTCTTCTGTCTCCATGTTATGTTTCTCCCCCTTCCCATCTAATACCAATCTCTTTTTCAATACGTAGCTCAAGTATCACTTCCTTTGTGTTCACTTTTTGTCCTCTTGGTTTCCATAACATTTCGTTTATCCTTCTAAAATAGTATGTTATCACATTGCATTCCACTAGACCAGTGATTTGCAACCCTGCCTGTGAATTCAAATTAGCTGTGCAGCTTTTAAACAAATGCAGATGCCCAGCCTGGACTCATAGAATCATAACCTTTGGGGGAAGGAAAGATACAGCCTAGCCATAAACATTTCAAAAAATTCCATAGGTAAATTTGATGTATATTGCTGAGAGAGAACCACCATGATAGAAAATGAAATCTCTATGAGCCAGTATTCTTTCTTTTTTTCAAGTCTCTTGTGTTTGGCAGTGAGTAGGCACTGAATAAATATTTATTGGATTGATGGATGAATAATTTATTTGTCTGTCTTTTGCAATAGATTAAGCTCTTCGATAGCAGGGTCCCTTGTCATCTGTTTGCATTGGGGTCTTTCAGAAGGCTTGGCAAATGATAGGTATTCAACATATATTAGTTCCTCTGCATGTAAACTTTCTGAAAGCTCTGGAGTCAGAAAAACCTGAGTTTCAGTCCTATCTCTGCCATTTTTTATCTATGTGACTGTAGCAAGTTATGTGTTCATTCATTCACTCAGTTAATTTGATCAATATTTTTTATATTTGTTGACTATTCACTATGCACCATGTGCTATACTAGGTGCTTGGGATACAATGGCAAACAAGGCAGATAAATTCCAATTTTCTGGGAGCATACATTCTAGTAGATGAAATAGAAAATAGCATATATGTAACAAGGACAATAACAAAATTTAAAATTAGAAGTGTTGTAAAGGCAACAAACAAGGGGCTGAAAAAGAATAATGGGGAGGGGAATGGCAAGATGGCTGAATAGGAACAGCTCTGGTCTGCAGCTCCCAGCTAGACCAACACAGAAGGTAGGTGATTTCTGCATTTCCCACTGAGGTACCCGATTCGTCTCATTGGGACTGCTTAGACAGTTGGGGCAGCCCACAGAGTGCGGTCAGCAGAAGCAGGGTGGGGTATCGCCTCACCTGGGAATCGCAAGGGGTAGGGGAACTCCCTCCCCTAGCCAAGGGAAGCTGTGAGGGACTGTGCCATGAGGGATGGTGCTATACAGCCTAGAAACTATGCTTTTCCCATGGTCTTCACAACCTGAAGACCAGGAGATTCCCTTGGGTGCCTATACCACTAGGGCCCTGGGTTTCAAGCACAAAACTGGGCAGCCATTTGGGTAGACATCAAGTTGTAGCTAGCTACAGGAGTTTTTTTGTTTTTTTTCCCCCCCCCAGTGGGTTCTGGAACACCGGTGAGACAGAACTGTTCACCCCCCTGGAAAGGGGGCTGAAGCCAGGGAGCCGAGTGGTCCTGCTCAGTGGATCCCACCCCCCACGGAGCCCAACAAGGTAAGATCTACTGGCTTCACATTCTTGCCACCAGCACAGCAGTTTGAAGTCAACCTGGGATGCTTGAGCTTGGTGGCTCGAGGGATGTCTGCCATTACTGAGGCTTGAGTAGGCAGTTTCCCCCTCACAGTGTAAATAAAGCTTCCGGAAAGTTTGAACTGGGCGGAGCCCACTGTAGTGCCGCAAAGCCACTGTAGCCAGACTGCTTCTCTAGATTCCTCCTCTCTAGGCAGGGCATCTCTGAAAGAAAGGCAGCAGCCCTGGTCAGGGGCTTATAGATAAAACTCCCATCTCCCTGGGACAGAGCACCTGGGGGAAGGGGCAGCTGTGAGCACAGCTTCAGCAGACTTAAACGTTCCTGACTGCCAGCTCTGAAGACAGCAGTGGATCTCCCAGTACAGCACTCGAGCTCTGTTAAGGGACAGACTGCCTCCTCAAGTTGGCCCCTGATCCCCGTACCTCCTGACTGGGAAACACCTCCCAGCAGGGATCGACAGACACTTCATACAGGAGAGCTCTGGCTGGCATCTGGTGGGTGCCACTCTGGGATGAAGCTTCCAGAAGAAGAAGCAGGCAGCAATCTTTGTTGTTCTGCAGCCTCTGCTGGTGATACCCAAGCAAACAGGGTCTGGAGTGGACCTCCAGCAAACTCCAGCAGATCTGCAGAAGAGGGGCCTGACTCTTAAAAGGAAAACTAACAAACAGAAAGCAATAGCATCAACATCAACAAAAAGGACTTCCACACAAAAAACCCATCCTAAGGTCACCAACATCAAAGACCAAAGTTAGATAAATCCATGAAGATGAGGAAAGACCAGTGCAAAAAGGCTGAAAATTCCAAAAACCAGAATGCCTCCTCTCCTCCAAAGGATCACAACTTCTTGCCAGCAAGGGAACAAAACTGGATGGAGAAGGAGTTTGACGAATTGACAGAAGTAGGCTTCAGAAAGTGGGTAATAATAAACTCCTGCAAGCTAAAGGAGCATGTTCTAACCCAGTGCAAGGAAGCTAAGAACCTTGATAAAAGGTTACAGGAACTGCTAGCTAG
This sequence comes from Pongo abelii, assembly GCF_028885655.2. Taxonomy (NCBI): domain Eukaryota; kingdom Metazoa; phylum Chordata; class Mammalia; order Primates; family Hominidae; genus Pongo; species Pongo abelii. The sequence continues at coordinate 123,394,559 of NC_072008.2, read as the reverse complement.
AATAACCAGTTTAGAGAAAAACATAAATGACCTGATGGGGCTGAGAAACACAGCACAAGAACTTCATGAAGCATACACAAGTATCAATAGCCGAATCGATCAAGCAGAAAAAAAGGATATCAGAGATCGAAGATCAACTTAATGAAATAAAGCATGAAGACAACATTAGAGAAAAAAAGAAAGGGAATGAACAAAGCCTCCAAGAAATATGGGACTCTGTGAAAAGACCAAACCTACGTTTGATTGGTGTACCTGAAAGTGATGGGGAGAATGGAACCAAGTTGGAAAACACTCTTCAAGATATTATCCAGGAGAACTTGCCCAATCTAGCAAGACAGGCCAACATTCAAATTCAGAAAATACAGAGAACACCACAAAGATACTCCTCGAGAAGAGCAACCCGAAGACACATAATCTTCAGATTCACCAATGTTGAAATGAAGGAAAAAATGTTAAGGGCAGCCAGAGAGAAAGGTCGGGTTACCCACAAAGAGAAGCCCATCAGACTAACAGTGGCTCTCTCCGCAGAAACCCTACAAGCCAGAAGAGAGTGGGGGAAATATTCAACATTCTTAAGAAAAGAATTTTCAACCCAGAATTTCATATACAGCTAAACTAAGCTTCATAAGTGAAGGAGAAATAAAATCATTTAGAGACAAGCAAATGCTGAGGGATTTTGCCACCTGCCTTGCAAGAGTTCCTGAAGGAAGCACTAAATATGGAAAGGAAAAACCACTACCAGCCAGTGCAAAAGCATACCAAAATTTAAAGACTATCAACACTATGAAGAAACTGCATCAACTAATGGGCAAAATAACCAGCTAGCATCATAATGAAAGGATCAAATTTACACATAACAATATTAACCTTAAATGTAAATGGGCTAACTGCCCCCAATTAAAAGACAGACTGGCAAATTGGAAAAAGAGTCAAGACCCATTGGTGTGCTGTATTCAGGAGACCCATCTCATGTGCAAAGACACACATAGGCTCAAAATAAAGGGATGCAGGAAGATTTACCAAGCAAAAAAAAAAAAAAAAAAAAAAAAAAAAAAGCAAGCAGGTGTAGCAATCCTAATCTCTGATAAAACAGACTTTAAACCAACAAAGACCAAAAAAGACAATTAAGGGCATTACATAAAGATAAATGGATCAATGTAATAAGAAGAGCTAACTCTCCTAAATATATATGCAGCCAATACAGGAGCACCCAGATTCTTAAAGCAAGTTCTTAGAGACCTACAAAGAGACTTAGACTCCCACACAATAATTTTTTTTGTTTTTAAATGGAGTCTGGCTCTGTCGCCCAGGCTGGACTGCAGTGGCACGATCTCAGCTCACTGCAAGCTCCACCTCCTGGGTTCACGCCACTCTCCTGCCTCAGCCTCCCCAGCAGCTGGGACTACAGGCACCTACCACCACACCTGGCTAATTTTTTGTATTTTTAGTAGAGACGGGGTTTCACCGTGTTAGCCAGGATGGTCTCGATCTCTCGACCTTGTGATCTGCCTGCCTCGGCCTCCCAAAGTGCTGGGATTACAGGCGTGAACCACCACACCCGGCCCCCACACAAAAATTTTTATTCTTAGAATTCCACACAATAATAGTAGGAGACTTTAACACCCCACTGTCAATATTAGGTAGATCAATGAGACACAAAATTAACAAGAATATTCAGGACTTGAACTCAGCTTTGGACCAAGCAGACCTAATAGACATCTAGAGAACGCTCCACCCGAAATCAACAGAATATACATTCTTCTCAGCACCAAATCACACTTATTCTAAAAGTTATCAAATAATTGGAAGTAAAACACTCCTCAGCAAATTCAAAAGAATGGAAATCATTACAAACAGTCTCTGAGACCATAGTGCCATCAAATTAGAACTCAGGATTAAGAAACTCACTCAAAACCACACAACTACATGGTAACAGAACAACCTGCTCCTGAATGACTACTGGGTAAATAACGAAATGAAGGCAGAAATAAAGATGTTCTTTGAAACAAATGAGAACAAAGACACAAAATACCAGGATCTCTGGGACACATTTAAAGCAGTGTTTAGAGGGAAATGTATAGCATTAAATGCCCACAAGAGAAAGCAGGAAAGATCTAAAATCGACATCCTAACATCACAATGAAAAGAACTGGAGAAGCAAGAGCAAACAAATTCAAAAGCTAGCAGAAGACAAGAAATAACTGGGATCAGAGCAGAACTGACACAGATAGAGACATGAAAAACCCTTCAAAAAAATCAATGAATCCAGGAGCTGTTTTTTTTTTTTGAAAAGATTAACAAATTAGATGGACTGCTAGTCAGACTAATAACGAAGAAAAGAGAGAAGAATCAAATAGACACAATAAAAAATGATAAAGGGGATATCACCAGTGATCCGTAGAAATACAAACTACCATCAGAGAATACTATAAACACGTATATGCAAATAAACTAGAAAATCTAGAAGAAATGGATACATTCCTGGACGCATACACCCTCCCAAGACTAAACCAGGAAGAAGTCGAATCCTTGAATAGACGAATAACAAGTTTTGATATTGAGGCAGTAATTAACAGCCTACCAACGAAAAAAAGCTCAGTACCAGACGGATTCACAGCCGAATTCTACCAGAGGTACAAAGAGGAGCTGGTACCATTCCTTCTGAAACTATTCCAAACAAAAGAAAAAGAGGGACTCCTCTCTAACTCATTTTATGAGGCCAGCATCATCCTGATACCAAAACCTGGCAGACATACAACAGAAAAAAAGAAAATTTCAGGCCAATATCCATGATTACCATTGATGCGAAAATCCTCACTAAAACACTGGCAAAGTGAATCCAGCAGCACATTAAAAAGCTTATCCAGCATGATCAACTCGGCTTCATCCCTGGGATGTAAGGTTGGTTGAACCCATGCAAATCAATAAATGTAATCCATCACATAAACAGAACAGATGACAAAAACCACGTGATTATCTCAATAGATGCAGAAAAGGCCATAAAAAATTCAACACCCCTTCATGCTAAAAATTCTCAATATACTAGGTACTGTTGGAATATATCACAAAATAATAAGAGCTATTTCTAACAAACCCACAACCAATATCATGCTGAATGGGCAAAAGCTGGAAGCATTCCCTTTGAAAACCAGCACAAGACAAGGATGCCCTCTCTCACCACTCCTATTTAACTTTGTATTGGAAGTTCTGGCCAGGGCAATCAGGCAAGAGAAAGAAATAAAGAGTATTCAAATAGGAAGAGAGGAAGTCAAATTGTCTTTGTTTGCAGATGACATGATTGTATATTTAGAAAACGTTTCAGCCCCCAAACTCAGCCCCCAAACTCCTTAAGTGGATAAGCAACTTCAGCAAAGTCTCAGGATACAAAATCAATGTGCAAAAATCACAAGCATTCCTATACACCAATAATAGACAGAGAGCCAAAGCAAGAGTGAACTCCCATTCACAATTGATACAAAGAGAATAAAATACCTAAGGATACAATTTACAAGGGATGTGAAGGACCTCTTCAAGGAGAACTACAAACTCTGCTCAAGGAAGTAAGAGAGGACACAAGCAAATGCAAAAACATTCCATGCTCATAGATAGGAAGAATCAATATTGTGAAAATGGACATACTGCCTAAAGTAATTTATAGATGCAATGCTATCCCCATCAAGCAATTTATAGATTCAATGCTATCCCCATCAAGCTCCTATTGACTTTCTTCACAGAATTGGAAAAAAACTGTAAATTTCATATGGAACCAAAAAGAGCCCGTATAGCCAAGATAATCCTAAGCAAAAAGAACAAAGCTGGAGGCATCATGCTACCTGACTTCAAATTGTAGTACAAGGCTATAGTAACCAAAACAGCATGGTACTGGTACCAAAACAGTTATATAGACCCATGGAACAGAACAGAGGCTGCAGAAATAACACCACACATCTACAACCATCTGATCTTTGACAAACCTGACAAAAACAAGCAATGGGGAAAGAATTCCCTTTATAATAAATGCTGTTGGGAAAACAGGCTAGCCATATGCAGAAAACTGAAACTGGACCCCTTCCTTGCACCTTATACAAAAATTAACTCAAGATGGATTAACGACTTAAATGTAATATCTAAAACCATGAAAACCCAAGAAGGAAACCTAGGCAATAACATTCAGGACATAGGCATGGGAAAAGACTTCATGACGAAAACACCAAAAGCAATTGCGACAAAAGCCAAAATTGACCAATGGGATCTAATTAAACTAAAGAGCTTCTGCACAGCAAAAGAAACTATCATCAGCATGAACAGGAAACCTACAGAATGGGAGAAAATTTTGGCACTCTATCCATCTGACAAAGGGCTAATACCCACAGTCTACAAGGAACTTAAATAAATTTACAAGAAGAAAACAACCCCATCAAAAAGTGGGTGAAGGACATGAACAGACACTTCTCAAAAGAAGACATTTATGTGGCCAAGAAACATAGGAAAAAAAGCTAATCATCACTGGTCATTAGAGAAATGGAAATCAAAACCACAATGAAATACCATCTCATGCCAGTTAGAATGGTGATCAGTAAAAAGTCAGGAAACAACAGGTGCTGGAGAGGATGTGGGGAGATAGGAACACTTTTACACTGTTGGTGGGAGAGTAAATTAGTTCAACCATTGTGGAAGACTGTGTGGTGATTCCTCAAGAATCTAGAACCAGAAATAGCATTTGACCCAGCAATCCCATTACTGGGTATATACCCAAAGGATTATAAATCATTCTACTATAAAGACATATGCACACATATGTTTCTTGCAGCACTATTCACAATAGCAAAGACTTGGAACCAACTCAAATGCCCATCAATGATAGACTGGATAAAGAAAGTGTGGCACATATACACCATGGGATACTACGCAGCCATAAAAAAGAATGATTTCATGTCTTTGCGGGGACATGGATGAAACTGGAAACCATCATTTTCAGCAAACTAATACAGAAACAGAAAACCAAACACCACATGTTCTCACTCATAACTGGGAGTTGAACAATGAGAACATATGGGTACAGGGAGGGGAACATCACACACCAGGGCCTTTTGGTGGGTGGAGGGCAAGTGGAGGGATAGCATTAGGAAAAATACTTAATGTAGATGACTGGTTGATGGGTGCAGGAAACCACCATGGCACATGTGTACCTATGTAACAAACCTGCATGTTCTGCATATGTATCCCAGAACTTAAACTGTAAAAAAATAAATAATAAATGAAAAAAAGGAATAATGGGCAGAGGTAGTGAAGGAAATAACTTTATGTACACAGACATTTAGTTTGATATTCAAAGGATGAGATGAATCTCATAATGGAAAGATGGAGGTGTACTAAAGAGCATGACAGATGGAGAAAATGAGGTATGCAATGGGCTTGAGGCAAGAAAATGCTCAGTGTGTGTTAAAACCAGAGAGAAGGCCAGTGCAACCAGAGCTTAGTAAGGATGGAGGTATTAGGGCTAGGATATGTTAATATTATTAACACTAGGGAGGTAGGAGTACTTGAAAGTTGCTTTGACTATAAGCAACTTTTGACACAGATCCCTTTTCTGTGAGAAACAAGAGGCAAGATTATATTTTGTTGGGCTAGTGCCTGATAATACACAAGTAGTCACAAAGAAAGCTGGGTTGAAGTTTACGATGTAGCCCAAAGAGAGCCTCTGCCTCTCTGGAGACTCAAATCTAACTCTGGGAATCTTATAGACTATGGCAAGCCATAATAAGGGAACTTGGGATGATGTTGCATGTGAGGAAGGCAGAAGAAATCAACCTAAAAAGGTTTTGAAGGGATCTTGACTAGTTTACCATTGCCAAGGAGTATTAGAATACACATGGGCCCTTTTTATACAGTTATCTCACCTACGAGAAATGTCGCTCACATAGTGTCATGCATACTGACCAATCAAAATAGCAACTCTTGTGAAGGGTTGATGAGCAAGAAAGGCTGTGCAGAGAAGAGTTAGGAGGCAAGCCAAAACCTTCTTCCCCCTACATTACTAAACTTATTTGAACCTCCATTTCCTCATTTCTAAGATAAAGAGACTTATAGCAACTATATCAAATAATTGTGAGCCTAAAATAAGATAATGCATGTATAGCTATTCATAGTGTCTATCACCAAATTAGCTATTCTTATTCTTATATGATCACTATTGAATTTAAAGACCCACTTGACAAAATCAGACAGATAAATTCCTATTTTCTTGGAACATACATTCTAGTAGAGGAGATAGAAAATAGAATATAAATGAAAAGGACAATTAAAAAATTTTAAAATAGCACTTTACAAAATTATCATGCATAAAATGTTAAAGGTTGTCAGTTTTTCATTCATCCCCCTGTGAACTGAAATCAGCACCTGCTTGGTGGCCAATATGTATTTGAAAACATTGATTTAATTCAAAAGTGATAAGTGATTTAAATTCACTGTCCCTAGGTCTTGATATGAATTTTTACCTGGAAAAGGGGTAAGGAAAGAGAGCAACTTTCCTTCTCTTTCCATTAGACCTAAAGCCCTGGCAGTCAGCCCATGGTTTATAAATTTGGCCCCAGAGACAGGGATGAAGAGGGTCACCAGTAGTAATGTATATCTGTAAGTGCAAGGAACCAGTGAAGATTCTAGGAGTACAGTGAAAGAATCAAATCAGAGAGGAAAACGTAGTTACAAAAATCATGCTGAATTTGGTAGAAAATATGAAATACACTCTGAGTTGTGTGCCAGTGTGTGATTGAGTGATGTTCGTTCATGAGTGTAAATAAGTGTGAGTGCAAGAATATATGGTACTTACGGTTAGTATGAGCAGGTTCGTGTGCAGGTGGAAGAGTCTGTGGTATTTATGTGTATGTGTGAGCAAGTCTGAGTGGGTGTGTGTGCAAATGTAAGTGTGAGAGTTTGTGGTGTTCGCATGTGAGAAAGTATGTGTATGTGTGTGTGTATGATTGATAAGACAGGAAGTGAGAGAGAAACAAAGACAATCTCAAATGTCTTTTTTCTTCCGATCCAGGAGTCTGTTCCTCATTTGTCTTCTAAACCAGGTCATGGTAGGGAGTCAGGCATTCTTGAATCAGCCTCTTTGTTGAAATATATCTATTATATATATAATATGTATTATAATAATATTCATGCAATGGGCATGAAGCAGGAAATGCTCAGTGTGTGTTAAAACAGAGCGAAGGCCAGTGCGACCAGAGGTCAGTGAGTATGGAGGTATTAGGGCTAGGATATGTTAATATTAATGCTAGGGAGGTGGGAGTACCTGAAAGTACTATATATTATATATTATGTATATATTATATTATATATTATGTATATAATATACATATATAACATGTTATATATAAAATATATTATTATATATTATGTATTATGTTATATATAATATATTATTATATATTATGTATTATGTTATATATAATATATGATCATATATTATATATTATGTTATATATAATATATGATCATATATTATATATTATGTTATATATAATATATGATCATATATTATATATTATGTTATATATAATATATGATCATATATTATATATTATGTTATATATAATATATGATCATATATTATATATTATGTTATATATATAATATATGATCATATATTATATATTATGTTATATATATAATATATGATCATATATTATATATTATGTTATATATATAATATATGATCATATATTATATATTATGTTATATATATAATATATGATCATATATTATGTTATATATATAATATATTATATATTATATATTATGTTATATATATAATATATTATTATATATTATATATTATGTTATATATAATATATTATTATATATTATATATTATGTTATATATATAATATATTATTATATGTTATATGTTATGTATATACAGGCAAGGATAAGCCATTTTTGTTGAACTATAAATTGGGTCATTCATTAATATGAAAATCAGGTTTTTTAGGACCGAGAACTTATGTATAAATACCCTTTCCTTCAGCTCTGAACAGAGAAATGACTGTGGCTTAAATGCAGTCAGAATCATCAGTAGTATATAACAAAATGGTTGATGGTGTATCCTCATAAGACTTTTTTGCTGGTGCACATTGAATTGAAGAGAAACACTACCAGGTGCTAAAAAGAGCCATGAAATGAAAATACACACAGTCTATGTTGGTGGTTAGCAGCAGTATAACCCTTTTCCCCTCCTCTTCTCAGACCTGTTTTGTCTGCAGGTGAGCATGGAGCAGTTACACATGTCCATGGGGACAGGCACCGAGGGGTTGAGGCTAGCTGTAACTTATCCTGGATGCTGAACACACATACATTTGACACAGAATATAAATCTCGTTTTGCTTATAGACCTTTTATATTCTTCAATTTTTTAAAATACCCAGAAGTTCTTTCGCATATAACTCATTATTTGGATCCACCATAGGCTAACAAGCAACACCCAGGAAAATCCAGCTTTTATTGTCTTTAAGCATTTATTAGGTAAATATAAGGCCTATCTTTCTGGCTGAGAAAGAGGTTCTTTCTTTTGGAAAAAGAGAACTGGAACAGGCTAGGATACGTATTCCCATATCAAGCAGTGATTTTTTTTGATAAAACCAAACCACCTCTTTGATCCATACATGTAATCATTTGGTAAGGAAACTCATCTTTGAAAGAATGGTTTTTTTTTTTCCACGAGAAAATGGAAAAATCCCTTCTTTCAACTAAGAATGAAGTGATGGATTGTGTCAATTAGCGAAAGTTTGGGACCACAAATACTGTTCGCTCAGCACATCTAGAAATTGGTAGCTAGCAGTTTTGTGGTTTGGAATTATCTGGATAATCCCAAAATTTGTTTCTTTTTTTTGGCATTCCTCGTGAATATGTAATTATCACCAATGCACAATTACATATAATGTCAAAGTACTTTGTTAACAATTATCATGTTCAGGCTTTTAAAAATGCCTACAGGAAATTAGTCACTTGGAGAAACAGAACAAAAATCCAAAATATGGTTTTAGTGGTAGCTAAATTTTGTGACTCTTTATTTTCTACAAAAGTTAGAAACATGAGTTGAAAAATAAAATGTTCAGTCATATTTAGTGTAGATTTTTTTCAACCGAGATGTTACTAGTAAGGATAGAAGCTTACTCTATTTTACTGAATTCAATTTAACTCTTTCTGTTTGGAAGTAATGGAGTCAACTACAGATGGGGGAAAATCCAGGTCTTATAAAGAACAGAAAATAATTAGATGATATGCAATGCCAAGCTTATCATTAACATTTATTTTCATATATGCTGTAATTAATATTATAAAAGTATGTATGTGTAGTCTAGAACCTAGGCATCTTGGTCAGTTCCCAAATACAACCTGTTTCCTGTAAGCAGCTGGCTGCTTAGGACTTGGCACTTCAGGAAGGCCAGTGCTGTTCCCTAATATGTGTGTGTACGTGAATGTACATGCACATGTATAGTGTATAGGAGAGAATATGAGTGTTTGCAGAGGTATCTTCCCCCATAATAGGAGATAGTTTTAGCACCAGTGTGGCCTATCTTATACCACAAGTCTAGGGTTTGTAAAGCGTGATGTCTTTTTGAACAGGCTCTAGGTTGCTGTCTGCAGTTGTTTCAGAGCCGTGGTATCCAAAGCCAGTATTATGAGTAGACACAACCATCTGTGTTGTGCAAATGAAAGGATGTCTCTAACTGCTTACTAGACATCTCTCCAGTTTAGTGTAGTCCCTGAGGAGGCATGCACTTGAACTTAGTTATATGTTTCTTTGGGAGAGGGGGTAATGTACTAAAGATTGCCCACCTAAAGACAAGAGCTCTAAGGGTCAAGCACAGATGAAGGAGGAGGATAGCAACATGGCAGACTAACTGGGTACACTGGGGCACCACTAGTGTGGCTGTAGGCATCCAGTGTAAAGGCACTGGATAATGATAACATAGAGTGGGTTAGGAAGCACTTATTACACATCATCTCTGCGTGGGAAGAATCTTAGCAGAGTAGAAGGAGACAGAAATATCTATATTTAAATCATAGCATCACCATTTTCTAATTGTGTGATCGTAATCAAGTCATTCAATGCTGAGCCTCAGTTTTCTCATATGCAAAATAAAAGTAATTAGAAATTACCATGGAATATGATGTAGGTTGTTGTGCGAATTAGAAAGTTTACATATATTTTCTTTGGAATTATATAACAAACATCAAATACTAGTATCTACTTATTTGCCTTGGTCTGGCTTTAACTTTATTGTATATGGGAATGATTTGAGTTAAAGGAAATATGATCTTCTGGGAGCAGAAGTAATAACTGACTTACTGCTACTTTCCCATAGTATTCTTATAAAATCAATTGCTTGTTATCCTCTTGCTCTGTGGAGCCAGTTTCAGAACGTTACACTGCTATCCTCATTCTAATGCAACTGGGACTCATGCCACCTGACTATACAAATTTCTACCTGTCTTGTTTACTTCTTTATCATATTAGCTAGCTCATATGGTGCTTTGTGTGTCTGTCTGTATGTGTGTGTGAATTTGGAAATACACTCCTTCCTCGAGGAACTTTATTCCCACCTGCTTGAAAATTGTAATAAATTTATAAATATATGATGCCTGTTATGGTAGTGGTGCCCTGTGGAGTTGTGCAGTGCACAGCATGCACAACTATATATGGTGGTCCACTATGTTAACAGTGTTTTTCCCACATCATTTCAGTAACCCAGAACCACTTTACCTCCCAAGGATTAAACTAATATCTTACTTCTAGACTGAAACATCCTTTCCCTATCATTCTTTATATTAGTCATGATACAACTGCTCCTTTGATATCTATCCTTCTCTACTGACTTGTATTAGTTTTTTGTTCCTATGTAGCCAATTGCCACAACGTTGGCAGTTTAAAGCAACACCATGTGTTAGCTCACTGTTCTGTAGGTCAGAATATCCATCTGGGTTCTTCACTCTGGGCCTCAGAAGGCTGCAATCAAGGTATTGGTTAGGCTGTGCTCTTATATGGAGATGATAGGAAAGAATCTGCTTTCAAGTTCATTTCAGGTTGTTAGTAGAATTCCATTACTTGCAGCTGTCAGACTAAGGTTCAGTTTTCTTGCTGGCTATCAGCCAGGCCTGCTCTGAACTCCTAAAGACTGCCTCTATTTCTTAGTAAGTGACCTGCTTCATTGTCAAAACCAACAACAAATGCCCTTGGTGCTTTGAATTTCACTGAACCCGGCCACCCTCCTACCCACTTCCACCACCAGCCTGACAAAACTCTACTTTGGAAGAGCTCATGTGATTATATTAGTCCCATGCAGATCACCTCCTTTTTGCCTGGTTAAACAACCATGGGAGTAAAACCAGCAGCAGAGATAACGGGAAACAAAACCCTGCCTACCATATCTCTTATACCTCGTGTTGTTTAATTTTATTTCATAACCAGCCTGAAGCCCGTAGTTCATTACTTCAAACATATTTTGCCCTTGTCCTTAATTTTCTCACTCCTTTGTTCTTCTACTGACCTTAGTAACTTAACCTTTCTCCATTCCTAACCCTAGGCTGTTGAGAAAAGTGAAAATTCATGGTGATACATAGTGATGGCCTTCGGTTCTTTACATTCTTTCTGTATGGATTATTGCATTAGTTCTCCAACATCACACTTAATGCCCTCCAGTCCATCTCTCCTACTGTTGCTAGACTGATTTTTCTAAAATACAATTCTCGTCATGTCCGTCTGTGTTTAAAATTGTGTAATGGTTTTCCACAGCTTTCAGGACAGTCTTGACACCTCATTATGGAATATAAGGGCCTAGTGGAAATGACTTCTGCCCATCTCTCTAACCTTATCTTTCACTGCTGCACATAGGAACCCCACTTCAAATTATACCGAATCAGCAAATCTGTTGTTCTTTGTTTGTGCCATGCTTGCCTATGTTTCCATGTCTCATGAACAGCTCATTTATTTTCCTGACATACCCACTCATTGCTTTTTCTTCTTTTGTACTCATCCTTTAAGGCAGTTTAAATATCACCTTGTGAAGACTTTTCTGTTCCATACACTCATTTGCTTCAGGCAGTTATTCATTCCTTCTACAGAAAACCCTTATCCTTCATCAAATCACATTGAATTTTTGACTTTGAGCACTCTGAGGAATAAGTCTTATACATTCTCTTCTTGGTTTCTTCTGACATTGAAAGAGAGGTTAGCACATAATAGGTGCTCAATATATGTTTGAATAACTGGATTTACTCCTGATGAGAACGTATAAGCAAACTTGTTTTGGGCTATTAATCAGCTGAACTAAAACTTCAAGACTGATTTCACTTAATGTTCTGGTTATAATTAAGAGCTATACAGTGACTTTTAACACTATGGAATATAAACTTTTCTCCAAAACTGTATGGATCCTTATTTTCTACATTTGGGGTAGGCCACATGTTTATAAGAGACAGAAACAAACTAAAAGGGACTATGATAAACTTCTGTCATATCCTTAGGTTGTTAGTCATAATTAAACCCTTGAACTAGATAATTAGTCTACCATTTGGTAATTCAAGTTGTATAGAGGAACACTGAGGTAGAATACCTTCTGTGGAAGAAGCAATAGAAATTTATTTTTAATTGTCCTTGGCTTTGTTGCTTATTATTTTTCTGCCTTCTAATATATTTGTTTCACTAAGTTTTTTGAATTTCCTTTATTGTGCCAGGATTATATCTTTGTGTTTATTTTATAAAATAATCGAATATAATTTATAGAGGAGCTGAATTTGAGTTATCCCTGTGCACTCTAGAAGTAACAATAAATATTTGTCTTCAAATATAGAGTATAACATTGATAGAAACCGTGAAGCAAACTGAAGGATACATGTGGAAAGTCACAGGGAATTTTACCACCATCAATTCAGTATATTAACTTTAGTTATTTGGGATCCTATATTTTTCTTTTTGTATCCATTTTGCATTTTCTTTTTTTTATTTATTATTATCATACTTTAAGTTTTAGGGTACATGTGCACAATGTGCAGGTAAGTTACATATGTATACATGTGCCATGCTGGTGCGCTGCACCCACTAACTTGTCATCTAGCATTAGGTATATCTCCCAGTGCTATCCCTCCCCACTCCCCCTACCCTACAGCAGTCCCCAGAGTGTGATGTTCCCCTTCCTGTGTCCATGTGTTCTCATTGTTCAATTCCCACCTATGAGTGATCCTATATTTTTCTTAATGCAGTTTGGTAAAAAGTGTCATGTCCCCAAATCTAAGACATTTAACTTGTTTATTTTACTTACACAAAATGCTTATATACTCTGAATATAGTCCTTTAAACACAATCATATAGATGTGACTTCTGTTACACTTTAGAGTCATTTAAACATCTTTTTGATATAGAATGTAGTTTTATTACGTAAAAATTAAGTCTCAAGCATTAGGTTATATAGTTAACTCAATTATTCATTTCCTATTCTAGGAAAGAATTATAGGGTTTCTCTTGCTCTGTTAATTCCAAAGACATTCTTAATTTAGAATGCTTTCCTTCCTGTGGATTAATTCCTTCTTTGTATATATGCACAAGAAGCTTCTACAGTTAAATTCTCAGTGGTCTCTGATAAGTACAGGTGTTCCTGCAGTTTCTAACAGCTCACAGTCTGTCTTTATTGAATTACTCATTGCCTAATATTTCTGGAATAATTCACTCATAGCTAGGACATTATAGAGGAGTGATTATTAGATAGCCAGTGTTATGAATAACATTTCTTTGAAAATCAATGATTGCTCACTAGTACTGTATATTAAGAATACTGGTTAGAAGGTGAATTTATTTTATTTTTGTAGAGATGTGATTTCACTATATTGCTCAGGCTGGTCTCAGGCTCTTGGTCTCAAGTGATCCTCTTGCCTTGGCTTCCCAAAGTGCTGGGATTATAGACATGAGTCACCATGCCTGGCTGAAAATGAATTTAGATAAGACCACAGCAGCTGATTCGACACTGTTTGTGGGTCTTTCAAAAAAATAAAAAGAAAAAATCAAAAGAATAGCATGGCATTTAAAAGTAGAGTCCTTTTTCCATTGTGTTACTTTATATTAAAACTTGAGTGACAGATTTGAGAGAAAACCTAGAAATTATGGGTCTAGCTCCTTTACTCCCAAAATAACTGAGACCAAGAAAGGGATAGGAACTTGCCTAATATCCTATAGCTAGTTAGTGGCAGAACCAGGACTACCCTGCTATTTTCCAATCCAGTGTACTTTTTACTGTACTATGCTGCTTTTCTGTATTTTTCTACTCTATGCATTTTAACAATAGTAAGATCATTTTAATTAAATCCAAAGTCACTTTCTTTTAAAAATCATTAATATATTTCCATCCTACCTCGGTGTACCCCATCTGTAACAGCTGAGGGGATTAGCTAGTAACGTGCTTGGTTCTTAAGACAGTCTTGCTACTTTTCAAAAGGAATGATTTGAGAAATGCTTTTTACATGCTTAGTAGAGTGTGTAACTCTGGTATGTGAGAGAAACCTCTTTTGTACTGTATGAGAGCTCCTTTGTTGCTTTATACTGTAGACCTTTTTAATGGAAAGAAGGGGGGAAGGAGGCTATTATGCTATTTTGCATTTACAATTCAGAATTATGCCCTTGGTGGTGCTGAAAGAAATTTCATGATGGGATATTAGGAAGTATTAGGCCTATCCAGGCAATTATTTATCAGTCTATTTCAAGGATTTCCATGTTAAAAGAAAATTGATCAAATAAAAAATGAAATAGCATACAATGAGTCTGATGGAATCTTGTAAGTACTTTTGGTTGCTAGAGCAACGTCTTCCTTTGTCTTTGCTTAATATGACTTCCCTCTCTGTAGCTTGACTTCTTGAAAGTAGATATTCTTTTTTTTTTTTTTTTTGAGACGGAGTCTCACTCTGTCACCCAGGCTGGAGTGCAGTGGTGCCATCTGGGCTCACTGCAAGCTCCGCCTCCCGGGCTCATGCCATTCTCCTGCCTCAGCCTCCCGAGTAGCTGGGACTACAGGCGCCTGCCACCACGCCCAGCTAATTTTTTGTATTTTTAGTTGAGATGGGGTTTCACCATGTTAGCCAGGATGGTCTCGATCTCCTGACCTCGTGATCCGCCCACCTGAGCCTCCCAAAGTGCTGGGATTAAAGGCGTGAGCCACCGCGCCTGGCCGATATTCATTTTTAAAAAGAAAAAAATTTCAGGCTTATGGCAAAATAATAAGCCCACTCACTCCAACTTATTTCTCTTAAATAAAATTCAGATTAAGAAGAAACATTGTGTTCATTTGCAGGCATAGCCCAAGGTAAAATAGTTAAGTGGTCAACCTTTGGCTTTTGAGGCCTTTGTCCTCTTTGGTTCTTAGCCTCACCTCTGTGTCCTTCAACTGCCTTTTGTATGCCCTTTATGATATCCTACCAAGTCCCACCATAATAACAAACCTAATACCACCCTCCTCATCCCAATCACAATTTAGTCATCCTGGGCTATTCTTTCAGATATTGCTTTTAATTTTTTCTTTGTTTTTAATTCTGTGCACTTGATATAGGCATGGAATGAGTAATAATCACATTAGGGTAAATGGGGGGTCAATAGCCTCAATAATTTATTCTTTGTGATATAAATATTCCAATTATATTCTTTTATTTGTTTTACAATGTACAATTAAATTATTTTAGACTATAGCCACCCTGTTGTTCTATCAAATACTGTCTTATTTTTTCTAACTATTATTTTTGCATGCAACAACCATCCCCACTTCACCTTTACCCCACCCCACTACTCTTCCCAGCCTCTGGTAACCATCCTTCTACTCTATCTTCATGAGTTCAGTTGCTTTAATTTTTAGCTACTGCAGATAAGTCAGAGCATATGATGTTTGTCTTTCTGTGCCTGGCTTACTTCACTTAACACAATGAACTCCAGTTCCATCCATGTTGCTTCAAATGACAGAATCTCATTCCTTTTCATGGCTGAATAGTACTCCATTGTGTATATGTACCACATTTTCTTTATCCATTCATCTGTTGATGGACACTTAGGTTGCTCACAAATCCTGGCTATTTTGAATAGTTTTGCAATAAACATGTAAGTGCAGATATCTCTTCAATATACTGATTTCCTTACTTTTGGGTACATAACCAACAGTGAGATCTCTGGATCATATGGTAGCTCCAAAAGAGAGAAATAGGCCAAAAGAAAGGGACTACAGGCTCAATGCAAGTCCAAAACCCAGCAGGGAAGTCACTAAACTTTAAATCTCCAAAATAATCTCCTTTTACTCCATGTCCCACATCCAGGGCATGTAGGTGGAAGTGGTGGGCTCCTAAAGCTTTGGGCAGCTTTCCCCTGTTACTTTGCAAGTTACAGCTCCCCCAGCTGCTTTCACTGTCTGGCATTGATTGCCTGAAGCTTTTCCAGACACATAGTGCAGGCTGTCAGTAGAGCTACCATTCTGGAGTCTGAAGGACAGTGGCTCTCTTCTTACAGCACCACTAGGCAGTGCCTCAGTGGGGACTCTGTTTGGGGCTCCAACTCCACATTTTTCCTCCACACTGCCCAAGTAGAGTTTCCTCATGATGGCTCCACCCATGCAGCAGGCTTCTTCCTTGACATCCAGGAGTTTCCATACATCCTCTAAAATCAAGACAGAGGCTCCCAAGCCTCAATGGTTGTACTCTCTGGATCTGCAGACTTAGTACCACATGAAAATTGCCAAGGCTTTTGGTTTGCTCCCTCTGAGGCAGTGGCCCAAGCTGTTTCTGAGACCTTTTAAGCCATGGCTGAAGCTGGAGTAGCTGGGATTCAGGAAGCAGTGTCTCAATGCTGTTCAGGGCAGTGGAGCCCTGGGCCTGGCCCACTAAATCATTCTTCTCTTCTAGGCCTCTGGGCTTGTCATGAGAGGGGCTGTCTTGGAGGTCTCTGAAATGCCTTTGAGGCCTCCCCATTGTCTTGGCTATTAACATTTGGCTTCTCTTTACTTATACAAATTTCTGCAGCAGGCTTGAATTGTTCCCCAGAAAATGGGATTTTCTTTTCTACCACATGGCTAAGCTGCAAATTTTCCAGACTTTCACGCTTTGCTTCCCTTTTAAATATAAGTTCCAGTTTCAGATCATTTCTTTGCTCACACATGTCAGAATAGGTGGTTAGAAGCAGTCAGGTCACATCTTGAATGCCTTGCTGCTTAGAAATTTCTTCTGCCAGATACCCTAAATCATGTCTCTCAAGTTCAAAGTTCCATAGATTTTTAGAGCAGGGGCACAATCTAACCAACCTCTTTGTTAATGGACAATAAAAGTGACCTTTGCTGCAGTTTCCAATAAGTTCCTCATCTCTGTCTGAGACCTCTTTATCTGGCATTCACTGTCCGTATCCCTACCAGCATTTTGGTTACAACCATTCAACAAGTTTCTAGGAAGTTTCAAATTTTCCCTCATCTTTCTGTCTTCTTCTGAGCCCTCGAAACTGTTCCAACCTCTGCCCATTACCTAGTTCCAAAGCTGCTTCCACATTTTCAGGTATCTTTATATCAAAACTCCACTTCTGGTACCAATTTTTCATTGGTACCAGAAGTACCCCAATAGTCCATTCTTGCATTACTATAAAGAAATACCTGAGATTGGGTAATTTACAAAGAAAATAGATTTAATTCACCCACAGTTCCACAGGCTGTACAGGAAGCATGATGCTGGCCATTTCCTTGGCTTCTGGAGAGGCGTGAGGAAACTTACAATCATGGCAGAAGGCAAAGGGGGAGCAAGCATCTCATATAGCTGGAGCAGAAAGAGAGAGAGGGGGGAGGTGGTACACACTTTTAAACAACCAGATCTTGTGAGAACTCTATCATAAGAGCAGTACTAGGGGAATGGTGATAAGCCATTCATGAGAACTCTGCTCCCAAGTTCCAGTCCCCTCCCACCAGGCCCCACCTCCAACATTGGGAATTATAATTCTACATGAGATTTGGGCAGGGACAAAGACCCAAACCATATCATGTGTCTTGGGGATAATCTTCTGTAGAATATTACAGGAGTTCTTTGTATTTCCTGAATTTGACTGTTGGACTCTCTCTAGTGAGGTAGGGAAAGTTTTCATGGGTGATATCCTGAAATATGTTTTCTAAGTTGTTTGCTTTCTCCACATCCCTTCAGGTATGCCAATGGCCTCTTTACATAATATATTTGGCCTCTTTACATAATCCTATATTTCTTGAAGGCTTTGGTCATTCCTTTTCATTTTTTAAACAACATTTTGTCTGACTGTCTTATTTCAGGGAGCCCAGCCTCAAGTTCTGAGATTATTTCCTCAGCTTGGTCTATTCTGCTGTTAATACTTGTGATTGCATTGTGAAATTCTTATAGTGTGTTTTCCAGCTCTATCAGATCAGTTAAGTTCCTTTTTTTTATACTGGCTATTTGGTCTGTCAGCTCCTGTATCATTTTATTGTGATTCTTAGTTTCCTTGGATTGGGTTTTTCCATTCTCCTGAATCCTGATGATCTTTATTCCTATACATATTTTGAATTCTATTTCTGTCATTTCAGCTCCCTCAGCCTAGTTAAGAACCCTCATGGGAGAACAAGTGAGATCATTTGAAGGACATAATACACTCTGGCCATTTGAGTTGCCAGAGTTCTTGCATTGATTCTTTCTCATCTCTGCATGTTGGTGTTTCTTTATATGTGGGGCTGCCTCTGATAGAAGAGTTCAGGCAGGTGCACAGTGATTGTGTTGGAGTCACAGGTCATACTGCCTTGCCCAGTGAAGAGAAGCAAGGACTGGGACCTGCATGGAGAACTTTTCATCCACTTTTCTGATCAATGGGTGCTCAATGATGGGTATCTAGACCAGTCCCTGGTCCCATGGAATTTCCAGAGCCTGAAGTCAGTAAGGATGTGCGCTATGAGACAGTAAGGATGGCAAACTGCCCTTCCCATTGGGAGCTCTGTCTCAGGGAGTCACAGAGTTGCTACCAGTTTGATGTCCTTCACAGGGTGTGACTGAGTATCCAGGGCAGGAATAGACCCTCTCAATGACGAGATACAGGATTGGGTACCTACATAACAAATGGTCTGGACACTTTTTGATAGGGCTGCTGCAGTACACTGGGGGTCTGCTTCATTCCCTAATCTCCTCAGATTTTCCAGCTCCTGAAGGTATCAACAGTGAAGATGGCAAAACAGTAAAGATAATGGCCTGCCCCTTCCTCTGGGAGTTCCATCCAGGGAGGTGTAATGCTTCTACCAGTGGCTGGCTGGAATTCCAAACCAGTGCATCTTATCTTGCAAGGTGCTGTGGAAGCAGAGCCTGATTTCCGTCAATGCTCAGCCCCTGAATTAAGCCCCTTCCTTAAGAGTATGTAAGGGGGCCTAACCTCTTGCTTTGCCACAGTTGGAGCTGCTTTAGTTGGATACCCTGGATACCCAGCTGCTCTGCCCAAACTACATGTAATTGTGCATGTCATACTGAAGGTGCTGGTGGAGTGGGTTCATGAAAGGATCTCCTGACCCATGGGTTGTGAAGATCCATGGAAAAAGCATGGATTCCCAGGGTTATTCATTCACTCACCACTTCCCTGGGCAAGGTATGCTCCCCTGGTCTGTGTTGCTTCCAGGTGGGTGGTTGTCCTGCCTTGCTTTTCTCTGTTCTGTGTGGGTTAAGTTGTTTTCTTGATTAATCCCAATGTGTGTACCTAGATGTTTTAGTTGAAGATGCTGTATTTACTCACCCCTTCTATTTCTCTCCATGAGAGTGGTATACACTTGCTACTTCCAGCCTCCCCAGTTTTGTTCTTTTTGCTTAGGATAGCTTTGACTATTCTAAGTCTATTGTGGTTCCATATAAATTGTAGGATTTTTTTTTTTACTTCTGTGAAGAATGTCTCTGGTTCTTTGATAGGGATTACATTGAATCTCTGGATTGCTTTGAGTAGTATGGACATTTTAACAATATTTTTTTCCAAACCAAGAACATGAAATATCTTTCCTTTTTTTGTGTTTCCTTTAATTACTTGCATCAATATTTGATAGTTTCCATTGTAAATATCTTTCACTTGTTTGGTTAAGTTAATTTCAAGGTATTTTATTTCATTTATAGCTATTGTAAATGAGATTACTTTTAATTTCTTTTTCAGATTGTTTACTATTGGCATATAGAAATGCTACTAATTTATGTATGTTGATTTTGTATCCTGCAACACTACTGAGTTCACTTATCAGTTTTTATAGTTTTTTCATGGAGTTTTTAGGTTTTTCCAAATATAAGATCATATAATGTCCAAATAAGGATAATTTGACTTTTTCCTTTCCATTTTGGATGCCGATATGGTTTGGCTGTGCCCTCCCCCCTCCCAAATCTCATCTTGACTGGTAACTCCCACAATTCCCACATGTCATGAGAGGAACCCAGTGGGAGGTGATTGAATTATGGAGGTAGGTCTTTTCTGCACTGTTCTTGTGGTAGCGAATAAGTCTCACGAGATCTGAGGGTTTTAAAAAGAGGAGTTCCCTTCTTTTACACTGTTGGTGGGAGTGTAAATTAGTTCAACCATTGTGGAAGACAGTGTGGTGATTCCTCAAGGATCTAGAACCAGAAATAGCATTTGACCCAGCAATCCCATTACTGGGTATATACCCAAAGTATTATAAATCATTCTACTATAAAGACACATGCACACGTATGTTTATCGCAACACTATTCACAATAGCAAAGACTTAGAACCAACCAAAATGCCCATCAATGATAGACTGGATAAAGAAAATGTGACACATATACACCATGGAATACTATGCAGCCATAAAAAAGAATGAGATCTTCTTTTGCAGGGACATGGATGAAGCTAGAAGCCATCATTCTCAGCAAATTAACACAGGAATGGAAAACTAAACATGTGAGGTGCAGCAAACCACCATGGCATATGTACACCTATGTAAGAAACCTCGATGTTCTGCACATGTATCCCAGAACTTAAAGTAAAATTAAAAAAAGGAAAAAAAAAAGAGGAGTTCGCCTGCACAAACTCTCTCTTTTCCTGCTGCCATCCATGTAAGATGTGACTTGCTCCTCCTTGCCTTCTGCCATGATTGTGAGGCTTCCCTAGCCACGTGGAACTGTAAGTCCAATTAAAACTCTTTCTTTTGTACATTGTCCAGTCATGGGTATATCTTTATCAGCAGCATGAATATGGAATAATACAGATGCCCTTTATTTCTTTCTCTTGTCTGATGGCTCTAGCTAGAACTTCCAGTACTATTTTAATAACTGGTGAAAGTGGGCATCCATGTCTTGTTCCAGATCTTAGAAGAAAGGCTTTCTGTTTTTGCTTGTTCCACATGGTACTAGCTGTGAGTCAGTCATATATGGCTTTTATTATGTTGAAGGATGTTGAATTTTATCAAATGCATTTTTAGCATCAATTGAAATGATAATATGTTTTCTTGTCCTCCATTCTGTTGATATGATGCATCACATTAATTGCTTTCTGCATGTTCAACCATATTTGCATCTCTGGGATTAATCCAACTTGGCAATGATGAATGATCTTTTTGATGGGTTACTGAACTCAGGTTGTTACTATTTTGTTGAGGATTTTAGCCATAAGTATTTATCAGCAAGTACTCCTTGTGGCTTGGGGTGCTGGCAGCTATGGGGTGAGCCTCCTCTGCCTTAGGAAAGGGGGGGTAAGAGTGAAAAGAATTGTGTCTTGTGGTTTTAGTCCAATCTCAGTTGCAGTACAGTGGCATTCTAGGTAGACTTCTAAGGTATTTGACTCTATTTAGTCCTTGACTCCTAGATGGCAACTCTGGACCAACCTGGGGCCCTGAGAGAACTCAGTGACCTGAAGAGAAGGACAAGGACCAGGGTATCTTTGCCCCCTGCTGATTGTAGAGCCCCAGGGGCTTGAGATATCATAGACAGTAGGCAGAGAGTGGTTACAGCAGGCTTTGGGTGAGACCAAGTACTGTGCTGGCTTCAGTTCTGACCCAGTGTAGTCATAGCGGTGGTGGCCACAGGGGTTTGTGCCACTCTGCACCAAGATTTAGGTAGCTCAGAACAGAGAGAGGGAGAGAGAGAAAAAGAGAGGGAGAGAGAGAGAGAGACTGACTCTGTTTGGGAGAAAGTAAGGAAAGAGAACAAAACTGTCTGACTGGTAAACAGAGAAGTCTCCCAGATAGTGTCCAAGACCTTCAAGGTGGTACCTCTATGAATCTGCAAGAACCACAGCATTACTGGGCTTGGGGAGCTCCCCAAAAAATACAGCTTAGATTACAACACCCATGACCTTTCAAATATCTAGAAGGCCTTTCCAAGAAAGACAGGTATAAAGAAAACCAGACAGTACTACAATAAATAGCTAACCTTTCAATGCCCAGATGCTGGAAGAACATCTACTAGCATCAACATCATCCAGGAATAATGACAACACCAAATGAACTAAATAAGCAACTAGGGACCAATCCCGTAGGAACAGAGATACGTGAACTTTCAGACAGAGAATTCAAAATAGTTATGTTGAGAAAATGCATTAGAAATTCAAGAAAAGACAGAGAAAGATTCAGAATTCTATCACATAAATTTAAGAAAGAGGTTG
Organism: Pongo abelii; assembly: GCF_028885655.2. Taxonomy (NCBI): domain Eukaryota; kingdom Metazoa; phylum Chordata; class Mammalia; order Primates; family Hominidae; genus Pongo; species Pongo abelii. Next base: position 123,371,920 of record NC_072008.2, on the reverse strand, counting down.
AAATAATTTAAAAGAATCAAGCAAAAATTCTGGAGCTTAAAAATGCAATTGACATACTGAAGAATGCACCAGAGTCCCTCAACAGCAGAACTGATCAAGCAGAAGAAAGGATTACCGAGCTTGAATACAAGATGTTCGAAAATACGGTCAGACAAGACAATAAAAAAAAAAAACAATAAAAAACAATGTAGCATGCCTATAGGATCTAGAAAATAGCCTCAAAAGGTCAAATCTAAGAATTATTGGACTTAGGAGGTAGTGAAAGAGATAGGGGTAGGAAGTATATTCAAAGGGATAATAACAGAGAACTTCCCAAACCTAGAGAAAGATATCAAAATCCAAGTGCAAGAAGGATATAGAACACCAAGCAGATTTAATCCAAAAAAGCCTACCTTACAGCATTTAATAATCAAACTTTCAAAGGTCAAAGATAAGTAAATTCTAAAAGCAGAAAGAGAAAAGAAATAAATACCATACAGTGGAGCTCCAATATGTCTGGTTGCAGACTTTTCATGGAAACCTTACAAGCTAGGAGAGAGAGGCATGTCATATTTAAAGTGATGAACTAAAAAACATCTTTTATTCTAGAAAAGTATATCTGGTAAAAATATTATAAAAACATGATGGAGAAAGCAAGGCTTTTTCAGACAAACAAAAGCTCAAAATTTCATCAATGCCAAGCCTGTCCTACAAGAAATGCTAGAAGGACTACTTCAATCAGAAATAAAAGGATATAAAAAAAGAAATAAAAGGACATTAATGAGAAATAAATAACCACCTAAAGGTCCAAAACTCACTGGTAATAGTAAGTTCCCACAAAATCACAGAATATTATGACACTGTAACTGGTGTGCAAGTTACTCTTAAGTAGAAAGAATAAATAATGAACCAATAAAAATAATAACTACAAAAACTTTTAAACACATAGTAAAATAAAATATAAGTAAAAACAAAAAGGTAAAAAGCAGGGGATGAAATTAGGGTGTCAGGTTTTTCTTAGTTTTCATTTATTTTTGTAATTTATTTTATTTTAAGCTCTGGAATACATATCCAGGACGTGCAGGTTTGTTACATAGGTAAACGTGTGCCATGGTGGTTTGCTGCACCTATCAACCCATCACCTAGGTATTAAGCCCCACATGCATTAGCTATTTATCCTGATGCTCTCCCTCTCTCATCCCCCAACAGGGCCCAGTGTGTGTTGTTTCCCTCCCTGTGGCCACATTTTGTTATTGTTCAGCTCCCATTTATAAGTGAGAATATCTGGTGTTTGGTTTTCTGTTCTCGTGTTAGTTTGCTGAGAATAATGGCTTCCAGCTCCATCCTTCTCCCTGCAAAGGACATGACCTCATTCTTTTTTTGAGGTGTATAGTATTCCATGGTGCATATGTGCCACATTTTCTTTATCCAGTCTATCACTGATGGGCATTTGGGCTGATTCCATGTCTTGCTATTGTGAATAATGCTGCAGTGAACATATGTGTGCATGTAACCTTATAATAGAATGATTTATATTCCTTTGGGTATATACCCAGTAATGAGATTTCTGGGACAAATGGTATTTCTGATTCTAGGTATTTGAGTAATCACCACACTGTCTTCCACAATGGTTGAACTAATTTACATTCCCACCAACAGTGTAAAAGTGTTACTATTTCTCCACAGCCCTGCCAGCATTTGTTGTTTCTTGATTTTAATAATCACCATTCTGACTTGCATAAGATAGTGTCTCATTGTGGTTGTGACTTGCATTTTCTTTTCTTTTTTTTTTCTTTTTTTAAATTATACTTTAAGTTTTAGGGTACATGTGCACAACGTGCAGGTTTGTTACATATGTATACATGTGCCACGTTGGTGTGCTGCACCCATTAACTCATCATTTAACATTAGGTATATCTCCTAATGCTATCCCTCCCCCCTCCCCCCACCTCACAACAGGCCCCTGTGTGTGATGTTCCCCTTCCTGTGTCCATGTGTTCTCATTGTTCAATTCCCATCTATGAGTGAGAACATGCGGTGTTTGGTTTTCTGTCCTTGCGATAGTTTGCTGAGAATGATGGTTTCCAGCTTCATCCATGTCCCTACAAAGGACATGAACTCATCATTTTTTATGGCTGCATAGTATTCCATGGTGTATATGTGCCACATTTTCTTAATCCAGTCTATCATTGTTGGACATTTGGCTTGGTTCCAAGTCTTTGCTATTGTGAATAATGCCGCAATAAACATACGTGTGCATGTGTCTTTATAGCAGCATGATTTATAATCCTTTGGGTATATACCCAGTAATGGGATGGCTGGGTCAAATGGTATTTCTAGTTCTAGATCCCTGAGGAATTGCCACATTGACTTCCACAATGGTTGGAATAGTTTACAGTCCCACCAACAGTGTAAAAGTGTTCCTATTTCTCCACATCCTCTCCAGCACCTGTTGTTTCCTGATTTTTAATGATCCCATTCTAACTGCTGTGAGATGGCATCTCATTGTGGTTTTGATTTGCATTTCTCTGATGGCCAGTGATGATGAGCATTTTTTCATGTGTCTTTTGGCTGCATAAATGTCTTTTGAGAAGTGTCTGTTCATATCCTTCACCCACTTTTTAATGGAGTTGTTTGATTTTTCTTGTAAATTTGTTTGAGTTCATTGTAGATTCTGGATATTAGCCCTTTGTCAGATGAGTAGACTGCAAAAATTTTCTCCCATTCTGAAGTTGGAAAACACTCTGCAGGATATTATCCAGGAGAATTTCCCCAATCTAGCAAGGCGGGCCAACATTCAAATTTAGGAAATACAGAGAACGCCACAAAGATACTCCTCGAAAAGAGCAACTCCAAGACACATAATTGTCAGATTCACCAAAGTTGAATTGAAGGAAAAAATGTTAAGGGCAGCCAGACAGAAAGGTCGGGTTACCCACAAAGGGAAGCCCATCAGACTAACAGCTGATCTCTCAGCAGAAACTCTACAAGCCAGAAGAGAGTGGGGGCCAATATTCAACATTCTTAAAGAAAAGAATTTTCAACCAAGAATTTCATATCCAGCCAAACTATGCTTCATAAGTGAAGGAGAAATAAAATCCTTTACAGACAAGCAAATGCTGAGAGATTTTGTCACCACCAGGCCTGCCCTAAAAGAGCTCCTGAAGGAAGCACTAAACATGGAAAGGAAGAACTGGTACCAGCCACTGCAAAAACATGCCAAATTGTAAAGACCATTGAGGCTAGGAAGAAAGTGCATCAACTAATGAGCAAAATAACCAGCTAACATCATAATGACAGGATCAAATTCACACATAACAATATTAACCTTAAATGTAAATAGGCTAAATGCTCCAGTTAAAAGACACAGACTGGCAAATTCGATAAAGAGTCAAGACCCATCAGTGTGCTGTATTCAGGAAACCCATGTCACGTGCAGAGACACATATAGGCTCAAAATAAAGGGATAGAGGAAGATCTACCAAGCAAATGGAAAACAAAAGGCAGGGGTTGCAATCCTAGTCTCTGATAAAAGAGACTTTAAACCAACAAAGATCAAAAGAGACAAAGAAGGCCATTAAATAATGGTAAAGGGATCAATTCAACAAGAAGAGCTAACTATCCTAAATATATATGCACCCAATACAGGAGCACCCAGATTCATAAAGCAAGTCCTTAGAGACCTACAAAGAGACTTAGACTCCCACACAATAATAATGGGAGACTTTAACACCCTACTGTCAACGAGACAGAAAGTTCACAATGATATCCAGGAATTGAACTCAGCTCTGCACCAAGTGGACCTAATAGACATCTACAGAACTCTCCACCCCAAATCAACAGAATATACATTCTTTTCAGCACCACACCACACCTATTCCAAAATTGACCACATAGTTGGAAGTAAAGCACTCCTCAGCAAATGTAAAAGAACAGAAATTATAACAAACTGTCTCTCAGACCACAGTGCAATCAAACTAGAACTCAGGATTAAGAAACTCACTAAAAACTGCTCAACTACATGGAAACTGAACAACCTGCTCCTGAATGACTACTGGGTATATAACGAAATGAAGGCAGAAATAAAGATGTTCTTTGAAGCCAATGAGAACACAGACACAACATACCAGAATCTCTGGGACACATTCAAAGCAGTGTGTAGAGGGCAATTGATAGCACTAAATGCCCACAAGAGAAAGCAGGAAAGACCTAGAATTGACACCCTAACATCACAATTAAAAGAACTAGAGAAGCCAGAGCAAACACATTCAAAAGCTAGCAGAAGGCAAGAAATAACTAAGATCAGTGCAGAACTGAAGGAAACAGAGACACACAAAACCCTTCAAAAAAATCAATGAATCCAGAAGCTGGTTTTTTGAAAAGATCAACAAAATTGATAGATTGCTAGCAAGACTAATAAAGAAGAAAAGAGAGAAGAATCAAATAGATGGCATAAAAAATGATAAGGGGGATATCATCACTGATCTCACAGAAATACAAACTACCATCAGAGAATACTATAAACACCTCTACGCAAATAAACTAGAAAACCTAGAAGAAATGGATAAATTCCTTGACACATACACCCTCCCAAGACTAAACCAGGAAGAAGTTGAATCTCTGAATAGACCAATAACAGGCTCTGAAATTGAGGCAATAATTAATAGCTTACCAACCAAAAAAAAAAAAAAAAAAAAAACAGCCAAATTCTACCAGAGGTACAAGGAGGAGCTGGCACCATTCCTTCTGAAACTATTCCAATCAATAGAAAAAGAGGGAATTCTCCCTAACTCATTTTATGAGGCCAGCATCATCCTGATGCCAAAGCCTGACAGACACACAACAAAAAAAGAGAATTTTAGACCAATATCCCTGATGAACATTGATGCAAAAATCTTTAATAAAATAGTGACTTGAATTTTCTAATGATGAGTGATGTTGAGCTTTTTTTTAATATGTTTGTTGGCCATATAAATGTCTTCTTTTGAGAAATGTCTGTTCATTTCCTTTGCCCACTTTTTTTTATTTTTATTATTATTATTATTATTATTATACTTTAGGCTCTATGGTACATGTGCGCAACGTGCAGGTAAGTTACATATGTATACATGTGCCATGCTGGTGCGCTGCACCCACCAACTCGTCATCTAGCATTAGGTATATCTCACAATGCCATCCCTCCCCCCTCCCCCAACCCCACAACAGTCCCCGAAGTGTGATGTTCCCCTTCCTGTGTCCATGTGTTCTCATTGTTCAATTCCCACCTATGAGTGAGAATATGCGGTGTTTGGTTTTTTGTTCTTGTGATAGTTTACTGAGAATGATGATTTCCAATTTCATCCATGTCCCTACAAAGGACGTGAACTCATCATTTTTTATGGCTGCATAGTATTCCATGGTGTATATGTGCCACATTTTCTTAATCCAGTCTATCATTGTTGGACATTTGGGTGGGTTCCAAGTCTTTGCTATTGTGAATAATGCTGCAATAAACATACGTGTGCATGTGTCTTTATAGCAGCATGATTTATAGTCCTTTGGGTATATACCCAGTAATGGGATGGCTGGGTCAAATGGAATTTCTAGTTCTAGATCCCTGAGGAATCGCCACACTGACTTCCACAAGGGTTGAACTAGTTTACAGTCCCACCAACAGTGTAAAAGTGTTCCTATTTCTCCACATCCTCTCCAGCACCTGTTGTTTCCTGACTTTTTAATGATTGCCATTCTAACTGGTGTGAGATGGTATCTCATTGTGGTTTTGATTTGCATTTCTCTGATGGCCAGTGATGGTGAGCATTTTTTCATGTGTTTTTTGGCTGCATAAATGTCTTCTTTTGAGAAGTGTCTGTTCATGTCCTTCGCCCACTTTTTGATGGGGTTGTTTGTTTTTTTTTTGTAAATTTGTTGGAGTTCATTGTAGATTCTGGATATTAGCCCTTTGTCAGATGAGTAGGTTGCGAACATTTTCTCCCATTTTGTAGGATGCCTGTTCACTCTGATGGTAGTTTCCTTTGCTGTGCAGAAGCTCTTTAGTTTAATTAGATCCCATTTGTCAATTTTGGCTTTTGTTGCCATTGCTTTTGGTGTTTTAGACATGAAGTCCTTGCCCATGCCTATGTCCTGAAAGGTATTGCCTAGGTTTTCTTCTAGGGTTTTTATGGTTTTAGGTCTAACATTTAAGTCTTTAATCCATCCTGAATTGATTTTTGTATAAGGTGTAAGGAAGGGATCCAGTTTCAGCTTTCTACATATGGCTAGCCAATTTTCCCAGCACCATTTATTAAATAGGGAATCCTTTCCCCATTTCTTGTTTTTGTCAGGTTTGTCAAAGACCAGATAGTTGTAGATATGTGGCATTATTTCTGACGGCTCTGTTCTGTTCCATTGATCTATATCTCTGTTTTGGTACCAGTACCATGCTGTTTTGGTTACTGTAGCCTTGTAGTATAGTTTGAAGTTAGGTAGCGTGATGCCTCCAGCTTTGTTCTTTTGGCTTAGGATTGACTTGGCGATGCGGGCTCTTTTTTGGTTCCATATGAACTTTAAAGTAGTTTTTTCCAATTCTGTGAAGAAAGTCATTGGTAACTTGATGGGGATGGCATTGAATCTGTAAATTACCTTGGGAAGGATGACCATTTTCATGATATTGATTCTTCCTACCCATGAGCATGGAATGTTCTTCCATTTGTTTGTATCCTCTTTTATTTCCTTGAGCAGTGGTTTGTAGTTCTCCTTGAAGAGGTCCTTCACATCCCTTGTAAGTTGGATTCCTAGGTATTTTATTCTCTTTGAAGCAATTGTGAATGGGAGTTCACTCATGATTTGGCTCTCTGTTTCTCTGTTATTGATGTATAAGAATGCTTGTGATTTTTGTACATTGATTTTGTATCCTGAGACTTTGCTGAAGTTGCTTATCAGCTTAAGGAGATTTTGGGCTGAGACAGTGGGGTTTTCTAGATATACTATCATGTCATCTGCAAACAGGGACAATTTGACTTCCTCTTTTCCTAATTGAATATCCTTTATTTCCTTCTCTTGCCTAATTGCCCTGGCCAGAACTTCCAACACTATGTTGAATAGAAGTGGTGAGAGAGGGCATCCCTGTCTTGTGCCAGTTTTCAAAGGGAATGCTTCCAGTTTTTGCCCATGCAGTATGATATTCGCTGTGGGTTTGTCATAAATAGCTCTTATTATTTTGAGATACATCCCATCAATACCTAATTTATTGAGAGTTTTTAGCATGAAGGGTTGTTGAATTTTGTCAAAGGCCTTTTCTGCATCTATTGAGATAATCATGTGGTTTTTGACTTTGGTTCTGTTTATATGCTGGATTACATTTATTGATTTGCATATATTGAACCAGCCTTGCATCCCAGGGATGAAGCCCACTTGATCATGGTGGATAAGCTTTTTGATGTGCTGCTGGATTCTGTTTACCAGTATTTTATTGAGGATTTTTGCATCAATGTTCATCAAGGATATTGGTCTAAAATTCTCTTTTTTTGTTGTGTCTCTGCCAGGCTTTGGTATCAGGATGATGCTGGCCTCATCAAATGAGTTAGGGAGGATTCCCTCTTTTTCTATTGATTGGAATAGTTTCAGAAGGAGTGGTACCAGTTCCTCCTTGTACCTCTGGTAGAATTCGGCTGTGAACCCATCTGGTCCTGGACTTTTTTTGGTTGGTAAGCTATTGATTATTGCCACAATTTCAGCTTCTGTTATTGGTCTATTCAGAGATTCAACTTCTTCCTGGTTTAGTCTTGGGAGGGTGTATGTGTTGAGGAATTTATCCATTTCTTCTAGATTTTCTAGTTTATTTGCGTAGAGGTGTTTGTAATATTCTCTGATGGTAGTTTGTATTTCTGTGGGATCGGTGGTGATATCCCCTTTATCATTTTTTATTGCATCTATTTGATTCTTCTCTCATTTTTTCTTTATTAATCTTGCTAGTGGTCTATCAATTTTGTTGATCCTTTCAAAAAACCAGCTCCTGGATTCATTTATTTTTTGAAGGGTTTTTTGTGTCTCTATTTCCTTCAGTTCTGCTCTGATTTTAGTTATTTCTTGCCTTCTGCTAGCTTTTGAATGTGTTTGCTCTTGCTTTTCTAGTTCTTTTAATTGTGATGTTAGGGTGTCAATTTTGGATCTTTCCTGCTTTCTCTTGTGGGCATTTAGTGCTATAAATTTCCCTCTACACACTGCTTTGAATGCATCCCAGAGATTCTGGTATGTTGTGTCTTGGTTCTCGTTGGTTTCAAAGAACTTCTTTATTTCTGCCTTCATTTCGTTATGTACCCAGTAGTCATTCAGGAGCAGGTTGTTCAGTTTCCATGTAGTTGAGCGGTTTTGAGTGAGATTCTTAATCCTGAGTTCTAGCTTGATTGCACTGTGATCTGAGAGATAGTTTGTTATAATTTCTGGTCTTTTACATTTATTAAGGAGAGCTTTACTTCCAAGTATATGGTCAATTTTGGAATAGGTGTGGTGTGGTGCTGAAAAAAATGTATATTCTGTTGACTTGGGGTGGAGAGTTCTGTAGATGTCTATTAGGTCTGCTTGGTGCAGAGCTGAGTTCAATTCCTGGGTATCCTTGTTGATTTTCTGTTTCATTGATCTGTCTAATGTTGACAGTGGGGTGTTAAAGTCTCCCATTATTAATGTGTGGGAGTCTAAGTCACTTTGTAGGTCACTCAGGACTTGCTTTATGAATCTGGGTGCTCCTGTATTGGGTGCATATGTATTTAGGATAGTTAGCTCTTCTTGTTGAATTAATCCCTTTACCATTATGTAATGGCCTTCTTTGTCTCTTTTGATCTTTGTTGGTTTAAAGTCTGTTTTATCAGAGACTAGGATTGCAACCCCTGCCTTTTTTTGTTTTCCATTTGCTTGGTAGATCTTCCTCCATCCTTTTATTTTGAGCCTATGTGTGTCTCTGCATGTGAGATGGGTTTCCTGAATACAGCACACTGATGGGTCTTGAGTCTTTATCCAATTTGCCAGTCTGTGTCTTTTAATTGGAGCATTTAGTCCATTTATATTTAAAGTTAATATTGTTATGTGTGAATCTGATCCTGTCATTATGATGTTAGCTGGTTATTTTGCTCGTTAGTTGATGCAGTCTCTTCCTAGTCTCGATGGTCTTTACATTTCGTTATGATTTTGCAGTGCCTGGTACCGGTTGTGCCTTTCCATGTTTAGTGCTTCCTTCAGGAGCTCTTTTAGGGCAGGCCTGGTGGTGACAAAATCTCTCAGCATTTGCTTGTCTGTAAAGTATTTTATTTCTCCTTCACTTATGAAGCTTAGTTTGGCTGGATATGAAATTCTGGGTTGAAAATTATTTTCTTTAAGAATATTGAATATTGGCCCCCACTCTCTTCTGGCTTGTAGGGTTTCTGCTGAGACATCCGCTGTTAGTCTGATGGGCTTCCCTTTGAGGGTAACCCGACCTTTCTCTCTGGCTGCCCTTAACATTTTTTCCTTCATTTCAACTTTGGTGAATCTGACAATTATGTGTCTTGGAGTTGCTCTTCTCGAGGAGTATCTTTGTGGCGTTCTTTGTATTTCCTGAATGTGAATGTTGGCCTACCTTGCTAGATTGGGGAAGTTCTCCTGGATAATATCCTGCAGAGTGTTTTCCAACTTGTTTCCATTCTCCCCGTCACTTTCAGGGACACCAATCAGATGTAGATTTGGTCTTTTCACATAGTCCCACATTTCTTGGAGGCTTTGCTCATTTCTTTTTATTCTTTTTTCTCTAAACTTCCCTTCTCACTTCATTTCATTCATTTCATCTTCCAGGGCTGATACTCTTTCTTCCATTTGATCGCATCGGCTCCTGAGGCTTCTGCATTCTTCACGTAGTTCTCGAGCCTTGGTTTTCAGCTACATCAGCTCCTTTAAGCACTTCTCTGTATTGGTTATTCTAGTTATACATTCTTCTAAATTTTTTTCAAAGTTTTCAACTTCTTTGCCTTTGGTTTGAATATCCTCCCGTAGGTCGGAGTAATTTGATCGTCTGAAGCCTTCTTCTCTCAGCTCGTCAAAGTCATTCTCCGTCCAGCTTTGTTCCATTGCTGGTGAGGAACTGCGTTCCTTTGGAGGAGGAGAGGTACTCTGCTTTTTAGAGTTTCCAGTTTTTCTGCTCTGTTTTTTCCCCATCTTTGTGGTTTTATCTACTTTTGGTCTTTGATGATGGTGATGTACAGATGGGTTTTTGGTGTGGATGTCCTTTCTGTTAGTTTTCCTTCTAACAGACAGGACCCTCAGCTGCAGGTCTGTTGAAGTACCTGGCCGGCCGTGTGAGGTGTCAGTCTGCCCCTGCTGGGGGGTGCCTCCCAGTTAGGCTGCTCGGGGCTCAGGGGTCAGGGACCCACTTGAGGAGGCAGTCAGCCCGTTCTCAGATCTCCAGTTGCGTGCTGGGAGAACCGCTGCTCTCATCAAAGCTGTCACACAGGGACATTTAAGTCTGCAGAGGTTACTGCTGTCTTTTTGTTTGTCTGTGCCCTGCTCCCAGAGGTGGAGCCTACAGAGGCACGCAGGCCTCCTTGAGCTGTGGTGGGCTCCACCCAGTTCAAGCTTCCAGGCTGCTTTGTTTACCTAAGCAAGCCTGGGCAATGGGGGTCCTTTGCCCACTTTTTAATGTTTTTTTTTTTCTTGTAAATTTGTTTAAGTTCCTTGTAGAGTCTGTGTATTAGACCTTGGTCAGATGGATAGATTGTAAAAATTTTCTCTCATTGTTTAGGTTGTCTGTTCACTCTGATGATAGTTTCTTTTGGTGTGCAGAAGCTCTTTAGTTTAATTAGATCCCATTCGTCAATTTTTGCTTTTGTTGCAATTGCTTTTGACATCTTTGTCATGAAATCTTTGCCTGTACTTATGTTCTGAATGGTATTGGCTAGATTTTCTTCTAGGGTTTTTATAACTTTGGGCTTTCCATTTAAGTTTTTAATCCATCTTTAGATAATTTTTGTATAAGGTGTAAGGATGGCAACCAGTTTCAATTTTCTGCATATGGCTAGCCAGTTATCACAGCACCATTTATTAAATAGGAGATTCTTTCCCCTTTGCTTGTTTTTGTCAGGTTTGTTGAAGATAAGATGCTTGTAGATATGCAGTCTTATTTCTGAGATCTCTATTCTGTTCAATTTGTCTATGTTTCGGTTTTGTACCAGTACCGTGCTGTTATGGTTACTGTAGCCTTGCAGTATAGTTTGAAGTCAGGTAGCATGATGCCTCCCTCTTTGTTCTTTTTCTCTAGGATTGTCTTGGCTATACAGGTTCCTTTTTGATTCCATATGGATTTTAAAGTAGCTTTTCTTCTAATTCTGTGGAGTGTCACTGGTAGTTTAAAGGGGATAGAACTGAATCCATAAATTACTTTAGGCAGTATGGCCATTTTCATGATATTGATTCTTTCTATCCATAAGCATGGAATGTTTTTTCATTTTTTTGTGTGTGCTTTCTGATTTCTTTGAGCAGTGGTTTGTAGTTCCTCTTGAAGAGGTCCTTAACTTTCCGTTTTAGCTATATTCCTAGGTATTTCATTCTCTGTGTAACAGTTGTGAATGGGAGTTCATGCATGATTTGGTTCTCTGCTTGCCTGTTGTTGATGTATAGGATTGCTTGTGACTTTTGCACATTGATTTTGTGTCCTGATACTGCTGATATTGTTTATCAGCTTAAGACACTTTTGGGCTGATATGATGGGGGTTTTCTAGATATAGGATCGTGCCGTCTGCAAACAGAGACAGTTTGACTTCCTTTGTTCCTATTTGAACACCTTTATTTCTTTCTCTTGCCTGATTGCCAGAACTTTCAATGCTGTGTTGATTAGGAGTGGTGAGAGGGAGCATCCTTGTCTTGTGTGGGTTTTCAAGGGGAATGCTTCCAGCTTTTGCACATTAAGTATGATATTGGCTGTGGGTTTATCATAAATGGCTCTTATTATTTTGAGGTATATTCCTTCAATATCTAGTTTCTTGACAGTTTTTAAAATGAAAGGAGTTGAATATCATCAAAGGCCTTTTCTGTGTCTATTGAGATAATTATTTTTTTTTCTTTAGTTCTGTTTATGTGATGAATTTCATTTATTGATTTGTGTATGTTGAACAAGCCTTTCATCCCAGGGATAAAGCTGACTTGATAGTGGTGGATAAGCTTTTGGATGTGCTGCTGGATTTGGTCTGCCAGTATTTTATTGAGGATTTTTGCATCAAATTTATCAGAGATATTGGCCTGAAGTTTTCTTTTTTTGTTGTATCTCTGCCAGATTTTGATATCAGGATGATGCTGGCCTCCTAAAATGAGTTAGGAAGAAGTTTCCCCTTTTCAGTTGTTTGGAATAATTTCAGAAGAAATGGAACTAGCTCTTCTTTGTACCTCTGATGGAATTCAGCTGTAAATCCATCTGGTCCTGGGCTTCTTTTGATTGGTAGGCTATTTATTACTTTTGCATTGAGGTGTTTGTAGTGTTCTCTGATGATGTTTTGTATTTCTGTGGGGTCAGTGGTGATATCCCCCTTATCATTTTTCACTGTGTCTATTTGATTCTTCTCTCATTTCTTCCTTATTAGTCTAGTTAGCAGTCTATTTTATTTTTCAAAAAACCAGCTCCTAGATTCATTGATTTTTTTGAAGGGGTTTCATGTCTCTATCTCCTTCAGTTCCATTCCTATCTTTGTTATTTATTATCTTCTGCTAGCTTCTAGGTTTGTTTGTTCTTGATTCTCTAGTTCTTTTAGTTTTGATGTTAGTGTGTCAATTTGAGATCTGTCTAGCTATTAGATGTGAGCATTTAGTGCTATAAATTTCCCTCTTAACTCTGCTGTAGCTGTGTCCCAGAGATTCTGGTAAGTTGTCTCCTTGTTCTCATTGGTTTCAAAGAACATCTTGATTTCTGTCTTAATTTCATTATGTACCCAGTAGTCATTCAGAAGCAGATTGTTCAATTTCCAGGTAGTTGTGTGGTTTTGACTGAGTTTCTTAATCTTCAGTTATAATTTGATTGCACTGTGGTCGGAGAGACTGTTTGTTATGATTTCTGTTCTTTTGCATTTGCTCAGGAGTGTTTTACTTTCAATCATGTGATTGATTTTACAGTAAGTGCCATGTGATGCTGAAAAGAACGTATATTCTGTTGTTTTGGGGTTGAGAGTTCTTTAGATATCTATCAGGTCCACTTGATCCAGAGCTGAGTTGAAGTCCTGAATATCCTTGTTAACTTTCTGTCTCAATGATCTAATATTGACTGTAGAATGTTAAAGTCTCCCACTATTATTGTGTGGTAGTCTTAGTCTCTTTGTTGGTCTCTAAGAATTTGTTTTATGAACTTGGGTGCTCCTGTATTGGGTGCACATATATTTAGGATAGTTAGCTCTTCTTGTTGAATTGATCCCTTTACCGTTATGTCTTATTTGTCTTTTTTGATCTTTGTTGGTTTAAAGTCTGTTTTGTCAGAAACTAGGATTGCAACCCCTGATTTTTCTCTGCTTTCCATTTGCTTGGTAAATTTTCTTCCATCCCTTTATTTTGAGCCTATGTGAGTCTTTGCACATGAGATGGCTCTCTCTTGAATACAGCACACCAATGGGTCTTGACCCTTTATCCAGTTTACCATTATATGCCTTTTAATTGGGGCATTTAGCCCATTTACATTTAAGGCTAATGTTGTTATGTGTGAATTTGATCCTGTCATCATGATGCTAGCTGGTTATTTAGCAGACTTGTTGATGTAGTTGCTTCATAGTGTCATTGAACTTTGTACTTCAGTGTATTTTTGCAGTGGCTGGTAATGGTTTTTCCTTTCCATAGTTAGTGCTTCCTTCAGGAGCTCTTGCAACGTAGGCCTGGTGGTGTCGAATTCCCTCAGCATTTGCTTGTCTGAACAGGATTTTATTTCTCCTTCACTTATGAAGCTTAGTTTAGCAAGATATGAAATTCTTGGTTGGAAATTCTTTTCTTTAAGAATGTTGACTATTGACCCCCATTCTCTTCTAGCTTGTAGGGTTTCTGCTGAGAGGTCCACTGTTAGTCTGATGGGCTTCCCTTTGTAGGTGACCTGGCCTTTCTCTCTGACTGCTGTTAACATTTTTTCCTTCATTTCAACCTTGGAGAATCTGATGATTATGTGTCTTGGGGTTGATCTTCTCAAGGAAGATTTTACTGCAGTTTTATGGATTTCCTGAATTTGAATGTTGGTCTGTCTTGCTAGGTTTGGGATGTTCTCCTGGATGATATTCTGAAGTATGTTTTCCAACTTGGTTCTGTTCACCTTTTCTCTTTCAGGTACCCTGATCAGTCATAGGTTTGATGTTTTTACATAATCCCATAGTTGTCAGGGTTTTTGTTCATTCCTTTTCATTCTTTTTTCTCTAATCTTGTCTGCCTGTCTTATTTCTGAAAGATATAGTCTTCAAGCTCTGAAATTCATTCCTCTGCTTGGTCTATTCAGTTATTGATACTTGTGTTTGCATTGTGAAGTTGTCATGTTGGGAATTTCAACTCTATCAGGTCATTTATGTTCCTCTCTAAAATGGTTATTCTGTTAACAGCTCCTGTAATGTTTTATAATGGTTCTTAGCTTCTTTGCATTGGGTTAGAACATGCCCCTTTAGCTCAGTGAAGTTTCTTATTACCCACCTTCTGAAACCTACTTCTGTCCATTCATCCATCTCAGCCTCCTCCCAGTTCTGTGTCCTTGCTGGAGATGTATTTTGATCATTTGGAGGAGAAGAGGCACTCTGGCTTTTTTAGTTTTCAGTGTTTGGTTGTTGTTGTTATTGATTCTTTCTCATATTCATGAGTTTATCTAGCTTTGATCTTTGAGGTTGCTGACCTTTGGATGGGGTTTTATAGGGACTTTTTTGTTGACGCTGTTGTTGTTGCTGCTTTTTATTTGTTTTTATTGTAATAGTCAGGCCCCTGCTCTGTAGGGCTGTTGCTATTTGCTGGGGGTCCACTCCAGACCCTATTCACCTGGGTCCCTGCTATACCTGGAGGTGTCAACGATAGAGGCTGCAGAATAGCAAAGATGGCTGCCTGCTCCTTCCTCTGGGATGTCTCTCCCAGGGAGGCATTGACCTGATGCCAGTGGAAATGCTACTGTATAAGGTGTCTGGTAACCCCTGCTGGAGGTCTCACCCAGTCAGGAGGCATGGGATCCAGGACAAACAAAGCAGTCTGGCTGCTGCTTGGTGGAGGGTGTGTGCTGACCCCTGGGTAATCCCACTCATCTGGACTACCTGGATCCCTCAGAGCTAGCAAGGGGAAAGACTAAGTCAGCTGGATCCATGGAGGCCATGGCCTCCCATCCTCCCAGGGCCTCAGTTCCAGGGAGATCATAGTTCTGTCCCTAAACCCCTGGTTGGAGGGGTTTGAGGAGGGAGGGGTCAGGGTCCAGCTTAAAGAGGCAGTCTAGTTGTGATCTGCCACAGACACTGTGCTGTGCTGTGGAGAATTTCTCCTGGGTCCAAACCATCCAGTCTCCCCAGCACCAGCAGGGAAAAAATGGCAGACTGCAGCAGCAGTGATGGCTGCCACCCTTCTCTCCAGGAGCTCATTTGTCTTAGGCAGCAGGCAGCTGCAGTGATGATGGCTGCCCCTCCCCCCAGGGACTCAGTAGTCTTAGGCAGTCTCAAGCCGAGTGACCACTGAGAATCCGCACATCTCTGTGCTTGGGACCCAAGACCCTGGTGGTGTGGGCTCATAAGGAGGTCTCCTGATCTATAGGTTGCACGGATCAGTGGAAAAAGTATGGTTTCTCAGGCAGAGTAGCACAATCACTCACCGCCTCCCTTGGTTGGAAGTGGGAGTTCCCCTTGCCCCATGTGGCTCCCAGGTGGGCTGTCGCACCACCCTGCTTTTCCTCATTCTCTGTGGGTCACTCCAACCGTCAGTCAATCCCAATGAGAGAACCTGAATACCTTAGTTTCCAGTGCAGGATTTATTGGCCATTTTTGTTCTTCTCAGTTGGAGCCTCTGACCACAGCTGTTTCTAGTCAGCCATCTTGGCCCCTCCCTGTAGTTTTATTTTCCCTTTTTTGTTTGCTTATACAAATAGTGTTAAGTTGTTATCAGGTTAAAATAATGGGTTATATAGTATTTGCATGTCAAAAAACATACAATGGATACACAAAAAATAAAAAGTAAGAAACTAGATCATATCACCAGATAAAATCACCTTCACTAGAGGAAGGCAAGAAGGAAAGAAAGAAGAAAAGGAAGACCACAAAACAACCAGGAAACAAGTAAAAAATAGAAAGAGTAAGTTCTTACCAATACTAACAATGAACGCAAATGGATTAAACTCCCAAATCAAAAGACATAGACTGGCTAAAAGGATCAAAAACAAAAAAAAAAAGATGCATTGATCTGTTGCCTACAAGAAACACACTTTACCTATAAAGACACATATAGACTGAAAATAAATGGATAGAAAAAAGGTATTCCTTGCCAATGGAAAACAAGAAAGAGCAGTTGTTACTATACTTATATCAGGAAAATAGATTTTAATATAAAAGAATACAAAGAAAGAAGGTCACTATATTATGATAAAGGGGTCAATTCAGCAAGAGGATATAACAATTTTAAATATATAGGCACGCAACATAGGAGCACCCAGATATATAAAGGAAATATTATTAGAGCTAAAGAAAGAGAGAAGCCACAATATGGTTATAGCTGGAGACTCCCACACCCCACTTTGAGCATCAGAGAGATCTTCCAGATAGAAAATCAACAAGGAAACATGAGACTTACTTGGCACTGTAGACCAAATTGAACTAATTACAGAATATTTCATCCATTAGCTGTAGAATAAACATTCTTCTCCTCAACACATGGATCATTCTCAAGTATAGATGATACGTTAGGTTACAAAACAAGCCTTAAAATATTAAAAAAATAGAATCAAGCATATTATCTGATCACGATGGAATAAAATGAGAAATTAATAATAAGAAGAATTTTGGAAACTATATAAACACATAAAAATTAAGCAATGTGCTCCTGACGGACCAGTGGGTCAATAAAGAAATTAAGAAAAAAATTTATTGAAGCAACTGATAATGGAAACATAACATACTAAAACCTATGGGATACAGCAAAAGCAGTACAAGTGCTTACATCAAAAAAGAGTAAAACTTCAAATCAACAATCTAACAATGAATCTTAAAGAACTTAACAAAGTGAGAGCTAACCTAAATTAGAAGAGAAAAAGAAATAAGAAATATTGGAGCAGAAATCAATGAAATTTAAATGAAAAAAGCAATACAAAAGATCAATGAAGCAAAAAGTTGGTTTTTTGAAAGGTTAAACATAATAGACAAACCTTTAGCCAGAATAAGAAAAAGAGAAGATGCAAATCAATAAAATTAGGAATGAAAAAGGAAACATTATAACTGATATTGCAGAAAGTCAAGGTTTCGTTATTGGCTACTATAAGGAACTTTATGCCAATAAATTGGAAAATCTAGAAGAAATAGTCAAATTTGTAGATACATACAACCTACCAATGTTGAACCAGGAAGAAATCTAGAGCCTGAACAGACCAATAATAAGTAACAAGACTGAAGCTGTATTTGTTCTCACACTTCTATAAAGGACTACCTGAGACTGAGTCATTTGTGAAGAAAAGATGTTTAGTTGACTCACAATTCTGCAGGATTAACAGGAAGCATGACTGGAAGATGTCAAGAAACTTGCAATCATGGTGGAAGGTGAAGAGGAAGCAAGCACTTTCTTCATATGGTAGCAGAAGAGAGAGGGAGTGAAGGGGGAAGTGCTGCACACTTTTAAACAATCAGATCTTGTGAGAACTCACTCAGTATCATGAGAACAGCAAGAGGGAAATCCACCCCCGTGATCCAATTACCTCCCACCAGGCTCCTGACATGTGGGGATTACAAGTGACATGAGATTTTGGTGGGTACACAGAGCCAAACCATATCAGAAACCATAATAAAAAGTCTCCCAGTTAAAAAAAAAAAAAAAAGCAAGCCCAGGACCCAGTGACTTCACTGCTGAATTCTACCAAACATTTAAATAAGAACTAATACCAATCTTACTCAAACTAACTCAAAAAACAGATGAGGAGGGAGTACTTTCAAACTCATTCTGTGAGGCCAGTGTTATCCTGATACCAAAATCAGACAAAGACACTTCAAGAAAAGAAAATCAGACAAAGACACTTCAAAAAAAGAAAACTACAGGCCAACCTCACTGATGAAAGTGATTTAAAAAATCCTCAACAAAATACTAGCAATCCAAATTCAATAATACATTAAATAGATCGTTCGTCATGACCAAGTGGATTTATCCCTAGGATGCAAGTTTAGTTCAACACATGCAAATAAACCAATGTGATACATCATATCAACAGAAGGAAGAATGAAAACCATATTATAATTTCAATTGATGCTGAAAAAGCATTTGATAAAATTTAACATCCCTTCATGATAAAAGTCCTCAAAAATCTGGGGATAGAAGAAACATACCTCAACATAGTAAAATTCATATATGACAGATCCGCAGCTAGTATCATACCGAATGTGGAAAAACTGAAAGCCTTTTCTCTAAGATCTGAACACAACGAGAATGCTATCACTACTGTTATTCAACATAGTACTAGAAGTCCTAGCTAGAGCAATCACACAAAAGAAAGATATAAAGGACATCCAAACTGAAAAGGAAGAAGTCAAATTATCCTTGTTTGCAGATAGATGATCTTGTAAAAACCTGAAGACTTCACAAGAAAACTATTAGAACTGATAAACAAATTCAGCAATGTTGCAGGATACAAGATCAACATACAAAAATTAGTAGCATTTTTATATGCCAATAGTGAACAGTATGAAAAATAAATTTAAAAAGTAATCCCATTTACAATAGCCACAAAAAAAATGAAATGCCTATAATTAACCAAAGACATGAAAGATCTCTACAATGAAAACTGTAAAACACTGATGAAAGAAATTGAAGAGGACACCCCAAAATGGGAAAATATTCCATGTTAATGGATTGGAAGAATTAATAGTATTAAAATGTCCACACACTCAAAGGAAAGTATCCACAGACCCTTTGAACAAAGCAGCAGGATGTGGTGTACTCCATGAGACAACTGAAAAACTGCAAGTTTCCTGTGTGTGATCAGTGAAGTGATTGCCTCCAGGATACACATCTACACTGTGGAATCTGAAAATCCAGGTCATGGGAGAAGACTGTAACCCTACCCATAGCTGAAACTGATTTAGGGAGCGGTGAGAAACATAAAAGTAGAAGCAGCAGAGGAAAGTGTCTTGCACGCATTCCCAGTCTCTAGCATTGACCAAAGGAAGCCATTCTTGATTATATCTCACAGAAGACCTCGGGGAAGTCAACCAACTAGCTCAGGGAGGGGTTTACAGGGTGAAAGAAGCTCTCAGCTAAATTTTGTGATAAAATT